>NW_026250420.1:0-600000 GCF_024521635.1 Tricharina praecox
CTTTGCATCAGAGTTCCGCGGCCTAGCTGTGACACCCCAATAGGTATCGGAGGTCACGACGGTCGCAAGAGATGTGATTAGATAGTCCGGGTGATTAGAATAGAGTTGCGAGCCGAAAGGATAGTTAGAAGCGATTAAGGACAAGATAGGCAGGAGGGAGCAAACGGATTTCAGAGTCTAGACAGTGATCGGAGATGCGGGATATAGGGATAACAGTCCAGAGGACTTTGAGATCTCCGTTCATAGGGCCCCGCAGTAGGAACTCCGATCCAGGGAAAAACTGTTATGACGAGAAAATCGAACATCGACCGATGGGGGCAGAGAACTTCGAGCGAAGAACTCTGCCGGCGCATGAGGGAGATAATTGCTCGGAAACTCCGATCTATCTTGGGCGCGTGGTGTTTACCACCTGCCTAGTCGAGAAAACTATCCGAAGAGAGCTGACGACGACTCAAGGCTAGGCCGCGGAACTCTGATCCAAAGGAAGCAACGGAGCTACTTTAGGCCGCACTCTAGAGGAATCACGTCCTGAGGATCGGGACGGCTATAAGTCGAACCGAGCGGGCAAGCGAACGAAACCACAGTCATCGCACCGACCAAACCATCGAAGAAACACCCTTAAGATTATACCGTTGTGAATTATCGAAATATCTGACTTTTATTCTACACTCGATACTACCATAAGACTCCGACGACGCAAACTCGTTCCAGTCTCACACTAGCCTTGAGTCGTCGTCAGCTCTCTTCGGATAGTCTTCTCGACTAGGCAGGTGGTAAACACCACGCGCCCAAGATAGATCGCAGTTTCCGAGCAATTATCTCCCTCATGCGCCGGCAGAGTTCTTCGCTCGAAGTTCTCTGCCCCCATCGGTCGATGTTCGATTCTCTCGTCATAACAGTTTTTCCCTGGATCGGAGTTCCTACTGCGGGGCCCTATGAACGGAGATCTCAAAGTCCTCTGGACTGTTATCCCGATCTCCCGCATCTCCGATCACTGTCTAGACTCAGGAATCCGTTTGCTCCCTCCTTCCTATCTTGTCCTTGATCGCTTCTAACTATCCTTTCGGCTCGCAACTCTATTCTAATCACCCGAACTATCTAATCACATCTCTTGCGACCGTCGTGTCCTCCGATACATATCGGGGCGTCACAATTGGGGTGTCACAGTAGCGCTGACGCAAGAGCTTGTCTCAGTGAGCCTTTACAACACAGTTCCCCACAATAGAGTTTTCCGATCACGTGATTGGTGTATGGGGAGAGTATACAGTCACTTGGCTACTGTCACAGAAGTCTCAACAGCAGCACAACCAGAACACCGAACACGAACGGTGATACCCCTTAAGGTTATCCAGCATTAATTTATCCAAATCTCTGACTTTTATTCTATACTGCATATCTATCCAGACTCCGACGTCTCGAAACCTTTCCAGTCTCACACACACCGTGTGGCTACACCAACTCCGACTTTGCGGTGGACTGTGCATATTCGAAATCGCAAGCTAGCTACATTTTTACCGCATAAAGCCGACTCATCTCCTGGCAACAGCGGAAACAGACACCTGTTGGGACACCCACTGTCATGGTTCACAAATCCTGGCCTTAAGTAGCTACTGGGATGATGACCTTCACCCATCAAAATTCTCTTGGGCGAGTGATATAGTACTTTCCCAGTGTACTTTATTACAGTTTGATGGCTATCAGGGTTATGAGTTCAATTTTCACTGCGAGCAGTTACTTTCCTCTGCTGCAGCGTTGTTCAGGAATTGCATGGCTTACAGTGAGTGATGGTATAAGATTGTTATCATGAAATATTACTCATTGGGGGTTAACTACCTGAAGGCTTCCTGGAGTAAGCCCCTACAGAGGGGATACTGTCACGTTTCAGAAATCCTTGCGTTGAGTAGCTACTGGGATGATGGCCTTCAGCCATCAAAACACTTTTTGGGCAAGTGGTATAGTAATTATTACACCCACCACCGAAGCAGAATACCCAGCCTGTTCGGAAGAGGTTAAAGAGGTCCAATGGTTTACATGTCTCCACAGAGATGTCACTGGCATGACAGTAGTACCTCTACTGTACACAGACTCACGGGGCACCCTATCAACAATTTATTCGGGATTTTTGAGCACTAAGACCAAGCACACCGACATACAGTTTCACAACAGTCGCGACCTACACTCGAAAAGAATCGTGAATTTGTCACGAGTATCCACGGACGAGAACCTCGATGATCTTATGACCAAGGCGCTCGGCCCTGACATGCACACCTACTTCACCAACCGGATCTGTATGCGCACACAATAATTTTCCGATCTTTTTCTTTCCTTTTGGTTCTCATTGGAATTTCACTTCTCATGTACGGCGTGTTGCGAGCTGGTACTCTTTCCTAGCAGGTTTTTCCCACGAAGGTTTACTGCATAGGTTTTAACAAGGCTCGCGAGGATAAAACACATCTTTTCTTTTTTCATTTGTTTGTCTTCTTGCTGCTTATCTCCTTTCATTGTACGGAACACAGCAACAGGGGGAAGTGTCATAATCTCACGAACTTCCTTGTACCGCGTCACTTCCGCGGACCAGGTCATTAGCGATCACTCGCTATGTCGAGGCACTTCCATTATCCCTTCTCACATGGAGGTGCCGAGCGGCTGCGTGGAGCCTCTATCCAAGGCATCCCCTGGCCTTCCTGTATATATACCTTTCCTTCTGTCGTGTCTGTTACTCAATACACTATCTCGCGATACCACTTTTCTTGATAGGTTATAACCCCAGTGTCAAGAAAAGTGGTTCGAATAGAGGCCCCACGCCGCGGCTCGGCACCTCCGTGTGAAAACGGATAACGGAAGTGCCTCGACATAGCGAGTGATCGTTCATGACCTGGTCTGCGGAAGTGACGCGGTACACGGAAGTTCGTGAGATTATGACAGGTTTTGGGGGCGCATTCACTTGGAAATGTCCACCAGCCTCTTCCCATGGCGGGTACCTATTAGAAGCTTGCGGGATATAAGGTGGGATCCATCTGGCCCGTTATATTCGACACCTTCTGCCGCAGCGAGCTGGTTGATATTGCCGTTTGACACGGCGGCTATCGATGTATACTGCGAAAACCCTACGGTGAATGTGCACACACCTGAAGCCGCCGCAGGCGCGTGGTCGAATGACGCAAAAGCCGGGTTGATTGCTGCCAAGAGTTGCCGACGACGAAGGATGTGTCCATAGTGACCCAAGTGCCCTGGTTATCTAGAAGGTTTAAATTCTACTAGTCATAGACGACATCGCCGGCATCCGAGACCGCAAGATAACTGGCATGAAGGATCTTCGTCATGTGCCGCAACTTTTTAATTGCGTTGGTAAGAACGGTAAAATGACCCAACTGATGGCGGCCGGTAGATCAGGATCTGTGCGCACTATGACCGAGATGGCATCACTGAAAATAATACCGCTGCCTCTCCGCAGCCCTTCAGAACGAATCGGAGAGCTGACACGCATTCATGGCCAGATGCCTTTTATCGGGCACTACCACCTTGAGCTCTATCGCATTATCACTCGACAGCCTGTTCGCATTACCCACAGGCCAGTGCCCACCGCCTTGAATTATGCCTCCTGTGGCGCCCACCGTCGGGAGTGTCTTGTCATCAACAAATCGCCTCACCGTCGCCGCCGCCGTCGCGCACGACTCATCAACTATTGCTGCAGTCCCGTCTCGGTCGTCGCCACTGCCTCACTCCCACCGTCTCACCCTCAGCCATGAACGAATCTAAGAAAGTAAAGCTCTTCATATCACGTATCCATAAACTCAATGTCCCGGACACAGCCGGTCACCCGCTAAAATCGTGCCCAGTATTATCAACCAACTTCAAATTGTCTCTCAATGTTCACATCGGCTTGGATATCTCAGATCTCTTCCTGTGCTCGTACGGAGAGCGTACACCGACATGGAACATCTGGCTGGGAGTCACTGAGGTAGCCATCGTTCCCTGTTGAGACTCGAGAGGGACTCGAAGTTCGATCACTGTACGGTGCCGGGATGGTCGCCACGCAACACTCCAGAATGTACCGGGGCTTGGGGAGAGCGTATGCTGGTGGGCCACAGATGGGCGGTGGTGGACAGCACTAATTGCGCATGCGGAGGTCAACGGGGCGGAGGGGGCCCAAGGCAGACCTACTAATAGTAGGGCAGTTCAGCCAGTTATCCGTTCAAACCAGTTCCTCTAAACTCACTAATAAAAGCAAATAAGCGTGCTCAAGCTTCAAGCTTGACTACGTTTCAGCTACGGTCCTACGGACGTCATCTGTCCGGACTTATGGTCAGTTCAAGCCATGTTATCAGTACCGGAAAGCATATTCTCTGAGTGCAAGCAGACCGTCACAGACAGTATTCTCGATAGTCCTGTCCAGACTGCAATCCGGACGGGACGGACTGCCAAGATTCAGTCCCGTCGGTGACTTCGGGAGGACGGGATTAAGGTAACCGTCCCGTCCGCCAATTTTCCGGACGGAGTTGGACTGCAGTCGACTGCAGTCCTGTAGTGAAAAAACGTGCCACGCTTTTCAGCCCTTACCCCAGCAAATATGACAGGATTTCCCACTATCGTGTGTTTAATTGCGTCTAGTACCAGCAAAGCCGCGCCACAATCGTCGTCCAGTATCAGCCACGCCGCAGGCTCATGTTCGGCCCGTGCTCATACTATACTCATACGTCCCTCAGCCACTACAAGCACCGATAACATGCTTGGACCTTTTTCTCTTATGATTCATGTTGCCTTTTTTTTTTCTGCCCCTGTTAGCAGTAGACTACAGTCCGGCCACAGGCAGAGCACGTACATACACACTATCAATCGTGAGATGATACATTCCCGGCCCTGACTAGGCTACCTAAAAACAATGCGGAGACAGAATGCGGTAGGTGAGGTGCGGTGTCTAGATACGCGTGACGCGTTTAACTACCTTTGCGTGGCGACGAGGAAGGTGCCGACTTACGTCGGCGCGAGTCGCTGCCGACGTTGCGTTGCCGAATCGGAGACGCTGGGCGCTGGAGGCGGCAGGTGCCAACAACGTGGAGGATAACTACCTACTCTAACTGCCGCACCCGAGACGCTGGTTGTATGTGCTCTACGGATTTAGCCCGCGCACCGGCCGCCCAATCGCCGACTCCCGACACACAAGCGCCGAGTGATAGAGTGACAGAGTAAGAGACTCAAGACACTGAGACAGAGGAGTGCCGAAACGCCGCTTTACTTTACGCCCAGAATACCTTAGGTACGTCCAGACCCTGCGCCAATCGCGTCGGGACTCGGACGTTATCACCGCTGTCATACCGATATAGTGGATTTGTACTTTACGGTATCGGAAAGATACATACCGTACTACCTCTATCAACAAGATGATTTTCCGGCAGGTACTTTACGGTCGGCAGTGAGTGGCGTGACGGGCCTGGAGTCTGGACTTTGGACAAACGCATTCGCGCAAGGGGGAAAGTACCGTGAATACTCGGCTGATACTACGGTATTCACCAAGCCAACCCACGGGAAAGCCAAGCACCTGGCGCACCTGGCGCACAGCTTGCAGACAAGACACCCGATCTTGACTGCGCGCGTTTGCTGCTAGACAGCCCTCCACTTCCCGGCTACACATGCGACTCCTCGCCGCGTTCTCCTAAGCGCACTCGGCGCTGACGCTCTCGCGCGTTATACCCAGTATTACTAGCACCACATCCCCCACCACGCACCCGCAGCCGAGACATCCTACCATGCGATGCATACCTATGCCAGGTAGGCATTGCATCATCATCTTCTTCTTCTTCTCCCGTCTCAACCCAGCAGATCCACATTCCAGAACATCTCTTCACCCCTACAAAGTAGGTAAATCCGAGTAACTACGCCGTCAACATCCCGCACAGTGCACACTGTTCCTGCCATGTACCAAGTACTTTAGAGTAAATAGGAGGAAGTGGCTTCCGCGGGAGATTGAGCACGAATCAGGGGTCAGCTGGGGTGGGGTTAACTACTCTATATGTATGTAGATGGCGGGGGGCGGGCGGGGGGTGCTGGGGTGTGGCTTGTCGACGGCGACGGATCTGACACGCACATCGCATGCACATCGCACGCACGTCCTACACGATGCTACTAGTGGTAGATTGTTGTGGATACTAGATATTCTATTTCTGTACGGTTTGAAGATGCGGGCATGGGCAGGGGCACGGGTTGAGACTCGAGACTCGAGACGCGGTGGAGTATCGTTTCTGGAATCTAGACCGCCGCTAGAGGATGTAATAGTGCCCTGCGGCTATATTTTCCGGTTGCTCGATTTATTTCAGGCAATCAATTCGCAGTGTCAGCAGAGAGCACTTCTTTCACGTGCGGCATAGCGATGGAGGTAATGGATGATCGATACTGCGGCTACGGTGGTAGGTCTCGACTCCCACCGTCTCAAAGAGTTTGGCCATAGGTGGGGTCCGCGCGTCCCATAGATTGACGGGTGGGTGTCATCTGACGTGGTAGGAGGTATAGTAAAGCATGAGTGGCCAGCAGACCGTGCTGGGCAGGATAAAAAGTCCCGGGCGGAGCGTGAGCTGTCGATTCACTGATATGGACAATTAGATCGTTCCCCCTGGTACCTACTACGTAGAACGAACGAGATTCATATTGACAGAGATAGTTATCGATCCATCATGGAAGTCAATTCACAAACACACATACACACACACACACGCAAGTAATCAACAAAAACAACCAAAGAAAACCCTGCTCCCAAAATATAATCATGCATCCATATCCATAACCCATCTCACAGCCGGCGTGACCGAACCGAGTTTCACACCGTTTATAGCGTGTACGTAAAGTCTGGGTGATTCTCAATGTGCTTGCCCTCTTTCTGTTTCTTGTTCATCGTCTTGAAGTAGACGGACATTCCCGCAACAGCGAGGAGGATGAAGAACTGGCAGGCGACGGACGCCCAGAGACCCGGGAGGTACTTTGGCGCATCGACGGTTCGGAAGATGGTGGAAGCGAAGATACCGCCGATGGCGCCGAAGCCGACCTGCAGAGCCGAGCCGACGCTACGCTTCGAGTTCATGCGGATGTTGTTGCTCTGGTAGGACAGGATGGCAGGGACATTACCCTGTGCGCCGGCCAGACCCAGGAAGGTTCCGAAGTAGCGGGCACCCTCGTTTGTGGAATAGGCGGTGGTCAGAAGGCCGACGATGCAGATGCATGCCTGCATCGCGATGACAGGTCCGCGCATGCGCATCTTGTCGGCGAGAACGGCAAAGAGGAATCCGACGATACAGGCGAAGACGTAGGGGGGTGCCGACATCAGCTGGGCCTTCTCGGCTGTCCAGCCCATTCCCTCGAAGATGATGGGAAGGAAGTATCCGAAGGCGTACGAAGGCATGGTGGAGCACATGAAGAGCACGGCACTGAAACACCCATATATTAGCACGGAGATGCATCCGTAGGGAGGAGAAAGAAAACGTACAAGACCCAAAGCTTGAAATCGGACAGATGCGTTCCAACTTTGCCCCAGGTGATGGGATCGGCGGCCGAGTCGTCACGATCGCGGTCGATTCTGGCCTTGATCATCTCGACGTCGGCGGCGGTAAGGAACTGGCCGTTGCGCTTCTCGATGACCTTGTCGGGGAAGTCGATGATGGTGACGTATGCCAGAAGAGCGAGAAGACAAGTGATGACACCTTCGATGATGAAGATCCACCGCCAACCACGGATGCCAGCGATACCCTCCATCTTCATGAGACCGAAGGCCAGGATGGCCGAGAAGCCACCGACGACGACGGAGAACAGGTAGAATCCAGCCATTCTGAAGCGCCTTGTCAGCCCCCGTATCTCCCGATACACTCAGAGGATTTCCAAACGTACCGTTTTTGCACCTCGAACCGGCAGTACCAGCAGCTGACAAGGTAGACACAACCAGGGAAGAAACCGGCCTCGAAGAAACCGAGAATCGTACGACACACAACCAAGGTCCTCCAATCCTGAACGAAGCCCATTCCGATCATGACGGCACCCCACGCCAGCGCAATGGAACCGAGCCACTTTGCCGCGCCCACCCTCCGAAGAACAAGATTGCTGGGAAGTTCAAAGATGAAGTACTGTCGAGGAGAGTCCAATCAGCTTTTTTTCTTTCTGTTTTTGCGATTCTCCAGGGAAGCTTCTTACCGGTACGAAAAACACCAACAGGGCAATGCTGTATCGGGCGCCAATCTGCAAATCAAGGTCCACTCTCATACCCGCAATGTTGGCGTTCGACATGTTGGTACGATCGATCAGGGCCACCGAGTACAAGCCACCCAAGATTGGGAGCAAGCGCCAATCGACCTTGTGGCTGTATGCGACTTTCCGTCAGCTATCCATCCATTAATCCATCCATCCGCCGCCACCGGCCGCCGTAGCCCGTCGACGACTCGAAACACAATTTTTTTTGTTTCTTACATGATCCTTCTCTCGTACTCCAGGTCTATTCCGGACTCCCGGTCCGAAGAGCTGGACTTTGCCATGTTGACGTGCTCGACGGTTTCCTTCTCGACCGACATTGTTGGTTTCGCCGAAGTTGAAGTGTTTTGCGTGTGTTGTCGCCTTATCACCAGGACGATTAGGGACTCGAAGGGACGGAGGAAGGAACTGGAGGAACGGATGGAGAGTGTTTTATGGATGTCCAGATGATCGAAATCTCAGGCCCAGGTACCCCGTCTTTATAAATCCGAACGGACGAGGAGCCATGTCAATCGGCGGGGTAGCTAGCGCACACACGAGAGAGAACCATAACCCCGTACCCATACCCCGTAACTACCATAGCCCGCTCCCAGCGAGCCAGGCAGCCTGCAAGCTGCACGCTACCTGCCTGCCTACCTGTAGCCCGAGAAAAATAAATTCCACTCTGCTTGCTTGCTTGGTGGATCCCCGTCAGATCTCCGTCAACAATCGAGGGAACGAACTTACTCTACAAGCACCTGCCATGGCCGAGGTTCGTTTGGGGAACTATTTCTCTCGGCGGTCGACGTGACACCTCCCACATCAGGCATCGCCCCCCCCCCCCCCCGCAAGTGCACCGCACTCTGCAGCACATCGGTTGTGGAGAATGCTTGAAGGTTACGGTTAAAAAGCAAATCGACGAGGGCCATCCTCCCCGCAACTGCGTCGATGATGTCGTGCAACCATGCCACTGGATCCGCGCCAGTATTGTGTACGGTCGAGGTTGTAGAGGATGTAGAGGATGTATAGTAGAGTACTCAGAGTATGTAGTGCATGTAGAGTATGTAGCGTATGTAGAGCATGTATAGAGTAGCAGAGTAGGGTAGGGTACCCGTCGGCATGCCTACCAGCCCATTGCTTTTTCCAGGCGCGCACCACCGGCCAATCGCTACTGACCGATATTCAACGTTGACGACCCAACGTCCGCACATACGATACGATATACCGGTCGAGGACAGACTTCACGTCAACCGATATCACGAAGACAAATCCAAAAAAAGAAAACACAGAAAACAAATCCCGCGCGACAATGCAGATTGCTCTCGACCTGGCATCCGATCCAATGGGCCTCCACCCACCCAGCCCGAACGCAATCAATCAATCACGCAGATGAAAGCGAAAGTGCAGCCGAGAAACAATCTGATGCCCGTGATCGTGGGATGGATGGATGCCTTCCCACCACCACCACCGTGAACGTGACGGCGCCCTTCCCCGCCTCGTGATCAAAAGGATTGCCAACCGGCTCTTTTTCTTCGGAGTCGGTGCAGCTAACCTTACGTGGATACCGTATCTGCCAGTCCCCCCCAGATTTTCCCAGCCCCATGGGAAAGTCTGCGGATACCAAGGTAGGTATGATATGTAGCAAGGTAATATGTAGTGTAGTGCCAGACGGTGCCATACCGTGGTTATATTTTGGCAGCCCACGTACCGTACATATCTTCAAAGCGTGGTATGATAGGTAAGTACTTAGGTACCGTATAGTACCACAGATCGGAAAAGGCGAAGAATTCCACTTCGAGCCCCATTGGGTTTTGACAAGCAAGCAGGCAAGCATCCAGCCTCGGCTCCAGATCTATTCCCCGGTGAGGAAAGATATCGAATCAAATCTCTTTCTGCCTCAAACCTGAGGCAATACCTACCATACTTACATACCCGTTTGAACTGTGAACTGAACCCGTCCATGCCCAACTGCAAATTGTCATTGTCATGTCACTCAACGTTTGACAGGAACTAGAATAGAGTACTGTCAAGTAGAGTAGAGAGCTGGAACTTCGATCTCCAGTGTGTGTGATCCCTCTCCCCCTTTTTCCTGCTTCTTTTTCGGGAGAGGGTTTCTTTTCGAAACGATCCTCGGGTTTGCGACCGGGAATACCTAATAAACATGGCACTCTACTCTACTTTTACGATATTGCTGGCGCCACAGGTCCATGATCACTGGCTGGCTGTCAAGTTCCAGCTGGTAAGACCGTGAGACAGAAATCCGGGGTAGCCTACCGTAAGCTCTACTATTAGTACCTACTACCACTACTTACTCTATGTGGATATCTACAGTTCGGGCCCACGCCATTTCCCTCTGAACCTCCCCGCCACGCCCGCACTTTTCCTACCCACATACCATGTACATACCGTAGCTCGCCAGTACCAAGCGATACATACGGTACTTTCTACTTACTTGTATCTACCGGCCACTGCAGTAGACTCTAAAGTACAGTAGTCAACTCCATAGGCATGAGCGATCGAGACGCCACCAGCTCGCATGACGCCAAAAAAGAAGGAAAGGAAGTGGGAAAAAGGAAAGCCCTAAGCAACAGCCGCGGTACTTTTCATGCACCTCCGACCACAGCCAAGCCTGCTCGATCGATTTTAAGGTCAGGCACCAACCACTGATAGTCGCAGACGGGTGCTGTGGGTCCGAGTGCCACACTCTACAACTCCACAACTCCACAACTCCACAGCTCCATTCTCCATTCTCCACGCTCCACACACACGCATGGCTGGAAGCTTCCATTCGATATCAGTATGTATGTTTGTATACAGTCATCATGTGTCGATCTTGGTTTGGCACTCGACCACCGGTCCAAGCATGTATCCCTAGCCCGTGACTGACTACATAGAGTGCACACTCACCTGTGTCGAAACCAGCGCCAGGGCACGCACAGCACCATCGTTATTCCGGGTACACCGAAGTCCCCTCGATTCTTTTTTCCCGTCCGTTAGCATCCGACGTTTTCAAAAGCGCCTGCGAGCACATCCAACCAACACCCTCCCCCCTCCCCCAGGCGAAACCCAACCAAACCTCCACCTCCCTCTGACAATCCGATGATCCAGCTAGGTATCTGTGGTCATCGATTATTGGCATCATCATCATGATGATGCACAACCCGCCCCTCTACATACTCCAGCTGACGCTACCGGTAACTAGACGTTCACCACACCACACCACACCACACGGTAGCCCCGACCGGCCGTTGCGGTTATCCCAGTCTACATACATAGTTCCGTCAACGGCAGCGCCTCCCTCGGTCTACGGTGTGCGACAGGTGATGCTGGTGGTGATTGGCCAGGCGGCGCTTTCGAGGCGGGGATAGCCGTGCCAAGTTCTTGGTACTGGTGCTGGTGGTGATGGGTGGTGCTGGTGATATTTATCCCAGGCCGTACGTTTGGTGGTAGATATGTACCTTCTACAACGAGGTTGGGCGAGAGTTGAAAGTTGCGCGACGCCTACACCAATCCAGCCTCTCGCGATATGTTCAGCTCCATTACCATAGTAGAGGTACATATAGGTAAGCATTCACAACGGGACCTATATACCTGTGTGTCTATTGTTCGTCACGCCAAAGTGGCCGGCGACAAAGTCTGCAACCCCTCCAGCGACGGACGGGCTTCGCCAAAGTCCTGTACATACACACGCTAGTCGACTCGCGTTGCTCGGTTAGTCCGATGCGGGGAAACTCGGCTGGAAGGTTGGAACACCACTGTGAGGGAAAAACCTGGGGCCCCGGATCCAGTCACGTTGCTAGGGAAGCTAGTGTTAGCGTAGCGTGAGACTCGCGCTTGCGATGTCCCAAACCACTGAGCCAAGTGGACGAGCGGAACTCGATGCGGCGGCGCTGGGGGAAGAGGAAAGTTGGAACACATGGTGCCTCGGTGTCGGAACGGAGAGGAGCCAGTCGCCGCAAGCTACCTAGAGAACAGTGCGAAAGACCACCAAGATCTCGCCTCGTCGCTGCGCCTGATGACGAGGTGATTCGTGGGTCGTGGGTCGCCAGCCGATCGTCTGCCGATCGCGGCAAAGTCGACGGCATGTCGTTTTCCCCACACATTCTTCGCCGCCACGTTAGAAGCACGTCCGGGAGCCCCGATGCTGAACTCCAGTTGCACACGACACGAGTATCTTGGGTGAAACGAGCGCGGCTGCCAGGGCTGACTCGGTAAAGTACCAGTGCGGACAAGCCCGCTGTCGCACCTCGGCGGACACGGACACGGGTACGCAGTGAGGTTCCAGGGTGCCCCGGAGACGGCGTTTTCTTCTCTCGGCTCGCTGAGAATTCGATGGAGCTTCGAGTGGCCTAACCATCGCCGATACCTACTCAGCGAAGGATATTCTCTGAATTCACCATGGCTACACACCTCTGTACGTACCGTATTTGCATCACCTTCTGTTCACCACACAGAATGACCCACCGGAGCCTTCCCCGTACCTGCTTCCCATTTCCACGGAACGCACCCGGAGCATCGTGTCGGAGCCGCGATATAAGATATGCGATATCGACGGAACTTGCCCGATATTATAGCTGCCCACCCCCGCTCCCCGCATGTCAACGTCGCACTAGTCCGAAGAAATGATGGAAACTGTCGCTGTGAGACATGGCGATCATTCCATGTGTTGTGTCAAATCGGACTGAGACTAATCGCACGGCCTTGGGCCTCCGTCGTATGTAGAGTAGAGTACTCCCGTTGTGTAGGATGTATTTATGGTCGCCTCTTTCCTTTCCTGCCCCGCGAGGTGACTTTGATATGCAGAGTGGGTTGTACTATAGACCGTTCTCCGATGTCAACCCGACGATGAATGACTGCGCCCGTGCTTGTCTGCTACGATCTATAACCCACGTCTTTGAATCTCTCATAACTAGTCAACGTGGTGGAGTGGTTAACACGTTCGCCTGCTATTCCAACTCTGGAGAGCTCAGCGGATGCCTTCGGGCGCGCAGGTTCGAATCCTGTCGTTGACGCTTCTTTTGTTATTTTTGCTGCCGCGTCTAGCGCTAGCTTCTTTTCTTGTGACGGATGTCGCTGGTCGGAACAAATAACTGGTCGGATGGTGCGCTAGTAGTTGGAGGGCCGAAGGGTTTATGCGGGTTGGTCACTCGTTCGTTAACAGAACTCTCGAGTTATCGTCGTGTATCTACATAGCGGATTGTCACCCGCTGTAGCAGTATGTAAGTATTAATTTTCAAGGGAGATTTTACTGTACTTCCTCATTGTCCAGTACACCGATATCAACCTGCAGCAGTGGGGGCCTTGAGCCCGCTGGCTCATCGTCTCCCCGGTCGTCCATCATCACTCGTCACAGCCCAATGTCGCCCAATATCTCGATCATCTGACATCTTTTCCATCTTCTCGCCGAGCAATCGGCATCGTGCACTGCGATAATAGCATAGTAGGGGCAGAGTGCAGGAAACCGATCGGATTTCTGTCTCGGCGGCGGCGGTGCAGCAACAGTCTCCGCGAGCATCGGGGACTCTGACAGGGAAAGGAACACGGTCCCTTGTAGCAGGATCTGCAGACGACTCATGTATGACTACGGCTTTACAACTTTGCTAGCCTCACGGAGGGTCCGAGTCGAGTCGAGCGGGTTGGTGGGAGTTGTGATATAGCTGCCAATGGCCATCAATAAACACTGCCTATCAGACAAACAACAAACGGACAGAGACAAATATCTCACTCGGATGCAATTTACTGCGCAGGCTACCTAGTAAGATCTTCACAAATCTCCTGCCGATGAACCGTCACTAAGGGTGGTAGAGGCCCGGTACCGTAGGAACAGCAAAAACCGTTAACTACCACATAAGCAGTGGAAGGCTCGACGATTGTGTCCCCTCACCATACCCTCATCCGCTCCCATCTCCGCAGCGATCTGTCCCACCCTTCTCCACCGCTAGCATCAGCGAGCTCCGCTTCGTGTGCGCTTAAGCAAACTGACCGCGATCGAGATGGGCAACGTCAGTGACACGGTTGTCCACACACCACGCCACGCCAAAAAAAATCCCACGAGCCAAAATAATGTAAAAAACAGCCCGTCAACGACAAGATTCGAACTTGCGCGCCCGAAGGCATCCGCTGAGCTCTCCGGAATTGGAATAGCAGGCGAACGTGTTAACCACTCCACCACGTTGACTAGTGTTAGTACATGCGTCAGAAGGCACTCTGAGCTACAGGCTAATCACTATTCCGAAAAATAAATGGAAACCAAAGCAGCTTCAAGGAAGCCGTATTGCGATATCAAGCCTAACGGTAGATGATGACAGCCATCGAAAATGAGTATTTCACCCCTCCGGCAGCGTATAACCTGACCGCACGGAGAAGCGTCACCTTCCTTCAGCTTCCGCGGCGATCGTGTGCACCCGCCCGCTTTTCTATGTGCTCTTTGTCAGTACTAGCACGGCACGCACAGTCAATTTCCGTGCTTTCAACTCTCTCCTCCTCCTCGCTCTCTACTGAGGGGCTTGAACGGTCGAGCAGGACTTGAACGGTCGAGCAGGACTTGAACGGTTGAGCAGGACGTGAACGGTCGAGCAGGACTTGCCACGCCTGAGCTGCGGGGTGTGGTGAGGGTTGGTCCCAGTCGTGAAAACGGTGTGACCCGAGTGAGACCGGTTTCTGATGACATGAAGGTGGACTGCCAAGATGGTGTGACTTGAGTGGACCTGGGCAGGCTTGGGTGGACTTCTCTGTTTTTCAAGGCTGGACCTATGTTGTTTTGTTGCGGCGACCGGTTGTCTTTTGAAGTGATTGTTCTGTTCGTTGCCATTGTCATCGTGCCGACCCGATACGGCCGGCCAAACGTTGTGTTTTCGCCGCCCACTCTTATTTAAAAACGGGTCGCCGTCCTGTTTTCTTATCTGTCTTCAATCTGATGTTTGCTTACTCTTCCATGTCTTTACATTTTCTGTGTTGCGATCTCTACATTTTCTCGGGCTTCCTGTTGATGGGCTGCTCTTCTACAATTTATTGATTTCTCTTTCCATAACCACCCCGTCTGGGGCCTCTCACTACTCATCCTCGCTCTCTCCTCATCCTCGCTCTCTCCTCATCCTCGCTCTCTCCTCATCCTCGCTCACGCTCTATACTCTCTCTCTCCTCTCCACTCTCTACTCCTTCTCGCTCTCTACCTATCCTCGCTCTCTCCTCATGCTCGCTCTCTTCTTCTCTGCACTACCTGTCATTCCCTTCTCCTCTGAGTCTTCACTCCCTTACCAACTGCGTATTTCCTCCGGCACGCTCGCCCCCGCAATCGGACTCCATCATTCGGAATCTGCGCGGGAAAAGAATTCTCTTGAGAGACGACAGGTAAGCTTGCACTTGCATGTTTGCTAACTTTTCGTTTCCGTGATATGCTGATGGTTTATAATTGCAGCATCAACTCACGCCTTCGCGTGAAGCCATGGTTGAGGTTAGATTCCTTGTGCGGGACGGTGTTCCTTCGGCTTGGTCCATCTCCCCCGCCTGCTCCCACATCCCTTAGGAGAGAGAGGTTTCTCATCATGAGTGACGGCAGGTAAGCTCTGGCATTGCACTTACATTACATGTTTGCCAACTTCTTTCATCGTGAGAGATGGCAGGTAAGCGTCAACACTTGGCTCCAATGTTCTCCAAGCGCGGTTCTAATCACCTTTCAACAACAGTATCAACAGATGCCAAATAAGAGCGGTGACAGAAGATTGCTTCCTGCTGAGGACGTTTGAGAGCCCGCGCGTACGAATTTCGCGCCGTATTGTCGCGGGCCCGCGCGTACCAACTTCACGCCACATGGTCTCCCTCTGGCAGCAGACCTATTTTGTTTTGTCCATTGATTCTATTTTGTTTTGATCGCTGTTGTTCTCGTCGGTGGTGCGACGATGCAATGTCGGTGAAAGTTGATATTGTGGGATGTTGCCAGGACTGACGTCTTAGCGCTTCTATCCGACCCTTGGCTGCGGACCTTGAGAGGGTATTGGTACCAAGACGTTGGTCTGGTTGACGGACCAGGGTGCTGCAGGGGTGGGCCTCTTCAATTTTGCACGGCGGGTTTGTTTTGTTTTGCTCCCTTCTGTCCATTTCGACGATGGCGTGACGGGCTAGTGTCAGCGAACTTGATCATACCTTCCGACGAGGTTTAGTGGGATCGGCTAATTTTCGCCGCTTGGTTCTATGATTTAATCGGGGGGGTGCCCACTTTTGTTGGAAAGGCCGCCGCTTGTTAATTCTCTTTCCCTAACCGCTATTTTCTCGAGACTAGGTAGTTCTCACCTAATTTTTCCAAGTTTGCTTCTTCTATACTGGGTCCCTCGACTTATTTCTGCTTTCTCATATATAATATTAGATAAAGTTTGGGGAACGAGCTATGTAGGTAGTCTGTATGTATGACGTCAGAAGAAAGATTCCACTAGAGGCGATCCGGTTGGGCTATAGTAGTCAGAGGTGGACATTATGTAGATAGACCCCTAATCGGCACATAGAATAGACATGTTTCTATCATCTTGGTTTTTTTTTCATACCCATCTACGGGATACGACAAAAAGTACCTTTAGATACGCCGTCAGAGTTTGTGCACCAATCTTCACCCAGGACACTTACGACTCCGAAGAGCCTGCTTGAATTAGGCGTGGTACAAAACATGAGGAGGCCGGGTGGAGGGTTTCGTATCATTTTGTATTCGACTGTGTCCGGCCATGACAGTTGGCTTACATACACGATGTCCGTTTCCTAACCCTTCTATTAGTATGCACCCTCGAAGCACCTACTGAGATATGTTCGCGCAAATCTAGACTCAGAGCACTTTGCGATGGGATTTTACGTTGCTCTCCAAAGAGAAGCCGGCCAAGAGCGATGCCGCTACCGACATCGAGAACTTGATATGTTCGCAATGAGGTGAGCCGTGGCTAGTGTAATGGATATGGCGAACTAGCATCTCGAGTGACGGAGCCGGACGACGACGAAGGAGTGGTCAGCCTGGGATTGAATTCCATCCAAGTTCCCCGCAGTCGGCTGAGTGTGTCTATGAGTGAGCTATAAACGTCCGTCGGCTCGCCTGAACTCCGACAACGCTATCCCCTAATGCCGTAATACCCCCTCACGATATCCTACAGCTTTCCCACTTCGATCCTTCCATTCCATTTCTCCACGACCTCCCTCACCCACTGCGCCAAGTCCTCGATCATAGCCGGCGTACACTCATGCCCCACGCCCTCATACACTTTATCCACAATCTCCACTCCCTGGGCCCCCTTCAACTCCTCTAAGAACCCACGATTACAGTCATAAGGAACCAACTTATCCGCACCCCCACTCAAACACAGCACCCTCTTCCCCTGCAGTCGTCTCGCAACCTCCTTTACCCCCATCGCCGCGGGATCGAGCCTCTTCGCCGTATCGAGCAGACCCTCTGGGAATGCCGCGCACGCACCGATCGAAAAGGCATTCAGGCGGCTCTTCTCAGCGCGATGCCGCATCAACGCGCAGTAGTCGGCGCACCCAATAATCACCCCCGCCGCCTCGATCCTCGGGTCCTGCGTAACTGCGATCCACGCAGCATGGCCACCAAGCGACACGCCAGCGACGATGTGTCGCTCCACCTTTCTGCCCAGATACGCCGAGAGGAAGTCGATCACGCCCGCAAGATCCCGCGCCGTGCCGGCGTAGCTGGCTAGCAGGTCGATGGCGTGCGTGTCGTTTCCCTGGCGCCAGGCTTCGTTGCGGATGGGGTCGATGGAGCGCGTGCCGTGGTTTCGCTGGTCGAAGCTGATGCAGATGGTGGGGGAGATGGCGGCGTCAAGGATGCTGCATGCGAGCGGAGTCATGTAGGATGAGGTTTGGAGGCGTGGGTGGAGGAGGTGCACTGCGGTTAGAGTGCATGTTTGGGTCGCGGGCGGAAGAGCATTGAGGCCGTGGATTGTGGTGCTGAGACCGCCGATGGTGAGGACGGTGGGGGGGTATTTGGAAGTCGACGCGGAGGTGGGGTCGGGGGACTCCATTTTGGGGAGGTTCTGGATGGCAGGGTGACGGGGTGACGGGACGACGGGATCGATGGATTGGACTTTGGTGTTGTTCACCGAGGTACTAGTACAGAGTAGTCAACCCTAACCCGTGAAGTGACGTTTCGTGCTGGATTAGCTATGAGGAGGGGACAGTAACAAGTAGTTGATAAGTTATGTATGTAGTAATGCTGGCGACTGTAGCTACACAGGACTCGGTGGTTGATCGGGGCGAGACAGATGGGCGCTTGGGGTGTACTGGATTATAGGTAGATGATCGTGTCGTTGTACTGATCTTGCGACGAGCTCTAGCATGTATAGCACTGATTGCGGTGTCTCAAGTCAGGAAGTAGGTAGTGCACGAACCGTTAAGGAATATGATTGCTAAAACGGCGATCGCGATGAAAAAGCAATGAAAGAGGAGAGCTGACATTCACTCTACAGATGATACTTTTCCCCCACGCCTCGCCAATTCATGTTAACATCCCTTCAACCGCATTCCACAGAATCGTCTGCCACCGTCAGCTATGATGCAAAAGGGCTGACCACACCCGCGAGGGGTCGTCCAAGTGTTTACGCACTGTGTCGACTCCTTCTATTTCGCCGAATATGATCACCCAACTGAAATCAGACTTCAAGTAGGCCACCATGCGGTCGACGAAGAATGACTTCATATTTTGCGGGTGGAAATCTGGAATAACCTCAGATATCCCACAAGGGTGATCGCTAACGAAGCACTCGTTGTTGAATTCTGTAGTTCGGTGCACCGCAAAATACCTTGCATTTTGGCTGGATGTCCGAAATTCGAAACGGTTCAGTAAAGCGTAGAGTATCTGGTGTCTCATCAGTATCACACTCGATACCGAAATATTGTGTGAAATCTTGTACCTTAAGCTCGGAGAGAGCGGAGTAAGGAACCATATATGGCCCTGGAAGCCTAGGACCAGCACACGACATGTCTGACTGCCGTCGTAAAATAATGGGGACCATTCTATCGGGATCCCTGGGTGCGTCTAGTGCGGCAGGCGGCTTGTTCTTGATATCCATGGTTGGAGAGAACGGAGAGACCGACTCGAGGCGGAGATTGTGGAGGTGTGTGCAAGCAGGAAGCTTGCGGGGTAATTGATGATACACATTGGCGGGCGACGATTCCAACCCGCATAAAGAAAACACCTCAAGTAATAGAAGGAATAGGTGGAACCATGGACTTGCGCTGCTAGCCAATCACCAACCTACATAGACCCAAGAACGTAATTTTAAAGCGGCGATATATGATTATTAAGCAATTCAGATGTGACAGGGAAAATTCAACCGTGTCGAGCCATCACCTCCCATACACGACCTTCGTGAGTCGTTGATTCTCATTCCGTCAGTTTGATCGCATTCCACCGTGCCGTCAACCACGAGTCCAGCGTCACAAGGGAAGTCTTCCGAGCCCGTACTAAACTTATCATTCCGATTTCCCAAGATCCGATCGTCCACCTCGTTTGGTTTTCATCCGGGACATCTACATACGAGGAACGCTGGACGGTTGGTTTTTAACATCCGCGGCTGGTGAGGAATAGAAAGACAGGGGGCCATCTACTACGACGAACGCCAACAACAACACCAACCCTAGTTAATCCGTCCGCAAGTCCAGCTATGCGGCTCTCCCTGTTGCCCTACTGACTGCTTCCACAGATCACCACCGCCGCCATCATATTGCACCCCTACAAACTCTTCTTTAATTCCACCTCTGCCGATCTATCATCCTCCTCGATAGCCGACCCACCACGTCTTTCCTCCCATTCTTTCTCTCTCGCCTTCCGTTCCACATCGGTAGCCTCCAGAAACTCAAGGACTGCATCAGTGCATAGAGAGACAGGGTCTGGATACGATTCACGAAGTTGCGGAGACGCGCGGAAAGAGAGAGTGGTTAGGTATTAGTGCTATGTACACGTTACGGATCACGCACTGCACTTTAATATGTAGTTATTGGCAGAATCAATGGTATGATGGCGTGTATGATGGCAGAAACCAGTGCGCGGATTTTTGAAGAATACAATCATCCGAATAGCGACACATCATGAGAAAGCAATGAAATGAAAGATTACATGATCCATCCTGCCAGACCATCATCTTCAGTACCCTTGACCCGGACATTCCTATTAGGGCATCTTCTGGACTGCATCCCACAGTTCCTCCTACCACCGTCAGTGAGAAGCCAAAAGGCAAAACTAGAGGTCTTTCATGTACTGTACTTACTGGGGAGAACTCTGCGATTTCCCCGAATATTGCCAACCACATTGGTGTATAAGCATTCTCACTGCTGAAGAACAGCAGGCGGTCGACGAAGAACGCCGTCATATTTTCCGCCAGGTGTGTGTGTGAAACTTGAGCGATTCCATACTGGCGTAAATGTTGATTGACCGGTATATTTGGATGCACCACAAAGATTTTCAAGTCATCGTTATACCATCCGCCGTGAAATTCGTCCCGAGCGATGCGGAGGCCCTAGAGTGTCCCATCAGTCTCGCATCAAGGGATGGAATAATTTGTAAATGATGTAGGTACCTCAATTGTAGTGATAGAACTGTAGGGAATCATAAACGGCCCTCCAAGCTTGCAACTATTCCCACCATAAATTTCTCTTCTGGGGGGCGGGCTTTCTGCACTGACGATGACCAAGCGATTGGGGTTGAGCGATGGTGCTAGTATAACCGTCGACTTATTCTTGACGTACATGGTTGGTGAGGAAGGAAAAGCACTGATTCGAGATCCGATGGCTATGTAAGAAGGAAATCGGGACTGTAACCAGGAAAGCAGAGTTTTAAGAAGGAAGGCGGGGTTGCATGAAGGAAAGCAGAGTTTTAAGAAGGAAGGCGGGGGGTTGCATGAAGGAAAGTGGAGTCGTACGAGGGAAAGCGAGGTCGTGAGTGGTAGGGTACCCGCTGGCGGCTACAAGGTGACGGATCGGGCGCTGACTTCGGGAGCTGACCACGAGAAAACACGTGATGATAGGGAAGATTGGTAGAGCCGTGGTCAAGACTCGTTGAAGAATACTAATACTCGCTGGAATAGGATGCATTACGAATCAATGAAGAACGAGAGCCGAGTTCCACAATTGCCGGAATGCGATGATACCTACATTGTAATCAATGAAGAAAGAGAGTTGAGTTTCCAATAGACCATCCCTTTTGATGCCCGATCGTCGCCAATTCCTATAACTATCTGGTCAACCGTAGCCCACAGAGTCGTCTACCACCGTAAAGGAGAGGGCTTTCGAGTACGTACAAGGTGCAACTCTCCGATTTCTCCGAACATACCCACCGCGTGCTTTTGCTGCGGTCGAAGCAGAACACTACGCGGTCGTCGACGACAAAAGACTCCGTATTCTGCGCGTGATACGTGATAAACTCGTAAAACCTCAGCTATTCCACGCTGGTATTCGGAACCAAGACGATTGTGCTGAATGACACTTCACCGCACCGCAAACATCCTCATTATTCTGGTGACCCGAATAATTTACAGTTGTATTTCTTATAGTATTTGAGAGTCCCCTTCAGTACTCTATCCCATCAGTCGCACATCCAGGGATGATATATCGCAAACCCGCGTACCTCGAAATTAGAGATAGAGCTGCAGGGGATCATAAAGTTTGACACCGGTACATACCTTAAGTGGCCCATCAGATGCTTCTCCACGGGGCGCCTGTACTCCAATGACAGCGATCGTTTTGTTGGGGTTGATCGGTGCACTAGGTGCAGTAAACGACCTATTCCTGCTATCCATGCTTTGGGGAAATGGACAGCCGGACTCGAGATCCTAGATTGAGAAGACGGGTATAAGAAGGAGAGCGGCGTCATTTCTGAGGGTTCCAGCACGAAAAAATATCACCTGATCTAACGCAAGGTGCCTCACTGGCGGAAACACTGAAGTGGCACTTCCATCCATGCAAATAGACGGGACCGAAGCCACAGTGCGTGGTCGAGAAGGAATGTGATTGCTGAACGACGATACACGATGATGAAGCAATAAGAAATGAGATGCCATCCACTCTGCCAGGCCATCCCGTCCCATGTACCCGTGCCTCGTCTGTTCCTCCTCCATCTCTTCGATCGCTTCGCACTCTGACCTCTATCACTGCATGCATCAACAATCAGACACATACGCGTCCGTGCGTAGTTGACTCCAGACTCGATTCCTCAAACACCATGTCCACTTCCCGCTTGCGTTCCGGGCATCCGGCACGAAGGATGCCCCACTGCCCTTACGGAACGCATGGTAGTGGAAAGACCTCCGAGCACATACATTACATACCAGCTCGGACGCTCCAATTTCCCCAAAAATCATCGTCCACTCCAAAGTGCTTTCGTCCCAGCAGAACACCACCCGTTCGAGTAAGGACCACTCAAGATGTATTTCCCACAGCAAAATTTCAGAACCTCAGCCACCCCACACGGGTGCTCGTGCACGGGAGCGAGAGCAGTATTATCGAATAGTATAATTCGGTGAATCGCACTGATCCTTCTTTTCTCCCTGTACGCCGAATCACTGGGGTCGTCCATTATCCGGTGGAGCGGAGTTTCAGGCTCGGTGTGCCATATGGGTGCACAACCGCAGTCGCGAAACGAATTAGGTCCCGCTCAGATGTTAACCAGTGAATCGTCATCAAAAGTTAACAGGAGCATCTCCGTACCCAGCGGCAGAGTCGACGGTGGTAGCTACCACCATTGCCTCTGGAAGGTGAAGAATGGCCAGTTTGGTGGTTGTGTCGGTGGTAAAATGAGATGACGGTAGGTCGAGATTATTGCCCATAATCCGTCGGCCCTCAGGTACAGCCTGGGGCCTGACACTGTATCGTAACGATCAGCAGAGCTCCTTCATAGAGTGTTACGAGTCGTAGGGGTTAAAAGGAAGATTTGAGGTGGTGGGAGAGTTGGTAAGTGAAGGAGAGGAGCATCCATTATTCGAATCTGGACATCTGGGTGGAAAGTGCAACTTAAATCATCGTTCATAAAACGAGATAGGCACCTCGCCACTCGTCGCAGTGCGAGTCCATTGCGCTGTGCATGAGACAGGATCACTAGGGATCAGTCGTCATCCTGCACATAGTTTCCTTGAACCAAGGAAACCCAGATATGAATCCCATTTGCGCAGTATGTTTCTTAGACGGCCGACCCATCACGGTAGGCGCGGAATTAGCGGAGAGAAGCGTCATATCCACCCGTCCCGGAGATTCGCCCATGATCCACGAGCAGCCTTGTGACTCTGGGGGAACTTTATGATCAGCTCTATAATTTATGGAAAGGGACGTCTCTCAACGAGGCCTGAACTCTCCGTAAGTAGCCAATCACCCTGCACTTGGACTTTCTCTCACGATGTCGACCATATGATGGTATGGCGTTCGTCGTCCCTCGCCGAAGAGAATAGAGCTGTAATCGACGGAATCTATCAAACAATGATGGGAGTATCTTGTTGACAGGAGCTGTATGTCCAGTGCCGCGGAGGTAGTGTGAATCGAAGTCCGCCGTGGTGCGTCGCTGGTTTCATGGCCCGGTGTCAGCAACGCTACTCGGTGTGTGTCAGGAGACGACGGAGCAACTTAGCATGAAAGAACGTATCAGATACTGGGAAGGGGGCACAAAACAGGGTAACATAAATGCAGTCACTCGAACAGTTGCCGGATAGACCAAGTGACCGAGTGAGAGCATGAGATTAAGGGAGCATCATTCAAGGTTGGTTTTACTTGTGTCGGCCCGAGGCGGATGGGAAGGGGAAGTGGGGCGCCGCATTGGACTGGTCGGCACCGGGGTCCGGGGTCCGGGGCTTTCACCTCGACTGGCCAGGGCGGGCAGGAAACGGAGTTTGTGGGTTCGCCATAGCTTAGATAGGCTGCATGCGAAATAAAACAGGAAGATCTCTCTCTCACTCAAGGTTCGTCGATGAGCAAAGTACCGAACCCGATAATCGCAATTGCACCCCCGTGCCGAATTGGCCGACAACCCGAATAACCATCTCACGACAGAAAGTAAACAGGACATACGGGAGGCAGGAATCCAGTCCCGGTACATTCGAAGAGTCGTACTGTAGATTTCGCAGCTTTTTTTTTCCTTAACACATCTTTCGAGATCTTATCTTGTATCAAATTGTGGGATCTTGGGTCTTGGCAGTTCGGGGATTCCTCTTTCATGTCCACCTCGACGACCTTCCCCGTCCTCTCTTCCTTCCCCCAGACCCTTCCTCATCCTCTATTCCTTCCCCCACACAATCCCCCCTCACCATATCGCTTTCCCGATAAACCCCACTGCTCCCATTATCAGCAATCCTCATCACAGACTTCCTTCCATACATCCCAAGTATTTTCCATTGCAACGATTGATTTCAAAACATCAATCGCTTACATTGGCCCAGTTAAACACACCAACAGTCAACAATGGAGAAGAAGCCTGTTGAAGATGCTGGCGAGGCGGCCTCCAAGAAGCCAGGCCTGGAGAACAAGCCGGCTGTCGCGGACGGTGTCACCGAGGCCTTTGAGCCACAGGTGACTGTCTCGCCGGCTGTTTCGTCAAGCAACGGTGGAAACAAGAATGTCCCGGCCCCCAAGAATCTTCAGAACCAGTAAGTGTCCTCCAACAGCGACGAAGGCGCCGGCAATAATGACAAGTTCTCTTGCAGCGGAAACCCCACCACCGCCACCACTTCGCAGGTTGAGAGCGAACTCGGTCGCATGAATCCGACCATCCAAGATACGCCCGCTATGGCAGGTGATGTCGCCGCCACGGCCTCGTCGGCTGTTCCCATCGCTGTCTCCTCGGGCATATTATCGGGAGGTGGAATCACGACGAGTGCCGTGGCTCCCACGATTGCTCCCGCGATCCGGAAGCGTCCTCACCCCATGTAAGTGTCCTCCTCCTCCTCCTCCTCCAGCCAGCGAAGAAGGTGCCGGCCAGCACTAACGCAAAGCTTTCCTACAGGGCGAGAGGCATCGACCTTAGCCGCCCGCAGGTCTCGCGCGGCCCAGGGAGGATGACGATCGTCGTGCCGCGGAAGTACCGCACCGACATCCCTCCCTGCGAAACTTGCGTACACAACAGGAACCGCGACCAGCACGCGGACGCTGAAGATACCACAGAACCCGAGTCCTACTCGGATGACTCGTCCGATGAGGAGCTCGAGGAGTACCCGCCCTCCTCCTCCTCCTCCTCCTCCTCCGACGACGATGATTGGTAGCTTACGCCCTTGCTAATGTAAGCCGCTATGCTCACCACCACCACTGGTCGCTAGACTGGAGGAGCATGGCATCAAGAACTAATATGGTACGGTTAGATGAAGTTGTTGCCGAAGCAATGGTCCGATTGTGAGGGGGAGTTGCGTGCTGCCCTTTTCTAACCGCCGAGGCGGCTTCTTCTACTAGTTAACTGTTACTGTTTCCCCACTTTCCCGCTGTTTGTTTTTTCGGCCCTGCGAGGTCTCTTCTGCTCTCTGTTTTTCGACCCTACGAGGTCTCTTCTCTTCTGCCATCTGCTGCTGTCTGTTACTACCTGCTACTGCCTGCCCGCCTCACTTTCTGCGCTTGGACACGATGTTCGGGGCGGGATGTGGCTGGCAGGGGGGAATACAGTGGGTTTAATTTTCTTCTCATCTTCCGGCTGCTATTTTGTTTTCTTCTCATCCTCCGGCTGCTGTTTTGTTTTCTGTGATCTTTGATCTTTCTTCCTGTTCTTTCTTCCTGTTCTTTCTGCATCTTCGTGCATTGCTAGCTCACTAGGATTCATGGGGCGGAGGGGAATAAAAGCGGCAAATGCGTACCTACCTAGGTAAAATCTGCACGAGTGATGCTCCGTATTTGTGCTGGTAACTGAAGTGCTCTATACAATGTTAGATCTATACGTGCAGAACCCGATCACGCCACAAGCGACATTGCTGACATCGTTATAAGATAGTGAACCGACCGTCCAGCCATGCCGAAGGATGAGCGTCCTCCGTGTCCGTGGTTTGTGGATCACGGTGTATGCTCCGGCGAGGGTGTCTTGGAGAGGGGTTACTGCCTGCCTGCCTGACGATCAAGATATCCAACCGTGGGTGATTTGAATTTGGTACCAAACGGTATGTACTCTCGATGCAGAGGAGGTGATAGTAAACGATCAGCCGTTGGCATGGAGGCCCCGGCTCTCATTACCGCCAACGCAACTGCCCAACGGTGTACACTGGTCTTGGGCTCACACTGACGGCGGGACTCGTTTGTCGCTGGGTAGCTATCCTATTACCGCGATTATATCTCCACCACCGTATACCCCGTACCGCCCGACCAGGCCGTCTAGATTTCCCACTTCGTACTGTGATGGAGTTTAGTTCAGCACACCTGAGAAGGGGAAGAGATGGAATTGGAAAGTCAATCAAGTTTTATCCCTCAGGGTTGGCCGTTGCAGCCCAGTAGGAGATTCATTCACACTCTTCATCACTCGCCACCTCCCCCCCCCTCCCACCCCGCACGATGATACCTAGTACTTGTTGGCCGAAGTTATAGACTCCCTCCCAGAACTTTCTCACGCGAACTGGGTTGCGGCAGTGCACACCGGAGCCTTCCGTACAGAATATCGTGGACACAGCACAGCCCGCTGCCCGCTGCCCAGCTCTCGATTGTCAAGCGGCATGGTAGCAACGTGCGGTAGGCACTCCGTAGCTTGCTCCTCCCCCATCGTCTACCTAGTCTGCATCCAGAAAGTCGTATCATCGCAATAGGTGTATTCGAATCAGGATTCAGGCAGGCAGTAGATAGGTGCAATTGCAATTTGCATCCTCGAGCTCCCAGCGGCGCCGGCGCGGCAGGCTCCCCGAGCCTATATACCTACTCTAAGCCTCACACCGAACCATTGCACCAACGGCCGTGTTATAGTATAACCGTGCTGTACTGTATACGCACATCATACTGTACATGGAGGAATGGAATTCCTCCCGCCTCGACTCGACTCGACTCAGCCACGATGCACCTATGTAATATCTGCAACTGTAAGTCTGTAACTAGAGCACCTAGCCCGCTAGTTAGCGCAGTGCATCCATCATTGAGGAAAAATGTTTGCGGGATCGTCCAATGCACTGTTGACCGATCAGCACCTGGGGTACTGCCGGGCACTGCCACGATGATCACTCGAGTGTGATACAAACGAACGAAACCCAGGAAACCCAGGAAAGTACGAAAGTAGAAAAATCCGCTTCTAGGATACTTCCCGGGGGCATATTGACCATCACTCCACTGCCACGGACCACGCGCGGTACGGTAGCGAGTTGCGAGTCGGACGTGATCACCTACCGGGAAGGTTTGGCGAGGTTACATACCATAGCCACAATGACGAGCAAGGCCTGCAAGGGCTACGAGGGCTGCACTTGGCTGGCAAAGAGGCTCTCGCGAGGCGGGTGGGGCTGAGGCTGAGACCGGGAGGGGCCGGTGCACGGTGTATATGGTGCTTACATAAGTAGGTGCTGTTGGGAATTCCGTGGTTTGCACGCTGGGCTGAGCATCCCTCGCATCGCTGGTCGCCGTCGGCCATCCGCCATCCCAGTCATCTCCCTCGCGCCATCACTGCAGCAGTTGCGATCACAGGCAGTCACTCGCGCCATCACGTAAGCACCTCCGATCTTCACGCCCATTACCTTAAAGGTCCATGTACATGCCCACCTGCAGTGCAGGCTGGCACCAGTGCAGTCCACCAGTGCAGTCCACCAGGCAGCAACATTCTGCATTCTTCCCTTGAGCCTCACACGGGCCAGCACCTCGCCGGGACCATTTAAGCCGGCCGTGGCCGACCATGGACGGACGATGGTGCGTGTTCGCGAACACAGCACCGCACAGTACAGCACCTCTACTCCCACCCCTCCACCCACACACCCCACTACACCAGCGGAAATCATCGGCGGATCAGCAAATACGATCCGAAACGAATAAATAATTACTAAGGAAAGAAATACGCTACAATACGGTACAATGGTGCTCCAGGAAATCGACGCGGACTACATCGGCCGCGACCAGCTCGTAAAGCTGCTCAAGAGGAAGTTTGGGAGTAATTATTCGTTCCACGTATGTTCTCCCCGCGCCGCACGCCGTGACTGGTCGAGGAGGAGCGGCGAAAGAGAGAGAGAGAGACGCCTGGCACTGGCACTGACACTGGACGTGTTCGCGAACAGCTGAGCGCTGGCCATTGGGTCGTTGATGTGCCCGATTATATCTCCGAGGTATGTACCCAGGTCCTGGCCTGTCCTGATGGTGGCGGTGGTGTTGACAGACGTCGTGATAGTACGAGATCGAGTGTGCGCAGGAGGAGGGGTAGCGGAGCGGAGCTGGGGCTTGTGGGGTGGTGGAGGGGTACGGTAGCGATTTGCGAGTTCGCGAACTCGCGAACTCGCAAGGCTGTGGGGGCGGAAGGAAGGAAACTTGGCGATCGATGTTGTTGCTGTTGATGAGCGGACGGAAGGACTTCATTTGCTACATACTCCATCTACCTATCCTCTGGCCTGGCGGCGGCGAGGGCGGAGTATTTTGCCTTTCTTATGCACTCACATATCGGAATTCCTCTCTCGTATCGTATGTAACGGCAGCATTTTACTGGGCTGGCTAGCCTTTTTTCTTCTCGCTTTGGCTGCGCTGGGCTGTGATTTTCGCTGTGTGTGCGACGTGATTTGCTGTAGATTTGCTGCTTGATTTGCTGCTGCTGCCGGGGGCGGTGTGCGCTGTGCATGGTTTGGTGGTGGTGGTGGTGGTGGTGGTGGTAGTCGGTCGCTTGCTCCGCACCGCAGCTGCAATGCAGCAGCATGGCCGCAGGTTTCATCAAGGAGAGTGAGAGACAGTGAGAGACAGAGAGAGAGAGAGAGAGACCACGTTGGCGCCGGCTGATTGATTGATTGATTGAATGATGATATAAGACGTCCGATCCGCCGCGCAGCCACCGTAGTTTCATATTCCGTTCCGCTCCGTTTCTGCTTCCTCGGCCATCCTATCCATCAGCATGACTGCCACAGCGACTGCGAACGCGACCGCTCGTCCGAATGTTACCACCACCACCACCGCCACAGTGCCAACCGACGTGCCGACGGGCCTGCAGCACCACAACCCGCTCGTCGACGATGTCGCCGCGCGCAACGGTCGCCTCACCGCCGATCGCGACCGCCTCTTTGCGCCAGAGCAGATCTCGATCGATACGCTCGACGTCAACCTGAGCGCCGAGGGGGAGCAGTGCGAAGGTTAGTCGCGGTCGCTCGTGCGGGGGGATGGCGGGGGAGGGGGGGGGTGGGGGGGGGGGGGGGGCGCGCGAACAGAACAGCCAGTTGACCTAGCTGCAGTGAAGCGAACATGGACGGACGCTGCCGAGTTCAGTGCGCAATGTCTGCAGCAGCCCACTCACGACAGTCGCTACTACATCCTGAAGCCGTTCCGGCCGAAGGTGATATCGCGGTCGCCGCTGCACATTACGGAGGAGGCGGCGCGGCAGCTGCTCGCGACGCACGAGGTCATGCCGAGTTTTCTCGACCACCTACATGCGTACGGTCGGCGCAAGAACCGCGAGCAGGATGGATGCTTCGGTGGTGGACGCTATCTCCTCGGGTTCTCCGAGGAGTCAAAGGTTACCCAGCACGAGATCGCGTATACGGTTAAGTTTGGCGTCAATAATGGCCGCAAGGAGGAGACCAGCCCGTATCTGTACAGCATCCGTCAGACAAGTGTGTATCAGAAGTTTTGCTACGATGAGCGGAAGTCCGTGTGGATCCTGGTGCAGCCGTCGGACGCGGTGCAGCGGCGGCTGTACGCGGCGGCGCCAAAGGAGGTGGTCCTGGCTGGCGGGAACCCGCTCAAGATGCATCTGCTGTTCTTCTCTGCGGCGAGCGAGGGGTGGCGGGACTACTACAACCACCTTGAAAAGATCTTCTACGAGACGACGGCGGCGGCCGTCAACTACACCGTGCAGCGGAGCAACGAGAAGTACACGCCGCAGGGCATGCAGGGCCCGCAGGTCCAGCACTTTGAGGGCACGCGCGGCGATCCGCTCGAGAAGTTCCAGGTGGATTTCCAGGATGTGCAGGATCTGCAGCGGCTCGAGGAGCTGCTCCGCCGCGTCAAGACTGCGATCGAGGTCAACTCCGACTCGATCCGCAGTCTCAAGGCTTTGAACAACAAGCTGCGGGAGCTGTCCTCTGCGACGACAGGCGGGATGACGCTCGCCGCGTGGAGCGAAGTTGACATCGAGGCGTCGCAGCAACTCGCGATCCTCGAGAGCCACAAACGCAACTTCGAGTCGCTGCTGCAGAACGTGCACGGCCGCTCGCAGCTGCTCTACAACGTCCTCGACTTCAAGAACGCGCTCACAGTCTCGCACCACTCCCAACGCGCGGTCGATATCCGCGCCCTCCAGGCAAACGAACAGACTATGATGACGATGCTGAACGAGATGTCGATGCGCGACGCCATCGGCGTGCGCATCCTGACGCTGCTGGCGACGCTGTACGTGCCCGCCTCCTTCGTGGCAGTAAGTGATCCCCCGTTCCCCATCCACCTCCTCACCCTCAAAGCCCGGGGAGCCAACTGATCCGCTAGATTCCACTCAGACATTTCTCGACGCCGGCGTCGTAACATTCGACGAGACGCGCAGCACCAAGGCGGGCATCGACTTCAGCCGGATGCGGGTGTCACGGGAGACGACTGTGTTCTACCTGGTATTCACCACGCTGCTGATGGCGATTACCTACGGCTGCTGGTGGCTGTGGCAGCGCACCGCCACCGGTCAGGTCGAGAAGAAACTCTCCATCACCCGCGCGAACTCTATGGAGCCCGAGAAGGGGCTGCTTCGCAGCCCCACCGCCGGCACTGCGGGAAGTAATCCCATGAGACAGCAGAGGAGACTGGGAAGTCTGCTCCCCATCTCGCCGCAAGGTACGCACCATCATGGTGCACCGCCGCCGATGACGCCCGTGCCGATGACCCCTATGTCACCGACGTCCCCGATGTCGCCAATGTCGCCAATGTCGACTAAGTCGAGGAGTACGTGGGCTTGATTTTTGGGCTTGATTTTTGCGTTGAGTGTTTTTGCTTTTGATTTTGATTTTTGGGAATGGGAGTTTGGGGGCATTTATTGGCGTTTGGGGATCAAAATGTAATGGAAACGAAGGAATGAATCATGAACTGCTATGCAGAGGATTACTCATGTTCCGAACAAGTACCTGCTATGTACCTGAAGTACTCTACAGCGAATAGCCGGCCATTCCAGCAGGAACGTGATCATCATGGCCAATGGCATGTACTATCCATAGCTGCAAGAATTGGCAGGTTAGTGGGCCTGATATGCACAGGTATGTACCATGTACTCTACTTACTGCCCGCAACCCACTACCTACATACTTGCCGTACTTCATATGTACAAAGTACTTGGTTACTGTCCACTCTTACTCGAACGTATCATCCTTCATCAACGGGCATCTACTCCGTCCCAGATAACGTAGACCATCCAAGCCAACCGATGCTCACGAATCTCAGCTGCACATGCTTGAAGAAAGTTGTCCAACACCACACCCGCATCGACGCTAGACCTATTAATGCAGGTCGTAGCACCCATCGCAGCCACGGGCTCCCCCGCACTCAGCCCAATCGAACCCTTGGGCGGGCGGGCGGGCGTGCGTGCGTAGATAGAGTAAGTAAGTAAGTAAGCATCCCGCGCTCACCTCTTACCTCCACCGATCAATGCACCCGTCCCCCCTTACGCTCCACGATGAGCAGCCGCGCCGCCTACGACGACCTCGCGCGGACCCTGGACCGGCTTGAGATCGTGAACTGCGACAAGAAGCCGTTCATTCCTGCGGACGGCTTCGACGGCGCCGTGACGCGGTCGTTCCTATCCACGGTCGTTTCCGACCTCCTCCCCTTCTCCGACGGCGGTGCCAGTGCACACGTCCACCTCCAGCAGCTGTACGAGTCGTACCGCAAGGTCATCGCCATCCTCGTCATGATGCGGTATGAGCAAAGCTTCGTCCGCTTCTGGGAGACCAACACGTGTGATCGCGACCTGCCGCTGGATCAGGAGCGGCTCGCGGAGATTGATGGGGACCTCTGGTGGCCCAAGTGGAATGGCCTGCAGTATAAGTTCCTCGCGAGGATGTACTGTGAGGAGACAGAGTCGCAGCAGTGGTCGGACGATTATGTCCTCCCCATCCTCGAGAAGGTCTATAGGTCCAGAGGAGCGTTCTCGGAGGTCTACAAGATCCACATTCATCCGCACTATGACCGACTGAATTTTCGGGGACATCATGAGGTGGGCTGGGGGGGACACTCTGCACATCTGGAGCACGGGCTGACACTCTTCCCTAGCCACACTGGTACGCGCTGAAGCAACTCAAGACCTCAGCGGACGCCAAAGTCAACGAGCGCAAACTGCGAGAATGGCAAGACGAAGTTGCGGCAAACGCGCTGGTGCGCAAGCAGCAACACAACAACTACGCATACAGCAGCATCCTGCCGCTGCTGCACTCGCACACGTATGGCAAGCAGTGCAATCTCGTCTTTCCACTCGCAAACTACAACCTGCGCGAGTTCTATGCGAAGGAGCCAATGCCCCCCTCCAGTCTCCACCGCTTCAGGTTTGTAGAACAGATCTCGAGGCTCGTACCAGCGCTCGGATTGATACATCAGGGAGAGATTGATTCTACCTGCCAGTGGCAGTGGATCGGCCTGCATCGCGATTTGAAACCAGGTTTGCTCCCGGGAGACGAGTGGAGTGCGGAGCTAGGCTGGGCTGGGCTGGCGGCGCTAACTAACGCACCGCAGATAACATCCTCGTAGTGTGCGGCATGACGCCGCGCTTCATGATCTCTGACCTTGGGCTCATGAAGTTCCGCAAGGTGAAGTCGGGGTCGCGCGAGTACTCCGGCGAGGAGTGGAAGCTCGGTGTGTCCGCGTACAAGGCGCCGGAGTGCGACGTCAAGGGCAAGCGCGTGGGGCGCGGCGCCGACATCTGGAGCTTGGGGTGCATACTCGCCGAGGCGATCACGTGGTGCGTCTGCGGCCTCCAGGGCATCCGCGAGTTCCAGCGCCGAAGGTCGACCGAGGACTCGTACGGCGACTCGTCGGACGTGTTTTTTTGCAAGAGCGGCTCGCCGGGCGCGAAGGAGGTGCCGCGCTTGAAGACCGAGGTGCTGGATTGGTTCGCAGAGGTGAAGAAGGCCGCTGGCGAAGAGGACCGGTTGGTCGCTGAGACGCTGGCGCTGGTCGAGCTGATGCTGAAGGAGAACGACCGGGGCGCGAAGGGCCGCCCCAGCGCGGAAAAGATCGATTGCGCGTTCTACACGATCCTGAAGCAGGAGGCTTCGAAGCAGGCGTGGCCACTGTCGATTTCGGAGCCGGCGTACTACTTCAAGAATCTCGACCGGCGCACGCACGCGCTGCCACGCGACATCCTGCCGTTCTCGTACTCGCGCTCCACCAGCTTGATGACGCCGACGACCCCCGGGCCCATGCCGTTCAGTCCGAATTTTCCGAGTTTTCCGAGGTCGGGCGGCCTGGCGAGCCCCGCTGGTGGTGCTGGTGCCGGGAAGCGCAGGAGAAGCGAGGACGACTCGTTCGTGCCGCCGTCGCTGCCGAATTCCTCGACTGGCAGCACGGTACGGCCCGTCAAGCGCAAGCGCGAGGTTTCCGCATTCGCACATCTGAAACGGCTGGATACGGTGAGCTCCCCCGGCCCGCATACGTGCACTCCACGGCTCTAACCACACCCGCAGATGTTCCTAATCGACGACTTCGTCTCGGAGACTCCCTGGACCCGAATCCGCACAACCCTTCAAAAGCTCTCCTCGATCGCGACGCAATGGGACCAAGACGGCGTAGACATTGCGTTCATCAACAGTTCGTCCTACGCCTCGTGCCTATCCACGCCGTCGGACGTGCTCTCAGCGCTCGACAAGACTGGGTACACAGCGACAAGCACGAGCACGCTCTCGTTCCGCCTGGACATGCTCCTCTCGTCGTACATCAACCTGTACAAGCGCGATGAGTTCACGAAGCCGCTCAACATGATCATCATCACCAGCGGCGACTTCCTGGCGCACGACGAGTTTGAGAAGGTTGTCATGACGTGGGCGAAACAGCTCGACGAGATCTATGCGCCCAAAAGTCAGCTAAGCCTGCAGTTCGTCCTCGTCGGCTGCAAGGGCGAGAATAGGAGGAGATTCGAGGACCTCGATGATGAGCTGTATAAGGAGTATGGCGTTAGGTATGCCCCCCACCTCTTTCTGCTTTGCTTCGGCTGTGGCGAGCTGCGGCGGCTGATAGAAATACAGAGATATGGTCGACGCCACCTGCTACGACCCAAACGAGCCGGATAGTCAGGAGGTCTTTGAGAAGATCTTGTGTGGAGGCATGATTGCCACGTACAATCGTGTGCAGGACGAGACTTCGGATCTGTCCATGATGGCGGTGGACCTGTGAACAGTAGTGACAGTGGTGACAATAGTAGGGATGTTGGGTGTAATGGAGTATTTCACGGATGTGAATGATGTGTGACTATGATCTTATATGTCGAAGTATAATACCATACAAACCCCATTTCTTGGCTGGATGAGGCTGGATGAGGCAGGATTTTGCGGAGAGAGTGAGGGAGGTGGTGGAGTGATCTCACGCAGTGACGCAGAGGCTATCGATTTTTGCACTCGAAGTTTGGAGATACCGCGGCCGACGTGAACCGCCCACTCTACTCTATATCTACAGAAACCACCCGCACTCCAAACATATCCAACCCCGCCCCGCCCCTAAGACTTCTCACACTCCCTCCACCTCCTCAACAGCACTTGATACACCTCCTCCTCCCCCCTCTCACTCGCCCAATCCAGCAACGGTTTCGCCGCCGGAAACGCTATCTTATCGACCCCGGCGCCCCTTTGTACCAGCATTCTAACCACTTTGTCATGCCCGCCCGCCGCCGCCCATGATAACGGCCCCCACCCGGCCCTATCCACGACCTCGACATCCGCACCAGCGTCCAGTAACGCGGCGACGACCTTCGCTCGCCCCGCCTGCGCCGCCCACAGCAGCGCAGTCCAGCCGTCGATATCCATGCTGTCCACCGCCGCGCCGCGGGAGAGCAGGAAGCGCACGCAGTCTGCGTGCCCGAAGTGTGCGGCTTGTGACAGCGGGGGTTTGCCGTGCGTGTCGGCCGCGTTGATGTCCGGCGGGTGCGTGGAGGATAGGAGCTGGACGATCGACAGGTGCCCGGCCCGCCCGGCCCAGGAGAGGGGCGTGCGCGTGTTGGGGGGGGATGGGGAGGGGGAGAGGAGGGACTGCACCGTGGGGAGGTGTCCAAGGACTGCGGCGCTGCAGAGGGGGTAAAGACAGAGGGAGCGGTAGATATAGTATTCGCGCGTGGGCAGGGTTAGCGTGCGGAAATAGGTGGATACACAGCCGGGGCGGTGGAGGAAGGTTGTGAGGGCGCGAGTGATGGTGTTGGGGGAAGAGGTGGTGGTGGTGGTGTTGGGGGAAGAGGTGGGAAATGATAGGTGGTGCTGCAGGTTCTGCGCTGCATATTCGAGCAGTGGGTCTTCTTCCATGATCCGCAGGTTCTGTGCGTGCGAATTCTCGTGCGCGGCTAGAATCGAGAAGGCGTCGAACGAGAGGTACGTTATACACCCTGCGGCCAGCAGCATATCGCCGCCATACTCGTTGAGGACCTGTTTCCGGAGGAGATATTCCTGCACCGTGTAGTGCACCAGCCGCACTGTGCCGCCGGTCTCGTCGATCTCGACAAGGCCCGCGCAGACGTCCGCAAGAGTCGAGGGATTGGCCAGATCCTCGTCGGGATCGAGCTCGAACTCGCCGGGTTCCAGTGCTACTGCGATGCACAGCTCGGCGATGGAGAGGGTGCGGCAGGCTTTGGTCAGCCAGGTCAGGATTCTCATAGCCAGTCCGATTTCGAAGCGGCCTTGACTACGGAGGAGCGTCATTGCGCGGTTGTAGGTGGGGTCCAGTGGGCGGTCCTCGCCGTCACCGGTGACAGTCGAGTCCTGGAGTCTTTGCAGTTCCTGATGCACTTGCCGCACTGTTGTGAGCTGACACAGGTGGTCGATATGGAATTGCACAAGGAGGAACCTGCCATCATCAGTGGCCGTCTACTCGCGGGCTCAAACACATCGCACCTACATCCCCTTCGCAGATTCCACGAGTGAGTCGATGATCTCAGATTCATATTTACTCCCCCTGATCAATTTCTGCGCCCTGCCACTATCGTTGATGCGAGCCTGCACATATCCGCGCAGGTCCTCGGCGCGCGCAGAGAGCTCCACCTTCTGTGCTTCAGCAAGCACTTCCGCTATGTCCTCGGGGTACGGACGGGAGGTGGCGAGTATCCGAACGCCATCTCTCGCCATACGATTGAGTAGCTCCAGTACGTCCCCCCTCCTCTGCGGCTCCAGTACGTCCCCCCTCCTCTGCGGCTCCAGTACGTCCCCCCTCCTCTGCGGCTCGCATTCATCCAATGCATCGGCTACGATGTAGACCACACCCGGGAAGAGCTGTTTGATCTCTAGCAGCACGGTGTACACCTTTTCTAGCCCCGGTCGTGTGCGGGTGTTGTAGAGCTCTTCGAGTGCTGAAGGGAACTGAGGCAGCTGCCGCTGGATCAATTGCTTCACAATCGAGGAGAGGACGGTGAGAGCCCTTGAGTCTGGTGACTTGTAGTCGAAGTAGATGTATGCCAATCCGGAATCCGGGAAGGCGGTGAGGAGGTGGTCTATTACCACTGATCTGCCGTAGACCATGGTAGTATCAGCCATCCGACCCTTCAGTGAACAAGGCAGTGACTTCTAACGCAAGAAATGTCTTCCCAGCTCCAGCTATTCATCATCAGCTATTCATCATCAGCGCATGCCTTCGCCCGCCAAGAGAGAAAAAGAACCCACGAATACCCTCCCCCACAATACTCCCCCGCCCTCGGCATCTCTCCACCTCAGAAACTCTGGACTCTCCAGCAACCACGCCCCACTCCCATCCGTCCTCCGTTCCCTGACATCGGCATGCCTCCTCTTCGCCGCATCGCCAGTACTGATCCATTCCAGCACCTTTTCCCTTCTCTCACATTCCTCGCCGATCTCCAGCGCCGCCAGGGAAAGATCCGTATTCAACGCATACTCGCGCAACGCCTGCGAGAACTTACTGCCTTGTCATCAGCGGCGTCTTCGCCTCCGCAGCATAAAGCGCAACCCACAATTGATCCACGGCCAGCGCCGTAGCCGCCAGAGCACACACGTTCCTGACCCTGACGAAGAAGCCCCTCGTATCCTTTTCCTTGAACGGCCACCGCCACTTCTCCCTTGCGCCTCGTGCGCCGCCCAATTCCTCGCGCACCCCCGCCAGCTCCTTCCAGAAATCCTGCAGCACGCCCTCGAGCCCGGCGATTCCTCGGCTTCCGTCGGAGGGGGATGAGGCGAGCGAGTGCAGAGACGTGAGGACAGAGGATAGTGTCTCCAGCTCGCTGGTGAGCAGCGCCAGTGTGGAGGGCGCGCTGGAAACGCTGTGGATGTACGCGGCTATTGCGCCCGTGATCTGCAGGATCGAGGCTATCGAGGCGATGAGTCCGATTGGTTCTGCCATCTTTTGGGAGTTCGCGATCAGGTGGAGGTGGAGTTAGAGGTGCTGCTGGCCACACTAATTATCGATTGCTTTGGCAGATCATACATGGTGGGGTACAAGGTGGGGGCCGGACTGCCTTGTACATACCATGTCAACACCCATGACCCCCCTGCCGTTCTGCGCAGTATTCATGTCCTCACGTGCACGACTGGGACTGTTCCATTATCCGTACTACTATTCATCCACAGAAGAGTCGAGAAACTAAGAACACATGCGAACCAGAATCGATACAGCGTAAAGTAAGAAAATCAGACCAACCACCACTACGCTTCCTCTCCGTCCTCGACCTTGGCCTTCTTACTCGCCTCCTCATCCTCGGCCTCTTCCGCCACATCATCGAGCTTTCGCTTACTGTTGCTACCACTCGACTCGGCGCCAGCCGCCGGGGCAGGGGCAGGCTTCTTCCTGACCAACGTAGTAAGATCATTGGCGCCCTTCATAGCCTTCTCGAGCGCCTCCTTCGCCAGCAGCGGGTCCTGATCGCCACCAAGGATCTGTCCCAGCAGACCCTGGAGCGCCTCATTACCCTCTGCCTCTTCGACGGGGGGATTCCTGAGATCGTGCAGACGTTGCTCCAGCTCTACAATCATGTCCTTGACGTTCTCGATCTCCTTCGCCTCCTTGGCGTGGTTCTTGTCGGGATTGTCGGTGATCTTGGCTTCCTCGACAGTAATCCGCGCGCGGCAGGAGTCGATCGATTTCTCGATGTGTGTTGCCGCGGCGTCGCGCAGCTTTTGCGCGTCTTCGTCAGACAGGTCCGGTTCCTGCGCCGAGAACTCGAGCGCGAGTGCCATCTTGAATTCTGCCTCCGAGATCAGAGTCGACTCTAGCGGGTATAGCTCGTGCTTGAGAACGAGTGCGCTGTCAAAGTCCTTTGTCGCCTGTGGGAAGTTTTCGGACTCGAGGGAGACCTCACCGAGTAGGTCGAAGACGTCGGAAAGCATCGTTTTGGTGTCGGTGATTTGCTGTGCGGAGAGGGTAGGTGGTACGGAGGCAGACGTCGAGGCGTCGCTGGTGGTTGGCGCAAGCTGCTTCTCGAAGAGGACGCGCGCGAGGTCCAGCACATCCCAGGCCAGACTCATCTCGTCGTCTTCCTCCTCCTCGCCCTCTTCACCTTCGGCTTCCTCATCATCGTCGTCCTCTTCATCGTCGTAAGCCTCGTCACCAGTGAACTGGAACAGTCCAGCCGGTTTCTTCTCCCCCTCCGTATGCTCCTCTGTTTCCTTTCCCTTCCCCTTTCCCTTCGCACTCCCACTGCCACTCGCTTCTGTGGGCTTCTCTTTCTCCTCGGGCGCGGCTCCGCCGAGAACATCACTCTTTTGGATCGCGACCTTGTACAGCGAGCGGCCGTAGAGGTAGAGTAGGTGCGCATTTGTCGGGTTGTCCTCGCCGTGGATCTCGGTCTGCAGCGTGCAGGCTTGCGCGTACAGGTCCGCCGATTGGGGGAAGTCCTTGGTCGCGTACGCCTTCAACGCGCGCGCCTTGAGGGAGGTGAGCTCCGAGAGCTTCTCTTTGTTGGCCGCCATTGCGTGTAGTTTTCGTGTGGGGGGTTCGTGAGAGTGGTGGTTGGTGGTCGTTATTGAGTGAGGAGAGAAAGGTGAAGTAGGTTGAGTTAAGTCAACGTAGACAAGAAGAATAGGAAGAAGATTTCCGACGCAGAGGAAAGTGTAAGAGTGAGAGTACGCACGCGAGCCAAGACTGCTGTGTTACACACACACTAAACGCGTCGCGTCTTCTCAACACACCGAAGAAAGTGGCAAAGTGACGAAGCGTGAGTGAGAATTAACCACGACACATCGCAATATCCAAAACACGGGCCGATCGATAGAAACAACACAAGATGCCTCCCCAGACTCAAAGCAAGCCAAAAACAACCCTCACGTCCTTCCTGCGGCGTGCTCCCGGCCCGCCCTCCAGCGAGCTCACCAGTGACCCCTTCGTCCCTCTGCCGCCCTCCTCCACTCCCTTCCGTGGCAGTCCAGCACCACCCCCGCGCGTCCTCGCGGTCGAAATCCCGCTCTCGACTCTCCGTCCAATCGCCTTCCGAGTATTCACAAAAAAGCACAATCTCACACTAAAATCCGACGCGTTAACGCTGTTATGTCAATTCGTTGGGCGCAAGTGTGGTGCCGACTGGCGAGACTCCGGGGCGGGAGAGAAGCTGCTCGATGAGGTTGCACGTAGATGGAAAAGGACGGAGGTCGCCGGCAAGATTTTGGTGGATGGAGGCGAGGCTTTGAAGACGGTGCTCAAGGGAATGGATGTACCGGCGGCTGCGGACAGGCCGGGGCTTAGCAGGAGTAATTCGTCGCTGTTGGAGACGGGCGCCGAGATTCCAAGTAGTATGCTCATGGGAGGGGGTGCTGAACCAGATGTCGAGATGGCGGAAGAGGAGAGGGATGAGATTGAGGATGGGGTGGATCCGGCGGAGTTCTTCAAGGTCGTGGATGCGTTTGACCAGCCAAAGATTGTCTACAGCGCGGTGAAGAAGATGTTTGAGCGGTATTCATCCAACCCATATGCCTTAGTGGACGATAGCTAACATATGATTGCAGTGGCCAGAAACCATCACTATTCCCACCTCCGGCCGCCAAAACCACGCTCTTCCGTTCTCGATATCACACGCTGCACTCCCGACTCCTCCGGAATGAATCCTTCCTCGCCCCCACCTACAGCAAATCCACCGCCTCCGCCCCAACATCCAACTACAAACTCACACCGATCTCGGCGTTGCTGGGACGAGCAGGCAAGAATTTCCTCCTCTTCGGCATGCTCGGACACTCCCCTTCCGGCACTCTGTCACTCTACGATCCTACCGGCGACATTACCCTCGACATGACTGTCGCCCAACCGGTGCCGGACACCAACGCCAACTGGTTCTGTCCGGGGATGTTCGTGATCCTCGACGGCGTGTACGAAGAAGACGGCCGCTTCACCGTGTATACAGCGCTATCGCCACCGCCAGAGCGCCGCGAAATCAGCGCAGACATCTACGGCCATGTTGACTTCCTAGGCACGGGGATAACGCTGGACATGTCCTCAGCCAACCACGGCGGGCAGCAAGGCCGCATCATGCGAAAACTCGAAGCGGCACTCACGCACGTGCAGTGGGTTGCCGCGGGAGAACTCGCCCTCGACGTTCCGCGCACATTCCAAGCGCTCCGGCAGCTATTCACGCACTACGCCGACGATCCGCCCATGCTATTCATCCTCTCGGGGAACTTCTCATCCATCCCGATTGCGCCGGGGGACGCCAACTCGATCCGGGGGTACAAGGAAACCTTCGACACACTGGCCACGCTCCTCGCCGACTTCCCGGGAATCTGCACCCATTCCACCCTCCTCTTCGTCCCGGGGGACAACGATCCCTGGGCCTCGCACTTCTCGGGCGGCAGCGCAACTGCATTCCCGCGCAAATCCGTCCCGGAAGTCTTTCTCAACCGCGTCAAGCGCGTGGCCAAGAACGTCCGCTGCTCGAGCAACCCGTGCCGCCTCGGCTACTTCACGTCCGAGATTGTGGTGTGCAGAGACGACGTCGTGTCCCGTCTCCAGCGCTCCGCAATACGCTTCAGCAAGCCCCCCGTGGAGGACATGGAAATGGAAGGCGACAACGCCGCCGGACCCACACAGACCCCGACACCGGCCGCAACAGCGGTGGGGACTGAGGATATCACCCTCGCTAGGAAACTCGTCAAGACCCTCCTGGACCAGGGACAGCTCTCGCCGTTTCCCGTGTCAAAACGTCCTGTCCTGTGGGATTTTGCGCCGCATACGCTCAGTCTCTACCCACTCCCCACAGCTGTAGCTACCCCCTCCCCCTCCCCCACTCATATCCCGTTACCCGCAGTCGCTAACACGTGATGTAGTTATTCCTCGTCGACCCCTCTACACAGCCGTTCACGGTAACCTACGAGGGCTGCCATGTAATGAATCCGGGCAGGTGTGTGCTGCGGCATACGGCTAGGTGGATCGAGTATGCGCCGGCGAGGGGGAAGGGTGTGGTCATCGAAGAGGGGTTTTGAGCGTATGTACTGGGGATATGTAGAACCGGTGGATTTACCAATAGACGGATGGATGGCCAGTGACGAGTGATGCCCGCGCTTCGTGACTGCTCATACGGTTTTCTTGCAGACTAGTACCACCTACGGTACTGAGGCTGAGTCTGCGCAACGACCGTTCGTAACCAGCCTAACAGGATCTTGATTCTTACTCTGTATCGCTATGGATACCGCTACCGCCATGTGTACGGTCCTGCTAGATACATGACGGAAAGGTTTCAGCAGGATCCTCCGCTACCGGCCGGCCGGGCGAGCAGATCCTCGATGTTGTGTGACACTGGCGGGGTGAGCTTGCCGAACACCACTGGAGGGATCTCGCAAGGATGGCACTCGACTGCCTGACGATTCCGGCTATGAGGGCAGAACCTGAACGTGTTTTCAGTATTACTAAGATCATCTTGCCGGACCGTAGGGGTCGCATAGATGACGATACCCTCGGAGCCCTGGAGTGGCTAAAGAGCTGGCAGCGAGATTGATTGACTGTGGCCACTAGGGGCGAAAACAAGGTGATTGAGGAGATGCTCAAGGAGTACTTAGGGGCGAGGCTTAGCCTATGTGTTTATTGGTTGGGCAGGTCTTTGGCGGGCATATATATGCACGCAATATCTCTTTCCCCTTATCATGGCATAGAAATCTTTTGTTTTTGTTTCATCATGATGTACCTATTCGACCTAGGTATCTAGGTCATGACCTTTTGCAGTCCGTTGTTACGGCACATTCGTCACCGTGAATCACTAATATCTGTCGAATAAAACGGTGGTAGTATAATGACTCACTCGTTTGCGAAATTCAGACCCCGGGCACTTTTGGATGTCTCCTTGATAGCGCCGGACGGAGTGTAATGGGGAACTCACATCGAGCCGACGACCAGCGGTTGCGGACAGTGGGGTGCGAAAGGATATGCATTACTGCCATGATTTAGCTAGGTAGCTAGGTCGTACGCAGTATGGGTCATCATCGTTTGGACAGTTACTAGTGATGATGGTCTCCAGTATATCTCGGCTGGGCTGTGAGAGACTACCTACGATAAAACCCTCGACTAGGTATCCTTAGCTTTGTAGAATCATAAGATATCACAAATACACCGCATGATCTTTACAATTTGGATATCCCTTTGAAAATACGAATTACAAATAGGAGGCTGGTCAATTTGGATATCAAACGCCGTACCGTCCCAAGCACCCAACTGGATATCATTCAGATGGCCGTGGCCAATACATCCGTTGAGACCGTCCCGACCTCCTTCACGGAAACCCAGGCGTCACCGTAAAAGACTCTGCCGAGCTCTGTGCAAACCCTGCCGTAGACTGCACGAGCCTTCTCATCCTCCCACACTGGATTCGGCCCCTTATCCCACCCATGGGCGACGCCTTCCACCAGCTCACTCCAAACCTTCTTCCCTAGTCCCCGAAGCCTATCCCTCCATCGTTCGCCCTCCGCTCTCAACTCATCCCATTCGCACAGGACAAGCATTATTTCCTCCGGAAATGCAGCGAGGACTTCCTTATCCCCCGTCATCGCGGGGGAAAGGAAAGGATTGTCCATCGCAATATCCATGGGCGGATGGAGATAGCTGGCGTCGAACAGATCAGTAAAGACCTTCGGCAGCTCCTTATCCGGCCTAATATTTGTGGCCCTCCTGTTAGCCCTCGTCGCCGTAAAATCCGTACTCGGATAGAACGCAGCGATAGCCACGATCTTCGACGACGTCGGTCTCGGGTGCAGACACAGCTCGTAGTGCAGCCGCAGCGGAACAGAAAAACACATGTTCCCGCCCGCGCTGAACCCCGAGATAGCGATGCGCGTGGCGTCGAGATTGTACAGCACCGCGTGCGTCTCGAGCCAGAGAAGGACGTCGGTGCCGTCTTCGACAGCGGTTGGGAAGGGGTATTCTGGTGCTAGGCGGTACTCGACGCTTATGACCACCGCGTCGAGCTGTTGCGTTACCGCGTAGCACCAGCGGATGTCGTCAAGGCTGTTACCGATGGTGAAGCCGCCACCGTGGAAATTCACGATGACGGGATATGCCTGCGGTGGTTTTGCGGATGGAGCCGGGGGAGTAGTGGCGGACCGGTGCGGGTGTGGCCGCGTGCTGAGCTTGGGAGCGACATACGACGGCGGTGTGAAGAATGAAAGGTCTATCGTACCCCGGAATTTCGACAGCGTGCTAGGGATGTGTAGCGTGAAGGAAGGAGGAGGTGGGACCGGTGATGCACATTTGTGAAGATACATCCCGGCGGCCATGGCCGAGCGCCAGAAGTTTGCCTCGACGGACAACGCCCAACGAGGCCGCGGCATTTTGATTATTTTTGCGAGATGTAATGAGATTTGTGAATGGGTTCGACTGTGCGATGGGAACAGTGGGGTACGGTATATATCGAGTTCAAAAATCAACGCTCGAGATGAGGCAGTGGAGGAGATTGAGGCAGGGTCCTGACGTCTGAGTAACCACTTAATGTATGTATGCCAAACCATGGTTGACGCCGCAATGACGTTAGCCGTATGTCATGACCATCCCCAAACGAGGCCCAGATATTGCCACAAAGCGGAACGGTGAATGGATGGCGAGGATTTCGGACTCGGGGGCGACAGTGCATTCGGGTGTTGAGAATGGGAAAAGTGAATGCAGCGGCATGACTCCGAGAGGACTCTCAGTGCGTAGCGGGTGATTTATCGTCCGGTAGTGATCACGATTCACGACAACGCTCCTGAATATCAGCGAGCACCGGTGTAGTGCACATGTTGACCGAATACGGAGTATCCTCGTTCCATCGGTACTACATACGGCGTCGTTGCTTTCTCTACCATCTGAAGGCACTAAAAGTACTCGTGGAGCCTAACCAATAGTAGCTTACTAAGTCCTCACCGAGCTAACCCTTATGGGCGCCCTGCAAGCGGAGATGCCCGCAAGCCACGTGCATGTGGCCTTGGCATTACGTTCAACACCGCGCCCACACGTGCCGGTCGCGGATCCAATTCACGACATCTAGCTCACAGCTCCAATCACCACGCACCAAACTTTCAAAACACCACCACTAACAACAAAATGCCTCCCAAACGAAAAGCCACCGCTCCTGCCGTTCGAGACCCGAAACGTACACGCGTCAATGCCTCCAACGAATCCGACTCGGAAGTAGAGACACGCGATTCCATTCCCGTCGCCCCTCTACCACGAGTGAAGGGAAAGGATATTTATGATCTCCCTGACGAGGATGACGACGACGAGGATGAGTTGGTGGCTGTGGTCAAGAAGGCGCCTGCGCCGAGGAGGAAGAAGGTTGTTACGTATGGCGCGAAGGCAAGGGGGAAGAAGGTGGAGGCGGTGGACGATCCACAGGCGGATGAGCTCGCGTCTATGGCTTCGCCGATGGTGACGAGGGTGGTGAGGAAGCCCACGGGGGTGAAGGGAATGACTACACGGGTGGCCACCCCTAAGGCGCCGAAGATAAAAGCGCCCGCCGCGAAGAAGAAGAGTGTGAACGGCGCGAAGGAGGTGGACGACACGCTAGAAGAGAATAAGGATGACGAGGAAGGAAAGGCAACAACGAAGATCTCGACGGCGCCGAAAAACAAGACAGCTCCTGCGAAGTCGGCCGACATCGATGCATCGAAAGCGAGAATGCGTGCGAAGATCGTGGAAACGGCGGAAGAGGAAGACGAGGCAGGGGAGAAGAGGGACTGGGGGGTGATGCCAGAGACTACAGGAAAGTCCCCGGAGGCTACAAATACCAAGTCGGTGCCTGCGAAGACACCAAAGGCGAAACCGCGGGCGAAGAAGGTTACAGTGGTGGAGGACGAAGACAGAATGGAAGCCGAAGCGGAAGAGCATGATGAGGAGAAGGTGGAAGGAGTGACGCCAAGGACAGTGGTAAAGCTTGCGAAACCCCCGAGAACGGAGCGTAAAAAGGGCACCAGCAGTGCTCCTAGAACGCGAATACAAGGGAAAATGGGAGTTGGTGTTCCGGCCGGCGGAGAAGAGCTTACACCCAGTGTTAAGCGGAGTGTCATGGTCCCACCGCCGGGCGACGGTGAGGCGAATGAGGATGAGGATCTGGTTCTGGCCAACGGTATGATTGCGCCGGCGAGTGTGGCGCGGCCCGGTACGGGAAGAAATAAGAGACCGTCGGGTGTCAGGCCGTCATTGGGTATTGAGGGATTGGAGGATCCGTTTGCTGTACCGAAGGCGGTCGCGGTGGCGCTAGGAGCAGACCGGGACGAGGAAGAGGAGGAAAAGGCGGAAGAGGAGGAGGAGGAGGAAGAGGAAGAAAAGGCCGCTTCTCCGAAAGTTTCGTCCGCAGCCAAGAGTCGCACTCCAAAGAAGGACCCTGTCAAACCCCAGAAAACCTCCTCGAAAGCTACCGCCGACGAATCAACACGATTGGGCGAGGACATTGAGGTCTCGGCAGACGCTGTGTCGGTGGTTCAGAACTACATCCTCAGCAAGATCATGGGCCGAAAACGGCTCAACCTGGTCGGCATCGATGAGGAATACAGCAATGTCCACCATCTCCTCGAACAGACCGTTACCGCAGGTGAAGGTAATTCAATGCTCATCATTGGTTCACGCGGTTCCGGAAAGACTACACTGGTCGAGACGGCGCTCTCCTCGCTCATGTCAACTCACTCGGGTGACTTTTACACCGTCCGCCTCAACGGTCTCCTCCAAACTGACGACAAGCTCGCCCTCCGCGAGATCTTGCGGCAGCTAGGCGTCGAGATGGAGCTAGAAGGGGAAGATCAACCCAAGGCTACCAATTTTGCCGACACCTTACAATCCATCCTCGCCATCCTCTCGCATCCGGATGAGCTCCAGGCGCAGAATGAAGAGAGTGACGATGCACCCGAAGACCCAGCGAAGACCGCCGTTGCTGTAATCTTCGTGCTGGACGAGTTCGACCAGTTCGCTACTCACCCCCGGCAGACTCTCCTCTATAATCTTTTCGACATCGCGCAGGCAAAGAAGGCGCCCATTGCCGTGCTCGGATTGACGTGCAAAGTGGATGTAGTCGACTCCCTTGAGAAGCGTGTAAAGTCCCGCTTTAGCCACCGCACCGTACACCTCAAGCTCCCCGCTTCGCTCGACGCCTTCTGGGACGTGGTCAAGGAAGGTCTAGTGATGGACGTAGAAACCGCCACCCTTCACGGCCGCGAGACGGAGCGCTACGCCGAGGCATGGAGCCGGTATATCGATGTATGCCGACACCCCCTCCCTTGCGGACCACTAGCTAATTTCCACAGAACCTGCGAGAAACCAAGGAATTCACCGCGCTGATCCGCAGCGTCTACGGCTCCTCCAAAACCGTCGCACCAATCTTCAACGCCGCCATGCTCGCGCTCCACACGCTGTCCCCGGCCACGCCCTTCCCTGCCGCCACAGCATACACGCGCGCGCTCGCGCCGCCCGCATCGAACCTCTCGCTCCTCCCCTCCCTCTCGGACCTGCAACTCGCACTGCTGATCTCCGCCGCGCGCCTCGAGGTCCTCGCAGACACGGAGACGGTCAACTTCGAGATGGTCTACGACGAGTACCTAAAGCTATGCACCAAGACGCGGGCGCAGGCCACGCCCAGCGGAGGCTTAGGCCGCGTGTGGAGCAAGTCCGTGGCTGTCGGCGCGTGGGAGGGATTGGAGAAGATGGGACTTGTGGTGCCGGTCGGCAATGCCGCGAAGCGATGGAGGGTCGATGTGGGACTCATGGAGATCAGGGACTTTGTCAAGGGCAGTCAGTGGGTGCGCTGGTGTAAGGAGGTTGTTTAGTGTAGTGTAGTGTAGTGTAATGTGTTGCTGCCGTACCGTGCTGTAGGATGTTTACCGTACGTAGGTGTGTCGTGGCGTGGCGTGGAATATAGATACCCATTCTGTTCTGTCTGTCTGATTTGCGCAGACCGCGATTGGTGGCGGGCGTTTAGGGTGGATGGTAGTTGATGGTTGATAGCAGGGAGGGAAGGGAGTGCTGGGCTTGATAAACAGTAGAGTAATTCTTGTAATTCTTGTATCAGCCCAACCCAATGACAATGACAATGACAACTGCCAGGCGGCTCGGCTGTGGGGATGAGTGAAGGTGAAGCTGCCTTCGATTCCAAGTTCCAAGTCCTCAGGTAGGTCTACGTCAAGGCACTCAGTATTACTACCAGCGATATCATACATACATTGGAGGACCCATTCAACCTGCATCGGACACCACTAGGTAGCCCAATGACAGCTTCCAGGCGGCTGTATATAGCCTGTGGGATGTGTGAAGCTGAAGCCGAAGCCGAAGCTGTCTTCGATTCCAAGCCCAAGCCGCCGGGTCTACGTCAAGGCATCATTACCGTGTCTACATACGATACATTAAAGGATCCATTTAACCCACATCCGCATCGAACCCCCACCCACCATGGACAACCGATGGCCGCCGTAGATGTCGCAGAAGCCGGGCTCCCTTATGTACTATATTGTATTTCACCCGTTTGATTAGAGCCCATAGGCACTCAAAAGCACACCAATACCCTCACCTAGCAAACCCGCACCACCCAAATCCCGAATCCTGAATCCCCGATATGTAGCAACTCCAGTCTTCACTCTTCAGTCTTCAATCTTCACTCTTCACTCTCCAGCACCAACACCAACACCAAAACATGGAATATCGAATATCGAATTTTATTCGCCGAACCCGATACTATATCCGAGCGAAAATCCCGAGCTAAGTACTTCAGTACCTACATGATAGTAGAACCATTTGAACCAACACAAATAACGAAAAACCGGAAGCCCCTTACAAGTGCGGAAACAAATGTGATATCCTCAACCAAAAGCACCAAAAAAGCGAGAAGAAAAAAACAAAAAGCAAGCAGAAAAAGCGAGAAAAAACACCAGACCCCACACGTACCCACACCCGTCTAATCTGCCCTGCCCTGCCCCACCGCCATTTTGTATACGAGAAGAAGGAAGAGAAACTACTACAAGTTTTTAATAAAAGGTACATAAGTAAGAGTAAAGAAGATCCGTATAAAATATCAGAAGGAAGAAAAAGAAGAAAGAAAGAAAAGAAAAGAAAAGAAAAGAAAAGAAAAGAAAAGAAAAGAAAAGAAAGAAAAGAAAGAAAAGAAAAGAAAAGAAAAGAAAAGAAAAGAAAAGAAAAGAAAAGAAAAGAAAAGAAAAGAAAAGAAAAGAAAAGAAAAGAAAAGAAAGAAAGAAAAGAAAAGAAAAGAAAAGAAAAGAAAGAAAAGAAAAGAAAAGAAAAGAAAAGAAAAGAAAAGAAAAGAAAGAAGAGAAAAGAAAAGAAGAGAAAAGAAGAGAAATACGAGTGGATGGATGGATGGAAGAATGGAAGGAAGAATGGAACCCCTGGGAAAAACAGAACACAGCAGAACACAGCAGTCCGAAACACCGGCGAAAAACACAGCAAACAGACAGACCGACAGACCGACAAGCGCTACTCCTCGTCCCTCGCATCGATCGGCTTAAACAGCAACTTCATATTATACGTCAGATCCTCGACGCCATAGTTCTCATCGATATCGCCGGCCCTACCGCCGGGCGGGGGGACCAGCGGTCCGGGGGCCGTCTTCGCGTTCTGCAGCATAGCTAGGGTGAGCTTGACATTGCTCTCGTCGCCTGATGCTCGGTAGCCGGCCTGTCTGCGACTATTGTAGCGCAGGAACAGCTTCCCGAGGTAGTAGTACTGTGTGCCATTGCGCGAGAACCCGACGCGGGATGCAGGGCCGGGGTACTGTGTCTGCGTGTCGCGGAACCACACGTCCATCCACTTGTCGAAGGCGCGGGCGAGCGTGGCGACGCGCCCGTCGTCGAAGAACTCGCTGCCAGATGGGTCCATTCCCAGCCAGTAGCTCATCCACCCTGCGTCTGGCTGCTCCGCGTGCATGTGGTGGATCCACAGCTGGATGTGCAGTGCGTGGATGAGGATGAATTTGGAGTGCGCGTTGGTGCACGCGGGTGGGAAGCTAGGCTCCGGCGACATGAACCGTTTGACCGCGTCCTGGAAGCGGATCTGCGTGCCGTTCTTGGTGCCGTGGGGGTTCACGGCGTGTGCGCGGTCGTGCCCGAAGATGCCAAGCGCTTCGGCACAGGTCGTGCCGTCCCAGGCCTCCCATGCGGCGTCGTCGGAGGGGAGAGGCAGGCTCATCTCGTGCGGCTTGATCTTGGGCGGTACGTTGTAGTACAGGACGTATGCTGTGTCGAGGAGGTATATGGTGTAGGCACACCTGTTGCGTCTTTCCTGCGTGATCCAGGACTGCCAGCTCCACGAGACGGAGCCCTTGGGGCGGAAGCTGACGTCCGTGAGCTCGCGATAACATGTGCCGTTTGCGGTCGCGCACTCCTGCCGGAGCTCGTTCTCGTCGAGCGATCGGAAGAGGTTGGCTCGTCGAGCCATGTTCACCACCACATCGTATCGCTCCTGCGCGATCGCTCGCTGCTTCGGATTGCCGTGCCACGTGAGGAGTACGTGCAGCAGCTCCATTGCCTGGATGTCTTCGAGTCCCGTGACGGATAACTCGTCGGACGAGTACGGCGATGTGCGATGCGCCATGGCCATGTACTGGTAATCCATCAGCCGTCGCACCTGGTCCACGGTGATTCCGCGATCCGAGTACACGGCGCCGATGCAGACGATCGACATCAACAAGGTATCGTGAGTGGTCCGCAGATCGAACGAGGGCTTGTGGATCATGGGGAAATGCTCCTCGAAGTGGGTGAAGAAAAGGGTCACGAAGTGCTCGACATGATTCGGACTGAGCCATGCCTTGAGATCTTCGGTATCGGCGTTTTGGTATTCCTTCTGAAGTTGCGATGATATCGGCGAGCCCGACGTCTTCTCCGAGAAGCAGAGGGCGATGATGCGGTCGCACTGGTGCTGGATGAGACTGGCGCTTTCGGCGATCTCGCTTTCCGGCCGCTGTAGCGGACCAGGGGGCGGGTACAATGACGCCAGAGTATCCAGTGGCTGGTTGTATCGCGGCGCAAAATTGTACATCAGAGTGTTGATTTCATCGTCATTCTGCATCATCCCCGCGATCGTAGGTGTTCCTATAGCTTGTGGCGTAAAATATGGGCCGGCGAACGGAGGGCCCAAGAGGCCGTTCCAGTCTACCACATCATTCCCCGCAGAAGTGGCGGTGGCAGAGGTGGCGGCGGGCAACGGTCTTCCATCCCTCGATCCGTAGGCAGGTGTTGGGGATGAGGATTGTCGCGCTTGATGTTTCTGGTGTCGCCGCTGCTGCGCATTTTCGTTCAGTTTCGAGCCACCAGCTAGCAACGAAGAAGCAGAAATAGAAGGAGAAGCCGATGACGCTGGGGATCGTTGTTCCAACCTTTGCTGTTGCTGCTGCTGGTTTAAGCCCAAGGAGTGTTGTTGTTCTTGGAGTGCTCCCCGGTCGGTCATATGTGCGTTGGGATGTCTCACAGGTGGAAAATGGAAGCCATCCCCGTGGCCAGCTGGCTGGTCGGGCGTCGAATCGAAATCTTGTCCTCCACCATCATACAGGTCGTCGCCATCCATCATTCCGGCGATGGGGCTCCGCTTCTGGTTCCTGAGATAGGTGCACACCACCCCTTTGGAGTCGCACTTGGCGCAGGGGGAACGAAGGTCGCACGCGATCTTCATGCGAGCGCAATGGTCGCACGCCTTTCCCGACCCCTTCCTCTCGCGCGACCCCGCGGCCGACACGCCGGCACCCGACGCGCCCCCCGGCGATCCCTCGGCCGACATTGACGTCACTGAGACGGCGGCGCCGGCCCTCTGCGCATCGGCAATCCTGTCGCGATTCCTCCTCGTCGCGTCGAGATGGCCGAGATTTTGCGGGTTCCCGCGCCGCACCGCGCACTTTTCAAAGTGCCGCTTCAGGATATCCGATCGCGCGAAGCTGTCACCGCACAGCCCGCACGTGTACGGACGGGAGCCAGAATGCCGCAGCATGTGCCGCTTCAGGTGCTTCGCATGCAGGTACGTCTTTTCGCAGTTTTGGCACCTGTACTTGCCGTCCTCGTCTTTTGGCGGCGAGATGCCGGCAGAGGCGGCGGCTGCGGCTGCGGCAGATGCGGCGGCCGCGGCGGAAGCGCCCCGACTCCCCTTTCTTCGCACCGGCGCAGTGGTAGCGCTGCTGCTCTCGCCATCTTCACCGCTCGCGGAAGGTGTAGACACCGCTGTGGCGTCAGCATTGTTGTTGTTGGGCAAGAGCAACCGGTTACCCGACATGATCCCGGAACCGTTACCGAACATGGGGCTGCCGGGAGAATTGCGCGTCATGGATTGTTCGCTTGATTGGGAGTGCGAATGTTGAGGCATCGGTAACAGTGGCGGTGGCGGCGGATGTGGTGCATGGGCGGAGCCATTGTGGAATTGGGGTAGGATATCTTGGTTGCGGTCATGGTGTGGTGGGTATTGGTAGAGGAGGAGGGAGTGCTGCTGCTGTTGATGTTGTTGTTGATGTTGTTGATGTTGTAGTCGTTGTTGTTGCGGAGGCTGGGATGGACGACCTGGCTGCTGCTCTTGCAATTGGCGTCGCGGCGGCGGCGGTTGAGGCGTGTACGCGATCAGATCGCTGAAGTCTGGCGGACCATTAAACTGCAAATGCGCGTTAGGGAGAGGGATTGAGTGGAGGATATTGTGGTGTGGTTGTTGTTGGGTTGGTTGGGGGAGTTGGTGGTGGTGCTGCTGGTGGTGCTGCTGCTGATGTTGTAAATGTTGTAACTGTTGCTGTTGCTGTTGCTGTTGCTGCTGCTGTTGTCGAAGATGTGGTGGTAGATGGTGGAACTGCATTGACTCCACTGGAGTTCCGGTGTGCTGATTCAGGCTCGTAGTGGAGTTTGTGACCGCGGATGAGGAAGCGGAGTTAGCGATGTGGATCCGGTGTTGTTGCTGCTGCTGCGTCTATTGAAAAGTGGATCCTCCTCTTGTTTTCGGTTGGCGGCAAGGTGGTGGTGGTGGTGGTGGTGGTGGTGGATAGTGGAAAGTCGGAGGTGGGAGACGGGATAGTAGTGGTGGTAATGGCAGTGGTGGTGGTGGTTGTAGTGAAGGTGGTGGTGGGGATAACTACAGCAATGACTGGCGGTCCACTTTCTCGTTGCTGATACTGGACCGCGGCTGGGCTGGGCTGGGCTGAAGCGAAGAAAAGTCTTGTTACTGTTGTGGGGTACGGGAGGAGTGGAGACTCGGTTGGGGGGTGCTGCAGAAGTCGATGGTGCTTCTGGGGGCTGAGACTGGTGTTGGTTGGGGGGGTATTTTTCTTGGTGCTGGATTGGGGAATCGTGGTGTTCAGGACGGGGATGGTTGGATCTGGTGTGGAGTGTGGGAAGGTGGATCCTGATGAAAGCGGCGATGGGGGGGTTTTGGTTAGTATGTGGTGGTTTGGGGTGGGAGCACCTTGTTCCCCGTGTCTTCCACTGCGTCTTCTAGTTGAGTGTTCCGTTGGTATGTATGATATGTATTATTATTCCTCAGGCGTAATGGTTGCTTCCGTGTTGGTGGAGGTGGTGGTGGTGGAGGTGAGTGGTGGTGGTGATGGCGGTGGTGGTGGTGGTGGTGGTGGTGGAGTTGGTTAATAATGATGATCAAAGCAACTGCATACGAGATTGTGGCTTGGGAGGGCAGTAATGAGTGGAAGGATTTTTATTTTTTTTGGAGGAAGGGGAGCGAACTACTGCATAACTACTCCCAGCGTCGTCGTCGTCGTCGTCGTATGTAGTCGTCGGGGTGTGCGTGTTGGATCGAGAAGAATTATCCGTGCAACTCGCGTTCGCGTGACATCCACCAGGGGTCGCGAATCGGGCGCACTTGAGACAATGATGATGATGATGATGGGGCGAGGGAGAGGACGGTGATGGTGGTATGTACCCTACATTCCTAGTGTACCGGCCGGCGGTGATGGCGAATGAAGGCTGGTTTGCTATTGTAGTTGTTGTCGTCGTTGCCGGTTGCGATGAGTGTGCTCCTCTTCCGTCGGCGTCGGTGTCGGTATCGTCGTCCTGTTCTTTTTCTTCGCCACCTTCTGACGAATTCCGCAGCCGTCTCCATCGACCTCTTCGCTTTCTGCATCCCATCCCCTTCGGCGGCGGCGGCATCTTGCTGCTATCTACTGCGGCTGCATCGGCTCGCACTAGTTATAGTAGCTCGAGTCGAGTTCGAGTCTACCTTCTAGTTAACCACTCTAGTCCGTGGGCTGATGATATGATATGATAGATAATTGCTGAAATCATATGGTGTCCCGGAAACAACTCGATAAGAAGCACCGGTCTTTCTCCTCCTTCTTCTCCTTCTCCTCCTCGCTTCAGAGCTCAACACGATTCCGATTCAGATCCGGAGTAGGCATCAAAACAGCGTTGCTCCTTCTGCTTTTTCTTCTCAAAGTCCGTCGGTTGTTGCCGGTGCAGCTGAGTCACGGGGAAAGCCGTGAAGCATTCCTGGTACCCAGCACTCGCCCTTTCCCCTTCCCCCTTCACTCACTCGCTCGGAATCTGTCCCTGGCCTCCCACGTCGTCGAACTACTGGCCAGCCGGGCCGAGCCGGGCGGAGGTCCACCAGGGGAATTCACGTCAAGCTGGAGGCCAGCGGTCTCGCAGATAAACGGTTATGTAACTGCCATGATCTAGAGCAAGTACCTACGAACAAGGTCGAACGACAGATGGAGAAAGAAAAGGCGGAAAAAAACTACCGGCGTGCCATGGCATTTGGCAGACCGAATGGACACTCGCAGCCCACACTCACCATCACCCTTCACATTTTTTTACCGCCGCCTCGAAAAATCTTCTGGCGTGCAGTGTGCACGAGATCTCGCACTCGCTCCCACGCGCTACATACGGTACGCTACTGATACATAGTGCCTCCCACCCCTCCCGAGTCCCGAATGCCAGCCTCGCGGCAGCTTCCGCGGCCTGTCCCTTCTTCTTCTCTTTCTTCTTCTTCTTCTTCTTCTTCTTCTTCTTCTTCTGCTCACCGCAACCCCAACCCTCACTATCCCAGAAACATGTAGCACTTATGTCTACTTAAGTCCGGTCTTCCGCGACACACAAAAAGTAGGGCGAACGAGGTTGCGAGGTCGGAGGGAGGGAGAGACCACCGGATATATGAATAACCACATACATACATAAGATGGATGGGATGAACCTGACCACGACCAATCGGCACGACCTCCCAGGAGCTCTCTCTCTCACCCACCCTTCCACTCACCCAACCTCTCGCTTCCGAACAGAATATAGTACCATACCTAGATGAAGAGAAAAGGAAGAGCGGGGATGAGACGGGAGGGTTGCTGGGATTTCGAGGGCTCCTTCCTCCTTGGCTGATGACCTACATATTTGTGCACTGCGAAAGAACAGACACGGACGGACATGGACAGACAGACGGCAGCTTGGCGGGCGAGGGAAGTGAGTGCACATGCGAATCGCCGGAAAAGACAAAGGGCAGACTTGTTCTTCATCTTCTTCTTATTCCTCTTCTTTCCTTTTGCCAGAGGGTTGTTTTTTTCTTTCTTTTTCCTCCTCTTTTTTCCTTTCTTTTTCGCGTAGTCCGGGGTTAGATTGGGGGGAGAGTTCTTAACCACCAACCGCGCCGAGGGCCGGATCGAGAGGGAGCGCGATCGGGGGCGAGGGGGGAGGCCCGAGGGGAAGCTGGAGGCCACGTGGTTTCCCGCCCTCTAGTTAGGTGCCGGACTTCGAAGAGGTAATCGCTCCAGCCGCGCGCGCGCTCACTCACTCCACGTATCTGTGTAGAGTTGTAGAGTATCTCCGTCGCTCTACTCCGAGCACATAAATATGTAAGTCGGTAGGTAACTACTGGACTGCGGGAGATCGAGTCTGCAATGGCAGAAGCATGTACATAGAGTACTCTATGTATGTAACTAGAGTAATCTGGCGATCGTGCTGGTGCCCCCTCTGTTGGCGGGTTGGCGGAATGCAGAGGCTGGGGAGGAGGAGCTGGGGGACTCGGGGGGTGCATTGGAGGGTCTCACTCGTGGCAGGCGGCCTGGATCTCACCGATCGTGTCGGTGCGACGATGCCGATGCGAGATTCCAATATTCTAAGATTCAAACCCTGAGCTGGGTGCATAGGTACTTAAATACTTATGCAGGGACTGGCTACTGATCGTTGAAACCGTTATTACTCCGTCTTCTTCGCCTTCGTCTTCGTTTCCGCTCCGAGTCCCTTCTAAGTTCTTCCATTCTAAGTTCCTCCCTCCTTGAGTCCTTGCCGGCTGTCCTGTCAGGAACCAAAAAAAAAAACCGCCAGGATCGGATCTCCCTCTCTCATGCAGAAGCACGAATACCTAGCTTGTAGCTTGTAGGCCCTACATAATAGTTCCCAAGCCTAGCCCTTCCCTTTCTTCCTCTTATTCTTCCGCCTCTTCTTTTTTCCGTGTCCGTATCACCAAGTCTCGGCCTTTACATACTCTAGAAGCATGTATGTAGACTCGAAACTGCCGCGCGCACAGCCGCCACACGGCAGCAACTTCCTCCTTCGATCGAACGGCCAAGAACATGCAGGGCGTTCAACCCCCCCCCCTCCCCCCCTGCCTCACGCGTCTCGCCTGGTTTTGGTTTGATGCTGAGTATATAGGTATATAGTAGTGGGGGGTACTGCAGGGATGGCGGTCGCTGAGTTCTCCGATCTTTGTAGGGTTGTAGGTCTGGAGGTGGTGGTGGTGGGGGTGGGGGTGTATCTTACGTCTAGATGTGGTACCTACCGAAGCAAGTGGTGGGTATGTCGTGACCGGGCACATAATATACTCGTGTATGAGGTAGCTGGTAGCTGGTACTTGGCGGATCTCGTCCACCGCCAGCCAAAGCAAGCCATCACACAAGTGATCACTCGAGACCGAGAGTTGAGACCGAGAGTCGAGACCGAGTGCGGAGCGGGAGCAAGCTTGTAAGTCGTCTATCGGCCGAGAATGCGGTTTGTATGTACATATTTGGCTGTCTCTCGGTCGTCCGTCCATCCGTCCGTCCGGGAGAAATGTTCGGACGGACTGGCCAAGATAAATCGAGGGCAGGATGGACTGCAGTCCAATACCAAGAAATGCAGAATGATCGTACGTTTCAACTTCTACATCCAGATGGGATTCTCGGGGACGGCAGAAGTAAAGAAGCAAACACTCAAAGCTGTCGAACAGCCGTACATGACCGTAACCACCCGAACTACCTAGGCACTCAACGAGGGAAGTTTCAGCACCCAAAGGTATTTTGTTTCTTCGTTGGTCATAAGTGCAACCAAGTGCACATCATCGGACGGCAGTCGACTGCAGTCTGTACCCAATCCACGAAATCCATGGACTGCACGGACTATATTTACGCGGTCCGTCCAAATGGCCGAACGGATGCAAATCTTGGCAGTCCGTTCATTCCAGACTGCAGTCCGGACCGGACTACTTATGTCGAACACTGGGTAAGGCGCCGCATTGTTACGGGATGTCGTGATGCTCGATGTCGCGATACTCTACAGTACTCTAGATAGATACCTAGCCAGACGTGGACAGCCGGTTGACGGGTGCTCGGGCAGAGAAGATTGATTGACCGTAGCCGACTTCCGATTCTGACTTGCGACTTCCTTCCCTACTTCCTACTCCCTACTTCCTTCCCTACTCCCTTCCCTACTCTGCACATCCCCGCCCGCCCGCCCGCCCGATCCGCTTCGGCGAACCGGAGTATCCTGACCCTTGAAAGTTGCAAGAAATCTCTAGATGTTCCCCTACGGTGCCGGTATCCAACTTTGACGCCGGGGCTCCGGGGTGTCTTTATCGAGTCAGTCTACTCTAGACGGGAGCTGACTGGCCACTGATCCGGACAATGAACAACGGCCTTATCTTATCGCCCCCGCCGGTTCGAAATTCGAAATTCCAAAGTCGAATCATCAGCCGTGACTTGGCTTAGTCGCCGAGTCCGTGCGCGGTAGGTATGTAACTATTTGTTGCGTCGCACATCCCGAACTGGCCGGCAATGTAGAGTAGAGTAGAGTAGAGTACATAGAGCAGGTAGGTACTCTGCAGTTGAGTGCATTGGGGGCTCCGTATTCCGCCGTTGTCTCCGACTCCCCGAGTTTTTCTCTCCTCGGAAACCTCCAAAGCTCGCACACAGCACACAGCACACAGCACACGACTGCCCCTCCCCCTTGATTGATACTGTACTGTTCCTAGTCGGGTAGCGCATCCATCATCATCCGGCACCGCTCTATATACCCCCAAGCCCAAGCCAGGATAGATATTCCGCGTCAATATCCACGTCCTACATACATAGCTCATACTTACATACCGCACGGTCCCTATGTACCTAGTATATACTCAAGTACGATACTTGCGTAAGTTTTGTATATAAGTACTATATCCCGCATGCGTTCCGTCCTGCATTCCGGGGAAGAACTCGGATTAACTACGCTGTATGTACCTACACGGAAATCTGCTGTGTTTAATATATGTACATACGAGTACATCCCGCTAGAGTACGCTATGTACTCTACTGTACTTTACTCGTACTCTACTCTCCCCATGTAGATACATATGTTCCGACCTCCCCTGCGGCGGCCGCGCAGGCAGGGGGGGTTTCGGATAAACTCCCGACAGTCGACGGTCGACGGTCGGGCCTGCCTCTTTGGTGCAGTGGGGGATGGCGAACGGCCGCTTTGGGAAGTGGGGAGCGGCCGGATTAGGTCTGGCGGCGGTTGCCGTGGGAGCGCGGAGCGGGAGTGGGAATGTGAGTGATGGGAAGAGGGAATGAAGCGTCCCCCCCTAATCTATCTACCTACTCTTTACCGCTCGCCTCCGCTCGACTCGCGGCTGAGACGCAGGCGACAAAAGCAAACGCGCCAACCGCCTGGGAAGGGGCATAGCGGTGAATGGGATATGGAATATTACTCGCCACCCGGCACCGGACGAAGCGATGGAAGTTGGTCGGCCTTTAGACGTTCTGTATACCGTAATTTGTGGACACATCAGCATTGGCGGGATTGGTCTCTGTACTATAGTAGTAGTCTCGACGATTGCGTTGCCGGACGGCCGGTGTGGCAAGCGGGAGCACGGGGAATCACTCGACGACTTGCGGCTGCTGAAGCGATGTCAACGCTGGCTTTCACGGCTCATGGTATTCACAGCTATCTAAAGCCTGGGAGTTTGCTATAGGAACCAAGTGGCAGCCGTATCCTAGGCTTGCTGCATCAGTACCGTATTAAACCGGAGTTCTGTAACTAGAATCCGGCTTCTGCGTAAAACCGGTCAGTAGGCGGGTACTAACAGCAGTCAAAGACGGTATTTCTGTGGCCCAAAGTGTTGGTGGGTATTCACGATGTTGCCATGGGAACCGGTGCTCTCGCAGCATACGTCATCTTCACAATACCGCGCGAACAATAACCTCCGATAAATACCGATTCTGCGGCATACGTTGTTTCTGACAAAGCGAGCTGATTTTGTCACACCGTATCCACCCCTCCTTCTGCAGAATACGGTTGGACGACGGAGTCAATTTTACCCCGGTTTTTGCTACAGTAGGTAGGTACTCTATGTATCCAGCAGGACCGTATGTATGGCAGGACCGGTATCCATAGCGATATAATGCGCCATCCTCGACAGCAGGCCCCGCCTGGACAGGGCTGGGCTGTGCAGTGCTGTATCTTCGGTAGGATTCATTCCAGACAGAAGCAGCAGCGGCTTCTGCTGTTAATAAGCCGACTCATCGGCACGTGGCTCGGAGGGTCGTCCTGGGTCCGCGACCAACGGATGGAGACTGATCTCGTCCAGACTGTGGAGAACACTAGCGTCTCTCTCGAAAAGCAACAGTCGTTGCACTCAATATTCGGCTTCGGCCGAATAAGTCTCGGCCAGCGGGCTGATCTGAATGTATGTGCCCATCGGGCGCCAGGTCCTCGGGAATGAGGGGCTCTCTTGTGGAGAAGCGGAAATACCAGAACCAACACCATTGGCGAGGGCGTTAGCAATAGCAGCCTCATTGCCAGTAGACGTGAGCGCGGCCGACCTGTCATGAACGGCTCCTTCGTGCATCCGATGCTGGGTGGGGGGGGGGGGGGGGGGTCATCAATTTGATTTCGCATCTATGAGCCTTTGTAGACTACGGCGAACACCAATTACACAACCAACCCTACTCCGTCCGCGAGACTATCTATGTGGCTCTCCCTATTGCCCTACTGGCCCGATCGGTGGTTACCACTCCTCCCCACCATCCTCCTCAACTCCTCCCACCTACTCCTCCCAATTTTTCCTCAGAAGTAGACTCATCTCCTCTTCCTTCCCCTTTTTCTCCCTGGCCCTTCTCCCCACATCGGTCGCCTCCAGAAATTCCAGAACTGCTGCTGTGCACCTCTCATCCGCCAACAGATCTCCAATTCGGAAACGATCTCGTCCACGCTTTGTTTCCAGCCGGACTGCTTTCCATAGTGCTTTCTGTTGCTCCCGCCATGCGGTGCATACTTTAAACAGATGTTCGCGTGTTTGGCAGGCTCCAGGTTTGGAGCACCACCAGCACCAGTCGTTCGATTGGCTTCCGATTCGTTTTAGATATGGTGCAATAAGGGCATGCCTAGTCTTCAGCTGGTGATGCCTGGATGCAGTAATCTTCTTCGCTTTTGATGCAACTGGGTCAGGCCGGTTTTTCCGCCACTTGCGGCACTCGACGTTGTATATTGGGTTGGTTATCCGTCCGATCCTGGGTGGTGGGAGTTCTCATTGCGGGAAGGGTGGCGGCAGTGGCGGCAGCAACCTCGGCACGGTACAGGGCACAAACCTCCGCATATGTTATTTTCGGCTCGCTGTCGCTTTCGGACCTGTGGATAGCCTTTAGAAAATCAGACATCGTTGCGTGTGGTCTTAGAAGGTCGCGAATATGAAGGCTACCTGGATCAACAGCCATACCCGTCGCATGTCGTGCGGGGTGGCCGAGTAGCCGAATGCCTTGCCGAGAGTAAAGCGGGTGGTAGTGGAACCGAATGGTTTTTAGTTCTGATTTGTTGAGCGGTGGAGTTGTCCGGTTGATGGTGTGGGAGGAAGAAAGTGGGAGGAAGAAGGTGGGAGGAAGAAGGAAGGCGAAGAAGGAAGGGGAAGAAAGAGAGGGAGGGGGAGGGGAGCACTAGAATGGAAAGAACCAACACGGTGTTGGGAACTTAATCGCCGTTAACAGTCTGTCGCTGCCGGCGAAGCATGTTGTATCACTCACCTATTGAGTGATGACGTGTGGAGCGTTGCCCGAGATCCAGGGAGCAGCTTTTCGCCATAGTCTAGATAGACTGCATGCGAAATAAACTGAAGATCTTTCTCTCTATAGACAATCCGGGCTAGCACTGTATATAGCCCGGAGTCGACGAGGCGAATAGACCATCACCTTCTCATTCATCTTGTTCCTGTGCATAACAGGACAGCACCAGCGGTGGGGGTCCAGCGGTGCCGTGTGCTCTCTTAACCTTCGGCTCAACTTCAGCTTCTCTTTCTTCTTCTTGATCTTTTCATCATCATCATCCTCCAGATGAACTATCAACCCTCACATCCTCTCATTTTCTCTGTGTGCTTTCTTTTAGATCCCGCCTCCGGCCTGGAGGAGTGTTGCCCACGAACCGCTCGCAAAACCGCCACCCCAAAACAATGACCAAATCCGACAGTAAAACCAACACACCTGCATGTCTTTGGCAAATGTAACTGCCGGCCTATGAGGGCCTCTGATGAATTTCGCTCCCGCAGTCTCGGACCATGGAGCGTAACTCGATCTAACAGCGTCGATACACGGCCTACTGGCCTTGCATATGATCTTCTTATTAGTATGAGACGAATAAAGGTGAGAATTGTAAATTTCCAAAATCTCTGTCTAACGAGATGCTTCCTTATCGTCACTCGGACGGCCGGAGGAGAAACGATAAGATAGGACCGGCCGGAAGCCCCGTCATCCTCATAGATTATTACCATATTTACTAAAATCAATCTGTCAATTATTGACCAATAAAATTGCTTGATCGCCTTTTAAAGGCGGCGATCAGAATGCTAATCTCGAGTGATATTCCATGAACATTAGTAGGCATGGCCTACGACTCAGTCCTGCTTTCCCGCTGCCCAACGTGCATCGGATTCTACTTACTCAAACTCGGATATAGATTTAAACTTGAGACATCGTCGGATAGATCGATTCAATCTGTTTCTCGCCGAGATGGTGGTTGTAAGGTGTTGTCTTTGCGATGTGTGGCTAGCCAACAATCTCAAAGGGCGACAACGACAACTAGTGGAGTGGTCACAACGACAGCTCGCTCAAATAAAGTTGTCGTCGAAGCAAATAGGGCTTCACATGCCGTTCAAATCTTGGGGTCGAAGCACTTAGGGCTTCACGTTGTAGCCCACACACCCAAATAGTTTTTGTGCAGCCCTCCGATTCTCTACCACCACCAACTCTCTCACCTCCTTCTCACTTCAACCTCTCACTTCAACCTCTCAGCTCAACTTTTCCGCTACCACAACTACCTACGGCCTTTGATATCACCATCGCTACCACAAAAGACTTCACCACACTTGTTGTCACTCATACCTCTTGATAGACATGAAAGACCAGAATAAGAATAGTAAGTGAATCATACCCCTCTGCTCTCTCCTAGGTGAAAATACATCTGGAGAACTTGTGGGAGTTTTGCCTGGGCTCGCTGTGAGGAATACAGACACTCCATGGAGCATGATTTGCTTCAATTGTTCCATGGAATGGGATGGCATCCGGTTTCCTTTAGCTGCGCAAGGGCCAAAGCTGTATAGCTGTATTTGGCTGCGAATTTGATAATAACGGACCATGGCAGATCGACCGCGACCGCGATGGCTACCATCGTCTGAAACAGCACCGGAGAGTATCCAGTCACCTTCGGGTTCGGGTATGTCATTTCTGTTGTGATCCGTCCGCGATGCAAACCCGTGCATAAGCTGATATTCAAGCAGTGAGATACATTACCACAGCTAAACGCCCGTCTGGCGGCTCTAGGCTCCAGACAACTAGACCCCCCGCTGCGGACAGTAATCTGGACAAATCCACATTTTCAATGTTCACTGTCAAGATCCCGCATAAAGGACATGGAGGTTCGAGCCAGAAGAAGACTTCCTCAAACAAAGACCACCGCACCCATCCTAACGGCGGATTATCTCCTAACAACAAGTATGCGTTTGAAGATATGGCGAAGACCGATATTGGAGATACTCGCTCACAAGCTCGGGCCAGTTCAAGTAAGAATACGGAAAAGAAACACCTTGCCATGAAGACCCCCCCCAGCAACATCAAGCACTATGTGTTTGTAGATGTTCTTCCCGAAAATAACGACAAAATTTTTGATTCCCGCGATGCTTCACTGGGAAGTCAGCCCCGATACATGTGGCACCAGCAACAAGCGGGCCGCAGTAAGCGACCAAGGGCCGAAGATCCAGTAGAGGTGCCCAGCGAGGAGGAGTCGGATGGTCCAGGTTCTACCAGATACGAGACACCAATGAGGCGCACAGATGTGGGTGCCGGATATGATCTCCGGGTGGGGCCGCCGCCAACGAAGGCGAAGAAGCCGTGCTTGACGATGCCTGAGAAACCACCCTCTGCTGCTACGGTTGCTGCCGAACAAGTCTGGAGAGACAGATCCGAAGCCGTGACTCCTACACCTGCTGGTAGATATTATGACACAGCCCCCCGTCCGCCGGCTTCAAATGGTCCATGGAGGACCCTCTGCATGCAGGATATCAGGCCCGATGGATACGTGAGCGACAAGGTGCCGAAAATGGTATATGCGGAGGTTTGTGCACTGTACCGTGCCGAGGTTGCTGCCGCCGCTTCCGCCACTGCTGCCGCCGTTCCCGCAAGGAGAACCCCCACCATCTCCGATCCGATGCCCCAAGGGGATGTTCGTGACAGGTCGACCGCGTCGACGCCTACGGGCAGTGAGGCTGCTATTTCTAACACCATCGCCATTGGTGCTCGTTCTGGTGTTCCCGCTTCTTCTAGCGCCGACGCCTCTTCCCCCGCAAGAAGGGCTCCTATGTTCATCGACCTGACGCTGGACGATAGCGAGGAGGAGGAGGAGGAGGTTGCAGCTCCGGCTAGCAACCCTCCCTGGGCCACTATGGACATCATTGAGATTTTCAACGCTGCCATGAGGGAGGCTGCTGCCAGCTCTGCTCCTCCCGCTGCTCCTCCCGCTGCCGCCGGATACCACGTTGACCGTGACGGGTACGATTTTTGTCCCGAATGTGAAGAAGCGTGCTCAGCCAGGATGAAATCTATATATAAGGCCAATTGCAGGTGTTAGCGGCCTGTGATGGGGGGGGGTGGGAAGAGTTGGAAGCTGGAGGTGCCCGTTCCCCGCATCCGGCTACTCCCATCCCCATTCCCTTTCGATGATACATTTTCTGTTGTTTCCTGCGTTTTCCTGCCCTTAATACTCCTTGCCTTAATACTCCTTCCCTTAATACTCCTTCCCACCTACCATTTTCGTTTTCTTTTTTGTTTCTGTTCTTTCCTTTTTTATTTTATTTTAATGTTTGTTTGCTTCATGAGCGGTACCTGTTCTACTAGTACATAGCTTCAATGGAACACATTCATTCATTCATCTGTCAGTGTGAAGTTCGGTCAGTCGGTGCTTTCACAAAAAACAAACTTCTATTCGGTACCTACCGGTAGGTATCCGAGTCTATGGGGTGAGAATATATGATTCCAGAGTCACTCCATTAAGAGAAGTTCGACGGGATAACGGGACAAAAATGATTGGACGGGCCCCGTTCTCCACCAAAACGGCCATTTCCACACAATCAAAGCCTACCCAGGGGGCCGGCTTTACTTGGCGGGAAACCTTGGTATCTTTCACAGACTCCAGACTCCAGAGGTCTTGGAATGATCACTGCTAATAGGTTTCATCGATACAAAAAGGCCACTACGTTTATCGCGGATTCATGGCGTACAAGGTCATGCTATGCAGCAGTTGAAATGTGACTTTGGATTTCCCATCCAGAAAGCTGGGGTACTAGTAGTACCTGGTAACCACCAACTTTTCTCCCGCACCACATTGCTAAACCACAACTATAAACCCATCCACACAATCGCCGAGGTCTTATTGTAGTCCATGAGGGTTTTTAACAAAAAAATGTGGTCGGGATGTTACAGTTATCTACGGCTGAAAATGGCTATTTCTGAGTGAAACCCGGGTTTTATCCAGTTCTTTCCGTCAGGGCGGTGAATTCTACTCAATTTTCGTCCACATATTTACACACCGGTACTCTGTTTATTCCCATCCCAAGCCCCCGGTGCTCGATTCTCGATGTTCGATGCTCGGAACTCGCTAAACATTTAACCTGGCACCACCACCACACTTCCGAAAGACGTGCAGCGGATGGATGCGTTGGTCACGCCGCCACACTCTTGGTGGCTGCCGGTTAGCGCTTCGGCTCGGCCCTGGACATCGGTTGGATGAATCCCTGCGGCGGCGACTACTGGTATCTAGTACCACTGGCCTACGGTACAGGCAACGTGGTTCCTATGTAACCGCACGATTTCTATGTAATGCTCCTGACATGACTGTGTTCGAGTACACTTGTTCCACTATTAAGGGCTTCCGGTATCCTGAACAATGAGCACCCCGCTTCTTGCCTGCTTTTGTCCATCCGTAACTATCTGGGAACGAAGATCTAGGTACTAGGTATACCTACATTTCGAGCCAGATGCGCACGCACACGTAGGCAGGAACTTGGGTATTCCTCGCCTGATTGCTGTGCATAAAGTTGATGGTAGTTGGCGCCCAGCTTGAGGATTTCCAACAGGCCCGTACCGGTGAACGGTCGAATGGGAGTACTAGTAGACTAGAGAGCTAGGTACACCGCCGCGTCAGATGTCTCGTGGGATATGGAGGCCATCGTTGCTTCCTTCCTTCCTTTTGCGAGTTCCCCACCATCTACCGAGCACCAGCTCTACTTGGTGGGAGAAGAAACAGTTGGCTATCTAGAGCACTTATCTACATACAACCCACGCTTGGGCACAATCCAGCCGTGGCCCGTAATTGAGTGATGTCCCATGATACTCTCGAGTCTCTCGGTGGGCATAACCAACATCTCTGGCGTCCTCGGGTTTCCCCAACTGTACTAGGCGAGAGCCGACTTTAACTATTATTGGCCGGCCGTGCATCGGGCGGGTGTTATGCATACCTACCGCATGGGCGAGCTAGGAAGTGCATATACCTACTAAGATGTGCATATACCCACCACATATCCAAGTCTCCAACACACCTGCGTGAGCGGGGAACTCTGCCATGGATACCGACTGACTGCGGGGTCGGGGACTATCTTTCTGTCACAGCTGGACGGCGGTTGGTTGGCTGGTTGGCTGAATAGCGGCCGCGATGCACTGTATCTCTCTAGCCAGGAATGTATGTAGGGTACGGTATTCTTGGAGTACCGCGCATGCAGAAGCATCTGTAGGACCAGCCCCATGGTTTGATTTTGAATGGATTGCTGTTCACCGCCACCGTCCCATCCCATCCCATAAAGCGAGTGGATACCCCTCCTTTCTTTGCGAGAGAAATTTCGCTACATACAGACAAATCCAACATCATGTCCGCTCCTGCTGCTGCGTCTCCTGCTGCTGCTTCCGCTGAACCGGCGGCTGCCTCTACTAATGCTGCCACGGCGCCCATCGACCTCGGCGTTATCGAGGCTGATAGCGGTGATGTTCGTCTCCATCCGATCTTCGCCTCCGACTCCCCCCTTCCCTTCCCCCACGATGGCTAATGTTTTGATTCCAGGACGACTCCGCTCTTGGCTCTGGAGTGTATGCACCCCCCGCCAGCTGTGAATGGGATTTGCGCTCACCCGTGCACAGTGACACCGATACGACAAGTCTGAGCTCTACACTACAGGACTACGTCTTCGAGAATGGTACATATCCATCCCGTGTGTAGGAACAGGGGAAACTATGAGTTGGTCTAACGCGGCGTTGATCGATAGGCCGCCGGTATCATCGGTATTTGGAAGGGAAATATCCTCTCCCGAACGACGAGACTGAGCAGGATCGGTACGTACATGCAAAGCTCCACGACTCCGAGACAGACAAGTACACCCCGTGGCTAATACGAGTATCCTTGTCTGCAGCATCGACTTGCACCACCACAGTACGGCGTTCCTTTCTTTCCTCGTGTGGGAACAACTGCTAATAGGATGTCCCAGTCTGCCTCCTCTCCGCCGGCGGGAACATCACCTTCGCCCCCGTCCAGAACCCCCAGCGTATCCTCGATGTCGGCACCGGCACTGGTATCTGGGCTCTCGACGCCGCCGAGTAAGCCTCTAGATCTCCCCCTTCCATTCAGAACCCAACCCCTAACACGCCCAGAACCTGGCCCTCCGCAGAAGTAATCGGCACGGACCTCTCCCCCATCCAGCCAACCTGGACCTTCGCCAACTGCCGCTTCGAAATTGTGAGTCCGCCTCCCCCTCTTCGCCCCCATCCACTAACCGCATCCCTAGGACGACGCCGAAAACACGTGGACCTGGCCCGCGGACCACTTCGACCTGATCCACAGCCGGTTCATGGCGCAGACGATCCGGGACTGGGACAAGTACCTCGGTCAAATCTACACGCACACGAAGCCGGGCGGGTACACCGAGATCGTCGAGATCTACTGCGACATATTCTGCGACGACGGGTCTCTGCCGGCGGACGGCGCGCTGCGAAAGTACTACAACAAGTGGAACGAGCTGGCCGAGATCGCGTTCGGCCGGAAGCAGCCGCTCATGGACGAGTATATACGTGATGTTGAGAAGGCGGGGTTCGTCGATGTGAAGTGCTATAAGAGGAGACAGTTCCTGAGCCCCTGGCCGAAGGATCCTGTCCTTAAGCAGATCGGCAGGTATGGATTGCTTAATATTCAGACGGGGTTTCACGCTTATGGGTATGCGATCACACGACTCCCCCCTCCCCTTGGATCTACTGACATGCATAGAATGGCACTCTTCACCCGCCTGGGCGGCATGACCGTCGAGGAGGCTACGGCTATGTGCGAGGCCGCTGCAGTCGCCGGCGCGGATGTGCGCCAGCACTGCTACAACAAGATGTACATGCACTTCCTCCCATCCTCCCAATCTCCCAATTGATCGTTGCGTGGTGCATGGTGCTAATACTCAGTGAATAGCTGGTTCATCGTGGGAAGAAAGCCCGGAGGCAGTGACGATAATTGATCAGTGACGATAACTGATCACGGGTGATCACGCTGAGGGTTTAGGACGGACTGAAAACGAATTTATTTTTGTTGGTTCATTCTGCATACTTCCTAGTAGGCAGGGCAGACTTGAGTATGGGATGGATACACACATAGGTACAGACAGACGTATCTCTTTGTCCCAGGAATTGAATGACTTTTATGTATCATACGGCCGAGATTTTCCGTGCTGCGTGTGGCATATGTAGGTACAACTCCTGCACTTCCGACGTCCGTGAGTCGACTGTTGATCGCCTGCTGGTACTGGTGCTGGGACTTGCACTTCTGGTAGTTTTAGTAGTTCTTGAGACCGTACTCGAGACTGCCCGCCTCCTCCGCCATCACACGGCTCCAGACTCAAGTAGTTCCACCCGCCAGTGCTACAGTTAAACACAGCGCATCACTCGTCCTCATGGATCACGGTCGAAATTTTTCTTTTTTCTTTATTTACCGAAGTACTTTTTACCACGGTTCAACCGCTCCAATGATAGTTACAAATGGTGTAGGTTCCACCAAGATCCTCTGCCGAACAGAACGGGTAGGAAAGGCGAGTTACTCCAAGCAACCCCCCAACAGCACCCCTACCTACCTATTCACACTACCGCTCCTCCAGCACCACCCCGACCTCATCAGTCATACACAGCGCCATGAGGCCAGTACTCCTATCGACACAGCCCCTGACCCTTTCCATCGCCTGCTGCTGCGTCTCCGCCCCCTTCCTCGCGCATCTGACCCTCCTGCCGCGCATCACGACCGCGACGACAGCAACAAACTCGACGCTCGCAAACTTCCGTCCGAGACAGACCCTCTGGCCGCCACTAAACGGAACGTAGCTGCCCATTCTGGGCCTGTATAACCCCGGCGCCTCGGCCCAATCGCCCTCCGGCTGCGGGAACTGCGCGAGATGGCTGGTCTTGTTGGTGGCGTCCCAGAGCGCCGGCTGGAAGCGGGAGGCATGTGGCCCCCAGTACGAGGGGTGCTGGTGCAGACCCGCCGCGTTCACCGTTACCATCGTGTGCGCGGGCAGATGGTGCGTTTGGCCACGGAAGGTGAGCGGTTGCGGCGTGAGCGTGGATTTGGCGTGGCCGGGGACCGGCGGGAAGAGGCGGAGGGTTTCGAGCTGGGGGTGTTAGTTAGCGGGGGTGTTAGTTAGCGGGGGTGGGGGAGCGGGGGGAAGTGCATACCATGAGGCAGCGGACGACTGCCAGGCGGTCGTAGACTTTGTAGTCCCACTGGCTGGGGTCTTCCGGCAGCCCGGCGAGCTGCTCATCGAGGCGGTTGAGGAACCACTCCTGCTCCTCTGGGTGGAGTGCGAGCATGACCAGTGCGTACTGCATGGTGGTAGCCGTCGTCTCGTGCCCGGCAATGCTGAAGATGAACGTGTTGCCGATGATCTCGCGGTCAGTGAGCGTGTCGGTGCCGCCATCGTCTTCTGTGTGGGTGTGGACGAGCGACGAGAGCAGGTTCCCCCCACCTACACCTGCGGTGGACGCGCCCTTCTCCTTCACCTTCTCCCGCTCCCGCCGGATCAGCGCGTTGACGTAGCCCTCAACGTCGGCGATCGCCTTGCGCGCTCCCCGCGACGCCCACGCGGGAAGCGACAGCGCCGCGATGATCGTGGGCAGGTGCAGGCTGATGTGCTCGAGTGCGGCGCGCCAGCAGCGAGAGTAGCCCGGCGGCGGTGTGCCATCGCTGAAGAACGCGTTCTCTCCGCCGGTGTTGGCGGCGTCGACCCCGGTGGAGAAGGATAGGCTCACTCCAAAGGCGGCGCTGGAGATCACGTAGAGGGTTATCCGCCGGAAATCCCGGAGGGTGCTGCTGACGAGAAGTGAGTTCGGGGATGAGGGCGCGGCGTAGTCGGCTAGCGGCGGCTGGGTGTGCCAGGACTGGAGCATCCCCGTCGCTTGCGCGATGGCTTGTGTCCACACCAGGCCGTTGTTGCGCTCGTTAAATGGCGGGCCGACGTGTTTTCTGTGGTGGACCCATGTGGTGTCGTCACACTGTGTACGAAGTCAGATCTCCCGGGTAGCTACAGGACAGCGGGAGTGGGATGCTTACCGCGACAACATTATCCCCAAACAGCTTGAGATGACCTACGCCGACACTGTATTAGCTCCAATTCATCCTTCTCCTCCAATCCCTCCATCAGTACACACTGTAATTCCAACTCGGCTTCCAAAACCTCCCTCGGCCATTCAGCACCTCCTGGGCGGCATCGGCATCGGCGACGTAGACATGCATAGCGCCACTCGTGATCATAACCAGGACATCTCCAACCTCTTCATGGACGGTGTACTTCGAGTGCCAGCGTCTCAGATACGTGGTGAAGTTGACGTAGGCGGCGAGGCGGTGGGGCAGCAAATGGAACAGCGGCCCCATGTTCATTGCGATGAAGTACCATGTCTTGTTGTCCGGAATGATGGATGAGAAGTACGGGAGGCCGATGCGGCGGGCGATGGTCAGGTTCTGGCCGTAGAGGTATAGGTGGTAGAGGAGCCCGCTGAGGAGGGCGAGCAGGACGGTCGGCAGGATGAGTGACATCTTGGGATGAGCGCTGGGAGCTCACGGTGGTTGCGAGCTAGGACGCAGGGAATAAGTACCTCCTCCCTCTACTTGGTACTAGTTACTTTCATACGACTACATACTATTACTGTGCAGTCGCTCATCGCCGCTAGCTGGTAATGTCTTTATAGTCGAAGCTCGTATTGACGACACGGGGACCTTGCTAGTTGCAGCAGTCAGCTCCAGAGTCCAAAACAGCGTAGGCAGCGCAGGTCCTGAGGTACATAGTGATAGGTACCCATTGCTATTATAGGTGTCGGCCTGCTGGTATTCCGACTCATGAGTCATGCGCTAGGGAGCTATCGGGAGCTGGTTGATACCCAAGAGATATGTACCCAGGAGCTCGAGAAACGCATGTTCAACTTTAAAGGCTAGCTCACGCTAGCTTACCCGGCGCGAGGATGCTTAACGCGCGACGCGATACTGCTAGTAAAAGTACTTTAACACCTCCGAGCTTCAGGCAACGTGACAAGATCACGATCGCCACTGACAATGCACCCACTACTTCTCCGGCTGTCATTCCTTTCAGCCGCAGTCGCGATTACGAGCTACAGCATCAACCGGATCGTTCCCGAGCCATATCTAGTACTCGTGCCTCCATCCAGTGCGTCCAGCGGTGGTGCTAACATCGCCAGGATGAAGCCTTCCACATCCCGCAAGCACTCGCCTACTGCCGCGACGCATTCGACGTGTGGGACCCCAAACTGACCACACCCGCCGGGTTGTACCTGCTCAGCTACCCGCTGTCCTTCTTCGACGCGTGCACGCCATCGTTCCTGCGTGCAGTAAATGCCTTCGGCGTTGCGGTGCCACTGCCAGTGCTCATCTACCGGATCCAGCAAGCGATCCACGGGCGCCGCGGTGCATCCACTAACGCGGATAATGCGCAGACGGCATTGAACGTGGCGCTGTTCCCGCTGCTGTACTTCTTCGGCGGGCTGTATTATACCGATGTCTGGAGCACCATCTTCGTGCTGGCCGCGTATCTGGCAACGCTCAAGAGGTCCCCGTGGGCCGCCGCCGTGTTTGCCTGGCTCAGTCTGTGGTTCCGCCAGACGAATGTGGTGTGGACGGTGTTTATTGCGGCGGGTTGGCTGGTCACGAGGTTGCAGGAGGTGGATGCGGGAGTGTATAATCCGCCGATTTCGGCTGAGCTCGTGCTCGGAGGTAATGCTGCGCACCGCTCCCTTGAAGTGGCTACGTAGGTAGATATACTAACGAGATAGACTTCATCTCCACGCCGCCCTCGCTCCTCCTCGCCGCGCTCCGCAACCCCGTCGTGACCCTCAACGCCCTCGCACCGTTCTTAATCCCACTCACCTCCTTCCTCGCCTTCCTAATCACCAACAACTTCACCATCGTCCTTGGCGACGCGAGCGCACACGTTGCGTCACTACACCTCCCGCAACTCCTCTACTTCACGGGCGCGGTGTCCTTCTTCAGCTGGCCGCTCCTCCTGCCCATCCTGCCCAGTCTCCGCCCCACGCCCACCAAAGCGCTAAGCCTCACGCTCCTCGCCGCCTTCCTCGCCGCAGCAATAAAATACAACACGATCTTGCACCCCTACCTGCTCGCTGACAACCGGCACTACACCTTCTACGTATTCCGGCGGGTGCTGCTGCGACTACCATTCTTTTTGCCGGTGCCGGCGTACGTGCTCTCGTTGTGGCTGCAGCTGCGCGCCGCGACCGCCAGCACTACGGCCGCGTGGATGCTGCTGTTCGGCGCGGCAACGGCTGCAACATTAGTCTCCGCCCCGCTCGTCGAGCCCAGGTATTTCATCACCGCGTGGACGCTGTGGAGGTGCCATGTGAGCGTGCGTGGAAGGTGGCTGTGGGTTGAGGCCGCGTGGTATGCGGCTGTCGGGGCGGTGACAATCGGAGTGTTCTTGGCGAGGACGTTTGAGTGGCCCGGGGAGGAGGCGAGGATGCGGTTTATGTGGTAGTGCAGTGGTGGTGGGGGGTGATAGTTAGTGATGGAGCACGAGTGTGTAGAATAGTAGGATACCCTGTGCCGAGGTTGAATAGACGCAAGTTGCAACGCGTTGAACCGCGATCGTATGTAGCCGTACCCGGTCCCGGTCCGAGTGCACGCATACATACCCGTAGCTGCCCAGCTGTCCAGGTCCCAGGTACCACTTACTCCAGAACTCAGTATATCCTCAACCTCCCTCCACCACCCCCAATTCACAGCCAAAAGACCCAAAAGAAACCCAAAAATGTCCAGAACCTCCCTCACCAGCGCAAGCGACCGCCCCCTGCGCGGCGCAGACCTGAGCATAACCGACCCGAAAGCGCGAATCGAGGACTTCCTCTCGTTCGCGCGCGAGCCGGAGTATCACGTACGCCCCCTTCTGCCCTCCCTTTTGCCTCAGTCCCCCCGCTCCAGCAGCAGTAGTAGCAGCAGCAGCCCCTCCAGCTGCCCCGTCCCCCTCAGTAGCAGCTAACAGAGAAGAAATAGGGCTTCGACACTTTACTCCTCCCCCACCTGACGCTCCTCTCCAGCACCCTCCCCACCCCTTCGTCCCCCTCCCCCCCTAGCCCCAGCACCCCCAGCACCCCCAGCACCCCCTCTTTAACCATCTTCTCCTTGGTTATCCCCCCCACGTTAACCAACCGTATGTCCAACCTGCACGGCGGCGCGGCCTCCTTGATCTTCGACGTATGCACAACCTGCGCGCTCGTTCCCTACGCGCGGCGCGGGTTCTGGCAGTTCGCCGGCGTGACGCGGAGTCTGAACGTTTCCTACCTGCGGCCGGCGAAATTGGGGCAAAAGGTGGAGGTCAGGTGCGAGGTTGTTAGTATTGGAAAACGGTTGGCGACTGTGAGGGGGGAGATATGGGGGGAGGTCGAGGGGGACAAGGGGAAAGAGGTGGAGGGGGGACAAAAGAGGCTCATGGTGTGTGAGCATCTCAAAGTCGGGATTGATCCGCCTGTTAGGGGGGAGGGGGCGAAGTTGTAGTGGTGGGGAGGGTGGTGGAGGTGGTACATATGGGAAGGAGATGATGAACGAGAAGAGGGTGGCATTAATTGGTTTTTTTTTGTTTGGAATTATAAACATGCAAACACCCCAGCAGGCAACACCTCCAGCAGGCAGGGCAAACACTCCCATCCGGCAGCCAGTACAATACAAAGCTTCTTACATACTTCAACGAAATGGTATATAGCCCAGTCCCTTAGTCCTCCCCGTCCATACAATAAAAAAGGCAAAAGGTGCAAAAATAAAGTAAACCCCCAAAGAAAAAGACAAGAAAAAAAACAAAAGATGACGATGTGATTCCACTATACACTTTCCCCCCTCCCTCCTCCCTCCCTCCTGCTCCTGCTCCTGCTCCTGCTCCTGCTCCTGCTCCTGCTCCTGCTCCTGCTCCTGCTCCTGCTCCTCCCCCACCTCCTCCCCCACCTCCTCCCCCCCCTCCTCCTCTAAAACACCCCCCACCCCCACCCCCCACCCCCCACCGCCCAGAAACGATCACAATCCGCCCCTAAACCAGCCCATACAAAGGAACCCAAAAGAAAAAGTTGAAAGCGCGAACCAACATCAATTATGTATCCAAGTCGCTAGTACGCCTGCGGCGGCGGCCTAGCGCTGTGGGAGAAGTCATCAAAGGCGCCACTCTGGGCCCTCCTATTATCGAACGCGCCGGTGTGTCTCTCACTCGTCGTCCCACTAAGCGGAACATGGCTCATCGCCATGGGCGAGGCAGCATCGACGAGTCCGCGCTTGGACGCAGCCGAGTAGTTGCGCTGATGATGCATGGGGTCGAGCGAGTGCAGCGGGATGGTCCCGGTGCTCTGCGCGGCGTCATCGTTGTTGAAGTAGAAGTTGTCCTGCGGGGTGGGCTGGTAGTGACCCTTCCCGTCGCGGCCGTAGGCGCCCGAGAGCAGCGAGTTGCGCGCGTCGAGTGGAGTTAGGTCGGCCTCCCGTAGCTTTTCGGCTTCCTTGCGCTTTTGTGTGTGCGGGTTTTGTTTGCACATGGCGTAGATCGCGTTCACGGCGATGCAGATCGCGAGGACGGCGGTGAGGGTGGATTGGATCGCGATGAGCGCGACACCTAGGGTTGGTCAGCAAAGAATGTATTTGGTGGATCACTCGTCAGACTCACCAGTAATCGTCTTGGTGTCGGCGGCGATGCCGAGCTGGTCGACAAACACGATAAGACACACGACAGACAGCACGCGGACGCAGGAGATGATGATATTGAGGACGTTTCCAGCCTTAGTGTTGTAGGGCCTATTCCAGAGCAGCAGCACGAGCAGCAGCATCTCGCACGCCAGCTGTCCAACCGTCTGGATGAGTCCGTGTCCGTCACCGAGCGCGATGAACGCTCCCTTGGCGAAGGCGTAGATGATCAACGGGAAGAAGATCCACCAGAAGTTGGACTTGAATTGGTCGTAGAACAGTCCGTACTTGCGCATGTACGGCTTGTGGATGAACAGCTGCTCCTGCCCTTCTGCCGATTTCTTGGTGTGTCGAGCTACGACGAAGATGCGCCACGCGAAGAAGCCGAGAATCGCAGTGAACGTGGTGAGCGTGACTCCGGCGAGGATGTGGGCTCCCCAGGAATCACCGTTCCGGAACTGGTAGAGGCAGTAGAGAGTCCAAGTGCCGTACAAGATCAAGATCTACATTGTTCGATATCAGCACACCATCCCCCGCACCCCGTAGATTCCAATGCAACTCACAATCCGAACAATCGTCGTCATCAAGAACATCCAGTATCTCTTTCGGAACCCGGTCAACGCCTTCGGAAACGACGCAAACAGCGCCCAGACCTCGAGGATAACCTTGAACAGCAGAATGCACACGCAGACGGCAGCAATGACGATGCAGAAGATGAGCAGCACCGTCATGAACGTATTCGCCGACGGGATCCTGAGCGTCTCGACCTTTGCCTGAATACCGTGGACATACGTCATGACCTTGTCGTTCTGCGCCTCAGTCTCGTTGGCAGCGGTTCCGTCCATATTGGTACCGTTGACCGAGACGTTGACGTCCTCACGCGCCCAGAGCCCCCCGAACGCATACTCGAGATCGCGCTTCGACACCTTATTCGACGTGCCGTTGGCGAAACTCGGATCGTACACCAGCGTCTTGTTCTTGAGCAGGTACTCGATCGACATTTCCGTGGTGTTTCCTCCCGTGCCTGCGCGGAAATTATCGATCGACACCTGCATGTTGTCCCACGAGAGGAGACCAGTGCTCCACTGGAAGTTGTCGGTGAACGACCGGTAGACGCTGGGATAGCTCACGCTGAGCATGCCATCCATGGCGATGCTCTGGAACCAAAACAGGACGTCACCAAAGTTCGGTGAAGAGCCGGCAGCCGTTCCCCCAGCACCCGCGCCGAGCGCCGAGATTCCCGACAGCAGTAGCGCAGCCGCCGCGATACCCGCAGAAATGTATTTTCCTTCCGGCACGTTCATGGTCTTTCCGTTGGCGACCACCGACGTCAGACAAGCGAGCTCGGCATTATCCGACTTGGACCTCAATTGCAGCGTCGCGACACCGTCCAAGTCCGGAATCTTGAAGGCGATGTCGGGCACATTTGCAGCGATCTCTGGAGTAATATCGATCGCATCCTTGGCCGCGAAAGTTCCCTTCGGTACTACGCACAGTCAGCACACAAACGAAACAAACAAACAAATAACGAAAAAATCAAAAAAATCTCGTCAGCACAGAGTTCCGCGTACCTGGACACAGCTGCGCGATCCCCTTCTCACAGGGGTCGAATTCGGTCGAGTACACATCCCTTCCATACGCGGTGACCTTCAAGATGGCCTGCACCTTCTGTTCCTGCTCCGATATGCCGGCCAGGTCGAAGGTCACCTTTCCGGCGGCCCTATCGTACTTGATGTTCATTCTCTGCACCACGATATCCGAGCCGTCGAGACATGTCGAAAAGCCACTAGTTTCCAGCACATCAGCTGCCTGGGCCGGCAGTGCAGTGAGAGCCGCTAGCAGTATGAAGCTCGTTAATATCGACGGCATCGATGTGATTGAAGATGTGGCGCCACCGGGTAATAGTCGTCGTAATAACATATTGAAGTCGTTGTGTCTCGAAGCCTGCTGTGGTTGATCGCAGGATGTGGGTATGTACTTTGGTCGGGTGGGTTTGTAGTGTATGTACGGTGACGAAAAGTAGGGCGACGCCGATGGACCGAGGGCTAGAGTTGTGAGCAGCGACCGCCGATGCGGAGGTCCCCTTTCTCTTTCTCTTTTTCTTTGAGCGCGAGGTACCCCCCTCCTATGCGATGGGCGATGGGAGACGTGCGATGGTGTCAGATGTCACCGATGGTGCGGGTAGTTGGAACGTCAACGGATAGGGTGGTGTCTGGCACGGCGATGTTGTTTACGATGTCTACGAGAGGTTTCAAGTTTGACCCCTTGGACGAGGTTAATTGAAGCTGTGGGACAGTGAGTGGATCGGCCAGGACATACCTACGGCCACAAATAATAAGGGAGTCGTGTGTAATAGGTACTCAGATCTGCAGCGAAGCAAAGCAAATACGAGAACGATAACAAGCAGAAGTCAATCAAAAGAGTGTACGAGATGGGATCCGGATTCGATGACGGTATCAGCAGCGACAGAGACAGTGGCGGTAGGAGGAGGTGGAGGAGGAGAGGAGGCGACGGTGAGAGTGGGTCCGGGGGGGCGAGTTAGTGATGGGTGTGGGTGGGGTGGCGGAGCGAGCGAGCGAGCGAGCGAGCGTGTTGTGTTTACTGGACAGTTAGCAGCAGCTACAGCAGTAACGAAGGACGAGCTGCGGCGGCGGTGTACGAAGTAAAGGAGAGTTGGTGGTGGTGGTGGTGGTGGTGGTGGTGGTGGTGGTGGTGGTGACGGCGGAAGCAGAAGGAGGAAGGAACGAGCAGAAGATACGAAACGAACCACCTCCGCTGCTGGTGGTGGGCGTGTGCGGTCACTGTACCTGCTTAGACTGCTTAGGTGCTCCTCTATGAGTGCCTACCACTTCGTTTTGGCCCTCAGCGTTGTCGCCGTAAGGGGCAAGCAGCGGAAAAAACAGAAGCGTGCATCCAGTCGGTGCAGGGAAGGGGCCAAGAAGGCTCGCGCGCGATCAGAAGCGACCAGGCTCCGAAGCAAGAAAGAGCAGTTGATACTCGAGCCATTGCTTCTTGCGGATTGGCGCGGGTCGCGGGGGATGCCTGCTGACGCCGAAGCTTGCGCTGGAACACAGGGGGGGCGCAGACTGCCAGGAAGGAAATAATAATACGGTGCTGTCGGGCAGGGCCAGCATCGAATCCGCAAGGAAATGCGTAGGGGGGGCACTTGGACACCTTGGGCCAAGCTCGTGAGAGTGGATCAGCCCCGAGCGAGCACATCCGCCAGTGGCCACTTCCCCGGAGGCAAGGCCAAGAGGAGGGAAGGAGAGAGAGGGAGGAGCTTCTCGATAGCAGAATGCTCTATATCGAAGACTGTTGGGCAGCAGCGGGCTCTCTTCTTATCGTTGCGCAGGGCCAACCAACCAAGTATCTCCCGGTCAGTCGGCGGGAATCGAAATAGAGCGCGGCCCGGCACTCGTCGCTCATGCAGGCCTGGGAGCGAACTGAACATACCAGAGAACTTATGCATAATGAAACCCGGGCACGTCCAGCATAGCCTTCTTCGTCTCTTGTTCTTCTTCTTCTCGAACATACCGGGAGAGCAGAGTAGAGTACCGTCCCTTTTCTCGAATCATGAAAACAGCCACTCTGGTCACCGGTGTCCGGAGTGTCCCTTCCTCACCACTCCAGCTCGAGGCCAACTTCCAATGTAGCAAGTGCCCGAGCAGATCCCATCATCCCACTGTCCAGGGTCCCACATGTACGGACATTCTCATCCCCGACCCGACCGTCCGTCCACCACCCAGCATCCATCCCATCCCTCCATCGCCCACTATTTCAGCATCCGCCCCCTCCCGGCCTCCAGCCCTAACGAGCAATAGATCACCAGGCACGTAGAGTACTACCATCTTCAAAGTTCAGCTCGGTAGAGGGATTTTGCAACGGGTTTGGGATCGAGTTTGGGATGAGAAGTGGGGTGTAACTGGGACAACCGGTTGACTTACATATCCACAACACATCCCAAACTCCACAGGTTGGCGTTGCAGCCCCAACCTGTAAACACCGCTAAAAAGTTATAGTTGGCTGTGTTGGGAATAGTAAACATGCTCTTCTAGGGAAGATAAGGAATAACGAAGGAATAACGTTGACATGGTGAGCTTGGCTTGCGCAAGTCCCATCGGTAGCGCCAAACTATCCTCATCCCCAACCCGGGATCTGCAAAACCTCTTTTTCTGAAGTTTGGGTTCGACATGGGAAATTGCACTAACATCATAGCCAACTTACATCCCCAACTCGACTGCAAAATCCCTCTGGTATTCGCCAGCGGAAAGTTGCCGGACGCGTTGACGCGCGGCATGATTGCCGGCAGACATGGTTGGATGCAGAATTCTGGAACAAGGCAACGGGTAGGTTGTCTCGTACCTGCGTTCGTTCCTTCTGGAGAAGCGATTCGGATTCCCGATTCGACCGCCGCTTTCTTGTATTCTCTGTGCGAACGGACAGCTCGTGTGTCTTCCTTCACTCCCTCGTGCATCCTTAAAGTCCAAAGTGCTTGCAAGTTGCACTCCACTCCACTCTGGCATAATTCTGCCCATACCCAGGAACCCTATGTACCCCCCCATGTCACGACCCTGCTGTTCCCGATCCCAACTTCCCAACTTCTGCGAGCCATTTCCTTCCATTCCAGAAATAGCACAAATTGCCATCTCCCCCTCCAACCAGCCGGCGGCGGCGGGTGGCCGTTTGATTCTGAAAGTCCGTGCGACCGTGTGGCCGCTGTCACAGAGCCACTTCCGTCGCTGCCGCTGGCGGTCAGCGATGATCTCTTCTCTTCTCCAGTGAAGGGTGGGCGAACGGTCTGTTTTACTTTCCTTTCGTTCGGTCTTTCGGTCTTTGGTTCTTTCTTTCGCTCGGTCTTTCGGTCTTTGGTTCTTTCTTTCGCTCGGTCTTTCTTTCTTTCCTTCTTTGCGGGTTGGTTGGATGAACTTCGTGGTGGTGGCGGTAGGGCCGCAGGCGGGTTCCAAGGGTGCATCATGCCAGGGGTGTGCTGCTCACTGATGGTGCGGTTGGAAGTTGGAACAGCAACAGCAACGGACGTCGGAACGGATGTCGGACCCTGCCTTGGTGGCGGCGGTCGGCGGGCGTATGTAGACGGTGGGCGCTGGGCGGTGGGCGGTTGCATACCTGCATACCAACCTGCATAACCACCCGTCGAGACTCAACGTTGACGTCGGAGAAAAAGGACCTACATATATTTTGGCTTGCGTGAGAGTCGGTATACTTTAAGAGTCTGGGTATTCCCACCCTCGTTGCGTAGAGAGCTTATTTCGGACGGCAAGGACACCCCGTTCACAGGACCCGGCCCGACCGCGATCAAGCCAGCTCCACATACCGGTGCCAGTCGGTAGATCATCCATGGCATGCACATACCGGTTCTCTCGGCAGAGCAGAGGCGAATACGGGATCATGTGCATCTCCATTCTCAAAGGCAGTTCATACCGGTACTGTTACATACCGTGCTACGAGTCTCTGTTGCGGGTTGCGAGTTACACTTGCGAGTTGCGACATCACCTGCACTGCTGCACTGCGAAAAATACACTTTTTGTGCCACTGTCCACAGGCTGGATTTCACGATAGGCCGTCCACGAGACCTGATGCCGTGCACTGTGATTCGTGATATCACGCCATGTCACTCGCGCCACTTGTCTACACGACTGGAGAGTCCTGTCGAGATCACATTTCAAGGCTCCTTCAAATGAATATTCTACTCTATAGTTTTCCGTCCGATCTACACAAACATCACGAAGATTTCTATGTAAGTCCTGTCTCACCCACTGCGGTACTAGCCCATACCTGTTGCCCAGGCGGCCGCCCAGTCATAGGGCACACCCAAGCCCATCCCAAGCCGCAGCCCAAGCCGCAGCCCAAGCCCGAGGCCATAGCGCCGCGCCGGTCCGGTGAACTCGGAGATGGGCGCGCCGCTCGAATTCCCGGGGCAGGGCGGGGCGGAACTCGGCAAGGAAGTAGGGTAGGGGAGATCCGCTCCGGCTATGCGCTCGAGAGTTGACGCCTTGTCTAGTGCCGCCTATGAAGACCTGCCCGCATGCCCGCAGGCGGGCGCCAACGCCGCAGCAACAGCAACAGCACACATGATCCGCGTAACCGCTCGACTACGCACTCCACCTACATGCGCTGGCCGCTGGACGAGGAGGGTACGCATTTACAACACTCTATGTAGTAGATACGACCGTTGCAACTTGCAACTGCAGTTGGGCGGTTCCAGAATCCAGATTCGCCCATCGCTCGTCACTCAACGCTTGACATGTGCAGGTGAAACCCGCACGGCGATCGGTCGGGAGAGTATTTGCGCTCCGGGTATGCATCCGAGATATGGTGATGACGGGCTGAATTTGCTACCGTACTGTCCTGTCCTGTCCTTTCGGTTCGGAAGCAGTGCGAACCTTGGGGACGGCGGCTTTGATAGTTGCAGTACCGATGTAGGTGATGGGGAGGAGGAGGACCATTTGTTACCATATGCATACCGTATGTACCTCGAAGGACCTGGGGAGACACTCACTTTTTTTCCATCCATCCAGCCTTTGGCCGGAGCGCTAATAAGAGTTAAAGTAATCAAATTGCGGAGATGCGAGATTAGAGTAAATCCCTGGGTTGAAATGGGCTTGATAGGATAATTGTCTGTTCACGATGGGGGGGTTCTGCCCGATAGGTACATACCGGTATGTTCGTTGCGGGAACTTGATTGAGCTACCTATATTCGTCTCCCGTGATGTGTTCTCCCTATCGGTACCAGTGCCACCAGTGACCACCACCAATGCCGTACCGTACATAGGGCTGGACTTTGGAGAGATCTTCCCGGAGATTCACGCCACAGCCGCGGCCGCCGTGGCTTCCACCACCTGGCACCGAGATCATGTTCGAACGTTCCTCTCAACGTGGCGCACTCTTGTCCGCTCCAAGAAGATCTCCAGAGGAAGACTCGACTGCACAACCTGCACATCCGGCCGGCGATAAGCCATTAAGCCCGCTCTGTCTTCTCGGCGTTCGTTCACATTCCTTCCGTCTCCGTCTCGAATGCCCTGTATAGGCATGCGCACTTTGCGGGAGTTGAAGTTTCCGTCCGCCGTTACAGGACGAGGATTCGTGCTTGAGCTTACAAAGCGCGGAACTCACGCGCCACCATGTCTTGCCACCACATAGCACAGCACAGCGGCGCCGCGCAAAATATACCAACACGTAGAATCCTTTCGGCGCCGTGAGTCGACGAGATCTCATCGGATGTCTGATTCTCCAGCGTCGGCTTCGGTGTATTACACATCATCGATCGACTCACGCTGAGTGACCGACTATGGTGGTGGGTGTGGTGTGTGTGTGTGGTATGAGTGGCAGCACCGCAGGTCTTAGCCCTAAAATCCCTGACTGTGGTTCGCGCACACACGGCACACCGACCCGTTCTGAGAAATGCGCTGACAAATCCTACGTTGCTTCGAAATCAAGCTTGCCCCCCCGTTTACTATTATACGACTCTCCGCGACGGACGACGACGGACGACCTAACGACAACGACAACACACACCACCATCTCCCCCACGACACCAACACAACTACAGCAAAAATGGCCCGCCGTCCCGCTCGTTGCTACCGCTACTGCAAGAGTACGTTGATTTCTCCACGGTTTTCGGTTTCGCGATGAATAAAAGAGGAGGAGGGGAGGGGATGGAGCGGGGTTGGGGGCAGTGCGATGAGGCTCTCAGAGAGGAGAGCAGCGCACAGGAGAGGAAGCGATGGGAAATCGAGCGCATGAAGGCTGATGGTGAAATTAGACAAGCCTTACCCCAAGTCTCGTTTCAACCGTGGTGTGCCCGACCCCAAGGTCAAGATCTTCGACCTTGGACGCAAGCGTGCCGGTGTCGACGACTTCCCCCTGTGCATCCACCTAGTGTCGAACGAGTACGAGCAGCTGTCGTCCGAGGCTCTCGAGGCCGCCCGTATCTCTGCCAACAAGTACCTCGTCAAGCTCGCCGGAAAGGATGGTTTCCACTTGAGGATTCGGTATGCTTCATTCAACCTATAACCCTCTCGCGAAGACGAGTGCAAAGAACTGACGGATCGCAGTGCCCACCCCTTCCACGTCATCCGCATCAACAAGATGTTGTCGTGCGCTGGTGCCGATAGATTGCAGACTGGTATGCGTGGTGCCTGGGGTAAGCCTAACGGCTCCGTGGCCCGTGTCAACATCGGCCAGGTCCTCCTGTCCGTTCGCACACGTGACTCGAACCGCGCCACCGCTCTCGAGGCTCTGCGGAGATGCCAGTACAAGTACGCTTCCCGCCCTGCACCACCCCCGATCAACCACTGACACAGAATCAACAGGTTCCCTGGTCGCCAGAAGATCATCATCTCCAAGAACTGGGGTTTCACCCCCCTGCGCCGCGAGGAGTACGTCGAGAAGCGCGCCAACGGCGAGGTCAAGCCCGACGGTGCCTACGTCAAGTTCCTGAGGCCCCACGGAAACCTTGCCGAGAACGTCCGTGCCTACCCCCAGGCTTTCGCCAATGCTGCCGCCGCTGCCACCGCCTCCGCATAAATTGTTGAGATTTAGTGGTGTTGTAGTGGTTGTCGTTGCTGTTGTCGTTGCGTTTTGTCTTCGGAATGGAACTGGATGCAAAATACATAGCAAGTGGTATTTGTGATCCATATTTCGTGCTGTGCTTGCCGTGATTCGCCGTGATTGGAGTACCTGTATACATACTCGTAGAAAGATTACGTATCCCGCGCCATGGTGATCATTAGGCACAAATCCCTTATGAGCTGTATGACGTAGATATTGCGAGCGAGCCACGCCAATGCCAGCCGAATTATTTTATCTCCTCCATCATCACCCACGACCACTCCACTGCAAGCCATGCCCATGCCATGCCGAAGCAATCAAATCAAGCGAAAGCACAAAGCAAAGCAAAGCAAAGATACCAAACAGAACAGAGCAACGACAACCCAACATTCGCGCAAGTCCCATCAATCCCTCCATCCATTCATCCACCGTTCCATTTCAATTCAGATTCATCACCTCTTCTCCGACCAATCGAACTGATCCTTCACCTCGCCCTGCGCGCCTTTATACGAGATCTTGAAGCGGATCCTCAACGGAGCCTATCACAATATATCAGCAACCTTCCAAATTCCAACCCCTTCTTCCAGAGAAAACTTACGCCATTACTCCCGCTCAACCTCATCTGCAGCTGCGCGTCGCCGGCGGGGTTGATAGTGGTCGTACTGATTTCCTTGAGCTCGAGTTTCTGGCCGCGGGGCGCCGCCGCCTGCAGCTGCAGCTCCGACAGCGACTCCGTAAAGCTGGTATTTGCGAGGCGTGCGCGGATGTATACCGCGCCGTCGGCGGGCCGCTGTAGTTGCAAAGAGATCTCGAGGCTGGCTTTGGTGTATACCGTTATTGCCGCTGGTGGCGCTGCGGCGGCGGGGGTGGGTGCAGAGGAGGGGGCGCTGCCCATCACGTCCAGGAGGCCGCCCATGCTGCCCATCCCGCCCATCCCGCCCATGGCCGGTGGAGAGGTAGTAGGGGGTGCAGGGCTAGAGGTCGCCCCCGGGAAGAGCCCGAGGATGTCGGACATGCTGGATTGCTGCTGGCCCTGGGGTGGAGGGGAGACGGGGGCGGAGGAGCCGCCCAGGATGTCGGCGAGGAGGTCGAGGTTTCCGCCGCCGCCGCCGGTGCCACTGCCGGTAGTGTTCATGACTCCGCCGCCAAACCCGGGCCCATCGTCGTTGAGCAGCTCGAGAAGTTCCATTTCTTGGTTCTTTTTCTGCACCGGTTTTGCCTTTACCATCTTCTCGCCCAAGACTCGGTTTTCGTCGCGGATCTCGGGCATGGGCATCGCTTCGAACACGCCGAGGCGCACTTCGTCCGGTTGCTTGAACATGTTAACGTACTCGGTGGTCCGCTGCTGGATCTCGACGTCGAGGGACCGCGCGTGTAATGACAGGATCCGCTTGATGTCGGCCGTGTTGTTGTGCTGGCCTTCCTGGGCGGGGAGTCGTGTCGAGAGTTTCATCAGCGCGTTAGTAGCATACTCATTCATGATCTGGGAGTTGTAAGAGTGCTCGAGCACGCATTCCAGCAACGTGATTATGTCGTGTCCGGATACCCCCGATTCTAATAGCTTGTGCCCGTATTCCCCGAGAACCCAGGAACTGGCGAGCGTCAATCCCTCCGTGAACGCGGGCGAGGAGGATCCCTCGTCGACCACTACGTTGCCGTTTCCGTTTCGCGGAGACTTGCCGTCCTTGGCCTGTGCCATCGCCGCATAGAGCTCGCGCACGCAGTAGTCCTGCTCGCTCGGGGATGTCGCGATCAAACGGATGAAACTGGACATGATCTGCTCCTTGACGTAGTTCCCAGCCAGCTTCAAGACTCGCAAGATGGTATCGATGTGCCATCTCTTATCAGGCGCAAACCTATCGGCCGCTACGGAAACCTTCGACGCCAGGGCCGACTTGAATTCATTGTCGATTTTCCCTCGGCTCAGCAGATTGAGAAGCTTGTCAACCAGACCGACGTCCTTCTCGTTGTTGATCAGGGTGAACGCGAGTTCGATGGCACGTCGCCGGATCGAGATGTCGGGGTCCTCGAGACAGGCGAAGATTGTCCTTTCGTGTCGCCGCACAGCCTTTGGATCCATAGACACCACTTTGTGGAGCGTGTTCAACGCCACATAGCGGATATTATTGTCCTTGTTGGTCAGGAATTTACCCAGGATGTTGATACCGAGAGTGGTGCGACCGCTGTCGGACTCGATGTCGAAAATGGTAAGCACGGCCTCGTAGAGAATGGAGTTTCCGACGTTTTTCGACGAGTCCGTATTCGTAGCAACCTGCAGAACACTTGCTGTAAATTACACACCCCAGTACCGGGCGCGTGGGTGGAGTCGTACCTGCGTCAAAATGTCGTTTATCTGCTCGCTAACTTCGGGATTATTCTTTCCCAGTATTCTAAGCAGATGCAGAATCTTGACCTGTAGGAACGGATCCGTAATTCCCGTCACATCGTGTTCGGGTGCATATCCGGAGCTCGTCAGTTTCTTCAGATGCTGGACCAGTACCGGCACGTACGGCACGTATTGGGGGATCAGATCCGGATCGTGTTGGCAAAGGTCGGTAACCAGTGTCAATCCGCAGAGCAGCACACCGTGGTTCTTGCGGTCCTGTAGCAGCGGCTTGGTCTTGTTGACGAAGTGCTCCTGGAGGTCGGGCACCTTACGGATGATGCGCATCGTGCAGAGAGCAGCCTTCTTCTGGATGTACGGATTTGCGGTGGAGAGAAGTCCCTCAACTTCCTGGAATAGATCGCGGGCCATCTCTTGAGATGCGATGTTGCCGAGCGTGCACAGCGCCAGTCCGACGACGTACTGATTCTGGTGTTCTAGATCACTGATTTCCGTCTCAGCCCCCACCAACCAACCGAGTAGCGGGGAAGTCCAACTCACTTTTTGAGAGAATTGGTGACCAACGTCAGAACCTCCTGGTTCTCGTCCAGCAGTAACATGGTGCCTAGATATCCCAACCGCTTATCCGCGAATCTCGGCGAGGCAAGTAGCTTTAGGCATTCGATCTGTCCGAAGTGCGTCCGTTCGCCGAGCGTAAAAAGGTATAGGAGTTTGGCGACATTGTTCCTCCTGCGTGGGTTCGAACGTTTCACTGCAATTTAGCTTCCTGTTCTGCTGCTGCTTACGGGGGGGGGTCCGTTTTCCCATCGCGGGGCAACGAGCTGGAGCTGACCGACCTTACGTTCTGATCGCCGGACTCCTCCCGGAACGAAGCTCTGATGGCCGCACTCTCCTTCTGTACGACACTCCGCTCATCCTGCAGGGTTTTTGCCTTCCGCACTTCCTTGATGAATGTCTTAACTGTGTTCACATGAGCAGCCGTCCACCAGAGCTCAGAGGTAGGTAGGAGGAGGACTGACGGGAGCTCATTATGGCCGTGGATAGGCAATAGCGACGCCGCGTGCCGCCAGGGGGGTTCGAAGGGAGGTAAGGCCGTTGGATCGGGGGACTTTCGAGATCGAGAGGATATTGCTGTGTTGCGGGAGTCCGGGGATGTGCGTGGTGGAAAGAGGTTGCTCAGCTTACACCTTGTGCGCGCCAGCGTTACACACGTGGCGGAAGCTACCCGCCGTTTTGTTACCCGGAAGGCATGGATTGGAACTGGCCTCGACAAGCGTCCGCTGCATTTGCAGTCGCAGCCGTTCCCCGGTTCCACCACCGGAGAGAGAGGCCTACCGCTGCTTTTAGAGCTTCGAGAGAGGGAGAAAATCGATTCATTGCCTCTGTCGTAGCTTCGAAAGGCATCTCACAGCACGAGAGTAGTTTGTCCGAGTGCTCAACCATGTCGCTCATGTGATTTCGTTTCGAGCATAGCGGATTCGCAACTACCCTAGAGCACCTCACCCCACCAGCTCAACTCTCCCGGCGGAGGAGACAGCAATGGCAGCAACAACGCACACCGGCGTCGGCCCGCTCACGCCCTTCGAAGTCTCGTTCCTTGCCGAAAATGACATGATCACCATTGTCCCACGGCAGCGGCTGGAAAGCCTCGACCTGATCTCCGTAGCTTCCCCGGAGCCTTCCTCTCCTCCTCTCGCTGACATCCCATTCCTAGGGCCACATCCCCGCCTTCCGCCCTCCACAGCGCGCAACGATCCCACTCTGGCTCGCCCTCGTGCTCAAGAAGCAAAAGCGCTGCAACATCGTGCCGCCCACGTGGCTAACCGCGCACAACCTCGACGCGCTGCTGACATGGGAGACGGAGCACCCGCAGGCGTTCAGCTCGTCATTGCCGTACCGATGGCTCGAGACGAGCGAGATCCTATTGTCGGCGGCCGCGGACGACATCCCGGACGGCGAGGGGGATCTCCGCGTGCTGCTGCGTGGCCTCAGAGAGGTCCGCCAGACCAAGGCTCGCATGGGTCTCAAGCAGCTCGAGAGCACCTACCTGCAGATGAACGGCCTGGGGCTGCTGGAGATCACGGAGCTAAGGGGGTTCGCGGGAATGGTCACGGATGGCCTCAGGAGGCTGGGCGCTACGAGGGAGGAGGGGAGGCGCGCCGAGGAGGAGGAGGATGATGGGGACGAGGAGGATGAGAGTCAGACTACGAGCAGGTATGGGGCTAGTACAGTGGGGAGGAGTATGGCGAATACTAGTACCGTGGGCAGGAGTAGCTTGGCCGTCAGAGGGAGTACAAACACTGGGAGGAGCAGTGTGGACACGTTTGACAATGATGAGGATGATTTTTAATGAACTTACTGCACCGGTGCTGACCACACATGATGAGCCGATGCATATATGCAAACCCATATTCGTAGCAGTAGATTTCGGATAGTAATGTGCGTAGAGACTCTGCAAAGTAGAGTCCAGCCAATGATCGAGCCGTAATACCACCCATCACTCGGTTTTCATCTGACCTGGAAAATCCAATTGGCAAGCCGAATGACTGGCAAGAGAGAGAAGTACGCCGCCATAGTTTAGAAAGACTGAATGCGAATTACCAGAACCGTTTTCCGTTTGTTCGTTGCGCAGGTGACGAGAGCTGGGACCAGATGGAGGAGAGAACGCGGGAGCAACCGAATGTACCATCCCACTCTCACCCGCTTGCAGCCCGCTGTTCGTTGGCACCCTTCTATTCCATTCCAAGCAAACACCCCCCTCCCTCCCCATATTCACCCTTACTCTTCCCATTCATTGCCTTATAAATTCTATCCTTCCCCATTCCGCCTAGGTACCTCCCCTCACTCCTTCCCCCCCTCCACACAGACGCAACCAACCAACCACCATGTCAATATCCACCAGCTATGACACAGATGAAGCCATCGCCTCCTTCGACGACGGCGATTTCCACACGTACTCATTGTGCGAGAACATAATTGCCGATGCGGACGTGGAGAGCGCTTGCAACGAGTTCAACGTAGAGTTTTGGACGCCGTACTCCTATCTTGACTATTTTCCTTTTCTCTGGGGTGGGCAATGATGATGGGAGGCAATGATGATGGGAGGTCACGAGTGATGGGCCGTGTTGTGTTGTAAGAGTAAAAATATCTGTCTTAATAAGCTAAACTAAACGGAACTGAACTGAACTGATAACTCCTAACCCAGTGACCACAACACCGTACCATACTCTACTGTCTGTCCTCCTTAGCAGCGACCAGCGCCGGGTCATAATGTCATAATGAAAGCAAGCAAGCAACCCAAACGCCTCGACACCGAACACACGCTCATAAAGGTTCAATCCCGCGCAGTCCCTGTGCGTTAAACTCTAGTGCCTTACCTGCTCCACGGAGTATAAATCATCAGCGGGTGTTGGATCACGAGATGCCAGAACCATACCTACTCCCCCCTACTCCCTCTCCCTCTCCCACTCCTCCTGCAGCAGCGCGCCCGGATGCACCGTATTCACCGGAAAATGCGGGGGAACCGGAGTCACCAGATCACCCACGTCGAGGTTTAGTCTCTGCACTCCCTCGCGTGCCGATTTCTTCCCTCCAGCAGGATACTTCCCCAGTCCAGCAATCTCGCGGACCGCACTGGCGTACGTCAGGCTGCTATCCGTGCTCTCGGCGAAGTCCTCGACAGGATGCAATCCGATCACGCCGCTGTCGCGCTTCCGCCGCTTCTTCTCGGCGAGGATGACTTCGGCCGGCTTGACGATCTCGAGCTCGGCGGGGTCCTGGCCGCGCCGCAGGGTGCGGGCGGAAAAGTTGGCGTCGGTGATCACCGTGCTGGCCGAGGTGGACGTGCGGCGGATCCACTTGAATGCCGCGCCGAGGCGGGAGGAGGGGCGGGAGGGGAGATCGGGTTCTACGAGCGGTTGGGCGTCCGAGGGAGGTTTGCGGTAAACCATGCTTTTGGCGTGGAGAGAGGCGCGGCGGAGTCGCTGGTGTATCGCGGCTTTGGCGTTGGTTTCACAGTGCCGGTCTTGCTCCATGAACGGGGCGATGGCGCGGCAGTCTTCCTCCGTGAACTGTCCGATGAGCGATGGGCCTGATGTTGTTGGCGTCGCCGGTGTTGCTTTGGGGTCCAGCCGTGAGCAGTATTCGCCGACAGGGGCGAGCGGCGGCTGCGATTGCACCATGTCTGCTAGGCTGAAGTAGTTCATCTCTTTTGCGCGTGGCATTACTTTGCCGCCGAGACGCATGGGGTTGTAGACGGGGTACTCGCGAGGTGTCTTGACGCCAGTTGCTTCCGACGGCAGAAATTCGAGCTCCCAGAGGCTGTTGCGCGGTGGAGCGGACTGCGAGCGGGCCGGCGGTGTCGGGAATTCGAACGACGATGTGTTGGAGAGGGACCTGCGAGTGGGGGTAACTGCCGTGACAAAGCGGTTGAGTTCGACGCTCAGCTGACGGACACGAGACTTATGGCGACCACTACTAGCGGTGAGAGCAGAATCGACAGCGGATAAGAATGGGGCAGCAGCAGGGATAGGGTCGGTCGTGTTTGGCGGAGAGTGTCTCGTCCCGGTTCCATCATATATATCGATGTTTGACTTCGAGGAGGTTTCTGTAGCTTCTGGTAGGAGCACCATCGCCGTGCTCGACCGTTTCTTGAGCCTGTGAGGAATCTTCATCGGATGTTTCCCCTTGACCGATCCTGCCCCATCCGAATTATATCCGATACTCCGAACATCAGTTTTCCTTCTGACCTTCTTCTTGATCCACTGCAGTGAGATGACCGATCTCTTCGGTTGCGCCAAATCCTCACTGAACCTGCTCCCATTCGATCGTGTCCGTAGCGGTGGCGACGGCACAAACACCTTCGACGACATCTCCGGCGACGGATGCGAGCTGGGCCCATCATTCTTCGCAACCCCGCAGTGACTCCTCCACGCACCACTGGCTTCCGCCATCCCGGGCTGATCCAGCAATGCCCAAGCAGAGCCCCCTTTCCTACCCCCGCCGAAAGAGATACTAGGCGGATCAACCCTTCCGTCCTGATCGTGGAACTGTAGCGACCCCATCGACCGTAGCGACCCAGCAAACGATCCAATCCGACTCCCGCGCTCATCCCTCACCGGGTCCATTCCCACATCTCCATGCGCATCCTCAACCTTCGAGTCGACGCTGCTCATGTCGTCGGGAGTGCCGGCTTGCGAGGTCGGCGTGCCGAAGATGTAGGTGCGGCAGCGGCGGTGGGCTTCGCCGGGGGAGGTGGAGCGGGAGCTGTCGGGAGAGGCGGGTTGCGACGGGGCTTTATTCGAGAGTGGCGAGGTTGCACCATCGTGGTGGAGCGTGAAACTCGGGATGTTGTAGAGCGCGTAGAAGGGCTTCGGACGGTGGGGCGAGGACGCTCGTGTGGATGGCCAGTAGCAGGTTGTTGATCGCTCGGAGAAGGAGGACATCGACGAGGGAAAGCAACTGGACATTTGGCGATAGTTAACTGTGGAAGTGCTTCTAGAAATAAAGAAAGCAATACAGAATTAGAGGAATAAAGACGGTGATGGCCAGCATCAGTCGAGGGCGGCAGGCGGTAGCGGGTGGTAGCAGTGGTATGTCGTAGTGAAAATAGACTCTGGAGTGGGGCTAAGTGGTGGGATGGTGCCAAAGAAGATTTCGTCATGCAGCCAGCAACCAGCCAGTGGGCGACCGGCTTCCCTCTCTTCGAGAAGCCTGCAGAGACCGAACAACTCACAGTCCCGATGTGCTTTTAGACGAGAACATGAAACACGGAAGATGGAATCCTCCATCTACATATGTGCGGAAAATCATCCGCCCACATACAGAAAATCCTCGATGATTGCACATCCGTGGTTTAGGGTTGCATTCTGAGGATCGTGGCTACGCGAGCAATTTGTCCGCGGCCCTACGTCGTGCCCTCGCCATCTAGCCCTACCCTGACACCTAAGGCCCTGCAACAATCCGTTCTTGGTCGTAAGTAGTATTCGCCTCCCAATCACAGCTAGGATTCAATCCCAGTCAAATACCTTCATCTTCTCATTAACCACCGTAACACCACATCGAACATCAACACCTTAGGCAGCACCGCGTCACCACCCCACAGACAGAAGTACCTCAACCATCACGACAGTCTGAGAGCGTAACAGATACCATATTTCCCTAGTCGTGGGTTTCCGTGCTGACTTCACAAGGAAACTGAAAATCTCTCGTCGTGGTCGTGCGGAAAGGCCTGCGATGTACTTTCGTCGCCTTGATCCAATTCTGCGCCAGTTCTCCCCAATCGCCCCGCGACCCCGCCTCACACCGCACTGCGGTGGAGCCCCAAATGCGGGCGTAGACGGAGAGGACCCAGCTGTTGCACGGGAGGCTAGAACTAGAACTGTCGAGGCCGGCAATGACGCGTCGACGAACGTGTCGCAGTCAAAGCGCAAGCGTAAAGCGAAGCGTCGCCTCACGGTGGGGAAGGATGTGAACAAGAGCAAGCGGCTGAAGATGCAGCAGCAGCATCTCGAGGAGGAGTACATTCAACAGATCCTCGCAGGCAGCGATCATGATGTCTATGAGGACGACGAGGAGATCTTCGACTCGATCCACGTTGCCAACGGCAAACTGATGAAGCTGTCACCTCAGGCACAGGATCCGGCTGCAGATGGACCTATAGAGCTAGCACCTCTGTCAGCCGGCCTTGCTCCTATTGGAGCGGGGACTGTGCCTGTCAATAAGTCCGGCAGTCAGCCGACAACACCCGTTGCTGACGCGAAATCAGCTGCTACCAAGTTAGCGAAGAGCGAGGGGCAGAAAAAGACACAGGGAAATAAGCAACCCAACCAATTACGTCAGTCCCTCTTAACGCAGTCAATCAAAGGAACTCCGTCACGAAATAAAGTAGCTGTAACAGAGGACTCACCGCTGAGTGACCTGTCGGAGGCCAAGACGAGGCAGCGAGAGTGGACTTCGAGCTCGAAAAAGTTATCGAAGAGGGGCCAACCGGGTCCGGGTGCTGCAAAGAAGAGGGACCAACCCCAAACTCTTGTGCAGACCCGATTGGGAGGGACGGGTCTTGGCAATAGCCTCAAAGCCACCCGCTCACCTCTACCCCCACAACAGCAACCCTCCAACGACAACGCGACAAATCAGAAGAACGTCTCGACCTCGACCACAAAATCTACCACCGCTGTCGCACGCAAACCCAATACTCTCGCATCTATTAGTTTAGTGAGGGAAATTCCTGGAACCCCCGAAGACGCAGTCACACCTCCAAACAGCTCAGACGAAGAGAGTTTCGGTGTTGCTTCAACACGGAAGGAGAATTCCTCGAAGGAGAAACCGCAGCTAGGGATTCGGACCCCGCCTACGAGGAGTGTTGCTGTGACACCTAAATCAGCTGGAACCGTTTCCACCGAAGCTGAGATGCCTCGCAAGACTCGGAGCTCTGCGAAGAAGAAGGCTGCCAAGGCTGCTCCTCCGCCGGCAGTGGCAGCGAAACCACCGTCACAACCGAAACTCAATGGCCCGCCGCCGACCCCTGCCACCGATGATTCACCAGTAGCGGTTCTACGGTTCGACATTCGGAAATTCCCCAGTGACCCCAAGACGATCTCGATACACGGTAGCGATATCTACAGCCCGGAGATCAGATTCGTCTCCTACGATTTGCTCCTAACCCTCGTACGGAAGGAATGGCCAGTGGATTGCGGGAAGCAGCTGCTCCTCATGAATTGGACCTTCCGGTTGATGAATCAGGAGGCCTTCAATCACTGCATCGTTCAGCTATGCAAGCACGGGAGGAAGATGCACGAGATCGTGTTGTGCGATTTGGAGGATGGGAAGCTCCCCGAAGGGGTTTTGAAGATACAGGCGGGACTGAAAAAGATCGACAAACTCTTCTGGCAGGGGAAGCCTAACGCAGGGACGGTCCCATGGAGCTTCAAGGATCTCCCGAAGGACAGGCGCCACAGCGAGGTCCGGAAGGCAGTTTCCGGCGAGGCGCCTGCGGAAAAGAGGCGGCAGACCATTGCTGGAGGGCCTACCGGGAGTGTCAACATATGGAGTAGTCCTTTCTCACCTGTCGTTGCCAACGCCACGTCGCATCCGAGACCAACTGAAACCTCCGAGAGCGACCACCCTGCAAAGCGGAGGGTCATTGAGTCGGAGTCAACCCCTATCACACCACCAGGAGCATCGCCTAAGAATCGGTGGTCCAGTGCTGGTGCCGCAGGAAGGGTGGCCGGCCGGTTTACTAATCCGACGGCATCGCCTTTGCCATCTCCCAGTCGTTGGACGAAGGGAGAGGATAATCGGAGGGCACCAGAGGTCGAAGACCGAAAAGATCCTGTCACTCCAGATGTTGAAGTTGGCCCCAAACCGGTCGTCGATGTTGCTTCCCCAAAGGAACCAGAAAACGTCACGGTGGAGAAGGAAGGCGTCCCGCTGAAGAAGGAAGTCATCGCCGTGGAGAAGGAGGCCATCACCGTGGAGAGGGAGGGCAGTCCCGAGGAAATACTCAAGGAGCCAGAAGGCATCGCCGTGGAGAAAGAGAATATCGCTGTGCAGAAAGAAGGGATCACCGTTGAGAAGGAAGGTGGTTCTAAGGAGATACCAAAGGAGACGATTCGGCTTCTGGACACTAAAGCCCCTGACACCCCTTCGGCTGAATCATCATCGGCTCCGGTGTCAAAGCGATGGCAACATCGAGGACCGCCGAGGAAGGTCCCACTGGAGGGTTACGACATCAGTCCAGTGTCCGGTTTCTCCATTGTTCGAGCTCAGCCACAGGGTAAGTGTCTTTCGTGTGTGATATTGATTCCAATCACTAATTCTATCAGCATCGGGCCCAATAGTATTGCAGCCTGAGCTTATGACGGGTGTGATCGCTGGTCAAAATGCATTCAGAGCTATCCGTACTCCTACACAGCCTGCTGAGAAGGACCGCTTAACCCCTCTGAGGTCGATTGGAGCGGCCCCGCCACAAACCCCATCGCCATGTGCTCCCTCGGAACCGATGTGCGGCAAGTTCCAGTCGCCCGCACCCTCACAGGCAGTGGCGGAATCCTCTCTCCCAGTTGTTAGCGCAATACCCACGAGCTCGACGAGCATTTTAGGTGCTCCGCCAACTCCTAAACCATCACCACCCGAGCCGGCTGCGGCGACAAGCACGACGGAAGCCAACGGGATATCCGTCCCTGAACCCATGGATCTAGATGAACAGCCTGGAGCTCTCGAGTCTGTCTCTATCTCTAAAACACCATTCCAGGCTCCTGCAGAGAGGAAGTCAATTCCTGGTCCGGGTGAAGAGATCGACGAAAATTCCCTTTCTAAAGAAGTGCCTGGATTTTCCGAAACTCCGGTTACTAGTGGGTTCGTTGCTGTGAATGCTGGTGCCGCATCCAGGAGTACACAACCTCAGCGTCCCGAGCAGAATGGAACGGTCGAAAATGACAAGGCGCGAGCGGGTGAAGACCCAACGATCGGGAATGACATGGTAGGATTGGCTAACGACCCAACGATCAATGCTCAAGCCGATTTTCTCCTCCAGGTCTTTTTATCTACCGCCAATGAGGCGCCTCCTGCCGAACCCAATGCCCCAGTTTATCCGATGGTGCAGAAGCCTGCGGCGAAGCAGCCAGCAAAAAAACGGGCACGGCAGAGCGCAACTAAATCGAAGAGATCATCCACGAGCAATTCAACCCCGGCGCCTGAATCGGACAGCCCGATGCCGGTATCCCAAATGGCTTCGCCGGCTGTAGGACAGGCTACTACCTCGGAACCGCCTCCGAGGATGATTCCAGATTCAGCGTTGCCGCCATCTTCACAGCGTGTTGCTTCATCGGCTGTATCATCGCCAATGCCGTTGCCAATGCCATTACCATATGCCAACCCAGCTGGAGGAGCATCGCCTATGCCAGCTGCGAAGCCAGCTGAAGGACCATCACCAATGCCGTCCACGAACCCAGCTGAAGTACAGCCGCAACGTGTTGCTTCTTCGGCTGTATCATCGCCAATGCCGTTGCCAATGCCATTACCATATGCCAACCCAGCTGGAGGAGCATCGCCTATGCCAGCTGCGAAGCCAGCTGAAGGACCATCACCAATGCCGTCCACGAACCCAGCTGAAGTACAGCCACAACGTGTTGCTTCTTCGGCTGTACCATCGCCAATGCCGATGCCATTGCCGTATGTGAACCCAACTGAAGGACCATCACCGACGCTACCTACAACCCCAGCTGAAGGACAGCCGCAACGTTTTGCTTCCTCGATTGTGGCATCATCGCCAATGCCATCAGCGAACCCGCCTAAAGCACAGCAGCAACAAACAGCGGTCACGGCACCTGTTCTGAGGCAACGTAAATCAACTACGGCGACTCCACAGCCCCCTGCAACGGACATACTACAACAACCGCTCAAACGGACATTTGACCAGGCGATTTCAACGTCAACATCGCGCGCTACGACGGTATCGGCTTCGCCTGTATCTATCCAACCTGTACTAAAGTCTGGGACCGCACGAAAGACACGAAAGACTGTCCCGCGTGCACCAGTAATCCCTGCGGCGAAAATACCTCGCCCGCAGCCCTACCGGCGTCCGGTTCCCATAGCCAACTTGTCCGACCAAGTCGTTGCTACGACCGCTCCTGTCCCAAACAACCCCGTGTTCGGACAAGATGCTGTTCCTGGTTCGAAGTCCCTGAAGGGGGCAAGCGCCAGCACGCCCGACTCGCGCAAGAAGGGTGACGATCAGCAGCGTCGGCCTGCTGCTCGCCTTGATTCGCTCAACCAGCGTCCAGGTATGCCCTGGCTCAACCAGCCCAACGCAGCGGCCGGTAGTGGGATTGGTGCCAGTAACAACGGGGGCAGGGGATCAGTCTCCAATGGTTCCAATTACGGAATCCGGCCCCTCTTTACCGAAGGGCCCAGCCCAAGGCAGGTTCCCTTGCCTCCGGCGTACGTTACGCAGCCAAGGGCAGAGGAGCCTAGGCCCCAGCACGTCCTCAATCCCCTCGCAGGACCACTCGGTTCTCCGAGAATACCACCGCCGCCCAAGTCGAATGACTTTCGTCACGTTGTGGCTAGGAACGGCTCGTCTACTGTTGGGGCTAAGAACGGCTCGTCTACGGCTAAGGCTAGGAACGGCACGTCGAGTGGTGGGGCTTGGAAGCTGCCCACACGTAAGTCGATTCTCTTTGACCCCACTACTCAAACATCACTAACCAGATCAGTGGAACGTACTGGCTCGCCGACTCTCCCGCTTTCGCTGCCGTCGCTCTCTCTCTTCTTCGGCGCCGGCTCAGGCGCACCTCGTCCATTCGGCGTAGCCGCCGGTGGCCCTTATGGCCCTCCACCTCCTATCCGCAACCTCACAGGCATCGCCCCCATCAAGCCCCGCGACATGGTCTTCACCATCCACCGCTGGGACGCGCCCGAGACACGCCTGTGTCTCGAGGGGATCCAGATCATGAAGGCCAGCGACAACAACCGTCTCTGCTGGGAGAAGCTCCTGACCTACTGCGCTTTAAACCTGCGGTTCGATGATAACCGCGAGGCGCTCATCATCAACTGGTGCACGCGCGTCGAGGACCAGGAAACCCTGGACAAGGGCCATGATCTGGGCAGGTACTATGGCGGCGCCAAGGGGAACGAAGTTGTCGTCGTTTCCGTCGATGATGATACCAGACGCCTGGTGCACAAGGAAGTGGCGGAGAAGCTGAAGAGGGGCAAGAGGCTCATTAGAGAGCAGGAGGAGGGCGAGGCGGTTTGAGCTTTCTCGTATTTACTTACTTTTACTTCCTTTTAGCTGTTTGCATTTTTACGGGCGTTACCAACTGTTTTTTTCTTGTTCTTTTTTTTTCTTTTTTTTTCCAATTCCATTTCTTACTTACATTTCTTACTTTCTTGCTTGCATTTCTTACTCTTTTACTTTCTTACCTTCTTACTTGCAGAACTGCATCTCTTACGGTTGTGTTTTCAGCTTTTTTTTCTTTTTTTTTCTTTTTTTTTTCTTCATTTTTCCCCTTATAGCGAAGCGGCTAAATCTTTTTTTTGTGGTTTCTTGTTATTTTCGTGGTGTCTTGTTCTTTCTGCGGTTTCTTATATATTTTTTCTGTGGTTTCTTGCTCTTTCTGCGGTTTCTTTTCTTTCTGTGGTTTCTTATTCTTTCCATGGTTTTTTTCTTTTTGTTTTCTTGTTTTGTTCTTGATACGATAGGTTTTCTTAGACGCGCTTTACTCTGCGGCGCGACGCGCTGTGACTTGCTGGCTGGATGGCTGGCAGGCTGGATGGATGTGGTTTTCTGATCCGGGAACTTGTTTTTTTAGATGGGGGATGCGAGATTTTAGATGAAATGAGACGGAAGTTGTATTGTAGATATTTGGCTGAGAGACGGTAGGATAGGATACCTGTGAGTTGTAAGATACAGAGTTTGTACATTTGCTTGCTCTTGCACAGTTGCCCACTCTAGACGAGTTTCTCCAGATTAGGCCAGACAAAGCAAACAAAAGAATAGCTACTTGCTGACTTGCTCTCAAGTGATTTTACACAAAAAGAACAATGCATCCGTCGGGAGTCGAACCCGAGCCAATTGCTTGGAAGGCAATTATCCTACCGTTGGACCACGGAAGCTGCTTGAAAATGTTCTGGTGAGATTCTATAATTCAATGTGGAGTGAGGAGATGAGTTTCTAAACCGCTCAGTATGTTCAAAGGAGGATATAGACATACAGATGATAATAGTGATGAACAGTGACCTGGTTGTTTGTGCCAGCCATTGCGAACTGTCTTTTGTCAGAGAGGAGTTTGTTTTTGGTTTAATCATTGATTGCATGCGACCTATCTATCTAGATCATGGCAATATCACCCCGTTTCACCCCCACTTTCCACGCCACTGTCCAACCCGACTTGCATCGAGCGGCTCGATGTGGCTTTACTTGCTCTCCGCCGCGGCCTGTCCTAGAAAAGTAGATACACGGTAAAGACTGAAATGGGCCTGCATGCCCGCCAGCCCCTTCCCACCTCTCCTCTCGCCCCTACGGACTGACTCACCCGCTCTTCCCACCTGCCATTTGTCCCTTCGTTTGAAGGTTTTCGGAATCCTTTAAATGGGGCTTGCGTGCTTTTTGCGGCCTGGAATTCCTGCTCCCGCCGATGAAGACGGTCACATAACTATACGCCGCCCCTGCCACGAGCATTATCAACCCACGACGGGACGCTTTCCTCTCTTCCAAGTCCTGCCCCTCTCTTCTCTCTCTTCCCTTTCCCTGTTCGCTTCCTCTCAACCTTCTTCCATCCCTCATCCATCTCACCATGGAGAAATGCGGGATCGGGGCCGCGGCTGATGTCGACGGGAGGGGTTGCTTGGGCTCGGTATTCACATCGGCATGCAGAGCGTCGGACAGTGAATCTGAGGAGCTATGATACAACAGACATCCGAGGACTCAGGAGCCTCTCTGACTGTCTGTCATGTGCGCATCGATGGTGAAAGGCAGATGGATGGAGGAGGAGAAGTGGAGTGAGCAGGTGGCCTTCGGAGGAAAGAAGGGCTGAGAGCCGTAGTAACTACATGGTTTCTGCAATAGGTACACTGAAATTATGTTTCATGGAACGTCACATCACGATACCTACATATGTGAACACTTGTTCTATAGCCAATGCAAAGGCTGAACCACGAATTCCAATTCCAAAGCACTCAATTGAGAGCCTGGTCCTTCACTAGTCTATAGGCCGACTCGAGTTTGGTATGTATCCAAATGAGAGAGAGCTCTTGTTGCTCGCCGGAATCGGGGTGTCGACGGGATGTATGTAGTGCGAGGCATTGGTCAATGGTCATGGCATCCCAGAGCGAGTCAGTCCCATCAACTGTCATTCGCAGCAAACATCCCCCAAAAAATAAGGCAGTACACTGGCTCGACCGGCTAATCACTTCTGTATCTGCGGATACCAATTTGCAAACCTCTGACCAGTTCATCCGTCTCCTAAAATCCGACTTTTATACTCATGTACTACCTATAAAATAGCAAACGCCGAACGCCATAAATTATCTCCCGCTCCCTCCCACTACTCTAGCTAAAGTGGATACCCTCCATATTGAAAGCATATAGCAGCTTCAAGAAGTCTCCCTCCTCGCACTTGACGGCACGCTTCTCTCCCAGCCCCGTTTCCACGAGCACCTTGTCGACCTTTGCCCTGACGAGCTCCTGCACACGGCCCCTCTTCTTCTTCCCCACCTTGACCTTGATCTTCTGCACCTGTCCCGTGCCCATATCATCGTCGACCTCCATCTCCTCAACCTCCTCCTCGCCATCCACAGGGACGTCCTCCATCTCGACCTCCTCATCGACGGGCACATCATTCGTGGCACACCAGGTCCTATAATTCTTCTCGACGATCTCCATGACGGCCCTGCTCGCGAAGCCAGCGCGCATCGTCCGATTTCCGCGCACAAACACGATGCGCAGCAGGCCATCCCACTCCTCGTAGCTAACCGTGGGCCTCGGGTTCTTTGGCTCGATGCGCACCACGGAGCTCTCCACCTTCGGCGGCGGCTTGAAGTTGTTCTTCCCGACCTTGAGGATGTGCGTGCAGCGCGCCCACATCTGCGCATTGACCGACAGGCGGCAGTACAGCGGGTCGCCGGGGCGGGCGACGAGGCGCATCGCGAACTCCCGCTGGAACATGAGCACGCACACGCGCGGGGCGGGCGACAGCGCTAGCAGCTTGAACACCAGCGGCGACGAGATCTGGTACGGCGTGTTGGAGATGCAGACGTCGAAGTAGGGCAGCTCGGTCTTGATCACGTCGCCGAGGAGGATCGAGAGCTTCTTTTCGAACGGCGTGCCCTGCACTCGTTTTGTGAGCTCCGCCGCCATGCGCGGGTCCATCTCGACCGCTTGCACGTGCCGCGCTTTCTCGAGGATCTTGACTGTCAGGTTGCCGGTTCCGGGTCCGACTTCGAGGACGATCTGCTGGGTGGTTAGCAGCTAGTTACACGGATGGTGCGGATGCGCGTGGAGTAGTGGAGGTGGCCCGTACATCGCTCTGCTTGAGCCCCGCTTTGTCGACGATGGCTTGGGCAACTCCAGGGTTCTTCAGGATGTGCTGGCCGAGGTCTGTGTTCATCTTGAACACCTTGTTGACCGCCTTACTCGCGGCCTCTTTCGCTGATGCCGATGGGCCGCTGCCTCCTCCGCCACGGGAGTAGGGTTTGTCGCCGCCGTGGCCGGAACGCTTTTGGACCTTGCCCATGATTGTGGTTGTGAGAGGATGCGAGGGTGTCGTGCAGTGTTGGTGTGTGCGACTGACTGACTCGTTGGTGGGGCGACTCGAGCAGGTGAAAGTTGGGTTGAGGCTCAAAAGTTTAATTTTTTGCGCCGGACTAACCGAAAAGAAACAACCCTAAACCCTTGGTGGATATTGGTATGTATTCGTATTCGCAGCCGCACTCGCCTCACCTTTCCGGTCCCTGGTGACGAGCAAGTCGCCCGCTGCCGTCGATAAGCCCATTACATCTGTTCATCAGTCGAGCTACCTAGTACTCTGCATAGTCAAATGATAGAATTCCATACTCTGGACCCAGGGTTGTCAGGGATTTGGGGTTCAAAGTCTGCACATTTTCTGCACCATGGAGTCCACTCTTCAGGCGGGCGAACTGATCTCACACGCGCACGATATCGTTTCATCATGTACGCACGAGTAAACAAAGATGCAAGCGAGAAAGCGAGCAACATAACATCAAGGCAGTAGCAAAAGACAGAACCCCTCCCAAACTATCGCCATGGCTTACGCTCCCTCCTCTCTGGCTTTCCTGTAACTCGCCTGCAAAAAAAACCCAATCGCATCAGCACCCGCCGTTTATTCATCAATCATTCATTCATTCCGTACTCCCGGCTCCTCTTGGACTTGAGGCCATCCGATATCAGCCACAACAAAGGAAATCCCCCGTAATCGGCTAAAGAGAAAGGACGAGGCGAGGGATAGATTCATACCTCCTGTTCAACCTGAAGACTATCAATCAACGGCGCCAACTCGGAGTAAATCTCGAAGGCCTTCTTGTGGAACTCCAGCTGAGCTTGCACAAGATCGGCCAGATTCCTAAGTGGTTCGGGAGTATCCAGCACATTCTTCATAACACCGACGGCCTCCTCAGTGCAGCCCACGAACTCGTCTTCTGCTGTCTCGATCTCGACACGCTGAGCCTCAGTGAGGTTCTCGTCGCCAGTGTGTTCTTTCCTGCCCGCAGCACCGATCGCCGGGAACCCAAATCCACCGTTCTTGGCACTCGACTTGGCCGCATCGAGCGTCAGTCGCGCGTTCTCGACGTTCTTGCGGGCCTTCTGCGCGAATGTGATGTTGGTGTTGAGCGTAGTGGTGAAGGCGGAGTTGAACCGCGAAACGATCTGGGCATCCTGCTGCAGACGCGCTTCGCCGACCTGCTCGGAGGCGAGCGCATACTTCTCGAGGGCGGTAGCGAGAGGGTCATTGGGCTCGAGGAGATGCGCAGATGTGAGAGAGGCCCGACCAAGGGCGTGGTTGAAGGTCTTGGGCGCAGACTTGGTGCCAGGCTTCGTGAGGGCCGACTGGGCTTCAGCGGCGGATGAGGCGGACGCTAGGAGCTGGACCTTTTCCGAGACGGTGCGGGAGAGGTCCAGGAAGCTCTCGCGCTGCGCGGGGAGGGGGGGGTTAGTAATGCGTAAAGCGACAGGGTAGTGAGATGACGTACGAGGTTAGGAGGGTAGTCGTAAGACTGGAAGGGTTGTCAGTCAGTCAGCAGGGTCCCTTGTCACGAGCGGTGTTTCGAAACAAACCTCGTTGGCGTACTGGGACCTGCGAAACGGGGTTGTCAGTCGGTGTAAGAAAGGAGGATTCTATTACTGGGACAAGCTCACGTAACAGATAGCAGCTGCTGGTGCACTTGCTTGAGCGCATCGACGCGTTTCTCGAGCTCAAGGTAGTCCGCCGGGAGTTGAGTCTGTCTCAGTTAGCTGCTGCAGCCAAGTGCGGGGCACTTCAACTCCATCCGCGAAACGGAACCGAAGGGAAAGCTCGAGAGGGAGCTCGGTCGAGGAGGATGCAGCAGCAGACACAGCGTAGATGGGGAAATCAACCTTATCCTCAGCTTGTCCGAACTGCTCGCGCACGAACTGTCCGGTGCGGGCAGCGAACGGCGAGAAGCTCGCGGTGATGTTCGTGCCGATATTTTGAAATCTGCTCATATCCATGGTGGGCGGTGTGTAGTGTATGTGTTGATGGTTGAAGTGAGGAGGTAGACGATACTGGTGGATGAGGGTTTCGAAGTGGGCAGCGGGCAGAGGTGAGGGACAACTCCGGGGGTGTCCCGCACCACCACGCTAGTCTTGGCATCCAATATCGGTTACATTAAAGGGTTCTGAATGGGGTTAGATGTAGACGAGGCCTTGCGCTGAGTGTATCTAATCTTATCGTTCATTCAACGGAGCATCATTCATCATTCGATTGCTGCATTTCGGGCGCTGAGTGTAATTTTGTCCTCCATTCAGTCTGGTTGCCATAGTCTAGTAAGGCCGTATGCGACAATAAATTGATGTTCTCTCTCTCTCCACCATTCGGTGGAGCATCATTCATCATTCGATTGCCACATTCCGCCCGCTGAGTGTAATTTGGTCCTCCATTCAGTAGAGCATCATTCATCATTCGATTGCTACATTGTGCGCGCTGGGTGTAATCTTCTTCATCATTTGATTGCCACACCGAGCCTACATGTGTATATCTAGTACAAGAGATCGCTAGAAAATCCCGCCATATGATTCCGAACTACCTACACCGAATTGTCTTCGGTGATCATGCTCGCACACTTCTCACCCACAGCATACGCCAGCATTTGCGTATGCCCACAGATGAGAGTCGGCATGACACTCGTATCTGCCACACGCAATCCTTTGACGCCACGAACCCGAAGTCTCTCATCCAGGACGGCCTGCGGATCCTGATCGATGCCCATTCTACACGTGCCACTGGCATGATAGCCTGCTTCATCAGTCACGGCCATCTCGACACGGGAGGGGGAGAGCTCACAAGTCGTGGCGTTCTTCTTCACGAACGCCGCCCACTGCTCTCTGCTCTCGTACTCGTGATGCTTCGCTTGCGGTGGCCAGGCAGCCTTGACGATATCCCTGGTACCGGCGCCGTTCATGACGATCTCGTTCGCATACCTGCACGCCTCTGCAAGCACGAGGAGATCCAGCGGGTCGTCGAGGTACTTGTGGTCGACGACCGGCGTGTCGAGCGGATCGTTGCTCTTCAGCGTTACCGTCCCTCTCGACTGCTGACCGAACAGCTCGGGGATGATGGCGAACGCGGACTCGCCGCCGAGCGGGAAGTCGGCGTACTGCGATGGGCCGCCGTAGCACTCGGTCGTGAAGAACTCGATGTTGGGTTGCGCCGGCGTGAGGCCCATGGGGTCGTAGCCGTCCTTTCGCGGCGCATCCTGCCACAGCGAGGAGTCCGAGAGGCGCTCGTCAAGACGGGTGTAGGCGAACGCGCCGAATGGGAAGTCGGTAAGGAAGCCGGTTTGGGTTTCCTGCCACTGCTGCACGGCCGCCTGATGCATGCCCTCGGCGTAGATGCCGCGGTCTTTGGTGACCCCGGCTTCAGAGACTTCATAGAACATGAACACGATCTGGCCCTCATCAGTACATGCCGGAATGAATGGGGGATTCCAGCCAGAATGAATGGGGGGATTCCAACCAGATGATCCATCAAGTTCTTTCCAACCCCGGGTAGATCGACTTTACTCTCGATGCCGAAGCCCTCGACCCCCTCCTTCGCACCAATGCCGGAGCGCATAAGGACGGCTGGCGAACAATACGCCCCGCCACTAACGACCACCTCCTTCCTCGCGCTCACCGTCCTCCTCACGCCATTCACACCCACGATCTGCACGCCCTTCGCCCTCCACTCGGCCTCCTCCCCCTCCCCCTCCCTCTCAAGCACAACCCTATCTACCATGGTCTCAGTGCGCACCTCCAAATTCCCGCGGGCAGTAGCAGTCCTGACGAAATCCGCCGCGGTGCTCCTGACCCCGTTATGCACCGTCCTGACCGCATGCCCACAGCCCACGGCCGTCTCGCCAGAACTGAAAATATCTGCGCCCAACGGCATGCCCACGCCCACCATACTCTCCAGCACCCGCTGCGTAATTGGTGCCGGGTCCATAGGCGCCGTATGGAGCATCCCAGCCGTCCCATGACTCGCCGGATCATACGCGAACCAACCCTTGGGATGAAAACACTCCGCCTTCCCTCCCACACGTCAGCCCAGCCCCCGCCACACCCACAGCAGCAGCAGCAACACACCTTATTCATCCATGCCCACACCTCGTCCCCGCCCCAGCCCGGCAGGCCCCACTCATCATAGTCCCGCTTTACGCCGCGCACGCACAGCGTGCCATTGCACGCACTGCAGCCGCCCAGGAACTTCCCGCGGCTCACCGCAACCTGCCGGCCGTCCAGGCCTGCCGACGGCACCGTCTGTATGTTCCAATCCGCGGAAGTGTTGAAGCCGGTTTTCCACCTGCGGGGGAGGTCAGCACGGGGAGAGGAGGGGGAAAGGGGGGGAGGAGGGGAGAGCTAACCCCCCCGCGAAGCGTGTGAATGCGTGCGAGAGGTGGTCTTTGCCCGCTTCGAGAAGCAGGACCGTTGCGTTGGCGTCTGAGGCTAGGCGCGCGGCGAGGACGGCGCCCGTGGTGCCGCCGCTATGTATAGCATATATAAGCATGTATGTAACCACGAGGACGGGGAGGACAAACCCGCAGACAATGTAGTCGTACTCCATCGCCGCCGCCGCCGCCGCCGCCGCCGCAGCGGGATTCGGCGAGTGATCGTGGGAGAAGGAGGAATGGGAATTGGCAGTCATTATCGATCTTGTATTGCTTCTGAGGATTTTTGGACGGGCAGGAGCACTCTTATCTCCTCCTCCTCCTCCTCCTCCCGGGCTTCCTACCGATATGGAACCGGCGAGACCCGACCCAGCCCAACAACCGGTATGTTGTGCGAAATTGGAATTCGACGCGTGTCTCACATACGGATTACCTATGTTTCGAGTGCTGCATCATGCATGCATACACAGTGCACGGCGCAAGGCGTTGTGGCACGGTACGGTACGGTATGGTATGGTATGGCCCCCTGCACTGGCACTGGCACTGGCACTGGTACTGGCACTGGCACTGGCACTGGTACAAAGCAGAGCACGTAGGTATGTACCTAGAGTACGCACATAGAGTGCGCACGCACGCATGTGTAGGATACTGTAGTTATCTCTGCAGACGATCTGCAGAAGATCTGCCGAGTCGGTCTTACATATGGGATCTAGATTTCTTGGACGGACTACCTATGGCATGTGGAGTATTGGAGAAGAAGGAGGAAGGGAAGGAAGGGAAGGGAGGGAAGGAAGGGAAGGAAGGGAAGGGAGGGAAGGAAGGGAAGGAAGGGAAGGGAGGGAGGGTGGGACCGGGGGTTTTGAGGCGCTTTTTCTTTACTGGTATATCTTCATATCTCCATATCTCCATATATCCATATCTCCATATATCCATATCTCCATATATCCATATCTCCATATATATCTCCTCTGTTTTTCTTTCCCAAGATCTCTCGTCCGTTAACTACTAGATCATACGCTTTTTGTGGAAGAGTTGGCCGGAGAATCGGAGATCAACAGGGAACCCCCCCCCTCCCACCCCCCACACAAACATCTCGCGAGCGATCGGCCGACCAGCGGTCCGAGACAGTGCAGTGGCGAGAAATCGGACGTGTACTACTCTACAGCCATGATCTATCATCTACTCTAGAGTACCAAGGCCGAATGCTCTGATGATTAAATAAAAATGAAAAATAAAAAACAAGTCAGTGGAGGTGGAGCATACTAAGTCACTCGTCAGCAGTTACTCGCCCGGGGAATCACGAGCCTTTTTCGTGGATTACATAGTACTATAATACTGTATCCTTACCAGTTGAGTTGTCCGGGACTCTGCTGGATGCAGCAGCACCGATCTCCAGCCATGCCATGCCGGAACCAGAACCGGAACCGGACCGCAGACAGACAGACAGACACGCGGACGGCGGGAGTGCACAATATCGCCCTTCATCTACCTACATAAGGTAGGTAGCTAAGTAATCAATGATTACATACGAATAGACGAAGAAAAAGAAAGAAAAAAGAGTCGTTCATTGGGGGCAGCCATCCAACCATCCAACCAGCCATCCAGCCATCCAGCCATCCAGCCATCCATCCATCCATCCATCCATCCAGCCATCCATCCAACCGGACCATGCGGCGTACATAAACAGTGACAAAACTCCGAGGGTTTACGCCGCCGCCGCCACCGCCGCCGCCGTGGGTGGGGGGGACGGACTGCGTGCGAGTGAGCGTGATTAAACGAAAGGAAAAAAAAGAGTCCTTTCGTACATAGATCCAGAGCGGGTCCCCAAGATCCAAGATCATAGGATACCTGTGAATTGATATCTACAGAGTTTGTTTGCTCGTGCACAGTTTTGCACAGTTGAACTCCAGAGTCGACGAGTCCCTCCAGCCCAGCCCAGACCAGACCAGGCGAGACCAGACCAATATCCTCGGCAACACGACCATCCATCGATTTTGGGGCGGGAACGAACCCCGTAGGTAGGAGGTATGTATGTATGATGTAGGTAAGTACATGGCTATTTCGTTGCATGAAATATCACTAGACACCCCAAACCCAAACACCCACTCTGGATAGGATAGGCGACAACAGCAAATTACAAACCCACCCACCCGGCCCCACCCCCCAGCACCATCTATTTTGAATTCTTGCCCGCTCCGCTACCTAAGTACCTAGGGTGCGTAGCCATCTACCTTTTCGCAGTCCTCGAGCCCTCCGCCTCCGCGGCCAGCTCCCTCGCGACCCTTCCGAACCATCCAACACCGCCATAGACCATGCCGGTGTATCCCATAACGGCGTTCGCGCCCATCTGCACGCACCTCATAGCGTCCTTGCCGTTTGTGACGCCACCGCTGGCAACAATCTCGACATCCCTACCCAGGCGGCGACGATACTCGCCTACGAGGCTCAGGGTCTTTGGCAGGAGCGCGGGGCCGCTGAGGCCGCCGGCCTCGAGCACCGAGATGCGCTTCTCCTCCTCCGAGGTCTGCGGGGAGCCGGTGAGGCTTGCGGGGCGCGCGGTGGTGGTGTTGGCGACGATGACGCCGGCGACGCCCGCGTTGCGGATCGCCGCGCAGATGTCGCTGATCTGGTCGGGCGAGTCGGAGTCGGGCGAGACCTTGACGACGACCTTGGGCTTGCGGGCGCGCGCGGTGACTTGCGACGCGGCGGTGACGACGGCAGATAGGAGCTCGGTGAGTGGCTTGGCTGCCTGCAGCGTGCGCAGCCCCGGCGTGTTGGGCGACGACACGTTGACGACGATCACGTCGGCGTACGGGCCGAGCTTCTGCACGCACTCGACGTAGTCGCGCTTGACGGCCGCGAGGTCGGTTTCTGGCGTGGTCTTGTTCTTGCCGATCTGTACGGCGAGGACGCGGCCCGGGTGGAGCGAGGCGGGCAGCGAGGCGTCGGCTAGCACCGCGGATTCAGTGGTGCCGTTGGCTACTGCGTAGCGCCGCACTCGGTCGCGGAGACGCCGCGCCACAGTGTCCGCGCCCACACTGTTGAAGCCGTAGCGGTTGATGAAGCTGCATGAGGTCGGGAGGCGGAAGAGCCGCGGGCGCGGGTTGCCGTCCTGGGCTCGCGGCGTCACACAGCCCACCTCGATGAAGCCGATCGCGGGCGAGAGCGTGAAGAGGGCGTCAATGCATTCCGCGTGCTTGTCGAGGCCGGCAGAAATCCCAAGGGGTGTGTTTACGTCGAAGCCCCAGAGCGTGCTGCGAAGGGTCGAGAGGTAGTCGGGTGTACCGCGCTCGTGCAGAGGCGCTCCGAGGTTGTAGGCGAGGTTTAGCGCTCGGAGTCCGAAGACGTGCGCGGCTTCGGGCCCGGGACGCGAGACATCGTCGCCGCTAAAGATGTACCGCAGCAGAGGCGGGACCATGTATGTGTGGATGGAGGAGCGGGTATCGGTTGCTTCCACGTAGCTGTCATGCCCCACCCGCCTCAATCAGCCACCCATTCGCCGCCGCCGCCGCCTCCCCCCCCGCTATGAGTAGTAGACCTACCCGAAACCGAGGAGTCCCAGCAGTACCGTGCCGTAGATTCCATTGCGCAGACGGTTGAAGGGGGAATTGAGGGCGCGGGCTTTGGAGGAGATGGTGCGATGGGAGGTCGTGGTGGTCGTGGTGGTGGTAGAACGAATCGCGGCACTTCGAACGGCCCGGAGGACTGTCGGTGTGGGCCGGAGGAGCGTCATGGTGTGCTGGTGGGCAGGTGAGTGTGTACGGCGGTGTGAAAGATTTCGCCGTTTCGGCTGCCAACAGCTTCGGGTGTTGCCGCGCGAGTGACGTCGGGTCCCGAAGTTACCCGGAGAGAGTGGAAAGATGTCAATGTGGAGGGAATCACTTCAGTCCAAGTAAGTACCTATATCTCCATCTTGAGCTGAATTCAGTAGGTATGGGAAGTGGCCTGAAGACAACTAGGGCAATCACTGCAAATTTGGGATTTAGACTCGGCCCGAGACTTGACCCCACGAAGACAGATGACAACAAAAGAAGTAGCTGGCCGCCATGTGTATGTATTTTGCAGCAACACGAATACACACGTATTCACAATCAAGAAAATGCTGTACAAAACTCCCTTATTCTCATCTTCTACCGAGTCGTAACGGACCCCCCAGTTTCCATCCCTCATTCTTATCCCCCCGCCCCTCTACGGGGTAGCAATCTGCCTCTCAAACCCTACCCACTGCCCCTCCTCCGGCACAACCTCCAGTGGTTCCCACACCTTATCATCACGCATAGTCTCGGCGCACTGCAACTCACCCCATCCCTCCTCGATGACTTCTTCCAAGAGCCCCTCGCCGATCTTCTCCTCGATCTCCATAACCTGTTCAGCGGTCAACTGGGGCTCGAGGTCGATCTCCGTCTCCTCCTGGCGCATCAGCCTCTGAAGCTCCTCGTTATGCTCCGCATCGGCCAGCAAGTCCTTGACGAGCGGGTCCGCGGTGTTCTGTGGCAGCTTGCGGGTGTCATGGCTCTCAGGCACAGCGAAAGCGCGCCAGTGCTCCATCTCCTGCTTCGCATACGCGACGTTTCCCGAGAAGGTAGTCCTGTCGACGAGAGTCTGCAGCTGGGCGCGCATGTACACGGCGACGTCGGTGATGTCGACGTCGCCCTGCAGGCCGTTCTGGCGGCGCGTGGCGAGGTAGTCGTTCCATCCCGCGGGCTTGACCGACTTCAGGATCTCGAGCCGCGCCCGCGTCAGGTTCTCGGCCGACTGCCGGTACACGCTGTGCGAGGGCAGCGAAGAGAGCACGCTCAGCGTGTGGTTGTACAGCGCGATCAGCGCCGGCCGCGGGTGCGGGTGCGTGAGAACGCCGGTGATGCCCGTGGGGGAGAAGGCGGGCAGCCGCGCCGTCAGGAGCCGGGTGGTCGGGCGCATCGTGGATGAAGAGTTGGTGGGGGTGCTGCTGCTGGTGATGGTGGTGGTGGTGGTGGCGGGGTGCGGTGGTGATGATGAGGGGAGAGAGATCCCGGTGACGGTGCTCTACTCCGGCTAGTGGTGGGTTGATTGGCTTTAGCGATTGGCCAATCGAATCTACGGTGATGCTGGTCACCACGGTGGATGAGATTACTAATACGGGGCACGGCGCATCACTCGGCTCGGACGATACTACTCGGCATCGGAAACTTCGAGAGCTGTACCATAATGAGCTCGGACGGACACGTGCATATCACCATGAGCTAACAAGTTCGGATGCAAAGATGATTGAAACAAAATTGAGAGGGTTCTACACCGCCGCCGCCGCTGTGGGTGGGTTCAAGAACTGCTCTGAATGAAAGAGCCAGCAGAAAATCCTGTGGGCACAGGTCCGGAAGCATACGAGGAGGGGCAAAGGTCGATTCAAGATCCAGGACCTCTTCGCAGACGCGCGATGTAGCAAGCGATTCTGGAATTCCTCTCCTCCACTGATGTGGGCCGACGGATGCCTGAGACCGCTGAGAGCGAGGTCTCCGAGTGGGAGCTCAGGGAGCGGGAGGAAATGGAGGCGGAACTAAGGCGGGAGGAGGAGGGAGGTGCTGTGGGTGAGGAGCCGGGCTCCGGCCCGCTGTTCTTCCCCACACCGTCTTTCATGGCATCCCCTTTTGAAGAGGCAGGAAGCGGCGACGACTAAGGACCTGCGGCAAGGCAGGGACAAGTCGAAGGAGTGGAATTTGGTTTTTCCTAGTGTCATTTCGTTGATGCGCTCATCCATTGCTGGGACAGGCCACGGCGGGGGCAGGGAAAGCCACATCGGGCCACTCGATGAAAGTTGGGTCGGACAGCGGCGAGGAAACTGAGTGTGTACATATATTGCCATGATCTACTTATGTAATAGTACTCTACGGTACTAGGTATACCCAGTCTTTGCCAACGGTGAGTGAGTGAGGGATTGAGTGAGTGAGTGACTGCGTGAGTAAAGTGAGGTGAGTATCATGTACTTGTCGAAGTGAGTTCGTTGAATGAGTAGGGCGAGTTGCTGCGAGCATGCTGCCGGCAATCTTCGCACTGAGGGGAAGGTGCATACTAGATAGTAGATACCAAGTACATACTACTTACATACCGGTAGTAGGAGGTACTTGGGCATGCTATGTATTACATACATACATTCGACCACGCGTGCCCCACGACCCGGATATCGATGTCCAGCTGATCTCCCTCTCTCCCTCTATGTATGTATGCATAGAGTAGAGTACTCTACAAACACGTTTGTTTTTCATCTATGGGGGAGGAGGGGACCTTCTCCGAATCCCTCCCTCGCCCCCCCCCCTCACCCCCCCCCCCCCCCTCCCCCCCCCTCCCTTCCACCCACGTTGGGGGCACAGACCATGCCCCGCCCCGCCCGGCCCCAGGTTAACAATTCTACTTAGTACTCTACTCTACCTACCTGCATAACTGCATACAGATGTCGATTTTCCCTTTATTTCACGGGACTTCTTCATTCGCTCGCTCGCTGCTGATGGGTTATGTAGAGTACTTCAGGTAACCGCTTGCGAATCCACTCACTGTCCAATCCACACCCAGGCCAGCCTCCGGGCCGGGGCGCAGCTGTGGGATGGGATGTCCCACGTGCACGTATGTATCGTATGTATCGTATGTATCGTACGTACGTAGAATAATTGGCTGCTGCTGCGTGCTATAGTACTTAAGTAACTACCGTAACTGTTAGTTAGGTAGCTGGTAGCTGGTAGCTATATAGCTATGGGGGTAGTAAGGTAGTAAGGGTTGCCTGAATATGTACTCTACTCTACTCTACCCACTGTAGCTCCGCGGAGTCGGCGAGGTGGGTAACAAGTTTGTATGATGTATCTACTTTATGTAGTACGGTAGTTTTGAGGTGACAATCACGGAGAGATGAGGTAGGCATAGAGTATGCGTGCACACTGCACTCTACTCTATGTATGTGGAGACTCGGTACTCTCGGTACCGGTTCACCGGTGTTGGGAGGCGAGCGAGCGAGCCCTTTCGTATGTACCTACTCTACATACTCTACATATAGAGAGAGTGGCCCGTTGCAAACTTGCAGTTCCAAGGGAGCAGATGGATGGAGGAGAGCACCTACTCTACGGTATTTCAACTTCAAGCGAAGCCCGCAACTGCCACTGCCACTGCCATCGCCACTAACTACCGTTGCTCGGTACCGTGGTTTGATGACGGTGCACGGACGGGGACGGGGACAGGGACGGATGATTGCGGGGGGGGAGGGGTCGGAGCGAGAACGAGAACGAAAGGGGACAGACACTGGACGGACGGACAGACAGACAGACTTGAGTCAGTCAGGCAGAGACTGCACGAAAACGAAATGCGTAACTGGGTATACTAGGTAGGTATACTATTATACTCTACTCTACCTGTTGTGCTTTGTATATGGATAGGTAGTCGAAACATAATAGGTATATCAGGTAGATAGCGAGGCGAGTAGGTACCGTATGTACTCTATGTAGGCATGGAAGTGGCCGGCCGTTTTTCATGTCCGTCCGTCCTCGCTCCCCATCGGGCCCATCCATCCCTCCCCCTCCGATTCTCCGAATTCCCATCCCGCTGCACCAGCACCAGCACCAGCACCAGCACCAGCACCTGCACCTGCACCGCTCAGCTGGGAGGGGGAAACCATCCATCGGGTGAGTCCGTCCGTTGGGGTCCGTTAGAAGTTGAAACCTGGGACACCCATCCACCCACCCATCCACCCACCCATCCATCCATCCACCCATCCATCCATCCAGCCCCAACAAACAAACAAAATTTAACAAACCGGTCGGCTTACCTACATATGTAGAGTACTCTACATATGTTCCAAGCAAGGCGAGAAGCCCCCCCCCCCCCGACTCCCCTTCCCTTCCCCGGAGATACCCACTCCACTTCACTCCAGTGACTCCACTCCACTCCAGTGACTCCACTCCACTCCAGTGACTCCACTCCATCCAGGGCCCAGGGGCGGGGGCCGACCCATCCATTCGTTCGTTCGTAACCTCGTCTCGTCTGGTTTCTTTTCTTTTTTCGCGTACCTACTCTACCCTACTCTACTCCACATACCCAACTACAAGGTAGAGTAACTATCACGGTTCGCCTCGCTCGTGGGATGTATGTATGTATGTGGGCGGCGTAGATATGTAGGCGTGGTGGGTATGTAGGTGGGTTTCAAGGCAAGGCAATTGCAAGCAAGACATGCAGTCCGCCCCACCAAGCACCAAACCACCAAGCACCTCACGCACCTCAGCAACCGACCGACTCGCGACTCGCGTCCAGCGAGTCGGTAACTACCTCCTATGTACGCTGATGTATGTACGAGTAGAGTACCGTACCGCGGACCGGGACCGGGTTCGCCAGCTGAGCTGCACTGCACTGTCACAGCCTCACAGACAGACAGCCTCACAGACTCACAGGGGGAGCGGGATATGTACGGTAGGTAGTCAACTCTGTTGGAACTTGTTGGAACTTGGACGTGGGCGCGCGCGGGGGGGGGGGGGGGCGCTCAATTAGGCGAGTATCTACCCACCTACCCAAGGTACAGGATGGAAGCGGTGGCCTCGGAGTTGCGGTGTCGTCCGGTCAGTAAGTTGGTACATAAGTTGGTAAGTCGGTAAGTGCATACATAAGGCACCTCGTATGTTTCGGCGATGCCGGCGGCGAGCCGCGGCAGAGCAGAGCAGAGCAGAGCAGAGCAGAGCAGAGCAGAGCAGAGCAGAGCAGAGCAGAGCAGAGCAGAGCAGAGCAGAGCAGAGCAGAGCAGAGAGAAGGGGGGATGGGGGGGGGGATGGGCGTGCAAACGAATATCTGTACCTAAAGTACCGATCATCCGCACCGCACCCACCGGACGTCGGACGTGCTGTGTACCCACTCTGCATACTCTACATACTCTACATACTCTACTTCCCTCCCTCCCGGCGGCGCCGACATCCCCGTATACCTACCTACATCATACCTAGTAGATATAAGTATTGTACATATTGTACTCTATGTACCTACCTATGGCCGATCATCTACTTTCTCGCCGTTTCATACTGTCTCGGTCGGTCGGTCGGTCGGTCGGTCGGGCGAGTGATGGGCTGTGATGCGATGCGATGCGATGCGATGCGATGCGATGCGATGCGATGTGATGTGATGTGAATCCCACCCACCCTCCCTCTCGTTCTGGTGTCTGGTCTGCGTGCGGTCCTCCCCGTGCCCAAACCCATCGCCGCTCGAGGGGGTGAGCTGGAGTACTCTACTCTATGTAACTCATCCACGCCCACGTGATGGTGCGGAAAAGCCACGCCTGGCCAGGCAGGCAGGCAGGCAGGCAGGGGTGTACTGTACTGTACAGTACAGTACACAGATCGCCGGAACGTCGGAACGTCGGAAACCCGTGGATGGAGATGGAGGTTTTACACATTAACCGAGGAATATGTGCTGTATCTACCTATGTATCTATCGAACTCACACATCATCATGCACGCACGCACGTGATATCACTCGAGTCACCCGCCCGCCCGCCCGCGCCATCCGGTTATGTACATAGACACATACATACCCAGTGGAAGTTGTACTCTATGTAGCGGGTATGTAGATCTACGCGGCTGTGCTGTGCTGTGCTGTGCTGTGCTGTGCTGTGCTGTGCTGTGCTGTGCTGTGCTGGGGCTCGGAGGCATGACTGACTGACTGACTGACTGACTGTTCGCCACAATATGTATGCACATACATATTCCATCCGGCTATGTATGTATTATTCTCTCCAGTCTCCTCGGCGCTCACTGCGGGAGGGGGGAGGGGTGGATTGGGTCCAGACAGACAGACAGGAAGACAGATGGACAGACAGACGGAACTCAATTCCATTCAATTCCAGGGGCGTCCGGCGTCCGGACTCCGGACTCTGGAGACCGGAGATATCATAGGTTGATCACTGCTACTACTACATACCGGTACTACTAGTAGCAGTAGTAGTAGTAGCAGCAGTAGCAGTAGCAGTAGCAGTAGCAGTAGCAGTAGCAGTAGCAGTAGCAGTAGCAGTAGCAGTAGTAGTAGCAGTAGTAGGAGTATGTACTCCCGAGTTTACCGAGACTCCGAGATTCCGAGTCTTAAGGGCCGAGCAAGAGCAGGAGCAGAGCAGAGCACTCATGTCCATTGCTCATGTTCGTTGGAACGTGGCCAGACGGACAGATACTATAGACAGCTCAGATCCCCACCGTCCATGGGCCATATCTACACTCTGGATTAGGTATGCACCCACCCCACCAGTAACCACCACCACCAGTAACCACCACCACCGCCGCCGCCAGGGACGTTTAAACAATATATAAGTTAGGTATGTATCTATGCAGTTAATGCAGCCTGCAGGCAGGGCAGGGCCGAGAAGTTGAAACCTGAAACCTAATACTTGAAACTTGAAACTTGAAACCTGAAACACGCGCTGGCTCCAGGCTGGCTCCGGGCTGGGGGGTTGTTTTTCTGTGCGTGCGAGCGTGCGAGCGTGCCGTCTTTTCAGATCTCAGGGTATCGCAGGTATGTAGAGTACTCTACTCTATGTATATACAAGGTAGAGACTGTGGTTAGTAGTATGTAGTAATCGCCGTTACGCATAGTAGAGTAGAGTGGTATCCGTCCGTCCGTCCCTGCTAGGAGAAAGAAAGAAAGAAAGAAAGAAAAGAGAAGGAAAGAGAAGAGAAATTAACGTGCTCGTGATCGGGCGTGTGCAAGTACTGTGCAGATGTATCGTATGTACTCCACACATGGATACCAACTAGTGTACATTGTACCTAACACTTACATACACACCACATGGCGACCACACGAGCGATGCAGCGATGCAGGGGAGCCATGCTGCTGCTGCTGGTGGTACATAGTGTTGGTTAACTTAATTTAACTAGTGCAAAAACGGAACAATGCAATGTTCATATTAATGGCGGCGGCGGCTGTTGACTCTTGAGTCTTGAGTCGCGACGGGACTCGCAACGCTTGATTCTGGATCCGGGAGTGAATACGAACGAACTTCTGTGTGTACCTACTCTACTCTACATATATGTGTAGAGTATATGTATAGATGCATACGGCACTAATGACGATAATGGTGACGATGACGGCGTATGGTGATGATGATGATTATGGTGGTGGTGGTGGTGGTGGTGGTGGTGGCGGCGGTGGTGGTCACTGGTGGTCACTGGTGGTCACTGGTGGTGGTGGTGGTGGTGGATTGATGATATCTTTAGGTGAGACACGGATAGGTAGACGACGGACGTATGTTTGGGAGTATGGGGAGCCCATCAACTTTCAAGGCAGCTGACGGTATGTACAGTAGATACCATAGTTACAGCATCACGCGGTGGCGAAGGCAATAGTTAGCATTACCATAGATATCATACTACGAGTAGGTAGCATCATACTAGGTATCATACTTCATGGAGTACAATACAGAGGAGGGTACTATAGTTATAGCCCTTCCGACCAACTCGAGCTCGTACGATATATAAATTTATCTGATGGAAGAAAGTTGATTACATGTCCATTACCGAGCCGCCGCCCTCTCCTCTCCTATACATATACTGTATATATATAGAGCCCGTCACGATATCCCTGAGTCTCTGACACCCCAACACCCCAACACCCTGCCACGAGGGGGGGACGGGCTGTGTAGTGTTGCATTGTGTGGTGTTGTGTTGTGTTGTGTTTAGGTTTCCCACCCCATCCCGTTCCGCATCTTCCAGAAGCCTTCGCGCGGCCGGCCAGCCAGCCTCCACGAGCTCGCCACGAGGTCGCCACGAGGTCGCCACGTGGAGTGGGTGGATCCCCCTCAACGCCGTGTGGAGGAGAGGAGAGGAGAGGAAAGGAGAGGAGTCGGTTCAGGTTGTTCTAGAAGCTAATCCAGCAGCGGAGATAACACTTCCTCCCCCTCCCCCTTCCCCTCCCCTCCCCGGTGGCCAGTGCTGTGACCCACCCACCCAAGTGGCAAGCCTATACTTGCCCTACATACTCTACTCTACATATGTACCGGTAACTACACACCGGTACATACCGGTAGGTATATAGAGTACTCTGCCTACATACTTGCATTGGTATGTACTCTAGGTGCAGTGGTAAACAACTAGGGCTGATCGGTATGGAGGCAGTACCAGAGCCAGGCGGCAGTAGAATGATTGGAGGCAATCCAAAAACAGCGGAATCTTTACGGCCAAAAATGATTATACTGAGAAAAGTAATGCGCATTGCCACGTCGGTACCGATAGATGTGAATCATCCTGTTCTTTGATTTTGGTCGCGCTATGGCAGCATGCTGGCATTCAAATGAATGCGTCTTCGCACAAAGCTCATAAACTTTCCAGATCGGTATGGCAGCATGCTGGTATTCAAATGAATGCGTTTTCGCAACAACACTCATAGCCTTCCCGGATCTGTATGGCAGCATGCTGGCTTTCAAATGAATGCGTCTTTGCACAACTCTCATAGTAGTACCAGGATGAATGCTGATTTTATATCACTACGGACCGGTTTGTATGCAGTAATCCAGTGTGTCTCGCATTGAACTTCTATCTAGTATTCTATCTACTTCTATCTAGTATTCTATCTACTTCTATCTAGTATTCTATCTACTTCTATCTAGTATTCTATCTACTTCTATCTAGTATTCTATCTACTTCTATCTAGTATTCTATCTACTTCCTTCACTATTTAATATTCTTTCTACTCCCGAGCTTTGGCCACCTGTGCCAAGTGGATGTGTTGTGCTAAGTGGATGTATTGCACCGAGGGGAATGGAGAGTTGCGCCGAGAAAAGCTATAATAGAGAAGCTATTAGCGAGGGTAGAGGTGCGGCCAGAGTAGAGTTAGCTATAAGAGATATGAGCCATCAGCGGGAGTAGCAGTAGCAGCAAGGGGGGGTGATAATCACAGAGGGGCCAGCTGGGCGAGCAGCAGTAGTGAGTGGGTGATATTCACAGCGCAGCCAGTGCTGTATCCACGGTAGCAAGAGGGCATTTCTTAAGCGAATTCAGTACTGTATATATGCACGTTAGCAAGAGGCGCTTCTCCAGGGCTAATCCAGCGAGAGGGCAATCCTTAGGTGAATCCAGTGCTGTATCCACAGCGAGGCCAGTAGGACAATAGTAGCAGTAGAAGGGGGGGGGGGGGGGGGGGGGGGGGGGTTACTCACAGCGCAGCCAGTGCTGTATCCGCGGCGAGAGTAGTAGTTGCGACGGGAGTAGGAGCTATATGAGAGATGAGCTATCAGCGAGAGTAGCAGTTGCAGCAGGAGGGGGAACAGCAATTGCGGCGAGGGTAGAGCTGGAGCGAGGGTAGAGGTGCGAGCAGAAGAGCTATAAAACCGAGGAACATCAGCAAGAGTAGAATTGCGGCGGGGGGAATAGCAATTGCAGTGGGGGAGGGAGTTGCGGCGAGGGGGGTAATAGCAGTTGCGGTGGGAGTGGGAATAGGTGGGAGTGGGAATAGCAGTTGCGGGGGGAGGAGTTGCGGGGGGAGGAGGAGTTGTGGGAGAAGAAGAAGAAGCAAAAGAAGAAGAGGCAGATGGCTAAGAGGGCATACGACCCGCCATGCCCACCATGCCCGCCAACGTTGGTGCCCTCTACTAACCACATTCGTCTTCTCCCACCGACAGGAGTCCTTCATCTCCTCCTGTTGCCGACACCTCCTCCCACAGCTCCTGAGCCATTTCACGAGTTGACTCAGTCATTACTAGAGTCATCTCGCGGATTGACTCAGTCATTCCTGTTCGATGACTAGAGTCATTTTTCATCCCCACCCCCACCAAACTCCCATTACTCCCTCCCGTGGCAGCTAGCCCATCGCTCCCCCACACCGGAAAACAGTAGAAAAATGCCAAGAAAACGTGTAAATCGTGGAAACGTAAACGGCTATATCGCAGTCAGTATTCGCCTGTTTCTCTTGACCAGACACTCGCTGGGACCCCCAAGGTAGCTCATACATGATTCGTAAGACAGCTAATAGTTGGTGGCATAATTCCTTTTAAATGCCCGATCTCTGTGCTGGGGTCTAGAAGGAGGGAAGGAGATGACAGAAAGGATGGCAGAAATCACCACTGATCACTCGGATCTGATAAGATTAGATAGACGGGATAGGCTAGTGCAAATAAACTACCATCTTCTCATAATCTTGTCCATGTGCATAACACTATATCAATACAGCAGTATGACCAAATTTATTGAAAACTCTTAGTTGATTAAATACCCTAGCACTGCTGGATCGCTGTGGTAACAGTACGGCATCCTTCAAAGTAGCCCGCCGGCAAATGCAGCATTCAAAAAGTCTTGGGTAGTCATACGATTAAGCATTTATCACCAGCATTCCAGACAAATGTGCATTGTAAAACTGGTACAGAGTGATACAACTACGGTAGCGCGACAGGATTTCGGGTATGGCGCATTCATATGAATCTGCGTTACATTGAGTGCTAAATTCTATCACGGTACTGAAGCAACATGGAAATTGCACAATTCAAGTTGCACTCTGGTCCCGAAAAGCCCATATTTTTTACTACTGTAGTTACATGCTCGCAAGCGAGGGGCGCGGGGCGAGGAGTGAGGAGCGAGGAGCTCGTGGCGAGGGGCGCGGGCGAGGGGCGAGGGCTGAAAGAAAGTTTAAGTGCCACGTGGAAGTGGATGCGGCTGGGGATAGATATGTGAGTACCTGGGGGGGGGGAAGCTTTAACTTTGACTGGCATGACCTGTCCCCCCCCTCACCCTCACCTGGCAAGGCCAGGCCGGGTCGGGGGCACGAGCGTCGAGCGGACGGACGGACGGGCCACAGTTGAAACGAAACGGGCGGATGCATTTCCCGAGGATATGTAGAATACATATCACGACGGCGGTTGGGGGTTACAGTTGGGGGTGGGGTGGGAGTTCCATGGACTCTTGGAGACAGCCTACGGGCGTGCGTGCATACCGACTATGATACCTACTCTAGATACTCTACAGAGCTTCACTGTTCACTGTTCACTGACTGTTCATATGTAGAGTACTTCCGTATGTCGGAGTGGCGAGATTTCCTTTCCTTTCCTTTCCCGGGGCGGGCTCATCTCCCTGGGCCCGGGCTCCTCATTGTCGTCGTCGTCGTCGTCGTCGTTGGCAGAGTTCAGCCCTTCCACCTACGTAGCTGGTGAACATACATACTCTACATAGACAGAGAGTAGGTAGAGTAGTAGGAGGTAGGAGGGAGGTAGCTGAAACACCCACCACCTCTATCCGAGATTTCTCCGGACGGACCGACTCCACTCCCCGGGCCTCCCCCCCCCCTCTATTTCCCTTTCCCTTCGCACGCCCGGCCGTCCCCTCCTCCCCACGCCTTCCGCACTCGGATACCGGGGGAGGGAGCGAGAGAGGGAGGGAGGCGATTTCAATCCGGGCTGGGCTGGGGCTGGGGCTGGGCTGGGGCAGGAACGTATGTAAGCCCCCTTTACAAACATACTTCTCTTCTCTTCTCTTCTCTGTATGTATGTATGTATATACGAGTACCTCACAATGCTCACGCGGAGAACGGAACGGAAGTGTGGCTCAATTGACGTTTCCCTCGTTGGTGGTTGGTGGTTGTTGCGCATCTGTACTCTATGTAGGTAGAGTAGGTAACCATAAGGCCGGGGTGGGTAGAATACCTATTGACATATGGATGGGCCGGCTGTTGGTTGGTTGGTTGGTTGGTTGGAACTTGGGAATCCCGTTAACTGCACTGCACAGCCATGGGCCCGTTGCGTTGCAGCCAGTCAGTCGGCCAGCCAGTGCGCGCAGTTTACTGCAGTGCAGTGCAGTGCATGCAATGGCCATTCGATCCCATCCTGTGTATGTATGTACATATGTACCCCGGAGATGAAGACCCAGAACTACTCTACGCGCGGCCACGTGGAGTGGAGTGGAGTGGAGTGGAGTGGAGTAGAGTGGAGTGGAGGGGAAAAAGTAAAACGAAGGGAAAAAGAAAAAAGAGGAAAGAAACGAGCGCGGAAGGAAGGAAAGGATGCGGTTGGTGGGTTGGTGGGTTGGGTCGACGGCAGGCTGACAGACAGACAGATAGACATGCAGGCAGACAGGCAGGTGCGTTGAATGTTCGCGACTCGCGGATTTGGCTGTATGTACTCTACTATACTCTAGATGTCTACCTCATGTAGATACTCTAGGTATGATACGAGGTATGGATGGTATGTAGAGGACAGCCTTCTTACTCTCTATACGGACGGGCGTCGAACGTCCTTCTCGCGAGTTCTCGCACCGTCGGCCGGCATCCGCAATGCAAACGCCCCATCACCATCACCACCACCACCACCACCACCAGAAACGTCTGCTCCGCCCCGTGCGGTGCAAACGGCCATCCATCCATCCATCCATCCATCCATCCATCCATCCTCCCTTCCTTCCCGAACACCGCAATCCTTCCTCTGACCGACTGACTGAACACCGCGCGCGGCATATGTACAAGAGGTAGTGTACAGTACATACCAACGCCCGTCCCTCCCCCCCCCCTCCCCCCTCCCCCCTCCCCCCCCCGCGCCCGCTGCCCACCCCACCCCCGGTCGGGAATAGTTAGAGGCATACCCTATGTACATATATAGAGGCTGGCATCGCTTGCGGATCGTTCACTCTATCCCATGCGCGGTTGAAACACGCACTCTATTAGTAGTACTACCTATACTCTGTGTATATACCCTATCCTCTATATTATGGTAGTTACCCTCTGCCTTCGGCCCTCTGCGCCCCCACGGCGATGGAGGACGCGAGTGTATGTGTGTGTGTGTGTGTATGTGTGCACATATGTGTAGCGACGAACCACCCGCGATCCGATCGGAGGAGCTCGGTGTCGGTGTCGGTGTCGGTCTCGATTCACCATGCCTGGCTGGCTGGCTGGCTGGCTGGCTGTTGTCTTGTCTGAAGAGGAGGAGAGAGAGCGTGTCTGTCTGTCTGTCTACTACGGTAACTAGTATCTGTCTGCCATAGGCCTCCTGTTCTGCTCCGGAGAACGGAGAATCCTTCACTTCCCTCCCTCCCCTCCCATCCCATCCCATCCCATCCCACCCTTCAGCCCTGGCAGCCGGGGTCGGATGGGCCGACGGATGGACGGACGGGTGGTGGTGGTGGGAGGAGGGGAGAAGACGGTGAGAAACGTGAGAAATGTGGACGAGTCGATATCTACAGTATGTATGTAGATACGGTATATAGATACCCTCCTTGCCCTGCCCTGCCCTGCCCTGCCCTGCCCTCCTCATCGTCCTCCCCTTCCCTCCCCTCCGAGCCCGAGCCCGAGCTCGAGCACACCTTCGACGCGAGAGACGAAAGACGGATTCTGACGAGATTCTGACGAGAGATGGATGGATGACATGACAGCGTCGCGTGGATGCCGGGATCAGTACTTAGCGACTTAGCGAGGGTCTTGGGGGGGGGGGGGGTCTCGGTCTTGGTCTTGGTCTTGGTCTTGGGGGCGAGAGGGGAGGGGTATCGAAGCATACCCTACTCCCTACTCCCTACATACTCCCTACATACTTGCATACCGCCCACTGTCCCATATGTCCCATGTGTAGAGTAAGTACCATCGAATCGAAGCATGCCGCCCATCCCATGGCCATCCCATCCTGTCCGCCGCATCGACGTTCCTAAGACGGCTGTGCGAGCGATGATCTCGCGTTTATCTATTTTATGTATGTACCGACGGAAACAACTGGACATTGGAGGGGCGCGGGGGGGCGGGGACGGGAACGGGGACACGGACTGGCGGGAGGGAGGGAGGGAGGGAATACATAGCATACATAGCATAGGTACATAGCATACATAGCATAGGTACATAGCATACATAGCATAGGTACATAGCATACATAGCATAGGTACATAGCATACATAGCATACATATCATGCATAGCATAGCGAGGAAGAGGGGAGAGGAGAGGGGAGAGGAGAGGGGAGAAGGGAAAGGTCTATCAATCTACATATGATGACGCATGCAGCAGTGCGACTGACAGTGACTGTGACAGTGATTATGACTGTGCGAGCGCGAGTGGGTGAGTGGGTGAGTGGGTCAGTGGGTCAGTGGGTGGGTGGGTTCGGGCTCTGGAGTCTGCGGGGAAGAAAGAAAGTCCCCGTCGTCGTGACTCGTCGTTGCGTAAGTAGAGTAGGTATTTCTGGCCGTCCATCGACTCCATAGTCCATCCATCCATCCATCCATCCATCCATCACCGCTGACTCGCTATGTACATTATACATATGCTTATTACATACTACTAGGTAGGTAGTATCTCCAGTGTCAGTGTCCACATCAAGACATCAAGAAAGGCATCTACCTATCATACATAATCACACCTAACAATCAAGCCAGACCTAACCCAACCCCAACCCCAACCCCAACCCCAACCCCAGGCTCAAAATCAAAATCAGAATCAAAATCAGACTCAAAATCAGAATCAGAATCAAAGCCCACAGATCGGACACGGACCGGACACGGACACGGACCGGACACGGACACGGACACGGACAGGTCACAAACGTGGACAAACGTGGACAAACGTGGACAAACGTGGACAAACGTGGACAAACGTGGACAAACGTGTTATAGAAACGTGGAGTGGCGTGGGCGTGGGCGTGGGCGTGGGAGTGGAGTGGGGGGGGGCGGCCAAAGATGGATGGTCAGGGGAGGGGAGGGGAGGGGGGGGGCAACTGGGCAATCTCATCTCTCGCACCCAACCCAACCCAAGCAAGGGGTTGCTTGCTGGTCTGGTCGGTCGGTCGGTCTCGGGTGAACTACTCCAACTACTCCAGTGGTGTCGTCGAGACTCGCGAAGGAGAAGGAGAAGGAGAAGGGTCGCGTTGAGAAATGAGAAATGAGAAATGAAGGTCGGCCGGTCGGCCTGGTGTTTTTTTCTTTCTTTCTCTTTCTCTTTCTCTTTCTCTTTCTCTTTTGCGGATTTTTTCAAGCAGAGGGGGGGAAAAGAAAAGAAAAGAAAGAAAGAAAGAAAGAAAGAAAGACGGAAGAGAAAAAAGGAAAGAAACACAGATACAAATACTCTACAAACAGAAAGAGAAACAGAAAAAGAAAAGAAAGAAAGAAAGAAAAGGAATGGAAGAAGAAATAGAAACAGAAAGATAAACAGAAAAAGAGAAACGGATGGAAAACGGATGTCGACGGAACGAAAGAAAACAGAATTCGACTATACTATTCGAGTGCGTGGGGGGGGGGGGGGAGATCGACACTCGCACTGGGGGGGGCTCTTCCCCCTCGCACTCTACACACGATTGATAGGTAGCAACATCTTGGTAGATACTACTTCCTTATGCTGGTTGCTGCTCTATGTCGTGCCGCAAACGTGCTCAGCAGGTGTAGTCCACGCGGCAAAAACGAGGCAGTCGTGGACGGGGAGGGGTGGGGGGTTGGGTCGGTGGTGGTGGGTGGTGTGGTGGATGGAAAATTTCCCATAGGCGTTAGCTGCCGGCTAAGATTCCGTTCCGAGACAGAGCAACACGAGAATGCGCGACGATCCCAACTGTGAAGTGAGACTGAGCACCGAGGATTGGCTCGCGCGTCGGCAGCGATGGAGGGAGGATGGAGGGTTATTTTGAGCGAAGAAGAGATTCTGAGGAGGGCAATACTCTAGAGTATGGACGCCCCGACCGACTTGGTCTGTTTCTTCTTCTTCTTCATCTTCTTCTTCTTCTGCGTCTTCTGCGAACGAATACCTCTCGACTAGCAGGCAAGCATGTAGAGTACATATGATGTGTAGCACCCATCATCTTGCTCGGGTACTTACGTCTTACATACGATACATACCGTGCTCTAGTTACCTCACATCCGAGTTTCTGCAGGTACATCAGTGTCGGTCACTCTACTATATTCGGGTTATTGCGACCACGGGCGGCGGTGGTGTGGGTGCTCATCTGCAGTCGGAAACCCTCGCGATTTGCTCGCGCGACGACCGGTATGTACGGGGGCGAGGAGGAGGGTTTGGTACTATGGCAGGCACTGCGGAGAGGAGGGTTTGGTACTATGGTAGGTACTGCGTATGTATCGGGGCGAGGATGGTATGGAAGTAAACTACTGCGTATGTATCGGGGCGGCAGGACGGATCATGGAGTAGAGTAGAGAGATGGAGTAGAGCACCTCTGCATACCCAGATGGATGCGCCTCATGCCCGTCCATCGCGTTGACCGCTCTGCTACCCTAGCAGGCACTCCGCCGATAGGCACGTTACATCGGAGACATACACCTATCTGGAGCACGTACGGTAGTTGGATGTCAGCTCCGCCCGACGAGCTGTCTGCCTGTCAGAGTCTGTCCGTCCGTACGTCGGAGGCTCGGAGGCTCGCGTCGCGTGGCTCGAGATGCGATCGACACGTCTCTCGAAGCTTGTTGGTTGGCTTCCTTCGACCGTGAGCATCAGTGCTGGCATGGAGGCTCTGTCTGTCTGCCCGCCCGAGACAGACCGTCCGTGCTTCAGGTCTTCAGCCTCTGAGTTGTAGAGCCACTGCATGCTGCCACCCATCAGCACTCTGCTCGACGCACCTATTTGCTCTCTCCACGTGCCATAGCTGCCTGCTCGACTCTACTCCACCCATGCGGCTGCTGTTTCGAGCTAGCCGAGTGGTTGTGTAGGTGGATGGACCTCGCGTTCTTGACACTTGTCGGCCGCACCACTCGGCACGACTCGACTCCCTTTCTCGCTCCCTCACGCCCTCGCTCGCCCTCACCTCTCCGAACCTCCCAGTGCTCACTGCTCGCCTCGCCTCGCCCGCGTCGCCCAATCTCACTTGGAAGACCGATCTGCACCCACCACCACCCGCCACCACCCGCGACCTCCGGCCAAACGTTTGCTTGACTTGCCCTGCTCGCCGCTCACGCTCGCCGCTCACGCTCGCCGCTCACGCTCGCCGCTCACGCTCGCCGCTCACGCTCGCCGCTCACGCTCGCCACTCACCGCTCACAGTGAGCACAGCACCGAACTCGATCGTCCCTCTCCTGCTCTCCTTCTTTCCTTTTTCCGCCCCCCTCCCCACCCCCGACCCCAAAAGCATAATTTGGCTACTTGCTCACCCAAGTCCCCACTCAACTCTGCTGGCTCACGTATCGCTCCTGTTGGCTGTGTCGCCTTGAATTTCCTTCAACCCCGTAGACTACTCCCTCCCTCGCACCCGCAACATCCCTCATCCATACCACCCCCCCAACAACACGCTCCCCAATAACCCTCCTCCCCTTGCTCTCAGACACATCAAACGGACGACGTGTGTGAATGATCCCCAAATCTTCAACCCAGCAGCCGCCGTTACATAGGATCCCACCCAGCTATCGCAATCGCATGCTCGCTCGCTGCTACTCTGCTACACTGCTACGCTGCCCCCCGGTCCCACGTTCCCCCCATCCATCCACCACCGCCTTGCCTGCCTGCCCTTTGCCTGCCATCGCTTTCTCTTGCGCCCTTTTACCGTTTCCGCGCCCCGGCCACACGAGCCCAGCCCAGCCCCTTCTTGCCCCTCCCACCCCATCGCATCACCCCCCAAATCCCCCATCCCACATCCCATCCATCCCATCTCCATCCGCATCCCCATCCCATCCCCCATCCCATCCAGATCAAATACTTCCACACACACACCCCCCACCCGTCGCCTGTCTCGCTTTGGCTGACCGACCGACTGCCTGCCTGCCTGCCTGCCTGCCTGCCACACTTGCAAACCGCCCCCCCTCCCTCCCCCCCTCCCCATCCCCCCCCCCCAATACACAGTCGTCTCGTCTGTCCCTGATCCGACGGGTGCCTACTCTGGGTATACCGCTCCGCACTGTGCTGCACTGCTGCACTGAACTGAACTGTACTCCGCTCGGCTCTGTACCGGCTGCCACTCGCTGCACTGCACTGCACTGCACTGGCTGGAAGCACAGGCAAAGTCCGAATCTTGAGTCTTGATCGTGAGGACCCACTCTGGTGGTTTGAATTAGCCACTGCCAGCTACATACTACATACATATCTGCATACGTTCATACATACATTCATCATACATACATACAATTTTACATACTGCTGCTCCACTCCACCCTACCACTCCATTCCACCCTACCACTCCGCTTCACTCCACCCTACCACTCGATTCATTCCACTGGCCACTGTTCTACTCTGCCATACCCACTCTACTACGTACCGAGACGGCTAGACAGACAGCTTAGTCCTCACCCTTTGTTGTTTCGTCGGCTGGACTAGGTCCGACGTAGTAGATCTAGCAGAGCGGAAGGACAGGAGAGTGCCAGACCGGTCCGGCAGTCTGGATAGGAGAGAGAGAGCGTGCGTGTCTGTCTGTCTGTCTGTCTCTGTCTCTGTCTGTGTCTGTGTCTGTGTCTATCTCTGTGTGTGTTTTTGTGTCCCAGGTCCAGCTGGAATCCGTCTGTCTATCTGTCTCTCTCTCTGTCCGTCCGTCCGCCTGTCCGTCGTCCGCCTGTTTGCTTGCTCGTTGGCCCGAGACGTACAAACCCTCCTCATCTCGTAGAGGGACCCGCTACCGAACTGCTTGCTACCGCATACCGGAGAAAAGTACCAGACCTATATCCACATCGCTCCTTGGTCTTAGTGGCAGCCCGCCTACATCCCAGTTCATGACGGACCTCACGTTGCAGCCCGGACTTTCCGCCAAACACAGAACCAGATCCAGACCCACCACCACCACTACTTCCTCCTCCTCCTCCTCCTCCTCCTCCTCCACCACCACCACTACCACCGACGTAACACCCCCCAAGGAAACCAATCCTCTCGCAGCGTCACACTGCTCCGACCCAAAAGCAAAAGTCGACCACGTTCTTCCCGCGTTTCCCACTTCTGTTGCCGCTACTGCTCCTCCTGTTTCCGTTCTTGCTTCTGCTGCTGCTGTTGCTGCCGCTTCCGTCTCTGGTGTCGTCGTCGTCACTTCTTCTTCTTTTTCTTCTTCTCCTTCTCCTTCTTCTTCTTCTCCTTCTCCTTCTTCTTCTTCTTCATCTTCTTCATCATCATCTTCTGCTGTCGCTACCAGTACCGCTACTACTGCTTGTTCGTCCGCATCTACATCTACATCTACGACTACTACTTCACCTACTGCACCCGCTTCATCTGCCGCGACCATCTCGACTACCATCGCTTTGACTTGTACTCCCACCGCCACCACCTCCACCACCGCCATCAGTAGTACATCCGACTGCTCCCACACCTCCCAGGTTCAACAGCCACTGCCACTACCATTGCCTCTTCGACCTTCGCAACCTCACAGCCCTCATCCTCCTCCTCCTCCACAACCACTACAACGGCCACTATCATTGTCACGTCACTCTCAACCCCCTCCTCGCACAATCACATTTGAACCTCCTCGCATACCTCCTCCCGTAGTGCTATTGCCTCCTCCGCCGACCTACCGCCAGTCGCCACGTTGTACTAGTACAGGTCCCGGCTCAAGTTCAGGCCCTTCTTCCTTTTCTGCTGATCGTCTGTCCTCACTCGCTTCCTTCGTTTCCGAGAAGACGCACCACTACGCCCGTCGCGCCTCCGTCACTCTTTCCGCCTCAACGGTCGCTGCCGCCTTTTCGACGAACTCCTCCTCCTCCTCGGCGTTCGATCGACATCACCACCGTAACAGTAGCTTGGCCTCGTCGCCGACACCCCACCACAACCACCGTCATAACTCCTCCACCTCAACCTTCTACCCCAACACTTCGGACGAACGTATAGCGGTTTCGAAGGCGACACCACCCACCACTCCCACCTTCAGACCGACATCGTTCCTCTCGAAACGTGCACCGCCGCTCTCCGGATCCTCCTCTGCCACACTCGACACAATTTCTCTCCGAAAACAGAAGAAATCGACTTCGACCGAGAGTCTGCTCGACTCCGCGGGACGCAACGTCAAGACTCGTGGGAAGGAACCTACGCCTCCTCCCCCTCCGACCAACACCAAAAAATCCGCCGGCCTCTCCGGTCCGACCAGCAAGATGCATCAGACAAGCTCCCGGTTGCTCAGGATGACGGACGACGATAGGCCTTTCACTCGGGTACGTATTCCTTCCGCTATCGCTGATACTGTCGAGAGCACCGTGACTGCTCGAGAGTCGAATAGGGCGGTGGAGATTGTATGGTGGTCTTCGTGGTGGTGGTCAGAATAGCATTTTCCAATGTGCCAATGGATGGTGATCACGGCTTGCTGCGAGATTGTTGTTACTGTTGTGGTGAATCACGATGGCTGACGTTGGATACGTAGGACTTTAAAGATTTGTTCTCGACGTTGATCGTCAGTTTACCGCTATCGACGCATCGATTCCGCTTCAAGACGTACCCTTTCTCTTTTGCGTCGGAGGAAGCCATCAACAATCTGGGGTCCCTTAAATTCTCGCAGTCGAATCGTATGCCCGATCCGAAAGACCCGAGTCGGATCGTGACCACTACCACAACCACCACCTTCTCCATGGCGAAGGAGATGGCTAGGTCGGTGTGTCAGCGTTTCATGGATGCGCGCTTCATCGAACTGGCCGACGGAAAGACGATGCCCAATTTCCCGCTGAAGGGCTGCTTGTGGCAATTGACGCCGAAGGGGATCCACATCTTGGAGCGATTCTGCCAGAGGAATGGAATCCAGCAGGAGCACGTGCTGAGACTCCTCAATTCGCCGTTCAACACCATGCGGCTGGTCATCTTGGAGCGGGACCCGAAGACGGACAAACTCTCGCACGACAAGTTCACGACGGAGGTGATATTCCGTCGCTTCGCTGGGCAAACCCCAAACATCAAGGCCAACATCTCGATATCGGACAACGACTCGGTATCGGACTACCAAGACGGCCAGACCGGGGTCAAGTTGGCGGAGTCACGGAAAATCTACGACAAGGTGATCAAGATGTCCTTCACTGGCAAGTGCGCGGTGGACTGGTTGCTCGACTGTTGTACCACCGTGGAGCGTGCCGAGACGCACGAGATCTGCACGCTGTTTGTGCAATTCGGCTTGATTCAGTCGGTGTTGGATGACCGGGTGTACATCCAGCAGAATCCAACCGGGAAGGATTTCCAGCCCACCAAGAATGCTGTCTACATTGTCACCGACAAGGGGAAGCGGGTGGCCGGATGGATTGAAGCCGAGAGAGTCAGCCTGGGAGATCGCAATGGCGACGGTAATGCTAATGGTACTTCCGGCCGGGGAACGTCGGCTGTACGGAACCGCGAAGATAGAGGTATGCATCATGCGGTGGTGGTGGGCGGCGACGGCGGTGTAGTTGCCGTGCTTCTTCTTTCAAGGAATAAACTGACGTGACCGAGCGCGTATAGGTCACACGGACCAACGGGAGACGAATACCACACGTCTACAATCCATCTTGAGCGATCCTGCTCTGCGATTGCTCTACAGGGAGTTCCTTCGGGAGACGGTCTGCGAGGAAAACTTGACGTTCTATCTCGACGTGACGGAATTCAACAAGAACTTCAATGCGATCGACCTGTCGAAGCCTGATGCCGTTAGGGAGACATTGGCTGCTGCATACGGTGCGTTTTGTGCCGCCCATTCGTGATGGTGAAAAAAAAAACTGACTGATTGGATCGCAGGTCTTTACAATGCGTTCCTTGCCCCTGGCTCTCCTTGCGAATTGAACATCGACCATCCCCTCCGGCAGGATATGGCTTCGCGCATGACGCGTGCCGTTGCAAAAGACGATGCATCAATGTACACTTCCCTCAAGGAAGTTGCTGCACTGTTCGACCGCGCACAGCAGCAGGTATTCAAGTTGATGGCCGGAGTATGTACCCTCCTCCCCACTCTGTCGTGCCTTGATGGCTGACTTTTTCCTCTAGGATTCCGTACCCAAGTTCATTCGCACGCACAAGTACCTCGAGGTTGCCGGCGACATACTAGACGACGAGAGAATCGCGGCCGGAAACGGCCTTCACCGAAGTGCCAGCCGGAGTGCACGATACAACAACAACGGAGGAGACAGCCGATAGTACGAGGGAGATTTATCTGCGTTGCAGTGACATGCCTGTGGATCGATGGAGTGGCTGGTGATATAGATGAGCGAAGGTGTTTTTTCTGATTTTTTTTTCCTTTCATACTTTCCGTTTCTATTTCCTTTTCCATTTTCTTTGTCTGGGGGGTTTTCTTTCCATTTCTGTTCGAGGTTCATTGGGAAAAGATACTTGGTTACAATGGGCATGATTACTTTAGTTTGCTGTTTCTCTCTTCGGGGCCATAATGTGGGTACTTGAGTAGGTGAGTTGGGTTTGCTCGCTGAAGAGTGATGATGAACGCATGCATTTTCTTTCTTTCTTGTCTCTTTTTCTTCTGGCATGGGGAAGGTTTTGTTTTTTGTTTTTGTTTTTTTTCCTTTGAGTTTTTGCTTTCAGGTTTTCTTTCCCTGACATTATGGGTTTTGGTTCACATTTATGTTTTTCTCTTCTTTTTTTCTTTTCGCTTTTCCTCTTCGGGTGCATATACTTGTGTCTCCAGGATACTTCTTTTTTGACCTACCTAGAATGATGCGGGATGTGGGGAGGGTGAGGGAGGTTTTGTCTCGCTCTACATATCATCTAAAAAAACTCCTACTGTTCTAAGTTTGTTTGGTGTATTCGAGAATCAGGTCTTCTCGTGAGCCGAGGATGGGTTCGATGGTATGTACTCAGTACTACTATAGTATACCTAGTAGGTAGTCTTCATTCAGCCTCCGGGCGGGCGTGCATAGGATCTCACTCGCGTGGAGCCCTGAAGTTGCCACGCGTGACGTGGGTTTGTTACCCGGGAAACGAGCCAAGCCAACTTTAATCCGACCCAACCACCACCAGCACGACGCGACTCCTGCAGCCGACTGCAATCACAACCCCAATCGCAACCAACTCCACGACACGCACGACACGCACGACCCACGCACGACCCACTCAATTGTAACGGAACGACCAGCAGAATAGGAACAGGAACAGGAACAGGAACAGGGACAGGAACAGGGACAGGAACAGGGACAGGAACAGGCCCAGCAAGAACTCTGCCACCGCGCCCGCCCGCCGCCGCCCCCGCAACCTAACCTAACCATGACGTCCCCGCCGCCCGCCGATGCGCTCCTACTACTACGAGCGTCGGTCGCAGCTTCCGTGTCGCCAGTGCTCACACCGACCAGCAGCCTGGACACAGCGTCGGCGCTGACGTTTCCGGCGCTATTGCCGCTGTCGAGCGCGCCCACGACGATCCCGCTCAGCACGCTGACGCGCTTCATCAAGGACTCGTCGGCCGTCGACCTGCGCTCCATCTTCTTCGCGTGGCTGCAGCGCGAGACAACTATTACGGAGTATATCGCCTCCGCGCAGGCCATGGGTGTTACTCACCTCGGCTTCATTGAGCGCCTAGAGCTGGTTACTTATGTCGAGGGCGGCCAGGAGGAGAGTGATCATATTCTGCCGCTCGCGACGAGGGGTGCGGGTGCTGCTGGTGGTGCTGCTGGTGCAGAGGTGGGAAGGGGCGCAGGCGCAGACGGCGCGGAGAATAGGCCCGGTGACGGCAAGAGCGGCGGCGCCAGTGCGCTGCTGGGCAAGGTTAGGAATACGGACCCCAGGCTGCTGGAGATTTATGCCGGCGAGCGCGTCGTTACCAATAGGAATGTTATGTTGAGGGGGATTAAGCCGACGGTATGCATGTCCAAGGATGGCGAGCGGTGGATGGGTGGATGGATGCACGGACGGACGGACGGATGGCTGACGGCCCCGCAGGATTTCTCCCACGTACGGAAACAGGCTGAAGACTTCATCTCGCGCCTGCGAGCCGCCGGCGGTAACAACGCCAACGCCAACGCCACCACGAGCATCGGCAAGCCCAACCCGACGTCGTCGCTGCCGACGCGGCCGTCGGCGCCGTCCACCAGCAGCGGCGGCGGCGGCAGCGGGGGCAGCAGCAGCAACCGAAAGAAGCGACGGCAAGACCCGATCATCCTGCTGTCGCCGTCGGCCAGCTCGCTCTTGACGATGGCGAACATCAAGTCGTTCCTTGAGGACGGGGTCTTCATCCCTACGTCGGAGAGCACGAGCACGCCGAGCAACTTCCTTCGTGTGTCGCGGCTGCTCCCCTCGATCCACGCCAGCACGCCCATCCGCTTCGACGTGGTCGACTCCGCCGACAAGTTCAAGCCCGAGTACTGGGACAAGGTGGTCGCCGTCTTTACCACCGGCCAGGAGTGGCAGTTCCGCGCGTATAAGTGGGGGAATCCTGTAGACCTCTTCCGCGAGGTCCGCGGATTCTATGTCGGCTGGGAGGGCGAAATGGTCCCGGATACCGTCAGGAAGTGGGGCGGCGTCCAGGTTTTTCAGGTCGAGAGAGGCCGCCGCTTCAGGGATCGCGAAATGTGTGAGAAGTTTTGGGAGAATGTCGAGAGGTGGATGAAGGTTAAGGGGTGGGGGGGTAGGTAGTAGGTAGTCGTAGGTAGTCGGGGGGCGGGGGCGTTTCTTTTCCTTCTTCTTTTTCCTTTTCTCTATGGGATACTCTACTCTAGATCAAGTTGCCTGCGAAGTTTGCGAGTTTAGTTTGCGAATGGTTTTTTTTTTTTTTTTTGGTGTATCGAGTTGGCTACATACATCATACATAATGGATCAACGATCTTTGCTCTTCTCCATCTGCTCCATCTGCTCCATCTGCTCCATCTGCGACGCACAGCTATTCGGTCTTCGGTCTTCGGTCTTCGGTCTTCGGTCTTCGGTCTTCGGTCTTCGGTCTTAGATCTTGGGTGTGGCCCCAGTCCCCAGTCCCCAGTCCCCAGTCCCCAGTCCCCAGTCCCCACTCTGGACCGGATCTATGTACATACATACATACACACATACCCGGGGCACTTTTTCCTCTCTCTCTTTCGTTATACCATCCCACTCGCTCGCTCGCAGAGTCGCACGCCCGCCCGCCCACCCACGGCGGCTGTTTGTTCTTGTTTTTTGTTATTGTTTGTTTAATCAGTGATTTGCTTGCTTGCTTGCGACCTACCTACACACTCCGACACTCCGTTTCCTCGCCGCCACTGTCAGACCCGACCCGACTGACCCGACTTTCGTCAAGTGGCCCGTGCCCCGATGTGGCCCGATGTGGCCCGATGTGGCCAGATGGGGCTGCCCCCGCCGTGGCCGTGGCCGGTCCCAGCAAAGCAATGCATGAGCGCACCAAGGAAATGCGGTTGGCGTGGGGTTGGCGTTGGTTGGCGTGGGTTGGGTTGGGGTTGGGTTGGGTTGGGGTTGGGTTGGGCTGGGCTGGCTGCGTGCCGACTCCTCCTCCTCTGACGACGTGGATGTCTGGATGTTTGGACTCTTGATGCGGAGCAAGAAAGAAATAAAGCTGTCGCTCCGTCCCGTCCGGACGGAGGCTCAACTCCGCGGTTCGGGTTCAGGGTTGGTTACCCTTCCCTTATTCCCCCCGGGACTGGGACTGGGACTGGGACTGGGTGGGGACGGACTGGGACTGCGACGGACTGCGACGGACTTGGACGGACTTGGACGGACTTGGACGGACTGGGACGGACTGCGACGGACTGCGACGGACTGCGACGGACTGGACGGGGACATGGCCTGTCACTCACGCTTACACTCACACTCACACTTACACTCACACTCACACGCACACTCACATGAAACGCTCGGTCAGTGCCATCCTTAGAGTGGGCTACCAGCAACGGCATCAGCTTTGACCACGGGAAAACGGAAGCGATCCTCTTCACCAGACAGCGGGACCCCCCTCAAGCGTCCATCCAGGTGAGGGAGTTGGAAATTCCCTTCAACAAGGAAGCAACACGCTGGCTGGGGATCTGGCTAGACTCCTAACTTACCCTGAAAGAACATCACTCCATCCGCTTAAACAAGGGAAGGAATGCTATGAACCGGCTGCGACGGCTCGCGGGGCAGATGGGTCTATCGCCAGCAAACTGTCGCAAAGTCATGACAGCCTGCGTGCAGTCAGTGGCGATGTACGGGTCCGAACTCTGGTGGCAGGGCGATGGCATAGGAGCTAGGGGCACGATGGGAAGAGGGTATGACTTGCAGAAACTCATCAATGAAGAAGCCAGGGCGGTCACGGGCAGCTTCAGGACCACGAACCAGGGTACGCTCGTTCTGGAGTGAGGACTGCGACCCGTAGAGGTGCAACTCAACAATAGAGATAGACGATTCGCCCTCAGGCTCATCAGCCTCCCAAAGGGAAACCAGGCCAGACAATTGGTAGGAGCAGACAGTGAGCTCGGACAACGACTGATCATGTTCCTGGACAACCGGAAACGGATGGAAGAGACAGTACTCCTGGAAGAAGCTCAAGCACTCGATTGCACGGTCACTATGGACGAGGCAGTCACAGCGAAGGCGCATGCATTAGGACCGCAACCCCCAGGGCTCTCTATGTATACAGACGGATGTCGGACAGACTCCAAAGCTGCCGGCTTCGCTGTCGTCTGGCGCTCCGGCGACGGGTGGAAGGGACACAAAGTCCACATGGGATTCGAACAGGAGGCGTACAACGCGGAATGTGCAGCGATCGCCCGGGCACTGAAGACAGCTGCTGGTAGACTCCACACCTTAGAAAGAATCACCATCTACACGGACGCGCAAGCAGCTATCAGAAGGATGACTCACGACAACCCTGGCCCCAGCCAGAAGTACGCAATCGAGGCAAGGAAGCATCACGCCACCATCCGTCGACGAGAGCCAGGAATCACCATCGAAATCAGGTGGTGCCCAGCATACAAAGATGTTCCCGGGGACGAGAAGGCGGACGAATGGGCTAAGCTGGCAGCTGACCACCCGACCGCTCGCGGAGTGGAGGTCACTCGCCACAAGTACCGCTATGGCGCCAGTCAGCCACCACCTGCATCACTGGCATTCCTGCGACGGGGCATCATAGAAAGGAAGTGGAAGGAAGCCAAGGCATGGACAGACAGCAAGGTCTCTCACAAAAAGTACCGGTACAGCCGGAAATCCGGCCAAAAACCCGACCCAATCCCAGCGACAGCCCCCAAGCGTCTCGCCTCGAGGTTCTACCAACTGAAGACAGGGCACTGCCTCACCGGCCAGTACCTCTATTGGACGACGAACCGCCCCAATGCCCGCTGTGGCTGGTGCCGGTACAAAACTCAGACTCGGGAGCACCTTTTCAAAAACTGTCTCGAATGGAAAAGTCAGCAAAAGATACTCTGGGCAGAAGTCAAGAAGCAGAAAAGGAGGGGCAAAGACCGCTTCAAGATCCGGGACCTCTTTGCAGACGAGCGGTGCAGCGAAGCCATCCTTGACTTTCTCTCCTCCACAGCTGTGGGCAGGCGGATCCCAGAGGACGATGCGGAAGATGCAGCAAGTGAGGTGTCGGAATGGGAGCTGAGGGAGCGGGGAGAGCGAGCGGAGCTGAGGTGACTCGAGGAGGAGCAGGAGGAGGAGGAGGAAGGCACGGAAGTTGGGGAGCCTGGCGACGTAGATTAGCGGACTATACAGGTGCGGCGGAGGTGGGAAGACTCACGAGCGGGGGTGAGAGCGGGCAAAGGGTCGGGAGCGGAGGCGCGGGGGTGCGGGCGGGCAGAAGCGCGGGCGGGGGGTCGAGTGCGGACGTGGGTCGAGTGCGGGTACGGTGGCGAGTGTGGACGAGGGATGAGTGCGGGGGCGGGGGCGAGTGCGCACGGTGGAGATAAACTTCGGGAAAGACCAGGGCGGAGGGCAGGGAAAACTACATCGGGCCGCTCGGTGCAAGCTGGGTTGGACAGTGGCGTGGAAACGGGGGGGTGAACGGGGCGATATTTCCATGATCCAGATAGGTCGCATGCAATCAATGATTACACAAAAAAAACGCTCGGTCAGTGCAGTGCAGTGCAGTGCAGTGTTACGGGTTGGTCTGGTCTGGTCGGGCTGAGGATCGGATTCACTCGGGTCGGGTCCCGCTGCTGGCCGGTTGAGTAGAGTAGAGTAGAGTACTATAGAGTACCGTACATATGTGTGTAGGTATGTACCTATAGTAATGTAGCGGCTGCGTGCGATCCGGCTGTGGCGCGGGTTCCTCGAATATGTACAATACATCTCGAATATGTAGCGTACCTAGTACAACACACATCATTGCGTAGGTACATAGGTAGATACATATAGCCGGTAACTATGGGCCTAGTTATGGCTGGCTGGCTGGCTGGCTCGGCAGCTACGTACGTGAGACATCGAGTTCGGTGTACGTAGCGAAGGGGAGCTCCACAACGGGCGTCATTTGAATTTTGCTCCTACTGCTGGTGTACAGCGGTAGGCAGGACAAGGGAATGTGCAGTGTTGCATTATATTCGAGTCGCAGGAATGCGTGACTGCCCAGACTCCTCTCGCAGCCTCTCTTCCCGCGGCGCTCCCCGGGTTCTCACTCTGATCTGACACTTTATCTGCTGCATCTTCTTCAGTGATCTTTCTTCGTATGTACGGATCAGGGGGACGGATGGACGGACGGGCTGTGACGTGGGGCTTGCCGCTTGCTATAGCTATTATCAGCGCTTCTTTTTGCTTCAGCATTTCGTATGTATTCGGCCTTTTCCGATCATGACGGTGGATTAGGTAGGTACATACTAGGTACATCCTACTTCTATCTGCTAGGTAAGGCCGGATGAATGGTGAGGCTGGCCAATCATCAATGACAAAGATGGAGTGAGTGTCATCGTACGAAACGAACGAGTGTATGTTTGTGATGCTATGTGATGCTAACTAACTGTGTAAACACACCAATGGGATCTCTTGGACCACGTGGGAACAAAACATTCGCAAACAGTCATATCAGAAAGATCAAACAAGAAAGCAAGAAAACGTGAAAACAAGAAAACCGCGCACATCGCCCACATTTCCTCCCTCTTAGGATCAAATCAATCACGAATCTACGCACCCATCGCCACAAACTTCTCTTCAAATCCCTGCCTGACCAGTCGAAACGCTCGCAAAACGTCCTTGAGTCCCTTGGTATCCTTTCCCGTCCACGCCTCTCCGTCAATTTTCTCACTGCTCCCACGCTCCTTCCCCAGGGCCTCTCCCTCCTAAAGTCGCACAATCATCGGTATGCTCTGCGAGATCAAGTTTCAGCCCACCGTTCGATAAGAGCTCCGTGGTGCATCTTGCGATCCGGTTTAAGAAATGATTCAGTCTCCCCATGACCTTCCTTGCCCCAGTGGTCTCACCTACAAGCGACGTGTCCCACCGGCGTGCTGAGAGAGAGAGAGGTAGTTGAGAAGTGCGGTGTGCAGAAGAAATACCGATGCAAACTCAGCGTCTGCTCCAGCGAGTTTCTTCTTGCTTTCGGAGCTGAGGAGACGGACGAGGGTAAAGACGGTAAGACGCTCCCGAGCGGATGTTGTTCCGTGTACTGCTGGTAGTTCGAAATGCAATTTTGGGCGCGGGGGCGTAGTGATTGCTTCGTGAGCGGTAGGCAATGATCCGACACTGCAGTCGAGAATGTAGTCAAAGATCTTTCAGAGTCAGCGTCAGGTATGGCATGAGTTTCCGTAGAGGGTCCAGTACCTTGCTGTTCACAAACTGAACTCGGCTGATGAGCGCAATGTTGTAGCCCATGCCCATGAAACTGCTTATCATGACTATCATCCGGTGCTTAATCGCCATGCTGGCATGCCCATTGTCTTCGCTCTCTTCATCGCCGTCATCGTCGTCATCGTCGTCATCCTCGGAAGCGCCCACTTCATCCTCCTCGTCCTCGGAGTCGTCGGAGTCATCGTTTTCGCTGGTAACACTCTCCCAAGCCGCTCCGACTAGACCGCTCCCGTCGCCAGCCAACACAAACAACGGTCTCCTCTCCTCGATCCAGCCCAGAAACGTCCGTTCAGAAATCCCTGTGAACTGTCTAATCTGCCACTCTCCTCCCTTCACTCCCAGCAGATGCCGTATCACGATCTCCCTTGTGCAGAGCCACTTCGCCGCGCCCCTGCTGCCCGTTGGAGGAATGCACATTTCCGCATCAGAGTCCAGAAACACAATGTCAAACACACATTTTCGGCGGACTAAACCTTGCAGGAACTGCTCCACAACGTAGACGGTGTGAAGTAGCTGAAAGCTGCCGTCCGAGAATCCGATACGCTCGTCTGAGAAACAATGGCGGAGGAGGGAGTCCCCGTAGATCAGGAAGCGTGAGGAGCCGGCGTAGTCGCCAACGAGGTCTAGGCGGAAGGGGCGGAGCTGGGAGTACCAGGCTCGCATTTTGGAAACGGGCATGGATGGTGCGCTCTGATTGTTTGGATGAAGGAAACTATCGAGTGGAATTGGTGATGATATGGAGGGGGAATGCTCAGCAGAAGCGTGGATTATGTCGAACGTTCGAGAGAGCGGCTTCACAAGCAATCAACAAACAGTGAATCCACACTAACTAGATTTGGTATGATAGAACCTCGCTTATGACACTCGATTAATACTTAGCTACATCCTGATCTTTGGTTCATCAAGAGCCGTGATCGACGTCATATTGAAGCACTCAAACGGCACCTCTTATATAGCCTTAAACTCCCAGTCTGCTGTAAGAACGGCGATTGCGCACGGTTAATTTTGTTTACTGGACGGTTCCGGGGATGGCACCTAAAGGTCCAACTGGATTACTCTTCGGCTTTGAGGAAGTCGTACATATCATACTTCAGGATCCATTTTGCTCATTAAGTGGCCGCACAGTACTGCTCACAGAGCCAGCCACAGCCACATATCTACTGTTGCCCGACTATATTCCACAAATGTATCGAAGGCCATGGACGAGATAATATTTAAAGGTTCCCTACTTCTCGTCGGTTCACGAGAAAACACCAAAGTTGAAGGAGTAAGATGGGTTGGTTGACGTTTATGTAGCCGCGATACTCTAAATCACTACAGGACTCCTATGTAGCAACCTATTTCTTCGGGGCAGAAGATCCAAACAAGGCGCCCAGCATCCTAGTCACCGTGTAAGCACCTATGCATAGGAGGGGAGGGAGGGGTCTAATACTGTTCTGGATATCTGGCGCCGAAAGTTTCCAGGGAGTCTACCGCCTTTCGGATCTCTGCATTCTCCTCAGGCGTTAGGACGACCTTCAGCCCTCCGAGATTCTCCTCCAGATTCTCAATCCTTGTAGTTCTACCGCCGCATCAGTCAGCATCAACTTCACCACTACACTATTGGAGCCAACCTCACCCGAAGATTGGGATAAAGTCCTTGCCCTGAGCCGATACCCAAGCCAGAGTCAATTGTCCCGGTGTACACCCCTTTTTCTTCGCGATCTTCTCGATATCCTCGACGATCTTGAAATTCTTGGGGAAGTTCTCAGCGTTGTACCGAGGAACGTCACGGCGGAAGTCGCCCTCGGGGAAATCATCAGCGCTGCGGTATTTCCCGGTTAGTAGCCCACGGCCCAGAGGCGAGTAGGCAATGATAGTGACTCCCAGCTCCCGCGCGGCCTCCAGAACACCGATGTCCGGCCGCTCGATGTCCGTGAAGAAAGGGGAGTACTCGATCTGGTAGGCAGCGATGGGGGCAACGGCGCAGGCCCGGCGGAGGGTTTCAGCGCTGCACTCGGAGAGTCCCAAGTACTTGATTTTGCCCTCGGCTTTGAGCTCGAGCATCGCGTTGACGGTCTCCTCGATGGGTATTTCGGGGTCGGCACTATCATTGATCGTCAGCCCGCAACCACGACTAAGATGTCAGAGAAAACAGGCGCATACCGATGGGCGTAGTAAAGATCGATGCAGTCCGTCTGCAGTTTCTTGAGACTCCTGTCGCACGCCGCCTTGACATACTCCCTATCGCCGCGGAGGAACCTTCCCTCCTGAAAGCGGTTGATCTGTTGTTCCACGATCAGCTACCATTCAACTCCGCTGAGCCCGGAACAGAACCTACGCCAAACTTGCTCGCAAGGAAGATATCAGAACGCTTCCCAGTACGTGTGAACCACTTTCCGATCAGCTCCTCGTTGTCCATATACATATCGGCCGAGTCCCAAAAGGTCAGGCCGAGCTCGTGGGCACGGTCCAGGAATGCGAAACGCTCCTCGTCCGGCTTGATAGGGCCGTAGAAGGCGGAGAGACCCTACAGCGGAGTACGTGTCAGCGGGTTGGTAAACGCCTGTTGATGAGCTTCGAGTCCATACCATGCAGCCGAGACCGAAGGCAGTGACTTCAGGACCATCGCGGCCGAGGGTGCGTTTCGGGAGAGAAGTCATTTCAAGATGTTGGAGTGTAGGTATCCGGGTGTAGGTATCCGAGTGCAAGTATCCGAGTGTAGGTATCCGAATTGTGTTGGTGTAGGGATGGTGATGGATGCTGGAAGAGGAGCCGACTCTATATAGTGTTTAACAAGGCCCAAGAGACGTCATAAGGAGCTGAAAATCGTGGTTAGTTACCCCGCCAAAGAGTACATATTAACTCCGAACTCTAACGTCCGGTTGACATGGCATGGCACCTCGGCCGTATACAAACTCCGTGCGCAGCTATATACGAAATCGCCCCCCGACGTCTCTAACCGAGTAAGATCGACTCTAGGGTCTTCCTGGCTCCCGTCTATGTAAGAATTGTCTTCACAGGACCATACATAAGATACCTCGTGCGAACAGATATTGGTAGTTATTTGCATGTGGCGGCGAAGTAGCTGCAGAGTCGTTTTGCAGGCCTAAACTTCACCCCGCCATCGGCGGAAAGCATTCACGCCTCATTGATGTGTGTACGCCAGGGGCGGACACAAGAAATGAGGACGATGAAAAGATTGTCCTTCCAACTACCGATTGACTCCGGAGTTCCATGAAATGGACACACCCCTGGCTAGTTAGCCTAACCCAAACGCATCCCACGTTCTCCTCCTTCAGACGTCATCTCTCCCCTAGCCCACTATCTAATCTTGTATCTAGTCTTCTTAATCTTATCTTGTTGCATCATCTCATCGGATCTTTCCATCTTATCATTCCACTTGGGATGGCAGACAACATTAACACCCCACGATCAACATCAATATGGGCTGTATATAGCAAAGCTTCGATAGGATTTGCGGGACCTTTAAACCTAAAGAGAACCGCAAATACCAGGGTCCCATAAGCCTTATCCTGGTGACCATCTATGCACGTCCTCCTGCGCAACATCACCAAAAGAACCAGACTCGGTTTATCACATTATGAATCTGACAGGACTCATTAGGTCCGCACACTAACTCCGAGCATGCACAGTAGTAACTGCCGGTCTTCGAAAATGTTCCATCTCATAATATGACATCGGCAAAGAACATACGGATTCTGAAGGACAACATCTCCGAAAATTCACTCATAGTTTTCACCGGGCCCCTAGCACCACTGTGTTGATCAAGTCCACTACCTATTACAGCCTTCGGCGGCCCGGCGTTTACCTCCCGCAATCGCTGCGCGTTTCGCATCTGGGATCTCCGTGACGCGGGTACTATATTCTCTCCTCCGGAAAACAGACAATCTAGAAAACAACATCGCTGCTGAAAAGTTGCGGTCGCCTACCGGCCGGATGGAACAGCTCTCGACCGTCACATTTCGTTGGACCCTCCTTCGCGCCTACATACGCTGATAACGTCGCCCCCACTTCGATCAAATCGGACCCCCGTCACTTCCTACGACAAGGGAGCCCGGGATAATACGATCTATGTAGGGCTATCAAACCTTGCGAGATGGCTGGAAGATCATTCCGGACAGCGTTACAACCTTTGAAAAAGATTGGCGAATAATCGGGCGAAAAATCCTGACCGAGCGTTCACTACTGTATAGTGAAGGGGGGGGGGTAAAAAAAGCGTATTTTTTACCCCCCCTTCACTATACAGTACGTTCGAGGTATTGTAATTTTCCACTCGCCTGGCGCCGCAGGGGAGTCGTCGGCTGTTAAGAGGTCCTATGCGGGTGAGCTCATCATGAGCTTGAAAAACTTTGGCAGCGGCAATTGGATTCAAAGTTAGCCATAATGAGATTCAGATGGTTTCCTTTGTACGGAATCAGACAAGCTGTAAATGCGTGAGCATGAGACTCAATGATGCAATTTACTAACTGAAGTTACTGGACAGACGGGGTTTCCTCCGCCAAACTCCTGTTCCTGGGCAACCGCTCCGCTCCCGGCCAAACAGCCGCATCATGCTACACGAACGAGCAAGCCTTGATGTTGAACTCTCGACAAGACAGTGTAGCTCAAGCCATGCGCCCCATTAGGCTATGTACGTCCCGCAGTTCAGATTCTAGGATTACCAAGCCATTTACTGAGGGTTCTGTGAGTTTGTCAGCCCGCATAGTATGTCACTCGATACGAGTGATATCGAATGATAGAGTTGAAAGTCGGTCGCAGCTATATCATCACTCGACAGGTGGGGGACATCGGGCTATGCAATAATCCCGAATACGAGGCGAAGAACATGAGAGCTAGGGCAAGAATGGGGATACAGGACGATCGATGAAATTGATCGGAGGACAGATAATGGCACGGGTGGTGGGGATGAGGAACTGGATTCCTTGGTTGAGCTTACAGGAGGTTGGATGGGACGAGAACTGGATTGACGTTTAATACCTTCATTCACTCTTTATGTCTTTCTTTCTTTCCTTCTTTCTGTTTTTCTTGCAGGTGTTGCGGGGAGTTGGAGTCGAGCGGGGAGGGTTAAGCGGTGAGCGGGGAGATTTGACTCAAGGGGAGGAGCTGGGCGGAGAGCAATAGGAACCGATATCGAGCTCGCGGCCAGCGGTCGGTGACAGCCGGGTGGATGGCCTAGACCACTAGGCCACGCGGGGTTTTTTTCGTACTGTAAAAAAGACGACGTCCGTTATAAACCTCAAGTTGTCACCACAATATGAGACTAGCCGGCTTCACTTATAGAAAATGAAAACGATATTACAAGATCACGCAGTCAGCTAAATGCGACTCCGAAAGAAGAAAGCGCATGACCCCTCCCCCAATGAATACGGAAGCTATCTTGCCACAAAACCAACGAATGAACGAGACGACGTGGAGGAAGAACGAGAGGAGAAGGGTGCAGGTGTAGAATATAAGCTAGAGCCTGGAGGCTACACAGAGATGTTCGGGAATTGTATCAATCGTCGTGCAGAAAGGGAAATGAAGGTGAAGAATGAAAAGCCGGCTTAAACCGCAAGTTCCAAAGCCAAAAGGACTCAAACAGGGCTACAAACACGAGAAAGATGGCAGCCTGCCCAGCCCTTCCCCCCGTCACCCATAAAGCTATGCATCCTGAGCAAACACTAAACTAGACGTATAGCTACTCTCTTGCTTTGCCCACTCCTCTACCCACTCCAAAAACTCTTGATAATATATCGTCATTCCCTTCTTCGCCCAGGCCACAAGGAACAGTACAGCCTTTGTGCGCACCTTATCGAGCTCAAATTCTTCACAACAATTCTTCTTGGACCACTTGGCGAATTTCGCAACGAGATCCTCCGGGTGGATGAACGAGGCGATGAGCACTGCAAGCACGAGCTTGATATCGAACAATTTGCCTTCCTTCCATGCCTTGGGGGTCCGCCAAGTTTTGTATTGGGACCACACTTCGTGTCCCGGCATGTCGATGATGCATATGATCTCATATTCCTCTTCGGGAGCGATACCACGCAGATTTATCCCCCACAGGTAATCTTCGAGGTCCCAAATCTTCGCCACCGAGGTTGGCTTACCAACCTTGAACCCAGGAACCCGATTTGAGCGCCGCAAATTGCCTGATAAGAAATTGAGCGCGTTTCCGGAGATGAGGGAGGAGCGGTGGGTCCTTGCGCTTGACGACATCCCATTCACCGCGGATCTTCCGATCGATCCACACGCCGAGCGTCGAGCCGTTGTAGCCGCCAGCTTCCACAGTACGCAGGAACTGCTCAAGCTCGAGCTTCGAATTTGAGTTTTGAGTGAAGAGATAATCTTGAATTAGGTAATAGACGTGCCTTGCAACAGTATACCAGCCGTACTCTGAGTCCGAGTCTCTGGTCATACGGCATTCCACCAAGTGAGTGTTGTGAATGAGTCGGATAAATTTGTCGGTCTTCTGCTTGAGGTACCCCGGAACCAGAGGTGTGTTGCCAATACCGCGGGCGACCTGTGATGTTAGATAAAACTTGGGAATGAGATGATGGGAGACGGCATACGAGTTCAGTACGGTCGCCAGGCTCAGGATCTGGTACCAGCCAGAAATCCCAATAATGTGAAATAGCAATCTTTTCGATGTCGCGCGGTAGAAGGAAACCCAACATGCGCAAATGTTCTTCCTTGTCTTCTTTTGTCGCCCCCGGAGTCTCCCATATCTTCAAAATAGCTTCCTCGTCTAGTATCTCCATTGCCCGAAGTTCCTTCTCTTCCGTCGCCGACTCTGGAGATTCGTCAAACATGAACTCGTAAGTGTACCGTCCTCCGGTCGAGGCCCAGTCCATCAACCACTTCGCAATCTGCTGGTTCTCCAACTCGTAAAACCCAGACTCCCCGTCCAATCAATCCGCAATCGCCTTCAACAAATGGATTGTATCACACTTCATCTTATCGATATTAAGCTCCCTAGACCGCCCCCCAGAATTCATCCCTAGATCATAGGGATCAATAAACGTAGTGAGCAAACAAGCCGGCAAGAGAAACACATCGATCGCCGCCTCACTCAGGCGCCGACACCCCCATTTCTGCAATTCCACGAATGGATCTTTTAGCCAGACGGGACTAAACCGCATCATCTCGCCAGACCTTTGCGGAATCATCTGCAACCTCTTCTGAAATGCCCATATACTCGCCAAGCCCTCCCTATTTTCGGCGCGATCTTCTTCTTCCGGGCAAACTTCCAGACCTCATCCTCAGTCTTGAGCTCTCCCACGGGCGTTAACGGCGGATCCCCGTTACACAGAGACCACTCGCCCCGCCCCTTGCGGTTAATCCATGCCGCCATGTCCTCGCCGGCGCGACCACTGGTCGCTTGGTTCAACACCACTTCCAGCCCTCCTCGTTCCCGCCGCGCCCATGTAGGGTTTTGACGTGATCGAAACAAGTTTTCCAAGCTTGGTATCTCTTGGGGTTGGGGTTTTCTCCGGTGGGCGCGTATTTTCGCAAATGTCTGGTCTCGCAGCGCTTGAGGAACGCGGTGACTCGGGAACCCAGGTCGGGCGCAGGAGAAGCATCGACACGGGACGTTGGCTGCAGTTGGTTTGGGCGCAGCTTTAACCGTGACGCCAGGCCTAATCGGTAGATGAAAGGGCCGACTTTGGCTCGTGGATGTAGAGCTACGGCCTCTTCGATGGAAGAAGTCATGTTTGGCTGCATGGCGGCGGGGTTGGAGGCTTGCTTGGCTGCAGCGATTGGTCCAGTCAACGAGCTTCGGTTCTGGTTTTGCTCTGGGGGTTTTTGAGCGCACCGAAGTGGCGGCGCGTCCGTCATTACGCGTATGTATGATGGTTGTCGTGGTTTGGAGGAACGCGACAGCTCCCCGTGGATTCTGTTTTGGTCCTCATGTTGGCGCGCATAGACCTACATACGTGGGAGTGAGGGGCTGCATCACCAAATAGCGCTGAGCTGTTGGTTGGTTGGTCGGTTGACGTCAGACGCATGATAGGTACTCGTAGACGGTGGTCATGGTTACACTGTGCCATGAATCCGCCCGTTGCCGTATCCATACCTACGGGATACCCATCGACGGACATTTCTCTACCTTGAGGAATTTGGGATGCTCGCTTTGGTCCGCTCCCCCATCGGCCGCAGGTTGCTGAGCAAGAGTTGCCAGAGAGTTGATGGCTATGGACCTGGTACTTATGAACTTATGTCCAGTCCCAGATCTAGATAGGCCTCTTCGTGCAACAATATCCACAACAAAACCCCAGCAGCGCACTTGCCACTGAGAAGGTTCCAGGCGCTTGAATCTTGCCTGCTGGGGATAGATGGAATCGCTAAAGCAGCGTTTTCTGTTAGCGTCGCACGCGGGTAAAAAATATTCGCTACCAAGGCGCCGGAAGCTTATTCTCCCCACAGCCTGAATCTCAACATCAACGTTGTCCCAACCCTGGGCGGCATGCTCTTTCTTGCTCAGAATTCTTTGCAGCGGGTTTCTCTAAGGAATTCTGACGCGGAGAGAGTGAACCGGCGATGTCACAGTTCGGCTGTCAATCCTCGATAGAGACACATCATACCAGAAACTCCAAATACATGTGAATCATAACTAAAAACACCCCTCACGATTGGTGAAAGTTGGGGAAATGCCCCTTTGTCCATAACATCATCGCCGACGAGAAAGAATCACACGGTAGTTAATAAGTAGCAAGTACGGTATTAATTCAGCTCAAGACTCAACTAGAGATGATGCAACGAAAATATTTCCCATGATGGATACTACCGAGTGATAGCCAGTGTACACACGACACAAAGCTCTGCGCTGCGTTCTCTAGCATCCGTCCAACTGGGAGAGTGATTAGGCAGGCAGGAATTGTAGTAAAAGTTGTCAGTCACCATCCATGGCCCACCAAGATTGGATGCAGTGGCTGTGCACCAGGGAAGACCAAAGTCCGCCGGGCGCTCAGTGATACTCATACATACATCTATTTTAGCAAGCAAAAGAAAAGAAAAATCTATGTATACAGCGCCCACCTACGACGGCGTTAGGCGGTGAGCACTCTCAATATTAATCGAGTACTCGAAAGCGCTTCTCGCGCCCTCCGCTCCCACAAAGACCATTCCCTCCTCACCGCCCATATCCAGCCAGCTGCCCTGCGCCTTCTCGCTCTCGACGGTGACCGTAACCTCCTGCCTGATGACGCCGCCCTCGAGCTCCCTCTCCACACCCACAATCCTCTCCATGCTGTCGCTTTCCCACGCTTGATCGCCGCCCGATTTCATTTTGGAGGCGGACATCTTCGCGGTGCGCGTGCTCTGCGTCCGCAGCTCGACGTCGTTGGTGGATGTGGCGCCGTGGTTGCCGTACCGCGACATGCTCCGCGCCGCGGAGGAGACGGAGCTGGCGAAGCCGGGGATCACCCGCCGGATCAAGGGCCAGACCAGTGGGATGTTCGAGACGTACAGGGCTGTCGACGCTTCGCGGATATACCATTTCATGTACTCGGTGTTGTAGACATCCGACAGATTGAAGACCTAGGTAGTTATACCTTCTCGTCAGTAACCGTGGCGGGGAAAATGATTGAGGACGGTACCTTGGTGAGGATTGCGGCAATGATCACGAATACTCCCATAAGGAACACGGTACACACGGCGATCTTTTGCCTTAATGGTAGTTTACTTGCAATGAGTAGTGGCAGGGGAATGAACATCATCATGATATCACTGCTGATGTTGAAGACGGCATTGACGGTGGCGTAATGCACGAACGTGGTGCATTCCGCTATATCCGCTGTTAGTTGCGAGGGACGATGATGATGGGGTTGGGACTCGGATAAAGCTTACGATCTGGAGGTGGAACCGCCCAGTACCCCGTAAACGGCCGACACGCAAAGAAGAATGTCAGCTCGCATGCTACAAATCCCATAGCAACATAGCAGGCGACACCCTGGACTACGCGCTTCGCATGGAGTCCCGAGCTATAACCGTCAGTGAATGTACTTTCATGGCTTCCCTTCAGGACGGGGATACATACGTCAACCGCGAGTAAAATATCAGGAGCGAGACTTTGATGCCCCAAATGGTCAACAACATCGCCTGCTCCGATACGAGAACCAGCTTGCTGCCCTCAATACGCTCCGAGATGTTCTCGGGGGTGAAGGTCTTGAGGTCTTCGGGCGGGAATAGATTGCTGCCGCCGCTGACGGCAACGAGGTTCATGAGGGTTATCAGAACCGTGTAAGAGATCTTCAGCAGCTCCTCTGTCAGCAGGCCCCTAGTTACCGCATCCCATCGATAGGTACCAACCATGGAAAAAGTCATGACATAGTCATCACTCTGAATCCCCATCCGCCAGCCATTGTAATATATCCGGGTGAACCTATTACCGCCACTTCAGTCAGAACGTCTTGCACATGGAAGCACACATAGCAGGGAAGGATACTCGCAGCCGTAGACAGAAGATAAGCACCGCAATGGTAAAGAGTGTCCACGACTCAATCCGAAGGCTATAGACGAAATCCGGATCCATCATTATTGGCGACCACCGGCCGGGCCGCACACGACTGGGTGATCGACGAGTACTTGTACTACTAGTAGGTATATGTACCTACCTAGCTTCTCCTTTAGGTTGTAATCTTTTCCCTGCACGAGAACATCTGGTAATCGAGCTTGCTTTTTGGGGAGGGGAAATTGATCACAGTCCAGAGTGCTTTGGTATCTGCGGGGGGTGCACCGCAGCGCAGGGAGCGGTGATGAGTGGGGTAATCAGCGTGCTGGATAGTGGGTGGCCACTAGTCCTTCAGTTGATGCCGTCCTAAGGGGTTATGAACTTCAGCTGAAGATATGCGGAAGGAAGGCGGGATCAAGATCGACTCATCGAGAAGGGAGTGTAAGGATACCATCCCCAGGGAGGCAGATCGCACTCCTGCTGAGTGCAGCGATCCAGGAAGGAAAGAAAAAAACCCGGTAACAACAATCCACGCCAGCAGGTAGTTAATAGCGCACTGGGCCAAGTCGTTTCCGCGGCTACAGTACCTTAAACTTTGAGCTACAATTGGTGAATTAGCGAAAACCGAAGCCAAGACGTCCGGGCTCAGCTCGGGGAAGAGCGAGTGCACGAACACAATCGTACCGACCGCCTGGACTCGCCGGAAACCTGAATATATCCTAGACAGAGAAGAAGCAACAGAAGTTCCCCCCCCAAAGAGCCAACAACAGAGATCCCCTCCCAACCGCCTTGGGTAAAAGATAAGCAGAATATTCAGTAGCAACCGCGAAAGCGAACGCCGATCAATTCTATGTATCCTGATGTTCCATCTGACGATCCTCCATCGGATCGGTCCCCGTATCTCGTGGAAGGGGGAGTGGGGAGAGGGCAGTGGACGGTACCGTAGGATACCTGATTCACATCCCAGGGGGTCGGATTCTCGCTCTTCTTTTACATATGGTGTCCCGAGACGAAAAGACGGCAGACGACGAAAAGCAGCACTTACCTTGTACCAAAAAGCAAATGGTCCTTAAATTTTTTTATCCAGGGCGGAAGGAACCCCAGGTAAATTCTGTCGGTAAAGGATCGTGGGGGATGAAATAGGTCATGAAAATGCAAATGGCGTGAGCGTGGGGTGTGTGTGGGGCGTGGGGGGAGGGGGGGTTGCGTTCAATCAGAACGCGGCAGCCGAGTAGAGTATCGCCGTTCATTCTTCCACTCTACTCTAGGTACTCCAGGTTTCAACGAGCGAAACATACAAGATCGAGCCCAGGTCCTACCTGGTAGACGTCCAAAAGCAATCCGGAAACTTAGATTTTTACTTTTGGCTACCATTTCCTTTGGAGGATTTTCTGCATTGTTAATCGGCTAGGATCGGGCTTCAGCGAGTTGCTGTAGGTACACATAAACTAGGTGCGGACTATCACTCAGCCTTCGGCCCATCGCCGCCGCCGCACTCTCTTCAACTCGGGTTGAACAAATCCCACATAAACGCAAGGGAGTCCTACATACTATAAAGCTACTTCGCTGAAGGTTATTCGCCCAGAGTGCCCAAAACGCTGGCCTCAAAGCCTCCACTTCACTATCTACGACATCCATTACCGTACTCTACATACGTCTGTGGATGACACGCGGCAAATTTTAGTTAGTCAGACGCGTTTATCTAGCATTTAGGATCGTCCCGTGTCGGGAGGCGGGTGTCGACATAGACATGCGCCTCCGGGTGCTCCCGGTAATCATTGGATATTGGATGAGATGAGATACCTAGGATATTGAGTGGTGACCGTAACTAGAGTAACCATGTAGAAAAAAAGGAAAGAAGTCCAACACTCGGTATGGATGAGAGAAGGCGAGTGACGTTCCCATGAAAAGGCCGGTCGGTCGGCCAGTGGGATCCATCCGTATTCACTCGTGGCCTGGCCTGGCGGGGATCTCCTCCGGGTTTTTGTGGTTTCATCATCCTCGAGCCAAGAAGTGCATATTTCCCCTTGCTGGTGGTATGCCTTACCTACTCTTCACGATGAAGCGGCCCATCCAAAACTTCGGGATTGGAGGCTGGCCTGGCATTTCAATCCGTGGGATAGTTACCTGTGTAAGATATCAGGCTAGGCGGTAAAGGAGGTTCAACGCCATACCCAAGTGCAGTAGCGCTCCTTTTCCTGCCTCACGGTGCCGTTCCCGCTGTTAACTACTGGAGTGGTCGCAACTGCATCCCTCCTTCCCCTCCCACACCCCCACAAACCACTCCAACCCCAACTGAAGACGGCAGTTGAAGTTTAGTCTCGATCAAAAGGGCACGTGGGGATCGCGGTTGGTGCTCCTGCAGACCAACGGACCAGAACACCGGCCTCAAAGTAGCCATCATCATTATTATGCGTGACTACTCAATCCCGCGCCGAAACCCCCTGTGCAACACACCTCTCAACCGCCTCCTCGATGGGCTCGTCGCCATTCACAAGATCCAGCCAAACCCCCGTGCCCCCAGTGCCGCGCTCCAACAACTCCACGCCGATGCGGGCCACATCCTCCCGCGTAACGCCACCGGGCAGTCTCGCACGCCCCAGATCGACCTTTCCAGTCGCGGGTTCATCCGTCAGCGCTCCGGGACGCAGACATATATCCTCCCAGCCACAGTCCTTCTTCTCGGCCTTCCTACTCTCGTCCCACAGGAACTCATCGGCCGCACACTTAGCAGCGCAGTAGGCGGGAATAGCGTTCCACGCGGCTTTATACGTCTTTGCACCTCGCATCAGCGACCACCCCCAACTTTCGCACCAACCTCAAGTTAAACCTACCTCCAGATCCAATTCATCCCACCACTCGGCCTTCTCCCGTCTCGCCACACTGGCGGAGACCATCAAAAACCTGCTGACGCCCGGGGCGCGGATCGCGGCAGCAATGAAGCGCTTCGCCGCATCCTCGTCGACGGCCTTAGTCCGCTCCTTTGCGCCCTTCCCGCCGGCGCCGGCAGACCACACGACCCATTGCACGCCGTCCATGCTACGATCGGCGGAGGCGTCGGTCGCATCCTCGATGCTGGACACGATCGGAACTGCGAGAGGGGAGATGGATGCGATCTCCGATACGTGTGAGGCGTCGCGGATCACGGAGTGCACTTTGTGACCCCGCGCAGTCAGCAGCCGCGTCATGTGCAGCGCTACCTTGCCGTGGCCGCCGAGGAGGAGGATGGTTGGCATATTGTTTTTTTTGGGAGATGAGTGGTTGGAACTTGGAGGTGAGAGGTATCGTATGTAGGCGTAGAGTATTCGATGCGGGGAAAATGGTGGAAGAGACGTTGAAGTTACATGGGTGGTGACGTCATTCGATGATCCCTTCATGAGAGGTCATTCGCAGCAAGGCGAAACATCGCCATCTATAATCCTCCCATTTCGACTGTAGAGGCAGTGAACGGTAGATTACCTTTAGTCAGTCGGTATTGTGTACCTTCTTCGGCGCGTTTAACTATGGCTTCGGCGCCCATGTAGAGGTGGGGAACGGGATTGTTGCATCGGGTCAATTATCACGGCAGCAGACACGATCAGGAAGTGTGTATATCGCCAGTCTAGATGGGCTACATGCGATCATCTGTTGCTTTAATATTGGAACGCATATCTAGACTCCTAACAGAGGTTGGGATGCGGATCACATTTGAAGTCTACGAGGTATAAGTCCCTTTTAGCACACGCAAGATCTGCCCGGTACACACTACCGCGAGATGAAGCTATATACACAAGCTCACCATCTCATCAGAGGCAAAGAAGAAGAAAAAAAGCAGATCACTGTAAATCCACCACCGCCTACCACTCCCTGGGGTGGGGGTATGGTTTCTGCTTCTGGGCAGCCAAGTATCCCTCACTCCACTGCTTCATTCTCTCTTTGCGTCCGACCTTGGCCTACAACAGAAGCACTCAGTTAGTGACATGGAACGGCCATTCGGGCTAGATACGTTGTGTATCATCGGAACATACCTTGGCCTTCTTCACCCTCACCTCACGCTCGTGCACGTATGCCACAACCGCGACGTAATCCTCATGGTTGAGCTCTTTGACGAGCCGCTTCTTCTCGGCGACGCTCGTTGCATTGATGATCTACCAAAGTGTTAGGAAGCGCTGCCGCCGTACTGCTCGCGCGGTTGCGGTGTATGTAGGTACATACCTTGAGGGCATGGGCGGGGATCTTGTCGGCGGGCTTGTCGGCGGGCTTGTCGGCGGGCTTGTCGGCGGGCTTGTCGGCGGGCTTGTCGGCGGGCTTGTCGGTGGGCTCGGCCGCGGGCATGTGCTGCACGATGTACTCGCGCAGGTATCCTATCACCTCGAGGTAGTCCTCGAATGGGATGTCACGCAGGAGCTGCGCCGTCTCATCCAGGGTCTCGGCAGCGATGATCTGCTAAAGTGTTAAGGAAGTTCCGCCACTGTATTGCTCGCGTGTTGTACATACCTCGAGGGCGGCCGCTCGGCGCTTGTCAGCTCTCTCGGCCACGGACACGGGCGTTTCTGACTTATCCCTCTTCTTGCCATTGATCTTGTTCTCGGTGGGATTGCCCTATCAGTGTCGTGTCAGTAATCTCGTCTCGAAGGGGTGAGACGGGATGCATACAGCGAGCTTGGTGTTGCGAGTGCGCTCGAAGGACTCGGGGACGGAGTCGGCGGCCATGGTTGCGGCGGTGTCGTTACGGGTATACACCATTTTGACGTAGGCGTGGGCGGATTTTGATGGAGGATGAGATGGAAGTTGAGGGAGAGTGTTGATGGTGGGAGAGAGAAGGAGAAAGAGATGAAGGTGGGAGAGAAACTGTGCTTCTATAGATTCCGGATTTGTAGCATTGAACTTCCAAGGCAACCAAAGCCCGCTTATGTATTCGGCTGCTCGTCCCCGTTGAATCATGCGCAGCTGGCTGGATCGAGTTCGCACTAGTTCCGTATGGTGGAGGACTGTTGTAGCTGTCGACGGTCGCCCTACCTAGAAAAGGAAAACGTTCTGACTGAACGAGGGAATGTCGCCACAGATTACAATTTGGGTTGGACTGCAGCAGGGCCGGTTGACATACGATGATGGGTTCGACGACAGATATGGGATGAAGAGGACCCAACCTTCATTCCCAGACTATCTCCTCTTGCAACCGATCCGGTCATTCGGACCGGTTTGAAATGCAGACGTCCGGGCATACCACCGCTCTCACCGATGAACTCTTCATCCCCTCCTCTCAATCACCAATGAGCTCGCCCTGAAGACTTTCCCGGTTTCCGCGTGCTGTGCGTCCCACCTGCGAAACACGTCTCGCATATAACATACATATTCGCGTTACCCTTTCCACCCCCCGGCGAGAATAAATGCTCTAATCGTCCGGGTTGTGGACGCTTCTTTGGTGTTGGTGCTGGTGCTGATGCTGGACCTGCGAGTGTTTCGGCGTGAATCTCCGTGCACTGGCGAGGGAAGGCGGCATCGTACGCATGACGAGCAGTAAGATTCCAGAAATAGTAACGATAAGGGCTAGAAACGCAATGGAACAAAGTACAATAGCTGGACGGTAGTGTTTCAACCTGTTCTTCGACTGCTCTGCAGGCCTCTGGTCACCCTCATGGGCTATCACTCACAAAATTACCACCGTGGAGCGGCGTTGATCACATAAACAAACAGCCCATGGTCACTTTCGCTGTTACTCCCCACGCCCTCCTTTCTATGGTATCTCCCGATAAGAGGTAGGGGACGAGGCGGTGAGAGGAGCGGACGTTTGTTTTCCTGGCTTTATTTCCTTGGTGCGAGTCGCGACTTCGGTGACAGGCGGAGGGCAGAGGAAGCCGCACGCTTTGTCTATTCCTCTCATCTCCCATCTCGGCCCCAAGGAAGCGAATGACTGCAAGTCTGCAACCAGGACCTACTGCCACATGTTCTTGGCATCTGGTCAGGCCGACGGTTGCTCTGAATCTCGCCGTCTTCGCCTCCTGCAGTGCGAGCCGAGTGGGGAGACGATCCCGGGATGCCACTGCCCAACGCTCATCCGGGGAGCAAACCGGACGGACCGACGGCCAGCGAGATGCCAACGCAAGGAACAACCGATCGATCGATCTTTTGATTGCAACTTCGCGTGCAACCTCCTCTGTGTATGCAAGAGCCGTAGGGAAGATGCCAGAGGTACTATACCTAATGCGGTCTCTGAAACGTTTAAACTGATTCATGGTTTGTTCTGCTTTCTAATTGTTTTCCTCGTCTGTCGTTCACCACCGCAGAGATACTTTGAGGTTCAGAGGTCTGAAGTACACAAGCCTTCTTTTCTTGTTGCAGATCTAATCGAATCAGTCTCATCAGTTGCCCGTACTCATCCAGAGTCTCTCATCTGGTGCACAAAACCCGGATAACCCCTTCGGACCGTCCCGTCTGGAACCGCCATTGCACATTATCAGCGTCAACTCAAAAGGACGGACACGGCGGAGAAGGACGTCAACGGAGAAGCACGTACACGGCAGAAAAGGGCGTGCACAGCGGAGAAGGGCTTACACGGCGGAGAAGAACATATCCGGCTGAAAAGGACGTCAACGGAGAAGGACGTACACGGCGGAGACGAAGGTCAACGGAGATGGACGTACCCGTCGGAAAAGGACGTAAACAGCGGAAAAGGAGCGTAAACGACGGAAACGAGCTTCGGAAGTTGCTACTCTGGCTCCGTGGAACCGGGAGGCTACGAACGACGCCTACAGGACCTTCAAGGCTACGAAGCCGCTCGCAGGCTCCTGATACAGAGCCATCGACATATATCAGTGGACGGAGAATCATCGCCCTTTGGGCAGTTGCCCGTACCCGTCGAGGGTCTCTCACTATCTGGCTGTCTGTCGGTGGCACACTGCCGCCCGATTTTAAAGTTCAGAGGTGAGACGGTTTCAACTTCCAGGCACCAGGTTAAAGGTTTCGCACTGGACTGGACCGCGGGGTGCTCAGTCTTCGGTACCAAAGTACTCATCATCTCTGGCACCCATCAGCACAGTGCATCCCAGCGTAGCCCAGGGTACCAGACACGACACGACACGACAAACGGGGCGGGGGGTAGGCGGGACGGGGGGCGGACGATTCCGCAACTCTCCGACTGCAGCCTACGCAGCAAAATAAACACGTTTTGACATCCCCACTCCCAACCACCCAACCGCCCAAGCCACGGAGTTCTTTCTTACGGGGTTCGACATCGGCCGGAATGAGACGCCTCGCCCCGAGGCTCGACGTGACGTGTCCAGCCACACCACACACCACACACCATTCGACCACGACGGACAGCGGGCGATGATTGGGTATGAGACTATACGACTATGATATGAGTGCAAGTGTGCAAGGCCATGGGCCATGGATTCGGTGCGTTGTGATGCGCAATATATTACCGTGTGCGCGCCCGACCTGCGCTGCGGGGGCATCCGTTGCTTCGGCGTGGCTCCCGGGGTCTGATGTCGCAGAGGAAACCGCAGAGGAATGAGAGGGAAGTTGAGCCATGGCGGTGAGCGGCGAGCGAGCGCTGAGGTTGTTACTCACTCACTCACTTACTCACCGATGCGATCCCATCCAAACGATAGAAAGTTCCGAGCATATATGTGCACTAAGTATCTACTGAGACCCCCGCTCTGACGACGTGACGGACCGACCCATGGCCACTGGCCACTGCGCGCCCATCATCCATGTGCTTTGCATAATCGCTCGGTTCCTGGATCTTCCTGGATAATGATGGACAGCAAGCTCGTATGTACCGTATATATGGACAGCCACCAATGGATCACTGGCTACCTTCCTATGTGCCCGGATCTCGTACCCGTATCCATCCCTGTTTGGTCGATGCGATGGAGAGTGAGTGAGTGAGTGAGTGATGGGCAGCTGACAGACGTCCACGTGGACGAGTGCGTCGTGGGCCGTCGCCCACTCACTCACGTTCCTATATACGAGATATGGGTACTCTAGACACGGGAGCGGGGGACCGGGGGTTCGTGTGCACTGTGCACTGTCGACTGTCGACGTTCTCCCGTGCCAGGTGCCTTGCGCCCTGCATTTACCCCACTCGATATAGCTACCAGGTACGTACTCCCTACGATGTGCGTGCGTATAAAGGGCCGCCATCCCCCGCCCCCCCGAGCTGTCTTACACGGCTTCCCATCCCCCTCCGTCCCCTCGCCATCCATCAGCAACACGCAACTAACCTCCCAGTCCAACAAATAAACAAAAACCCTCCATCGCCAACCGCCGTCCCCATCACTAAAACCTCGCCCCAATAATAACCAGTTATGGTGTACCTTACCCGGCAAGCCGTACGGAACGGCGCAAAGCTGCCCGACCCGCTGCCATTTCCGCCGGCGATCAAGTCTCGCGTCACCAAGAAGAAGGGGCCGCGCAAGCAGACCTCCACCGCCAACCAGAAGGTTCGTTTCTTTTGCCATGCGCAAATCAGATCTTCGGGGTTGAGAGAGAGAGAGAGAGATAGAAACTGACGCGGTTGGTTGCGTTGCGTTGCTTAGCCGCCGCTCATGACTGCAAGGGAGAAATCCAATAAGAACTTGAAGAAGAAGAAGAAGGCGACGGCACTGGAGAAGAAGAAGGACGAGAAGGAGGTGGAGAAGATATAAAGGGCCTGACACGGATATGCCGCGATATGTGGGTTTGGGCCCGCTCGGGGTGAGGTGGTTGGTGCGGTGGTGGGGTTGAATTGGGCTGGGTTGGTGGATGAAGTGTGTTTCTTCCCACCGCGGGGAGGGGGGGCGTATGGGATCGGGATCAGGATTGGAAATGGGAATGGGGGATGGGAGGGCTTTGCGCTGCAACTTTGATTCGAGATTCGAGGGATTATGACGGCCGACACGGAAGACCGCGGTGTACCTGTTTGTTAGTGGTTTTCCTGGAAAGCGGGGTGGAGGGTAGTATGTGCGGCATGTGCTTTGGGGGATGGACGGACGGCATCGTGTGCTCTTTCGAAGGATTTATGCTACCTACTCTTGGGTCTTCCGCTCGTTAAGGCCTTGTGTCTAGGTCCGTTCAGTGGGCAAGATCAAACGTGTCTTTGTTGTGTTGGTCCACTGGCCTCCATTCGACGGCGAAGCGAGCCCAACACGGTGCCGTGTGCTCTTTGCTCTTTGCAGTCGTGAAGCCGCCTTCGCTCTCGATGGATTTCGATGCGAACATCGCTTGACATGTCCGAGCGAGCCGATCGGCACCGATCGGAGGAGGGAGGGAGACCGGCCGGCCAGCGTTCTCAACTCGGTGTGGCGGTAAGGCGCCGAGTTGGGTTCACCACGGTAAGCTTGAGGTTCCGGGTGTCGCGTCCAACAAGGGGTGCACGATGGTAGAAAAGCCCGAGCATCCGCCGAGTCGAGCACCCCTCGTAGCAAGCACCCCGCACACTACAACTGTGAAACGAAACACCCTATGTGCTCCCACGCTACTTACCAGCCTATGTCCAAGCGCGGGCTTCGAGACCGTGCCCACCGCTTCACCGCCGCTTCACCGCCGCTCCCCCGCCCCGGCAAGATGGACGGGAAGGCCCCGCACGCATCCTCGTGCTCTGCGCGCGGTTGCAGAAAGTCATTCCTTTTGTGCACCGATCCGTCCGTCCTGGCCCACCAGATCAGAGAGTAGGACGGCGCGGATGAGACGCGCTTGGTTGCGAACTTGCGATGAACGAGTATTACCTGCCATCCTGTGACTGCGGCTGGGGTTGAGGTTGAGGGTGGTGGATCTCACGGATCACGCCGGAGATGTGAGCAGCCGCTGCGAGACGATTTGGTCGCCGTGCGCGGATTCCTGACGGTACAAACGGCTGAACTATCGGGATTTATACGGATTTATTGCCAGGTAGGAGGTAGGTATGTTCGATGATGGATGATGGAGGTCAGCCCTCTTGTTCTAACTTCTAATGCTTTTCGACGAATGTCTGGTTTCCCACGGTACTCGTGGTCGTGACGGTTCTTGGTAAACGGTGAATACCTACCTCCTACATACAGATGGGTGACTCGGCTCTCGAGTCCGAGTTTTCGGTTCCCAGTGCCAGCTTTCGCGGGCCAGGAGGTGTGGAGATGGAGATGGCCGAGGAGAATGAGAATTGGAGCAGCTGACGGAGTATACCGTCACGATTCAATGGTGAGATCTGGAGATGTGGCACCGATGTACTTCCTTTTGTTGCAGAAGATGGTCTACCTACCGACTCTGTCTCCGGATAGTAGTATGTACGCAGCCGATGACCTTCTCGGAGTTGGGAGTTGATATGGCAGTGGGAACCCCTCCTTCCGGCAGTATAGGCAGTACAGGTCCCGAGCCGGAAAACCCAAGACTCGATGTCGAGACTCGATAATTTCTCAAAGCCGAGCCCGTAAGATATGTTCTAGCCTGCCGGGCAAAACTAGTATTTTATAAATGGACCGGCCACCAGACCAAGCGACCGGCCCCCAGACGAAGTGACTGGATATACGAAGTGACCGGACAGTGGGGAAAAGTTTTGCGAGCAGACCGGTCTGCCCGCATATTTTTGAGGAGGCCAGTCTGCTCGCAAGTTGCCGGCGCTACTCGTTAGCTAAAAAGTTCTGTGGTGCCATTAGAGAAAATCTTTTTCTCGCTACTACGAAAGAGCTGTTCCTCTTGCCACCATGAATAGACAAATATCAGGTTTGACATATTTGATATTCGGCTTCACATCTTCAAGCATCATGCCTTCACATATCACCGTCATTACTGCGATAGTAGAAGCTACAGCCTACAGATGCCTCTGCCGAACTTTCAAGTATTGGTTGACAGAACTGAGAACAGTCCACGAGTCGCCGCTGTTTGACCAGCACCCACAATAAGCCGCCGCAGTCTCCTTCCAGGTGCCCAAACAGCATCCAGCCAGAAAATGGCTCAGCCTACTGACAACATAACGAAGGTCATCTGCGGTGGTGGTTGTATTCAGGGGGAAGCTGGAGGAGAAACAGCTGAGGAAGACATTGGACGGGTGTTGAGTAAGAGAAAAAGGGTGCACGGCTAGGACGCACGGCTGAGGGGACGATAACGTGTAAATTCACATGAGGTCTGTGTGAAGATTTGTGCGTTGACTCGATAGAACATTATTGACTGCTGATATACTTCAATCCATCGCCGTAAATGTGATGCCCATGGATATGCACATAAATCATGTCCGGCAGGCTGGTCTACTCGTAAAATAATCTCGGTGGACTGGCCAGACGACCAAAATCACCCAGCAGGCCGGTCTATCGGGTTAAAAATTATCTGCAGAGACCGGTCTGTCCAGAATATTTTCTAACTCGGCAGTCCGGTCAGATTGCATATCCAGTCATTTGCCCCCCGGGCCGGTCTATTTATAAAAAAACACATTTTTCCCGGCAGGCTAGAACAAATATGTACTTGGATTACCGCTGTCGAGAATCCGGTGGTAGTGGTAAATAGTACATGAATCATACATACCCAGACAGTAAATCCAGCTGAACAGTGAACTCACTACTCATGAACGCCGGACGTCTTCGTCGTGTTACTGTCACTATGCACCTCCAAGAATACCAGACTATCTCAATACTCTAGGTAAATCACCGGGACCACGCCGCTCCCCAAGCTGGAGCCCAAGGGGCGAACTTCGAAGACCAGACGAAGCGTGAAATTCCACACTGTGCCTGAGAGCAGCAGCGAATATAAAACCATGATCCAACGACCTGCGGAAGCGGCTCTCGTGCTGATAAATACATACCGCCCCTCCTTCCAAGTCCTATGTACTGCGGATACCGTTACATATGTCGCAATCTAGATTCCAACATCATTTCTGCACATTTACCGAGACACAGGCAACCACGGGTTCGCTAGCTAGTAAACATGCTTGTTTGAACTACCTACCTGGCTAGTTATGCTGACCACCAAGCACTGACTGCAGCAGTAGGAAATTGAACCGGACACATACATGTGCACTTTACCTGCCTATCGCTACTATTTTGATCTAACCTATTAAGGGTGTGAATAGACATATGTGTTTGTAAATAGTACCCACGAGAGATCCGCACCGTGTAAGTTGAATTGGAGTGGGTATAGGCCGACTCGCGGGGTTCTAGAAGCTTTTCATTCCTGCAGAGTGTATACACACCGGCACTTGTCTCTGCAGAACCTATATATCTCCTTAGTCCCTTCATATCCACCATCGTCTGCGCCTGTTTGGCCTCTTTCTCCTTCTCCGTCTCCCGGTGTTCTCCTGCCAAGGTCCTGGTTCAACTTACCGCTGCAGCCGACCAATTTGAGGTCTGCTCGAATCTCGGTAGCTATCGACGATCGTCTTGTTCTCGCTGAGAGATATTGAAGCGTAACTACTCTGCAGAGAAGAGACGGTTGCATACCATATGACTTCCAGACGCTGGCCAAAATACCTACCTTCCGGTATTTCGTCCCATCGGTCGGGGTAGGTATGTCAAACTGCAAAGGTATATAGTCAAGCCCGGGGGGGTTACCCGACGATATTTATGGGCTAAACTCGCACTCCATATCTACTGTATTACCCATGTCTACTGTATGACTGTATTACTGCGGAACAGCATCTAACCAAACCACACCAAACCACACCAAACCTCACCACCGACCCGCCGGCAAACGGCCTACAACGCCGAGGAAATGAAAGAGACGGGATAGACAGGCAGTCCTTTATCTGCTGATGCTGATGCTGATGCTTTCTGTTGGAACGAAGCTTCATGTGCAATAGCAACCCTATGTGCATTCTTGCTTCGCTTCCTTCGCTTCCTTTGGACTTGGCTACAGGAAGTCTGAGTAGCGGGGCGAGCACTTGTACCTTTTCCAGCTCGAGATGCCATTATGTGCCTCGAGTGTACAGATTCGGCGGGGTGTGCTAATTTGACCATACGATTCCCTAATACAATGGGTTGCATCGTCACTGCAAGAGAATGAATGGAGTTTCTACATATAAAAGGCCATAGCGAGGTCTACCAATGCCCATTCAGCGAGCCCACCAGGTCAACATCCCACCAGTCAATAGACCAACTCCTGTCATTCTTTTTTCGCTATCTTCACACCGACATCTGTCTTCTTTCTTTTTGTCTATCTTCCCACCGCCGTCTGTCTTTTCAACAGTGAAACAGAGTACCTAGCCAGCATGCGTTTCCTCCTGCTCTTTTCTGCCTTCTGGTTTACCGGTGCCGTCGTTGCGAACACTCTTCCCGCCTCGGGCCTGACCTCACGCCAAGAACCAGTTAATGCAACCGTTGATGCAACTGCTCTTAATGCAACTATCGATCCAACTGCCGAAACCGCCATGCGGACAGCCTCAACCTCACATGGAAGCCAGGTCTCCTTCAAGAGGGTCAGTGCTGTGTGTTCCCTCATGAAATTCGACTCGTGCTAACCGTGCCTATAGACGACCGTCTGCGAAACGACCAGTGGCGCGAGAGCCTACAGTGGCTACATTCGCCTTCCTGCCGACAAGCTCTCCGTTTACCAGTCGTACCCGATCAACACCTTATATGGTACTTCCAGTCTCGGAATGCGAACCCGGAGCGCCAACTCACCGTGTGGCTCAACGGCGGATCCGGCTCCAGCTCGCTCTCGGGACCATTCGAAGAGAATGGCGGCCCGTGCCGTGTCAACAACGACTCCGAAACCACGACGCTCAACCCGTGGAGCTGGAACGAGCACTCGGACATGCTCTACATCGACCAGCCGAACCAGTTCGGGTTCTCGTACGATACGCTGGTCAACTCGTCGCTCACCATGACTGCCAACGGGCAGCACATCGACAGCCTCGAGGGTGTCCAACCAGTGCCGGAGATGAATGCCACTTTCTACACCGGAAAACTGCCGAGTCAGGTTGTCGAGAATACCGCAAACACTACCGCCATCGCCGCCGAGACTATGTGGCACCTCCTGCAGGGCTGGACTGAGGGTTTCCCGCATCATCGCCGCAGGAGAGGGGACAAGCTGAGCATTTGGTCCGAGTCTGTATGTGCCCCTACCACTCCCTGACTTATGGAGATTACGGCTAACACACCCAGTACGGCGGCAAATACGGCACCGCAATCGCGACCTTCATCAACCGACAAAACGCGCGAATCCACGCCAACACTCTGCGCGGCACCATTCTACCACTCGAGACGCTCGGGATAATCAACGGATGCGTCGACCTGATACAAGGTGACTTCCTCGCGCAGCAAGCCTACTCCAACGTGTACGACACGCCGATCTTCAGCACCCCCAAATTCGCCTCCGCAAACGCCTCGTAGGCCAGACCCGGCGGCTGCAAAGCGCAAATCGTGAAATGCCGGCGCCTCGCGGCCCTCCACGACCCCGCAGACCGCGGCGACGTCGTTCTCGTAAACGACGCTTGCAGGAACGCCCTCGACTTCTGCTCGTACACTATGTTCGGCTCGTACCTCGCAACCAGAATGGCGAGTCTGCACGATATCGCCGCACCCCCGCCGACGCCCGTCGTCTTGGAACCGTAGCTCCTGGGCTACCTCATGCGCAAGTACGTGCTCGAGGACCTCGGTGTGCCCGTCAACTCCACTGTCTCCTCGTTCACCTCGTTCCTAGTGTTCAGGTCCACCGGCGACTCCGGGCGCGCCGGCAGCGTAGGGGAGCCGGCGGACCTGCTGGATGCGGAACTGAAGGTGTCGATGCTGTATGGCGATCGGGACTTCATCTGCAACTGTTTGTCTCCCCCCCCCCCCTCTTCCGCAGTATGCACTCGACCAGTCGACTAACCCACCACCGCAGGGCTGGGCGGCGAAGCCCTATCACTCGGGCTCTCGCACCAGGGCGCCGCACAGTTCCGGGTAGCCGGGTACGCCGACGTCATGGTCGGCGGTGTACGCCGGGGTAAAGTCCGCCAACACGGCAACCTCTCCTTCACGCGCGGTATGCCCCCCTCCCCTCCATTCCCCCCTGTCCCCCTCCCCCCTCCAACGCACCAACACACCCCAGTCTTCGATGCGGCCCACCGCCTCCCGTTCTACCGGCCATTGACCGCATCCGCCCTTTTCGCGCGATGTCAAACTGCTGCTGCCCGGGGTGGGGAGGCTGCCGTGTTATGTTCTACATCCGCTGGGGTGCACGGGGCTGGAATGGGGGGGCGTCGTGAGTGGCGTGGCGGCGGTAGGGAGGTATTTACTTCAGGGGGAGAGGGGAGAGGTGTAGAGAGGGGAGAGGGGAGGGGGTGGTTGGGAGGGGGGTTTAGATCGTACGTTGGACGTTTGTTGTTTGCTGTTTGCTGTTTGCTGGTTAATGAGTAATGTAATTCATGGTTGTTGTTTGTGCTTCTGCTTCTGCTTCTGCTTCTGCTTCTACATCGCTAGACTCGCGAGTAATGTAGAATCGAAGTTGGTACTAGGTACCTATACTCTACTACAGTCATGATCGATGATTCGTTCTCGTAGTTCGGCCGCTGGTTAGCGTCTGCTCCGTTTTCCGCTTATTACCTCTGAGGCTTGTCATTCCCACCAACCCGCGGTACTAGTAGTGTGAATGAGCCATGAAAGCCTCGGTTGAAAAATGAGGTGTTTGATCTCTAAAATCACGCGCGAGTGACCTGATGTGAAGAGCTGTAGCATGTGGCGTGTGCTACAGTTAGTAAGCTCAAGTGGCTACGGTACTATACTACCTAGTATAGTAGATCCAGCCACACTCACGCAGCCGTACATAGTCTCACAGTTCACAGCCGACCCGACAAGGAGTGACACGGTGAGGAGTAATGCCATCACGACGAAGGTAGTAAGAAAACCGCAGACCCCGCCCCGGTCCGCTTTTTGCTCCGAATCCATGTCCACAGAGTAGGTACACAGAAGGTGTCTTCTCATCCACGTACACACAACACATAACGTACACCGCCCCATACCGTAAGTACCGGTACAATACACCCAGCCCTCCCTCTTCCTCCAACCCCTTCCCATCCCCCCCTCTCTCTCTCCCGCCTAAGCACCAAACCCCATCTCCGCCCCCGCGCCTCCCCCAAAGGCCGCTTCATAGCCGTCCATGCCCATATCGGCCATTCCCAGGGGTGGCAGAATGGAATGCAAGTACGTAAAATCGCTCTCGAGCATGAACTCTCCCAGCTGCGTTCTGAACGGCGATTTTACCTGGCCACCCTGGCCCTGTGCTCCCTGCGCCTGCTCGCCGCTGCCGCCGTACTGTTGTTGCTGCGCCGCGTGCTGCGCGTGCTGGATCAGCTCATGGTTTGTTGCCGGCGGGATCTGGGTGCGGTCGAAGAGCAGCGGAGGGTTTAGTTGCAGCGTGCGTGGGGAGGAGGCGGCTATGTGGGTTAGTCCTGCTGGTGAAGGGGGGAGGGTGGGAGGGTGACAAACCGAGTGGCGCGACGTAGCGCATAAGGTTCTTGAGGAAGAGACGGCATCGGTTCGCGATCCTGTTCCCCGTCGCGAGGACGTCGAGCGTCTCGACCGCCATCTCGAGGTGCTTCAGGAGACTGCCAGTCTCGTGCACGAAATCCTTTCTGTGTGCGAGTTGCCGCACCTGCGATACGATCAAGACCCTGCTGGCGAGGACGAGCGACGCGTTGAATGTGTAGTACAGCGTGAACCACCAGAAGCCGAGTAAGTCGCTGCGGTGCTTGACTTTGTGGATGATCTCGACGGTCTGGATCGCAGAGTCGCCGCACGCCTTAATGCTAGCCAGCCCAAAGTTCCAGAAGAAGTCGCCCTCGAAGCGGTTCGTGCTTGGACCTGCGCCCCAAATCTCGCTGAGACCCTTGACGGCGAATTGTCGGTGGAGGAGTGCGCGCGTGTTGTAGTAGCGCAGCGAGAGGATGATGCGTTGGCGCCAGAACTGGGACGGCGAGCCGCCGCCCTCGGGGATGTCCGCTGCCGAGACGGTCTGCAGGACGGTCGGCAGCGATTGTCGCCAGGTGGCGAGCTTCTCCTCGATTTCGGCGATGCGCGCAACGTCGGTGAAAGTGGGCTCGGATGGGTCTGTGCCGCCGAGGTTGCCGCCGTAAAGCGTGTCGATTATCCGCCCGAGAAGCGTGTACAGCTTGATCGAGACGATGAAGAAGGTCATCGACGTACACTCCGGAGGCTGCACGGGATTCACGGGCGGGGTCATTATCATGTTAGCTCGTAGGGCGTCATCTTCGACGTCGAGCGGGAGCTCAAGCTTATCGCAGTACTGGGCGATGGCGGATGGGCGACCGAAGGTCATACACAGAGTTCTGTCCGAATTAGTCTTCCATCATTCAGTGAATATCCAGCGTACCGCCTACCGGTCCAGTAAGACTAATCCGTACCACGCCCTCTTCCTTAATTCCCTCTGCAACGGCTGAAACCGCTGTAGCGCTTGCGTGCTGTGCAATCCCAGTTGTATCGCCACACGGATGGCAAGTCCATGGGTGGTCCAGCACTGAACTGGTCTTCTCGTGCTCTGTAGGTAGTGGCTCATCAACAGCAGCAGTTGTACGGAATCCAGACTTGTCATCCGTAGGAGATGTCCGTTACACAGCGCATAGCCCCTCTTGTAGAAGACTTCTGCCGCAGCGTACTTCTCCTCAGTGCTCACATCCTCCTCCGTACTCGCACGGGAACCCATTGCCATCACCAGATTCAGCAGCGCGAGCCAAGTCCGCCTGACTTTCGTGAATCCATCCTTCAGTGCCGCCTCGTAATCGTCGAGGAAGGTCGGCTGGTGCAAGTACGGGTAGAGCACGTTGGTGTTCGCAAAGTACAGTGAGATGTAATGTCGAGCTTTATGCTCAGCGGGTATCACATAGGGATTGACGTTTCCCGGCCGGATATCGAACTCGGTGGAGCCGTCTTGACCGGAAGAACCCCGCGGTGATAGTGGTTGTGATTGCGCTTCCGAGGCTTCTGCTCGGCGAAGATCTTTTTTGAATGCCCCCGCTACACTGACGCATGTTGACAGTGCCCGCGTAACGTGGCCAATGAGCGCAATATTCGATGAAGGGCCTGCAGTGACGAGTCAGTATCCGCTCCAATCTTGCCGGCAGTGGGATGAGGTGTACTACCGAAATACCCATAATCGTCCTCATCGCCCAAACTCAGCGCTCCCATTCCGTCCAACACCGTATCCGGCGCTGGAGTGTCGTCCTCCAGATGTCCATGTCTGACATTGACAAACATCTCGCCACTGCTACTACTACTATCCGGCGCGGACGATGACGACCTCGAGTGCTCCCGCTTTCTCTTCGACCTTGACGACTCACCGATTGAATCTCTTCTTCCGCGCTCATCCGATACTTCGTCTCCCGGGACCGCAGTGGGCGTGAGCGAGCTCCGTAGCTGCTCGTTGAGTAGGTTTTCAACGGCGAGCAGGCGAGTCTCGAGGCGGCCGATATAGCTACATATGCACGTCAATCAATCGATTCGTCCGCGACCGTTTGACTGTCTGCACCGGGTAGGCGGGCGGGCGGGCTTACTCCTTGCTTACTATAGTGTTTGCCGACGATGCCGACTGCTGATACACGCAATCAAAGTCAAGATCTGGGGGGTTTCCAAAAGTGATCCGTTAGCCCGGGAGGTTTCTTTTCGCTTTGCCGATGAGCTCGCTCGCTAGGGGGGATATTGGAGGGGGAGGGGGAAGGGCGGGATGGAGTTGCCGGAGGTGAAGGATATAAGATGGCGACAAAGTCAAGCTTTTGAAGCACGGACGGATGAGATGACCCACATACCTCTGCACATAGAGCATCTCGGACGCACACCATCGCACTGTCATCGCGCGGACCAGTAAGCCAAGGCACTTTACTACACTCAAGCTACGAGGTATCTCCGCGGTGAAGCCAGCCTCCGTCTCTCAGCCACTCTCCCTCCTCCTTCTCGATCGGTGCACTGCTGAAGATGAAGATGATTGTGAAGATTGTGAAGATGATGCGATGATTGATGACTGGTTATCCAACCTTTGATTTCCTCAATCTACAGGCATTGCAAGCCAGCGACACTCTCTTCCGCTTCGAACCGCCGTCGATGCTGCCAGCACCAATTGCGCCGGAGCCGCCGCCGCCGATGCCATTCGACGAGCTGATCGGCGTGCCGACTCCTCCGGGGCCACCAGGATTACTTGCTGCGCTAGCACCATCCTCGCACTCGCTATGGGCCCTATTCATCATCCACAGAATGATGGGTGATGAGTTCGGAGTGTGCGCGCGTATTTGTGATTGAGTGTGTGTGTTGGGTGAAGTCGCGTCAAGGTGGTTCGGACGGTCGGGGAATGGTCGGTTGGCGTTGGGGGCAAGGGGGGGAAAGAGCGGAAGAGGACAGACCGTTTCGCTTGCTCTCTTTTTTCTTGCACTGCGGCAGAAGGCGGGTTTACATACGGCGGGGTTACTTCGGATTGCGCGGCAGAAAGGGAAGGGGGCGCCGGGTTCGACGGGGATTGCGGCTGGACCGGGGTCCGAAATGTGGGGAAGTCTTAAGCAGGCGGCTCCTGCATGCAGAGGCTTTGTCAGGAAGCAGCGCGGGATTTAAGCAATGGCGTTCTGGCCACTTCGACTGGCGATGGGGGCAGCTGCGCCTAGACAGGGGCGACAGGGGTGCGAGGAGACCGAGACAGCGACCGACGGAGACAGGGCCAGGACCGAGGAGGACGAGGAGGCCCCGTGCGAGTACGGGCTCGGGGCTAGGGAGAGAACGGGGGCGACTAGGGAGCTGTCAGCCCTATCCGAGGCCAGTGTGGGAAGGGTGCTGGCTGCGGGATACGCGGCGTCGCGTCCAAGATGCCAAACAGGTGATGGACAAGCGAGCAGCCGATGATCGCCATGCCCGAAGGAGGCTGGTGATTACTGATCTCTTTCGCTCGCGACGAGACGAGACGGGTTGTGCGGGGTACATGCCGTAGTCTGGCGACTTCCGGGCGTGCATGATGCTGCAAATGCAAGGCCGTGTTCGCGTATGCTAAGGGGTGCGCGTCGCGTTCTGGCCATCTGGGGGCTGGGTGGACAATCTTGTCTGATATATAGGGGGTTGGAGATGCTCAAGGAGATTGCATTGACTTCGGAGTTCGTATAGCTGGGGGGCTGCTGGTGGTGGTGGCGAGCTGTTTGATATGTTCGGCTTCTGCCCACGGAAGCTGTGAATATGAATCATCGTATGCATAGCACGAATGGCCGTGGACAGTCGCGACGGGCGGCACGGTTGAGCCCCAATGCACAGAGCACCGCAATGGGTCGGAGAAACGTTTGGAGCCTTGCGTTGCGTTGCGACGACCGACCTTCCATCGTCATCACTACAATCACCACAATCACCACCACCACCACCACCCTCTGAGAGAGAGAGAGAGAGACCTTTCGACACTCGCTGCTTGCGTACCGAAAACTCAAACTCAATTCCCCCTCAGTACCACTAGCATACTCCAGAGTCTTTCTCCCGCTGTCACATCGCCTCATCCGGCAACCCTACTGTCGCTCATTCCCCTCCTCGAGCTGCAGGCAGAATGGACTCCAAGTCTCAATACTTCGAGCTATTGGGCCTCGGCGCACACCGATCCGTGCTCTCGATCGCCCCGTTCCTGCTCGGCGGCTACCTGATCCTCCGTCTCATCCGAGAGTACGTCTACCGGAAAAGCCGAGGTGCAGCAACCAACTCGGTCGTTGGCAACAAACAGGACGGAGGAGATACCGAAGTTGAACGCACGCCGGAGTTCGAAGAATGCGAACTCATTATCAAGGTCAAACAGGAACCGGGCCATGATCGCGATCCGAAGAGCTTTTCGAAACACTATCATGTCGAGAAGTGGGAGGATGCGAAGCTGTCCGCCCCGGCCTCGGCTGTGCGCGTGGTCGAGACCATGGCTGCCAACCCGAAGTAAGTAGCCGGAGCTGACGCATTTACATGGAAAAAGCAGCTGAAGAGTCAATCAGGGTTCCCATCCGCCGCCGGAAGGTCCCCCAATGGAATAACAGCGGCCCCTCACCGCCGCAGACACCTCTCTCACATGGCGACCGCGACCGCGACCGCCCCCAACCCACCGCCCCCAACCCCGAAACACCACGCACCCCCCGCCACAGTGTCCGCATCTCGAGCGGCACCAAGACTCCCTCGCGTGTCACCGTCGAGATCCCACCACGCACCACCCCGAAGCCGCCCTACATCCCGCCGCCCACCGACCTCGACGCACCCACCTTCTCCCCCGGCGACCTAGTCCTACGCCGGCGTCCCTCGCGCTTCGTGCACCCAGGCACCGCGGACGCAGACGAGTACGACGGCCCATTCATCCTCGCGTCGACGAGCAATCCCGCGCCTGTGCACCTGCACCACGTCCGCGGCGCAAAACTGGCCTCGTGGGCGAAGCTGGAGCTGCCGCCGGCCTCGAGCGCAGAGAGGTGGACACAGGAGTCGAAGCTTGTGCACTACACGGGTGCACTCACGGTCGCGGAGCTGCGGGAGGCCACGAAGGAACGCGATGGCACCTTCATCATGGATAAGATCCGGAGTGAGCGCTGGGTCCAGGCGAGGGGAGGCGTGCTCGCCAGGGAATTTAGGGTTTCGTGGCTGGGGTACCCGTGTGAAGACGATACGTGGGAGCTCGAGGGGAAGGTTTACAATACGGATTGGCACATGATTGAGGAGTTTGAGGGCAGGAAAGCATAGTTAGTCGATTGGGCGGGGGGATCTTTGTTTCGTGACGTGGTTGGTTTGATTGATTTGGCGCTTTTTTCTTTCTTCATTTCTTTCTAGATGGGATTGACTGGGCGATCTGGGCGGTTGAGCTTTTTCTGGGAGGCAGGCAGGACTGATTGGTGGGTGGCGTTTGTGAGCATTTGTCGGGGTTTTGTTTGGCATTTTTTTTCTTTTTTTCTTTTCTTTTCGTAGGACGGATCTGATCTTACGCTTGTATAATTTGGCGGGATACCTAGACGCATGAATGGATGGATGGATGGAATAGGCCTACTTGCCCGGTGCCTTTACGGCAGGGATCCGGTACCTTCTATGGCAGATGAAGGAAGCTCCGAGTCCATGCAGTGCAGTGCAGTGTGTGTAGTGTAGTGTAATATCGGTCAGATTCATCCTCCGGCAAGAACCTCCAGAAAATACGCAGGTATCATATAGAGTACACATCCTCCCTCTCCCCTCGCACTCCACTCCTCCACTCCCTCCCCTCACAACGACGCGCAAGCAACTGCAAAACCACCCGCTATGCAACAAAAGCACCCGACTCCCCGAAAGAAATCCCATTACGACTATGACTCTACCAGTCGACAGCCCAGCCGTTCTCCTTGAGGAACTCCTCGCTCGCAGCTCGCAGCGCAAGGTTCGGCCGCAGGTCGCTCTCCTTCAGTGGCTCGCGCGTCAGCGGGTCCGTCTGACTGCGCTTCAGGTGGTCGATCAATGTTGAGCGATCGTAGGAGTGGCCATGGATCGTCTACCCACACACACACATCAGCCTTGCCACGATCTTCCGGAGAGATGGAGGAGGGAGACCATACGATAACAGGATCCCACATAACGCCAAAGGTGATATTATCGATCAAGTAATCCGGGACGGTACGTTTCTGCAACCTCACCGCCTCCGCTCTCCCAAAGACGTCCTCAAGGCGTCTACACCTATCGACCTTCTCCTCGTCGTCCCCGCCTCCCTGCATCACCGCCTCACACGTCACCCGCAGCAGCGCGCTCTCGCGCAGCACGCGCTCGCGCTCCGCATGCTCCCACTTCACCTTCTTGGCCTGCAGGCACGACGCCGCGATCGCGGAGATGGACGGCGACCGCTGCGAAATTGCCAGCTGGTACGCGCGCTGGCTCATCGAAAAGGACTCCCCGGGTCGGTTCAGGTGCAGCAATGCTACGCCCAGGTAGGTGTACGCTTTCACTGGAGGACGAGCACTGGTCAGCCACGGCCCCTACCACCACCCGAGAAACAGAGAGAGAGAAAGAGAGAGAGAACGCTCACGCACACGAACTAGGAAGCAGGTCGATAGCCTTCTCGCAGTCCTCGACGACGGCTTTCCACTGCTCCATGCGGGTGCGCGCCAGAGCGCGGTTCGTGAAGAACGCTGCATTGCTGCGGGCGCGTCAGTCTCAAACCTGTCGGGGTAGGAGGGGAAGGGGGGAAAGGAAAGAGAGGCGCACGTGGGGTCCTTGATTATCGCTTGCGTGTAGAACTTCTCGGCGCCGACGAAGTCGCCGTTTTGGAAGCACCTGTGCGAGAGGGGACGTGTGCATTGTCAGCTCTAGATCCGAGGACGATCCGAGTATCCACTGGGTACGGCGGAGATTCTCACTGGTTGCCGCAGACTTTGAGCGCATCTGCGGTCGTCATCTTGAGAGTGTGTGTGAGGTGTATGTGTGTGTCGTGTGTAGCGTAGGTAGCGAAGTAATTGCAGAGCGAACGGGAGGGAGGCGAAGTCTTTACGATAGATAGCAAGTTGTCGTTGTCGTCCTCGGAGTTACAGGAGCAGCGGAGGACAGCGGAATCCCGAGTGGTTGCTGACTACGCTTGCTATCTCTCGCTACGACCCGTCACGTCCGACGAAGCTTCGATGCTCTTCGAACCAAGACGGGTTGGTTGGTAACTGGTTGTTGGGTTAGGGTTACCTGTCTAAAGTTACGCGTCACGATGCAGTTCCAACTCACCTCAAACTTTGGATGGAGATCACGGATTTTCTGTAGATCGCCAAACGAGCAATCGAAGAACCAAGCGGTAACCGGAAGTGGATTGATGTTTAACGCCTAATTATTCTGCAGAGACAGTCTATGAGAGAATTCAGCCGCAGTGTCTCTCTTGATGTTGCCTCTGTTTCATTTAACGAGTGCTGCTGAGAAAGCTGTGCGGCCTCTCGGAAAACGCCGTCGAGGGCTCGGCTTCCCATTTCCGTATTCGGGGTCGGGTTGGAACCAGCAAGGGGCCGAGCTAGAAACTTGCATGGGATTCTGCCAGCAACGGAACCAGCCAGCAAGTTGCAACCGATCCATCGCCGCTAGAGTACCGCCATACTTTCATCATACTAGCAAAGGCGACAGCGGAAGGATATGGCAGCAATAAATACGCCACATCACACGAAAGACAGTCAAGGAGTTAACCAACGGTCAGTTGCGTACCTAAGTCGAGCAAAATATACGTCAGTTCTCTACTGTTTAGCAGGAGTTACATACAAGGCTGGGCGAGCATGCCGTGTTAAGACTCGGCTAGGACCGACGACGGGGCGTAGGGGGTTGCTAAGGTCTTGGACACGGCCGGCTGTGGTGGTCGTGAGGTTTGCCCAGGGTGGTATGAGGTGACGGACAGGAGTGACTCAGAACTCTTCGCGAGTTATTATAATAGGGGTTGCGGATATTGTTGACAACTTGACATGGGAATGCTGCCATGGCGTCATGCATGATGAGGATTTACGTGGAGTACCTACATATCGTACGGCAGAGAGAGCAGCGCCCCAGCCTGGCTGGGGCTCAACTCAGTACTACAACCAAGCACAACTCCCGGTGGTGAGATCAAAGTCCTTTACCGATATGTACTTTGGGAGTAAGGCGAATGGGGTACCAGTACTTACCATGGAAACCCCCGTAGATACCCTTTCACCGGGTCGGCACCAGGCAGTGCTCTATCATCGTTCTCTGAGTCTCTGACCCGATGTTGTTGCTATTTCCAGCCGCCGTCGCCTCACCACTCAATTTTCAGAGACTCTGCTCCATGTACTGGGTTCATTTCGGCAAGGCACAACCTGTTGCAACTCTCCCAAAGCAGCTAACCTGTATTTCAGGAGCCGAATATGCCGGGCGGGAATCAGCACAGCCTGCCCACACTGGACATCTCGGTGGCATAAATAACACTCGTGGACCACTCGGTTTTCTTTTCAGCAACACTGCACACTCGCTGATCCAATCGTCACTCTCGCTCACTCACCCACTCGACCTCAGCTTCACCGCAAAACCAAATAAAAAAATGAAGTTCACATCCACCGCGACCGCCCTCTCCCTGGCCGCGCTAGCTCGCGCCCAACTCGACCTTACCAGCCTCACGCCGGAGCAATCGTCGGTCTACATGCCCATCATCTCCAAGCTTGCCGCGCTGGGAAGCCTCTCCCAATACTCTTCCTACGAGGCCGCGCTGGAGACGGCATTGACCGAGTTCGTCGCCACGCAGACCGCCTTCGCCTTCTTGACCATCCCCACCGGCTCGGCGTTGCAATCGTACATCGACGTCATGTCGTCCGTCAACGTCGAGTTCGCCGCCACCCAGACCGTGATCGACGGCCCCGCGAAGACCGAGCTCGTCGAGGTGCAGAGCGAGTTCTGGAGCGTCGCGGGGAGCATCGTTATGAGCGCTGCCTCCGCCGCCGGAGAGTCGCCGAGCGGGAGCGGCAGTGGGAGTGCCGTTGCGACTGCGAGTGGGAGTGGGAGTGGCAGTGAGAGTGCGACTCCGACGCCCACCGGCTCCAGCGGTAATTCGACGTCTTCGGCTACGGGAACGACAACCGTCAGGAGCACTTCGGTCATCTCGATCACCCGAGCGCCGACTGCGCCTGCTCCCGCCGCTAGCTCTGCTGCGCCCGATAACAGTGCGATGGGCTTGAGCGCCAGTGGGCTGATGATGGGTGTTGTTGCTGGTGTTGCGGCGGTTTTTGCGATGGTATAGGGAGCTGGGAGCTGGGATGGGGGTACCGGGTGATGTTTGTACGGCTTATGTGGGATGTAAATAGCACGTTTTGGATACGGTTGAAGTAACATGATGGAGTCTGTGAGCATTTTTTGGATACGACTAAAGTAACATGATGGAGTTTGTTTATGCAATGGAATTCGTGACCATAGGAGTGTTGACTCGGCCGAATCGAACTCGAGGGGATACCTACCTAATCCTCCGAAAAACTGGGGTGAAGCGGGGGAGAAAGCACATCGGAAAAACACTGCGGTCGAGTACCGCGCTCTACCATCCAAACACTGTGGGCGCATGAGAGATGTGACGTGATGTGCCCGTCTCAAACTCATGCAAGACCGCCAACATTATGCAAGTTAAGATTGGCCCATCCTTCCTCACAGTTCTGTGGGACACGAGATTCGGAGAATTAACGGTATCGCTACAGTGGTAACACGAAACCGGTACAACACCGCTTCCGAAGCTTCCACAGCCTACAGCCTACATCCTACAGCTCGCTACCGCATCCGCCCTTTGCCGCCAGGTTGAGCACGGCCAGTGCCACAATCTAGCGATACGTACCAGCCCGGGCAGACCGAATACGGGATCCAAATAAAGTGCGCCGCATCGTCGGGCCGACTGTCCCTCCCCCCTCCCGGCTATAAGCCGATATATACCTTACATTGATATAAAATCCCCTCCTCCCTCCTCCATCCTCCGCCTCCTTCCTACCCCCGTCTACCATCTACTCGCCCAGACAGAATGCTCCCCCACCTCCCCCTCCTCCTGCTCCCAGTCCTGCTGTTCGCCGCCAAGGCCACGGCCCGCTGCACCACCACAACTACGCCCACTATAACCCCGACCCCGACCCGCCCCGGCTGCAGCGACACCATCTGTATCATCTCCACGAACACCGGCTGCGGATGGGTCATGGGCGGCTGCTATCTGCATAGCAGCTGCGGCGGGACGTATTCTACCAAGGAGTGTAGCACGCCGGGGGTGAGCGAGGTGAGCTCTGAGGTGAGTGCGCCGTGCGGGGGGATTGGAAGGGATGGAGGGAGGGGGGGAGGGGTGAAAGGAGGGTGATAGGGATTGGCTAATGAATGGCGAGGGTAGAGCTCTACCACCACGACGACTACGGTGACGACGACGACTCCGGTTTAGGTGCTGTGGGACTGTGGGGAGGAGAAGGGTGGAATACAGCCATGTACAATGTATCATGAGCCCATGAATCAGGTTTCAAGTTCGCACGTATCTATGCAAACCTGTCAATTGTCACCTTTCACCTGTGTACCGTATGCGCCAGAGTGTTTGGCGGTCTAGTGCTGAGCGAAGCCTAAGTACGATGTCCCTTCCAGGGCTTTTCAGTAACGCACCGACTGCCACCGGGAGCTTCCCACCGGTTATATAGCCACCGAGAATTGGTGGGCTGGTGGTGGTAGGAACTGTAGTTGGTAGTTGGTAGAATACCGATAGTGAATGGTAATTCTGGAGGGAAACCCACAAACCACCAGAGGGTAGAAGGTATTCAACGTTATAGAACCCAGCTGCCACGGGGGTCCCTCACAGCAAGATGCCATCCGAGGGTGTCTTAAACCGGCAATAGGCGTAGTATCCGGGCGATATCCGTGGTGCTTTTGGCATGCAACAGTAAATCCGGTCTCGGAAGTCCAAGTCAGCATGGTGAAATGCTTTGTTTTGTGTTTTGTTTCTTCGGTGATCGCTCGCAGCCTACCTATGGCGAAACGCACCACCGTACGGATGGGTATCCTATCCTGTCTGATGAAATATGACCTCCGAGGGTTAGGGAATTTGCTCAATGATTGAGCGAGAGCAGACGATCGAGTTGAGAGTCAATAGCCACTCGAGGTTCACGTCTGGTGAGGAGTTCTTTCACAACCGCTGCTCCTCCTCCTCATTCTTCTTCTTCTTCTTCTTCTCATCCCCCTTCTTCTTTCTCTTCTTCTTCATCTTCACACACCACAGTCACCAGCACCGTCACCAGCATCATCACAAATTCCCCACAAACAACTTCTTCCAACAACAACGACTACCACTATCACTACCACCACCACCACTACCACCTCGAACCCCGTCCTCGAGGTCGCGGCCCCCTCCAACACTTTCCGCGAGGCGGTCACCAGCTACTTTGAAATTCTCGCCTTCCTCAGCGAGCTGTGTGCCGACTTCAGGGCGGAGGAAGAAGACGAGGAGGTCGCCGGCAAGGAGGAGCAGGAGGGGGTGGTCGACGGCGACAAGGAGGAGGAGGGCGATGACAAGGAGGAGGAGGAGGCGGAGAAGGAGGAGGAGGAGGAGGAGGAGGAGGAGGAAGAGTGCAAGGTCGACGACCAGGACGAAGGCGAGGAGGAGGACGAAAAGGAACAGGAGGAGGAGAGCGAGGAGGAGAGCGAGGAGGAGAGCGAGGAGGGAGGGCCTTTAGGGGCGGCGCATTGCTTTTTTTCTTTTTCCTATCATTATCAATAAACACACTTGAAGACTTGCTGTTCCATTTGATCATCGGTGATCGTAGATAGTGCTTTCGGATCCAAGTGAACTCTTGGACATACTTGTTGCCAGGTGTATTAGCTAAGTAGATAAGTAGGTCTTCGATCGAGATATCAACCTTTCGCCCATTTGGACTCACTACGACTATTGCAACCACCAACTTCCCAACCTTTCTTGCCAGCTCCGCTCTATTCCAGGCTGTTGGACTCATACTTACTCACTCGCATACTAAGTGACTTCCTGTGATATCAAACACATGTCGACACCTTAGAATGAAGCGGTCGTTTGCTGAAAAGCTAGCCTTGGAGTTGCGGCCAGTGCGCTAGTAGTAGTGCTTTGAATCTTACCTACTTCACTTATAAAATCCCACCTTTCCTCCCAACTCTTCCTCCCTCTCTCCTCCACATATCTAGAACCAACCGTTATCCAGAACAATCATTACCCGACCATTAACCTCATATTCTCCTTCTTTTCAGCATCCCAACGAGGATTTTGCTACGCTGCCCGAAACCATTCCAAATTCCGAATATGCGCAGCTGCCTACAGATGACAAGACGGTTACGCAACCCGCCAACGAGGATATTGCCCGTCCGACATTACCTACTTGTTGATTCATGCTACTGACTTATGATTGGTTTTCACGGTCCGATATCGACGCCGAGTTCTACCCTTTCCGGTACGTCCTCTCCCCCTCTCCCCCACTTTGTACTTCCAGGATAACCTTACAGAGCTATCCTGCTCAGCCGTAGTAGCGAGGAACTGATGGATCCGTGCAACCAGTCTACAAAGTAGACTGTCGCAGAGACAGTAGACGGATCCGACCCTCGAGGCTGAGCGGAAAAGATCGGGGTTTTCTTTTCTGCTGCCAGCAAAGTTCTTTCCCCCTTCCTCCGGGAGTCCAAGTTGGGGGAGAGCCGACTTGCTCTCGGTGGATGGCCTCTCCGAAACCGGGTGACAGGCAGTTTCGTGTTGAGGAAGAAAAAAAAGAAAGTATAACTTCCGAGTTATACGCGTATAGCTTGGTCTACTATCCACCCAGGTTATACGCGGAGGTTTTCTTCCTTTGCTGTGAGTCTGTGACAGCAAAGGTCTTTCCTCCTGGCCATGCATGCACATGTGTGAGAGGCATTTCGCATGCTTGGCCAAGGCCCATGCCTCCGAAACCGGGCTACAGACGGTTTCGGACGCGCAGATAAATAACCAAAGAAGTATAGCCTGGTCTGCTACCGCCCCAAGTTATACGCGGAGGTCGTCTTCCTTTCAGAGCAAAGGTCTTACCTCCTGGCCATGCATGAGTGAGATGCATGCGCCATTGGCCAAATGTTGTTGCTCTGGCCGCTGTGCGAGAGGATGGCATTGGCTTCTTAATCGACTGCGGTCTGCACTCTCGAGTCTCGATCCACGGCTGCTTCCCGGCGTCTCCCTGGGTTTTAGTTGTCAAATATACTGAGATCAATAGGAGGATGGGTACCTAGGAAGATGTGACTGTCTTATTACTTGCTTCTTCATTTACTACGATCCAGTGCCCTTCTATATATACAGAATATGTCTGCTGTTTGAAGATGGAGTCATCGACCCGCCGGCGAGACCATATAGCAGAATATATCTCCTCCTCCGGATACAGTTCGCATGACCGAGCCCTTGACTCTTGCAAAACAATGCTCCTTAAAACTTCACCATCACAAGCGACTTGCAGCGGACAAGAGGAGAAATCCTTCATGTGCTCCGGACGCCGTGATCTGACATTAGTCGTCAACCACAGTTACGAAGTACCTATTACGTTCCCCAATACTCCATTTTCTTTCATATAATCATGTCCTCCTAGTCATGGGTGACGGTCATGGCCGAAATCAAATGTTGCTGCTCTAGACGCTGTCGGAGAGGATTATATCGGTTCAATCGACGGCAGTTTGCACTCCCGATCCGCGGCTGCTTCCCGGCGCGTCCCTGGTTCTTAGTCAGCAACCACCGCCGGGCTACGAAGTATCACGTCACAATACTCCATGTTGTATCAATGCCTCTTTCATCCTGGCCATGAGTGACAGGCATGGCCGCCCAAGCCAAATGATGCTGCTTTGGCCGTTGCGCGAGAGAACGACATTGACTTGGTGTGCGAACTTTCGGAGATTTGCAGTGGGCGGCTTTAAGAGCCGTGTCAGTGACTCGTTCGGCGCGCGAAGTGATCAACCCGTCTCCAGCGATTAGGTCGTCACTTTTGCTCGCTCGTTTCACCGGATGAGCAAGTTTTGGTAGGTTCTAGCCGTCTGGCGGCGGCGAAAACCTGCTTGGAACCTGACGGCTCCTAAATCACCTATAAAAAAAAACCCCTTCTGCTCCTCATCCTCTCCTTCTCTTTACAACCATCACAGCTTCCAAGGGGATGATAACATGTAGATTCACATAAGCTCTGTGTAAAGATTTGAGTATTGACTCGATAGAACATTATTGACTGCTGATATACTTCACTACATCGTCATAATGTGCTGTGACCTGTCCACGGATCCGCACATAAATCATCTCCGGCAGGCTGGTCTACTCGTAAAATATTCTAGGCCTAGCGACCAAACTCACCCAGCAGGCCGGTCTATCGGGAGGAAATAATTATCTCCAGAGACCGGTCTGCGCAGCACACATATTTTGTGACTCGGCAGTCCGGTCGGATCGCATAGGTATCCAGTCGCTTGCCCCACGGGTCGGTCTATTTATAAAAAAACACAGTTTGCCCGGCAGGCTGGAACAAATACATTATGCGACCCCCAAGGGTTAGGGAAGCCGCTCGGTCAATGACCACTCGAGGCTTAGTGATTGAGCGTGATCAGACGATCGAGTTGAGAGTCAATAGCCACTCGAGGTTCATGTCTGGTGAGGTGAGTGGAGGGAGGTCCTCGTACAATCCGCCCCTTCTCAATATCCTCCTCCTTCTCTTCCTCTCATCCTTCTTCTTCTTCATCTTCACACACCACCACCATCATCGTCATCATCATCATAACTTCCTCACAACTTCCTCACGACCCAAACCACTCCTACGAATAACAACAATGGCCACCTCGACCGATACTACGGCCACCACTATCACTATCACCTCTAGCCCCATCCTCGAGATCGCAGCCCCCTCCAACACCGCCCTCCAGGCGGTCACCAGCTACCTTGAAATCCTCGCCTTCCTGAGCGAGCTGTGCGCTGACTTCGGGGCCGAGGAGGGGGACAACCACAGCGTCGAGCACAGCGACGCCGGCGAAGAGGAGGAGGAGGAGGAAGAGGCCAACGACGACCAGGCAGGGGGCAAGACCGAGGACAAGAATGATCAGGATTATGAAGGCGCGGAGGAGGGCCAGTAGTGGCTCGGGGGCCTGGGGACATTACTTTTTTCTTTTCTTATCATTGATAAACACACTTAAAAAACCTGATATCCGCTGTGATAATCGTTGACAGTGCTTCCGTATCTAATTGTAGTCTTTGACTTCCACGTCTTTGCTGCCAGGTGATTTAGGTACCTACAGATCTAATACCAGGTATCACGACGAGCTCAAAACGATCCGAAGTCATTGAGGATGCAGTTATTTGCGGTAATATTGTAAAGAAAGAGAAAACAAAAACATACACAGAAACAGAACTAAATCATGGCTCCCTAGCCCCTAGCACCTCGATCCATTGGAACTGGCGACGCAACATGTCCTGCATCCGCTTTTGGCAGTCGGGTTGCAGTAAGGCGCGGGTTCAGCGAAAGATGCTGTTTCCTCCATCCAGAGAACCGTCTTGCATGCCTAGAACGTCTTCTGCTGAGCCATATATGCCCAACACCCTCCCTCTCCATCTCCCCGTCGGCTTCGGCGGCGGCAGCAACAGCGCTGGCTTCTTCCTCCTCAGGGTTGTCACCCTCCACGTCCACCTCCATCTCCATCTCCACCCTCTCGCCCCCGCCACCGCCGCCGGCAGCAGCGTCGGTGGCGGTGATTGGGGTTTCTACCCCATTCGCATGCTCAGGGTCGTAACCCTCCACCCCCACCTCCTCGCCGCCAGGCCGCCAGCCGCGGCGGCCGCAGGGTCCACAACGACTGAGTGGAGCTTCGCCCTCCTCTATCGCCTCCCCCTTCGGCTATTTAGGGTCGTAACCCTCCCCCTCTATCTCCTTGCCGCAGCGCCGGCAGCAGCGCTGGGTTTGCATGTGGCTTAGGCTTCGGCGTCAGGTTCGTCCTCGATCTCGCTCTCGTAACGGACAGCAAGTCCATCCTCGATTTCGCTCTCGTAACAGACAGCAAGTCCATCCTCGATTTCGCTCTCGTAACAGACAGCAAGTCCATCCTCGATCTCGCTCTCGTAACGGACAGCAAGTTCATCCTCGATTTCGCTCTCGTAACGGACATCAAGTCCGCTCGGGAAGCCAGGGTTGTCAAGCCTGGAATCCGGAGTTGTCGAGGAAGTATGTCTGCTGCCTCGAGATGGGCATTGTTGCCGTTATTGCCCTTGCCACCGTGGCGGCGGGGGGTCGAGGCGACGGTGGTGTTGGGGGGCGAATTGGAGTTGGGATGGTGTGTTGGTGGAGACAATAGTCGGGACAGTTTCTGTTGTTCGGTGAATTGTGGTTGCAGGTTTGATTTGGTTTTATTTGCGACTTGTTGAGTGGTGGAACCGAATGGTTTTTATTTGCGACTTGTTGAGTGGTGGGGTTATCGTGCGGTTGATGGTGTTGGAGGAAGATGGAAGGAGGAGGAAGGAAGATGAAGATGGAGGAAGGTGGGATGAAGAAGGAGGGAGGAAAAAGGTAGGAGAAGGAAGGTAGGAAAGAGAGGGAAGGGGGACAGCACTAGCGGAGGAAAGAGCCTAGGCGGTGATTGGAATTGAATTGTCGTTGAGGGTTGACACGATATGCTGTATCACTCGTATCGAGTGATGGCGTGTGAGGTGTTGCCCGAGAATCACGCAGCAGAACATCTGACATATAGAAATAAACTGAAGATCTCTCGCATTCGATATATATCTGAGCCTGCAGGTATAGAGCGGTACTGTGTCAGTTTACAGCGGAATTCAAGCCCTGTCCTGTCCTGTTTTTTCTGCAGATCAGGGACGAGTAACCGTTTCCCCTGTATCAATCTTCACTGAGCCCCGCCGGACCCGGATGCTGTGCTGGCTCAAATACAAGCAATTCTGCTGGCCTTTCCTCCCTTATGTACGTACCTAGCTACACAGGTATTCGATCGAGATGTCGAACTTTTACTCAGATGAACTCACTGTTAGTCACTCGCATATGCGCATACGCATGCGCGTTCCGCTTCGTGCGTGCGCACAGTACTACTTGTTCATCGTTGCGAGCATTGCGTCTCCGGCTATGGAGGCGATAATCGTGATGCCTTTTTGACATGCGATTTTAAAGGCGGTCTCGGAAGTTTTTGTGTTGAGAGAGAGAGAGATCTTCCTGTTTTATTTCGCATGCAGCCTATATAGACTATGGTAAACCGTGGCACTACTTTCCTGCCCACTCTGGCCGGCCGGGGGTTAAGACCCCGTTACCAGTCAGCACGATGTGGCGCCGCTGCCTACCAAACAAATAACAAATGAAATCGCACTAAGAAAATATCACCGCCCATCCCCATCTCCTGCTTCCTCGCGCCGGCCGCAGACACAGTATAGTTTTTGTGTTGTTTTGTTTCTTTGTTGATCGTGATCAGACGGTCGAGTTGAGAGTTGAGAGTCAATAGCCATCCGAGGTTCACGGCTGGCGAGAGGCTCACGACTAGTGAGGTGAGTGGTATGGGGGTCATCGCTTTCATTTGTCAACCGGATCTTTCCGCCGCCACTTATACTTCTCCTTCTCCTTCTTCCCCTCCTCTCCTTCTTCCCCTCCTCTCCTTCTTCTTTATCTTCATCATCTTCACACACCACCACCACCACCTTAATCATCAACATCACAACTTCCTCACAAACCACTCCTACCAACAACAACTCAATTAGTCAACAATGACCACCTCGACCGAAACTACCGCTACCTCCAAATACAGCTTCACACTCCCGCCGATCCAGAGGGGTGGAATGGCTTACCATTAACAACCGCCCAAGGCGCATACCACCTGTCTCATTGGCCCATCTGTCCAGACAGATTGCTGAGAAGAAGTGGAAGGAAGCGAATGATTGGGCATACTCACGCATAACGAACCTTATATACAACGTCAAGTGCCGCAAGTGGTGGAAGAACCGACTTGACCCCGTTGCATCGAAAGCGAAGAAGATTACTGCATCCAGGTATTCCAGCTGAAAACTGGGCATGCCTTGATTGCACTATATCTGAAACGAATTGGAAGCCAACCGAACGACTGGTGCTGGTGGTGTTCTAAACCTGGATCCTGTCAGACACGCGAGCATCTTTTCAAAGCATGCACCGCATGGCGGAAGGAGCAGAAAATACTATGGAAAGCAGTCCGGCTAGAAACAAAGCGTGGACGAAATCGCTTCCGAATTGCAGATCTGTTCGCAGATGAGAGGTGCACAGCGGCAGTCCTGGAGTTTCTGGAGGTGACCGATGTAGAAAGAAAGGCCAGGGAGAATAATGGGAAAGGTCGAGAAGATGAGTCTACTTCTGAGGAGGGAGACGGACTGAAAAATTGGGAGGAGGAGGTGGGAGGAGTGGAGGAGGATGGTGGGGAGGAGTGGTAACCACCGATCAGGCCAGTAGGGCAATGGGGAGAGCCGCATAGCTAGTCTCGCGGACGGAATAGGGATGGTTGTGTAGTTGGTGTTCGCCGTAGTCTACAAAGGCTCATAGATGCAAAATAAAACTGATGACCCCCCCCCCCCCCCCCCCGCCGATCCAGATTCTACCTTACGGTGCCATCGCAACGTAACAACGCCAACAAAAAAAATGCACTGCCTACGGGCTCTGTGGGTTCCAAAGTCCAATGATCAACGTCGCACTCGCACACATCTGGCCCCCTTCAATCTGGCACTTGGGTACTACCAACAGTTCGCACAGAATGCATCTGTACCGACGAAGATGAAGATGAAGATGAAGATGCCCGTTACGAGTCGCCACTAGAACCTATGGCAAGCCGAAATCGAAAGCGGAGGTACGGAACTCCCCTCGAATCCACCGGCACTACTCTCCCACCGGAAGATGATCGTCGGTCAGATGATGTCCGCTGCGAGACGTGTCTACGGCCGATACTTCAACATTAGTGATAGTCACGCCGACATGCTTGTCCACAGGTTCTACCACGACTACCCGTCCTGTCATCCCATCCGCAAGAAGGTGCGTAAACATGTTCTTGAGTGGAAACGGAACGGCAATGCAAGATTATCCGCGCCATCCGAGATCATGTGTGCGCCGACTTCGGCGCCGCGGAGGAGGAAGAAGACCACAACGCTGAGTGCGCCGCCGGGGACGAAGAGGAGGTCGGCGGCGAGCACAGCGACGCCGGTGGAGAGGAGCAGGAGGAGGGGGTCGACAACAATGTCGAGGGTGAGGAGCAGGACGACGACCAGACCGAGGTCGACGACAAGGTCGACGTCGAGGAGGACAGCGACGACCCGACAGAGGTCGGGGATGAGGTCGACAACGACGACCAGATAGTGGTCGAGGAGGACAACAATGATTTCCACCAGGACAGTGGTTGAGGAGGACAACAGCGATGACGACCAGACAGTGGTCGAGGAGGACGACAATGATGTCCACCAGGGAGTGGTCGAGGAGGAGGTCGACGATGACCACGACGAAGGCGGAGTTAAGGAGGACGCGAAGTTCCAGGAGAAGGGCAGCAAGGAGGGCTTTTAGAGGCCTGGCCGCCCGGGGGGCGTTACGTTTTTTCTTTTTTCCTTTTTTTTTTTAGAACATTATCAATAAACACACTTAAAAGCACTTGATATCCGCTTGATCATCACCGTAGATAGTGTAGTGCTTCCGTATCTAATCTTCTGCCAGGTGAATCAGCTTGAGCCTAGGTATTCGATGGAGATGTTCAAACTTTTGCCCAGCGGGACTCGCCACTGGTCACTCGTGCATGGGCATGGGCATTTAGGTTTGGTGAGGTGTCACTCGTTGGCTCGCACTGTGGTACGGCATGTACTTCAGTTCTATTTGTACGCTGTTGAGCGTGGAGTAGAGTAGAACGGTGTGAAATCTTGCCCGTCCTCATCTTGAAAACCGTTCCATTCTTTAGCTACTGTTCAGTAGGTAGCATGTTCTTTCTCCAGGGCTCCGCCCCGTACATCTCCACACGCAGGCGGCAGGATAGGTACTAGTTGTATCCACCATCCAACGCGATGTCAGCGAGGCATCGGGTAATACCGCTTTGGTTCGCTTTTGACTCTACTGTAAACATCATACGTCCCTGCCTATAGGGGGTAGCGACAGTCATCCTCACGGTTCACCTCGGGCTTCGACGGTGTCGGCCATCGCTTTTCCTTCACACGGTCGACCACTCGACGTTTCGAGGAATGAATCATACGTACGAGTTATCTCGTGGAAACCAAGGTACGAACGGGGGAACATTACGTGGCCAAGAACACTTTTCGATGTGGTAGGTGCTCCAGCGGTCACGTATTTTGTTCGTTCTCAGTCGGTACTCCAGTACTTACCTTGTGCACCCCCGGCGAAAGCAGTCGGGGCATCTCGTCGAATCCCGATGCGTGACCCCGAACCTGAGCACACTACTCCACCAGGCACCAGGGCAGCCTGGGCCCTGGGCAGCCTGGGCATGGCAGGGCAGTTGTCGTTTGGTTATGCTTGGCCCCACCCCGCGTTTCCTGTTCCCCGTTCCCCGTTCCCCGTTTTCCTAGATCTCTAGGATAAACATGGCCGCGGGCCCTTGGGGGCGCTAAAAAAGCGGCATTCCTCCAGATCTCCAGAACTCCCGGCGGATCGGGAGCGGATGCCTCAGACCGGGGCTGCATACATAAATGGGTAAGTGTGCGCACGGCAGGGCACATGATCCGGGACAACACCAGCAGCAGGCTTCTTCAGGCGTCGACACCTGCAGAAATGCAAGCAAGCACGCAGGCAAGGGAAGAGACGGTTTCGATGAACAAGGGCCCGCCGAAGCGCGTTCCCGTCTCACTGAAGCCACATTCCACGTGTGTGTGTCGTTGTGTAAATTGTGCTAGCACACCGCGTGGACCTCCTGAAGGCTGACGCTGGGTGAGCAGAGGCGCACTTTTCAAGTTTCGGGGCCCTGCCTGCCTGCGCCACTTCACCGCAATGGGGAGGATTCGGGGATCTGCCCAGTGCCAGTCAAGTCAGTCCTTTGCCCAGTCAGTTCTTTGCCGGCCAGCCACCAATCCTGCACCCACCAAGCGTCATGCAGGCGACAGTTGTTCAATTCCCACGCTCCAACGCCCCACACACTTTTCCTAATTGCCGAGCCATCATGCCTGCTCTTCTGCTTGCGTTGCCAACGTGTCTTGCTCAGGGTTTTCCGGGAGGTGGAGAAAAGGGTTGCTGGGTGGCTGGCTGAGTGGATGGCAGAGTGGACGAGAGTGGTGGAGAGAGAGAGAACTTTCTGTCGCACAGAGCGAATGGTCTGTAACTATAGTAATAGTACGGTACTCTATCTACTGTACGCAGAGTTGTCTTTGTCTTCGCCTTCATCATCATCGTCCTCCTTCCCTCCAGCTCCGCTCCTCCTCCTGCGTCCTCATCGACAATCGAATCACCAACCCCGCATATCCCGACCGTACTCCACTCTTCGCCGTAACCGAACCTGTCGACAGTGGCCACGACATCTTCGCTTCCGCGCCGCGCACACGCCAACCTCGACTGGCTGCTTTTCGTCCATCGCACCAACTCTACATACTGGTAATTACCCCCCCACCCCCCGGCCGCCCGCCGCCGCCGCTCCCTTTCATCTCGAAAAAGTTCGACGACTACCGACGACCGACAACGAAACGAAACGAAATTCCGTGAGTGAGCCGTAACTGACATTCGGCGCAGTCCTCCGCCTGCCCGGTGCCTGGATGAGGGGTTTTTCGAGCTTCGAACACGCTTCGGTCCCATCCCTCTGCTTCGCCACATACCCTTTCATCACCGGATCCTGGGTGTGCGCGGTACAGGTGTAGATTGTCCGGCCCTGTAAGTGTGCATTTCTTCAGTCTTCCCTTTCTACAGCCATCAGCACCTCCACCTCCACCAACTCCACCGCCATTCCCCAAGAAAGAACTCCTGTGCCTTTCGAAAGTAGCACATGCTCACCTGCTGCCTGTGTCCACTTCTTTCACTCGCTTGTTCCCGCCGCTAATTGCATCGCGCTGTGCTCATGACAAACCAGTCCTTGCCAACCCTCCAGCCGTCCCGTCCACCACACTCCACGCGAGACCCCTTTTCGTCCCCACCGAGCCAAGCACGCCGCTTTTTGCCGTTCAGGGGCCCAGCACTTCTACTACCGCAGCTATGTCTTCCGAAGGGGCGCCTCCTCACCCCCGAATCTCCGCAACTCCACAAGGCTTCAACACCTCCATGTTCGACGACCCTCCCGTACTGTCACCGAGCAAACTCCGTTCACGAACACGATCCCGATCGGCCGAGCCAGCGTCGCGAACAGCCCGTCTGACGAACCTCGTCAATGCCCCGTTTCTGCCGCAGCAGCAGCCACCACCATCACCACCCGACACAGCCACCAACGAACAGAACGGTAACGGCGTAATATACCGGAGAGATCTTCCGCCGCCTCCTCCTCCTACTCGAGCCCCTCCCGCCGTCCCTACTACTACCGGCGCCGCAGAACAGAAGATACTCCCCAGGCTTGCTGATAGAGTCATGGATGTGAAGCGGGGTTCATTCGGCGCTAGACCTCTGCCGCCAGCAGTTCAGCGGTTCTACTCCTCGGAAACTCCAGTTCCGTCGACGATGTCGGGCTTGCTACAGCAACATCAGCATCGAGACGTCGATGGTTTCCGCGCCACCCCACCCATCGCCGGTATGCCTCCATCGCCGCCCCTGACGCGCAGGTCAACAACATCCCCGCGCTCGCCCGCCATCGGAAGGAGCATTTCCTTACACAAACCGATGTCGCCACCACCGCCATCGGTTCAAGAACAGACGTCGGAAGCGGGTACCACAATACACCATCTACCGCGGGCCGCATCGACAGCCGGCTCCAACGTCTCCTTCAAGGATATCGTGCGAACGGGGAAGAATCTCGGACAGAACCCCATCGACTACCTCATCCCAAATGGCTCCCTCCCCGCACCTGTTTCCCCATACTTTCACCCTGTGCATGATCCCTGCTCGCTAGACGTTCCGCCAAGCATGCGTGGCGACCACCCCGACGCTAATCCGGTAGCGGGCATTTTCGGCAACCTCAACTATCTGCTGGATTCGTATCTAACGATTCTCGCGTCGGGAGGATCGTTGGCCGTAGGCACGGGGTATCAATCCGTGGCGAGGAAGTTGCTGGATCGGGTGGAGACCCTGTTCGCGAGGGATCTCGATGTGGATGGAATTGGCTGGGCGGATGTGTTGGAGTTTTTGCGCGGGAGCAGACAGAAGCCATTCTTGTGTGTGCTGCCTGTCCGCGGGATTCTCGCGCGGAGGGACGAGGAGTCGGTTGTCGGCGGCGGCGGTCTAGATGTACCATGCACCACCCGTGAACTGGCGGAATCCGTCGTAGCTGGCGTCAAGACCAAACCGGCCATGAGCAAGGTGGAGCAGTGGCTTGAAGAGGTGGAGCAGGTGTTGAAAGCATCTGGTGACGACAGCTGTGGCGGGAAGAGTCTCACTAAAGAAGACGAAGACGAGGAGGACCACATGGTATGCGAGATTATCGAGGGAATCCTCAAAAACAACACCGAGGAGAACCAAATCAAGAACTTCCATCGCTTCCTCGACGACCGCGTTTTGATCGCGGATATGCAGCGCGCGCTGATCAGACTCTACGACGACCACCCCGCCGACTCCATCACGCCTCCGATCGTGGCGCTCTACATGCTCCTGCACCCCGAGCTGCACCCCATCCTCCGCGCCCTCTCCAACGTCGCCGAGTCCGAGCTCGAACTCATCAACTCCGGCAAGTTCGACAGTTTCCTCGACGGCGCAACCAATGTTGTCGCGCGCGACGAGGAGGAAGAACTCCACCTCATCACCCGACTTGACAAGCGCCTCTTCAACGTCCTCGAGGGTCTCGAAGACGAGATCGAAGAGCTGCACACGCGCTCGCTCGTCGTGCGGCGCGCGCTCAAGTCGCGCAAGGAGCAGATCGTGCGCAAGCAGCCGTCGATGGCGTCGATCATCAGCCGGTCGGCGTCGCCCGTCGGCTCGCGCCGGCGCTCCAGCGCGCAGGGGAAACCCGCCGCCGCTGCCGACGACGACCTGCAGAGCGTGGAGGAGAAGCGCCGGCTCGACGAGGAGGAGTGGTCGCCCAACGTGCCGACGCTGCACGTGCCCATCACCCCCGACGACAGCGCGAGCAACATCACGTTCAACCGTCGCCGGAGACAGGAGCGCACCGAGAAGATCAACCGCAACGATGACGAGCGCCGTAGGGAGAAGGAGCGGAAGCGCGAGAAGAAGGCGAAGAAGGAGGATGATAAGGCGCCGGGACTCACCCCCCGCTTCTCGCTAAAGGAGTTTGCGATTAAGTCGGGCGAGTTCGGACCTGCGACTGTCGTCGACGAGGAGAAGAGTGAGGGCGAGACGTTGCTCAGTAATAAGCGCAAGAAGCGGAAGGGAGAGCGCGGGGAGCGCGGAGAACGTGGAGAGCGCAGGGAGCGCAGCAGAAACCGCTGCGGCGAGTGTGGTAGCTGCGTCGGCGAGGGGGAGGAGGGCGAGAAGAGGAAACATCGCGAGCATCGCGAGCATAGGGATAGGGGGGATAAGGATCGGGACGGCGAGAAGGAGGGGAAGGACGGGAAAGAGGGGAAGAAGCGACACAGCAAGGAGAAGAAGGAGGAGCGCGCGGCCGAGAAGGAGAAGGAGAAGGAGAAGGAGAAGGAGAAGGAGAAGGAGAAGGAGAAGGACGAGGCCAAGGATGCAGAGAACGGCAAGGACAAGGAGAAGAAGGGAGAGACCGATAGCCTCAAATCCCGTGGTCGTCCCAGTTGACAATTGTGGAAACGATTGGTGCCCGAAGGTGGAGGTGGAGGCGGAAGCGCGGCGGGCGCGGCGGGAGGAGCAGCGGGCGCGGGTGCCATCGAGGAAATTATTGAGCCTAGCGAGGAGGAGGAGGCGCAGTTGCTCCAGCAGCAGCAACAACAACAGCAGCAGGAGGAGGCAGACGAGGAGGAGCGAATCAACCAGTCCACACTGGGCGTCGACGACGACATCAGTAGTGTCTGTACCGATGTATTACTAAATCTGCGGTAGGGATACGTAGCACGAGAGGGGGGGGGTGGAGGGAGGGGAGAGCATGACGGACGGACGGACGGCCTGTGGCGTTTTTTTCTTTTTCTTTTCGATATATATATCATGGAGTTTTATGTGTTTTTATTTTGTGGCATTATCAGCTTTGGTGGGGGAGTAGGGACTGGGGGTGGGGTGTGCACTGGGGGTTGCGAATGGACGAATGGTATCGGTATCGTTCGGTTTTATGGTACTCTACTGGTGAATAGTGAATGGTCGGTACGCATGTGACCATGTGTAGACCATCCGTATCATAATCTTCGAGGTATGCTGTCATAGTTGCCCAGTCGCCATCCAGAAGTCCTGTCGTGTTTTCGCTGCAGATCGGGGACGAGTGGCTGTTTCCTGTGATTTGGTGTAGGCATGTACAGTACGGCAATGTATCGCTACCTCGAGCCGCAGTCGGCGAGTGCATGGTTACTAGGGATAGTAGAAGCTGGGCACGAGCCTACAACTATCTGTTCAATAACATCGCAGCGTCACGACGAGCTCAAAACCATACGAAGCCATTAAGAATGCAATTATTTGCGGTAATATTGAGAAAAAAAGAGAAACCAAAACCAAAACCAAAACCAAAACCAAAACCAAAACCAGCTCCCTTCCGCCTTTCCTCCACTCCGCAGCCGCCCGTGATGAGGAACTTGTACTCGTTTTTTTCTTCAGCGGGCGCCTCCTTGGCCTCACCCCCTCCCTCCTCCTCATCCATCTGTTGGATAACGTTCTTCCAGTCTCTATCCTTCTGGGAGATCTCATCTCCATCCTCGCCGCCGCCGCCGCCGGCAGCGTTGGGTGCTTTCTCATCAGGGTTATCACCCTCCACCTCCACCTCCATCTCCTCGCCCCGGGCGGCCGCAGCGGCGGGTCCAGCTTCAGCCTCCGGGTAATTGGCGGCTTCGTCCGCAACCGCGAAACGAAAACGGACAGCAAGTCCGTCCGCGAATCCGGAGTCTTCAGTCGTGGAAGCCAGAGTCGTTGAGGAAGTATAGCGGCCTCGATGTGCGCACTGCCGGCGGTGGTGGCCGCTGGGGCCGAGCCGGCGACGGCAGCAGCGTCGGTGGTCGTGATTGTGTTCTCCTCCTAGTTCGCATGCTTTTCTGCATACTCAGGGTCGTCACCCTTACTGCCGTTGGGTGAATTTTAGTGGTGGAACCTAATGGTTTTTAGTTATAACTTGTTTCGTGGTGGTGTTATTGTTTGGTTGGTGTTGTAGAAGGAAGGTGAGAGGAAGGTGGGAGGAAGAAGGTGGGATGAAGAAGGTGGGATGAAGAAGGTGGGAGGAAGAAGGTGGGATGAAGGTGGGATGAAGAGGATGGGATGAAGAATATTAGAGGGAAAGAGAGTGAAGGGGGAGTAGAGCACTAGCGAGGAAAGTATCACGCAGAGCTTAGGGCTAAATCGCTGTTGAGGGTTGACGCATCATGCTTTGTCACTCGTCTCAAGTGATGCCATGACGCACTGCCGCCGCCCGGCTCATGACTGAGTTGCGACGGCACGAACTCCGTACATAATCTCTAGTACGGAGAAATCAGAAGCTTTGCTTCTATGGGAACTCATGTTGCGCACGGTATCTCTGCCTCGAGCGGCGAGCTGCGGCTGGCAATTCCACGACTTAGTAGAGCTGGCTACGAGCATACGAGTCTACAGCTACCTTGTACTGTCACGACGAGCTCGAAAGTATTTGAAGTCATTGAGGATGCAGTTATTTGCGGTAATATTGAGAAGCAAAAGAAAGAACAAAAAACTAAAACTAAAACTAAAACAAAAAACAAAAAACAGCTCCCTTTCGCCTCTGCTCCGCGCCGCAGCCGCCCGTGATAATTTGTACTCATTTTTTCCTTCAGCGGGCTCGTCCTTGGCGACAGCCTCCTTGGCCTCACCCTCCCCGGCCTCCTCTTCCATCTGCTCCATAACGTTCTTCCAGTCTCTGTCCTTCTGGCAGATTTCATCTCCCTCACCTCCCTCGTCTCCCTGCTCGCCGGCGGCGGCGGCAGCGTTAGGTGCTTTCTCCTCAGGGTCGCAATCATCTCCCCGCCGGCAGCCGCGGCGGCAGCGCCAAGTCTGGCTTCCGCCTCATGGCCATTGCCGACTTCGTCCGCAACCGCGAAGTGGAAACGGACAGCAAATCCGTCTGTGAACCCGGAGTCTTCAATCCTAGAATCTCGAGTTGTCGAGTTGTCGAGCAAGTATTGCGGCCTCGATACGCGCGCCGCCGGCGGTGGCGGTGTTGGTGGTCGAATTGGAGGTGGGGATGATGATCTTGGTGGCGGCCATAGTATCCGTCGCTGGGTGGATTGTAGTGGTGGAACCGAATGGTTTGTAATTGAGTGAATTGTGTGGTGAAATCGAATGGTTTTTAGTTGTGACTCTATTGAGTGGTGGGGTTATTGATCATCCGATGATGGTGGGGAAGGAAGAAGGTGGGAGGAATAATGTTGGAGGGAGAGAGAGGGAAGGGGCAGGACAGCGCTAGCGGGGAAATAACCCATGCGTGGTCACTCGTACCCAGTGATGTCACTCGTACCCAGTGATGTCACTCGTACCCAGTGATGTCACTCGTACCCAGTGATGTCCTGTGAAGCGCTGTCCGAAATCCTCGGAGCAGCGGGTAGTTGCGACAGCTGAGATTCCGTGCAAAGGAGCCACCATTTACGGAGAAATCAAAAGTTCCACTTCTACGGAAATACATGGTTCGTATCTACGGTGTTGCTGCAGCCGGCAAGTGGTGTTCTACATAGTCCAGCTCGTCCGTTTCTCACCCCTGACGAGACTAGACTGTAGATCTAGCTTCGAGGCTACGGGAACCATCTGGTACAATGTACACAGCTGTCACGGCCGGCGCGACCAGCTACAAAGTTCGAAGGATACAAAAAAACGGCATTGAGCATGCAATTATTTTCCGATAATATTGAAAGAATGAAAGAAAAACAAAAACGATAAAAAAACAAACAGCTCCCTCAGCCCTTGCTCCGCAGTCGCCCGTAACGAACTTGTATTCATTCTTTCCTTCAGCGGGCTCCTACTTGGCGACACCTTCCTTGGCCTGACCCTCGTCGGCCTCACGCCAACTTTCCTCCTCATCCATCTGTTCCAACACGTTCTTCCAGTCTCTGTCCTTCTGGGAGATCTCATCTCCATCACCTCCCTCATCTCCCTCCTCACAGGCGGCAGCGGCAGCGTCGGCGTCTTCCTAATCAGGGTCGTAACCCTCATCTCCCCGCCGGCAGCCGCGGCAGCAGCAGCGTGTATGATGACTATATTAAACCACGGGGTCATTGCCGACTTTGTCCGCAACCGCGAAACGGAAACGGACAGCAAATCCGTCTGTGAACCCGGAGTCTTCAATCCTAGAATCTCGAGTTGTCGAGTTGTCGAGCAAGTATTGCGGCCTCGATACGCGCGCCGCCGGCGGTGGTGGCCGCTGGAGCCGAGCCGGCGACGGCAGTAGCGTGACTAGAGGCCATCACGGCCTCCTCCTCCTACATCTCATGCTCTTCCCGCATACGCAGGGTCATAATCCTCCGCCTCGCCGGCGGCCGCGGCGGCCGCGGCGGTCAACAACAATGGAGTGCAACTTCATCATCCTCTATCGCCTCCCCCTTCGGCTGTTTAGGGTTGTCACCCTCTATTTCCTCGCTGGCGCCAGCGGTGGCAGCAGCGCAGGGTTCGTCCTCGATCTCCCTCTCGCTCTCGAAACAGACAGCAAGTCCGTCAGCGAAGCCGGAGTCTTCAGTCCTGGAAGCCAGACCCCAAATCCTCGGATTCTAGCTGAGTTCTTCCAATGACTACCCATAGTAATGGTTGATGATAACCAACAGCGATACTAATGTATTCTCATATGCCTAAGGTATGTTGCCAGCTTGCTGGGTGTAACAGCACGAGTTGGTTGGCTGGGACACCTTGTCGGATCAACTCAGCCAAAAGAGATGTTGCTTTATGGCTAGCAAAGATCTGAGGATCGAGCGGTGCAGCAGTGGCAGAATTGGCTGAAGTTGGTCCTGCGAGGTTAGAGGATGATGGTGGAGCAGCGGGAATAGCGGGAATAGCTGGGTGTGACGATGGAGTGACAGACAGTGTGCGGTGAGTGGAAAGGACGCGTTTTGGGCTGGCTGGTCTTGATGCTGGTTGGGCCTGATTGGTAGGTGGAAAGATAGGAAGAGGTGTAGCGCAGTCAGGACAGAACCGAGACTGTAAAGACGCATGGTAGGGAGGAGAGCAATAGGAAGCCAAACAGGTAGACATCTTGGATTATCGATATTGTGTATGGTAATATAGGTATGTGTTGAGATGAAAGTCACTACGTGGGCGAGAAGCCCCATTTATAAAGGTCCATTTCTCCTCCATTATCTTCATTCTAACTTTGCACCTTCATCCTATACCAACTCGCCAGCCTACCCACCGGCCCTACCAACTTCAATCTCCATACTTTTCTTTTTCCATTTGCGCTTATCCGGAACCATATATGCCTCCACTACCACATTCCTGCGGCCTCGTAGTCCAACCCAACATCTCGCTCGGCGGTGGGAGTGCCCTGCCACAGTGCTGAGGCCTCGTACTCCACCCCCAAACTCTCGCCCAGTGGCGGGAGTGCCCTGCCACAGTCATGCGACCTCCACTCGCTCGGGGGCGGGATTGCCCAGCCCCGCCAGCCCAGGGCCAGCCCATTGTTTTATTTTTCTTTTCTTCTTCTTTCTTTTCCTTCCGGGATATGTATGTAAAAGTACATATGACATGTGCTGGCCTGGCTCCACCACCACCACCACCACCACCACCACCACCACCACCACCACCACCACCACCATCATCACCTAAACCTAGCCCCCCTCGTCCTGCAGAAACGAAACGAGAAGAAAGGACGTGAGTGTGAGTCCGAGTCTGAGTATGTGCTGTGCTGTGATTATGTGATGCCAGGACCACGTCGACAGTCGAGTCGACGATCGATGCTTGCTTTTTGCCTTTACGTTTCGGCGCATATCGCATATCGCATAGCCATCGCAGTGCCAGCGCACCATGGGACCATAGGCCTCCGTCTTGTCCCGAGCCCTTCTGCATGCATGCATCGTGGGTAGGTATGTCACGTTTCACATGGTGATAGCGATGGTGGTGGTGATAGTGATAGTGATGGGGCTTTAGTTATGGCCAGCGATGACGACGCCCTGGGGGACGCGGCGGCGGCGGCTAGCTGGCCGCTGGACACGCGCCGCGCGCTCGAGGTTGCCTTGGATCTTGGACCTTGGAGGGGGAACCTGGAGTGTCTGTCTATAGTACCTGCCTAAGTACCTACCAGTCGTACTAGATAGGTAGAGCACCTAGGGACCGAGAAAAACGATTACATCCCCCGCCCCCCCGCCCCCCCGGCGAGCAAACATACAGAGCACAGTTTTCTTCTTTGGGCCTCGAGTGCTTGTGGAACCTGTGCTCTTCCCTGCCGCTTTCGCGTTGCGGATCGCGTAGGGCCTGGCTGATCCACTCAACAGTAAAAAAAAGGGATTGAACCAAGCTGCCGGAAAGTTGGGAAATACGTCCTGGCTAGAGAGCAGGGGCAGGGGCAGGAGCTGTAGCTGTAGCTGTCACATATCTGCCATTTTGCATTGCATTGCTTGGCAATGATTGGGGTGAAAGAGAGAAAGAGAGAGAGCTGCTGGCTATGGTAGACGGTGGGGCGCACAGCCCGCCTTACTTACTTGCTATACGAAACGGTAGAGGATTAGGGGTTTGGCATTCGACATGCGGTATGCGGTATGCGGTATGCGGTATGCGTAAGCCCGAGCTCGAGCGGTGCGTGTCGGTCGACCCCCATCCAGTTGATCGAGGATGCCGGAGTCGACCCCCATCCAGTTGATCGAGGATGCCGGACTGGGAAAGGGGCGCTCGCTCAGGTGACTGCGCCGCGTGCACATGAGCACGCGGCGAGCGAACCATTGCGCCAGCGATGCCGGTATGCACCCCCGTGTGTGGTTCGTCAGTTCCTCAGGTACGAAGCCGAAGCCGAGTTATTCGCTTCTTATTTTTCTTCTCTTTTTTTCTTTTCGTTTCTCTTCTTTCCTTTCCTTTTTTCCCTTTTCTTTTTCCGCCAGACTTCCAGCTGTGTGGAGTAGGTAAGGTGGGCAGGGCAATCGCCGGGGGAAACACAACCGCCCCGTCCCCTCGACATGGCAATCGCCGGGGAAACACAACCGCCCCGTCCCCTCGACATGGCAGTTTTCTCCAGCTGACTCGTCTAGCTTCTAGGAACACACACGAACGCATTTGGTCGGCACATCCGTCACGTTGGAAATTTGAGCATCCGACCATGGTATGAAAGTCGGTCCTTACTTGGGTATTGTCGACAATCTAGTACAAGGATGGAACTCAAAGGTTTTATCCGACGTCCTCCCCACGAATTCTGTCATCGTTCAGACAACTGCTGCTGCTTCTTATTGTTCCTCTTCCTCTTTTTATTCTTCTTCTGGTCCTTCCTTCAAATTCCTCACACGCCGTTCGTTCGCTCATTCGTTCTCCCGTTCACCTTCCAGTCAATATACCTGGTATCGCCAGCCATCGACGCAGCATCCGTCAACACACTCCCTTCGTTACGTGCCTTATACCGCCCACTCTCCTCCCGTCCACGGAATCTACAGCTATTTGTCCCACTTCCCCGAGTTCGAACCATGCAGCGAAACCGAGAAGACGAAGACGCTATGCGCTGGGGCCGGCAGCAGCAGCAGCAGCAACAACACCAGCAACACCAGCAACACCAGCACTTGGGATCCGGCGGTCATCACCGCTACTACGGCGACGAAGACTACTTCAAACGGTTTGGAGGCTACCTAACGGGCGGCGACCACGGTCACCACGCCATGGCGATGGCAACTCAACAATATGAATATCAGCTCATACCGTATGCGCTCCAGGTTCCCATGGAGCGCTTCCTCAACTCAAACACCTCTGCCGACGACATCTCGGGAAGCTACCAGCAACTGCAACTAGAAATTCAGCCGCACACACTACCACAACCTCAACTTCCCTTCCGGGCGCAACCGCCGATGCCGCTGCCGACGCCGACGTGGGACGTTGACCATAGCGTCTTGCCTAACCGATCGCCAGTCCAACCGACCCCTTCCTTCCCGCCATACCGCTTGACACGGCCGACCTCGCAGCCAAGCGAAGCCGACTCCGAGAGCCAATTCACCCGGTCCGATCGTGATTCGTTGCCGCACACGCCGATCGACTGCGACAGCGGTCAATACCGTGACGGATGGAGAAACAGGCCGAGCGCTATGCCCGCGTGCGACCCATCGCTCCTCGACGCTTACAACTCGACGCCGAGCACTTCGCCGTCCATCGCGAACCATCCCTATGCTTCTTCTCAGGCTCACGGGAAGAAACAAAACTCTTCGCAGTCGCTGTAAAAACCCTCCCCCTCCAAAGAAAAAAAAATACACTCCACCTCCCTCTCAACATCAACTAACATCCGCACCAGCCGAAGCTCCGAAACCAAAAACTTCGCCTGCCCCGAGTGTTCCAAAACCTTTACGCATTCCAATCATTTCAAGTGAGTCCCCCTCCGCCCTCCCTGCGCCTCTTTTTTTTTCTTTCTCTTTCCGAATCTCGGCCTACCATCCCGAGCTCGAGCTAACTGTTGCAGGAAACACCAAGACTCACACAAGGGTAAATCGAAGCCCTGCTTCCTGTGTTCGGGGGTTTACACACGGCGCGACACACTGCTCCGACACCTCAAGGACCAGCACCACCTCGATAAATGCACCGCCAACGAACAGATCGATCTGATGGAGCGGAGGGCGTAACTGCTACCTATGTGCCTAGTAACCAGTGAGGAACGAGGCCTTTCGCAGCCAACGACAGCGCTTCGACGGGACACGACGGGACACGCGACGATCAGACGATGACGATGCGAATGAGTGATGTGATGCGCTTCGGAGCTTTGCGATGGTTTTTATATATGTTCAACGAAACTATGGTTTTTGGACACCTTCCTCTAATCCATATGGATGTTTGTTTGGTTCGGCACTGGGTCTCTGGGATTTTGTCTTTATTTTGTCTTTCCTTTTCTTTTATTTTGCTTTTCTCGCACGCACACTCCACACCATACCCCATACCCCTCTCTGTTTCCACCTGTCATGTTTTCCGGGCGTGTACTGTACAAGTAGAGTAGATACACCATGGCGTTATTGCCTCCTTTGCTTCCTTTGCTTCCTTGGTTTCTTTCTTTCTATTTTTTCACTATTTTTTCAGTTTTGTTTTCCGCGACGACTCACGAGACGTCCGGCGCTCTCTCGTCGTCGCACCCTGTCCGGACTCCAGAGGTGTCGCCTGCTGCAGAGCGTTGAATTATGGGGCACCATGAAGAAGGCGGGGGGGACGCATATAGGCTACATACAGCACGATTGAATTTGAATGCATGTACGATAGAGTGCGTGTTACGGTAGTATGTAATATGTAGTTGACGGATAGCTATGATATGGGATGATATGATATGATATGATATGATATGATATTGGGATTGTATTTATGTATGTAGAATATCGCCTACAGGCAAGGAATTGAATTGAAGAGCATCGCTTCTCACTCACTCTTGCGTCGTCGTGACGGTTGGGGAGTCAGGACTCGTGACTGGATGGAAGGAACTGTTACATATCCAGAATGTGGCGACCGTACGAACCGACATACCTAGAGCACCAACTATAACTGGTAGCGTCTGTACTCTACTGCATAGTAGTTATGCGTACAGTAAGCGGGCCAGGGGGTGGGATAAACGGTTTGCGGGTACTGGAGTCCAGTCAGTCAAACACAGTAATCGCTGCGAGGACATCAACAGTGAATCGCAAGTAAGAGAGACAGCGAAGTACCAAGTTTAGGTAGTACTCAATCATAGATGGTAGTAGTAGCTACCGCATATTCGGACCCCACGGTAGTACCGTTTATTCCTAATCTACTGGTGGCCCGCACGCAAGTCTCAGTCGGCGGGTGGCCCATCGCCCAGCCTGTGATTACTATACACACTCCCCGCCATTGACTACCCTTCTCCCACTCGCACATCGGACAACCATCCATAGTTAGCGACTCCGCCAGTCGGGGGTAGGCACCATACATAGCAGCTCGGGCTCCACAAAGCCCGACGCGAACCCGCCATACCCTACCTCCTGTCATTCCGATCCGAGACACGGGCGCTTCCACCTCGCTGCGATACCGACGAGGAGTGCGCACTGCTCGTTATCTACGTCAGCTGGTACCTAGAGTACCCGGTCTGACAGGGACATGCCACGGTACGTATGTCCATATCTACATACATAGCAGCCGCGCTGACCGTGGAAAAAATCCTAACAAGTAGGGATACACAGGTACACCGGCGAACACGGTGGGGATGTCGAGACTCCACCGTCCTGCAAGAATTGCGACCGCGACCGCGACCCCGGCACTGCCGCTGCTTCAACTGCTGTAGTGCAGTGCAGTGGTTGATTCTGTTCCTTCTTCTGGCGCATTCTTGGCTGGAAGAATGCCGGTGCACAGCCGTGCTCGCTGTGGCTGTGCGTATCTAGTTTGTGGTTATTTGGATTTTTTCTTGTTGGGTTTTTTCATGCGGTGGTGTTGGGTACCGTATCGGGTGATGATACCAAGCAAATACCTGCGTGCTTCGTTTCGGAGCCCGGTTGATTCCACTGAGCCCTCGTTGGCAGCGGGATTCAGCCGCTGGCGAGGATGAAACCCTGATGCGCCCCCCAACACAAAAACCAAAAAAATGAGAGTTGGTACATACTCGGAAGGACCACCGCCGGATCGACTAGTTGTATTTTCAGTGTTCTGTGCTTCGGGAGCGGTCGGATGAGCTTCACAGCAGTGCAGCGCGTGCGCGGCGTTTCTCCTTGGTTGGTCGTTCGTCGGCCTTCACCAACGATTCGCTTTCCGTCACTCGTCATGTGCGGTTTGGTGGTTGAAGTTTTATCGCGTCTCCTGGCTAGGTCGCGTGTAATGTGGCCAAGCGAACAAGCGCCTCAACCGCCGTAGCTCCGCTGTCTTAGTTTCTACGCGTCCATCAATGAGTGTTGACGTTCCATTCTAGTTGCTCAAGTGTATCACTAGCCACTTGCGACTCTCGAGTTGCAACGGAACTATGGTAATCCACGCAATTCGAAGAACCCCCTTTCATCCTTCAGCTCTCTTGCTGTTCATCCTCCTTCTCCTTCTTCTCCTTCTTATTCACCACCATCAACCGCTATCTCAAAGATGGCCGCTGCTACCCCCACTACCACTATCACCCCCGCCGCCTCGACTCCCGCGGCCACAACCACCGGCAATAGCGCCATCCTGGAGGCTGTGAGCAGTTTCCTTGACATCTTGGCTTTCTTGGCCGAGCTGACGGCTAGCTTCGACGACGGCGATGACAACGTCATAATCGTCGGGGACAAGCCGGAGGATAATTCCGTGCACGCGAACGAGGAGGCAATGGAGGCGGAGGACGGTGATGTGTCGATCCGCCCAACATTTTGCCGCCACAGACTGTAGTCGATGTCAGTCGACGGCAGTCAAGTATTTGGGCACTCCTGCAATTAGCGCAGAGCCTGAACGAGGTTTCACTGGGGCTAAAATCACATACTCTCATCGCCGCGGCAGCATGGGTGATGGCGCACTGGAGGCACTGGAATGTCTCAAAAGCTGACAATGGGATGGGCTTGTATTTGCAACAAAGGGCGGTATCAAGGAGATGGGACTATACTAGATGTACTATACGAGTGGGATTTACAAGACGTATAGAAAAAAGTTCACCGGCGCTTTGTGCATGCATGACCAGGAGGAAAGACCTTTGCTGTCACAGACTCACAGCAAAGGAAGAAAACCTCCGCGTATAACCTGGGTGGATAGTAGGCCAAGCTATACGCGTATAACTCGGAAGTTATACTTTCTTTTTTTTTCTTCCTCATCAACACGAAACTGCCTGTCACCTGGTTTCGGAGAGGCCATCCACCGAGAGCAAGTCGGCTCTCCCCCAACTTGGACTCCCGGAGGAAGGGGGAAAGAACTTTGCTGGCAGCAGAAGAGAAAACCCCGATCTTTTCCGCTCAGCCTCGAGGGTCGGATCCGTCTACTGTCTCTGCAACAGTCTACTTTGTAGACTGGTTGCACGGATCCATCAGTTCCTCGCTACTACGGCTGAGCAGGATAGCTCTGTAAGGTTATCCTGGAAGTACAAAGTGGGGGGGAGAGCACGTACCTCAAAGAGTAAGCCTTGGCGCCGATATCGGACCGTGAAAACCAATCATAAGTCAGTAGCATGAATCAACAAGTAGGCAATATCCTCGTTAGCGGTTGGCGTAACAGTCTTATCATCTGTACGGGGGTATGAATATTCGGAATTTGGAATGGTGTCTGGCAGCGTAGCAAGACTCTCGTCGAGATTTTGAAAAGAAGGAGATGAGGTTAATGGTTGGGTAATGATTGTTCTGCATAGGGATTGGTTCTGGATGTGTGGAGGAGAGATGGAGGAAGAGTTGGGAGGAAAGATGGGATTTCATAGGTGAACTAGGTACTAGCGCCCCTAGTGTGGGACACATCCTTGACTACCGTTTTTGACCGGTATTTTGATCCTCGGACGTGGACCTTGGACGGAATTCTTTCCAAGGTGGTATGTCTGGTTGTCGGCTAGGGATCTGCGAGGTTAGGCTCGCTTGTTTTGCACTGACATTTCTGCTTTGTTTTGATCGTGCTTGCTCGTAGCAACGGTGTTTTTGCCGGTCTTTTGAGCTGGTGTCGCCGCGTCGGTCTGGTAGGGTCTGTCTGGGGTCCTCTCGGCTCTCCCTATTTAAACCAGGGTGGTCCCCACTTTTTGTTTCTTCCTTTCTTCTCTTTCTTTCCTTGCCTGCTTCCTGATTTGTTACAGTCGTTAGTTGGTCAACTTTACTATGTGTCTGGACTCGTGTGTCCGCTCTTTCTAGTGTGTCTTTCTGCTTGCCACCTGGACTCCACAGGTGGTCCTTTTAGTGTGTGTCCTTGGACTGCTGTGTCCCCTTCTCGTTGCATCTCTGGCACGCTTGCCGGAACCACTACTTTTCTGTCCTTCACGTTCGACCCTCTTGCCCCTCACTCTACCCCCCTTCTACAATCCCGTCCTTCTTCTGTCTACCTGGGGCCGTTCTCAACCTAGTGTCTCACTAGGCGTGACTCCAAAGCTAGCTTTCCAGCAAACACCGCTACATTCTAAGGTGTCGATGCACGTTTGACATCACACGAAATCATTCGACCACCGAGCGAGTAAATATGAACTCCTTCCCACAGCGAAGAATACTCTAGTGACAAACGCGCAAGTACTGTATAGTGAAGGGGGTATTTTTTGCCCCGCTTCACCATACAGCAATTACTGATTGAACAAAAACAAAAAAAGAACAGCGTTCGCCGCACACACAAAGCCGATATCATCCTCTTGCACAGCTGACAGAGAAACAACTCTTCTTAGCCGTTGTTGGTGACTAGAAACCAGCCGAGGGCATGGAAAGCAGCCGTGGATCGAGAGTGCAGAGTTACAAGTCGGCTCCAGTTCTGCTAGTAGCCTAGTACTCGAGATTCCCGCGAGAGTGCGGCTCGTATCCGAGTAGAACTTTGGAAGCATCAACGCGTTCGTCTATGATCGTCGTATACCGATCAAATGATCTAGTATTGCACCCTACTGTTGCGAGTCCGTGACTGTGCTACTAGTACATACCCGGGCGTGCACACACGGATCAGATGTTCTGCTCCGCGCGCTTCACTGAACGTCACCCCTACCGAGAGACATCTCATGTCTCCGTGGCTGCGACAAGCCTCAATAACGACTCATAGCGGCGATTCAGTTCAAGCACCGAGTGGGTTTTCTCCCCATCAGGTTTCTCCTTCATCCTCCATTCCTCTCTCTCTCTTCCCCGTCCTTCTTCCTCCCAGCTTCATATTCACCACCAACTGCTCCACACATTACACATCTCGTCGAGAACGAAAATAAGAGCCAAAACCCTCTCATTTCCCACAATCCACAATCACAATATCAATAATGGCTGCTTCTACCATCACTACTGGTGCCCCAACCCTCACCACCACTACCGGCAATAATGCCACCCTCGAGGCCATCAGCACTGTATGATGTTACCTACGATATTTAATCATTAAAAGCTTGCAACCTAACCAGATCATGGCAAATATGCCCCAGAATTCTCGGGCAACACTTCACGTGCCATCACTCGCTGGCCGAGTGACTTCAAACGCCTCGTTGGCAGCGACTCTCGCAGACGAGCGACGCAGCCAGACCATCTTCGATTTCCTCCCCAATTATGATGTAAGGAGACGGATGTTAGAGGCTGCTGATGAAGATGTAGCGAGTGAGGTATCCGAATGGCAGATCAGGAAGCGGGAAGAAATGGATGCAGACCTGAGGCGAGAGGAGGAGGAGGGTGCTGAGGCGAGGAGCCGGAGTCATGCCCGCTGTTCCTTCCCACACCATCATTCATGGTATCTCCTGATGAAGATGCAAGGTCGGGGCGGAGTAGGAAGAGGGAACAACATTTTTCTCTCCTAGTGTTATTTCTTTCGTGCACGCATATATCGTCGGATCAGGACACGGCGGGGGCAGGGGGCAGGGAAAGCTACTACAATGAAGCGGGCAAGGGATATCAACTATGGCCGCTGTAGGACGATGGATAGCGTTCGTCGAGCGTGAGCCACTTTCGCCCACGACGGGCGATCGGGCTTCCCGAAACAGACGTTGTACGAATCGCCAGTTTACCGGTCCAGCGGTAACGCCTACGCCGCGGATTCATGGTAAGGCAAATTCCGTCCTTCTTCAGCAGCTTGAACTGACTGTGACCATGCAGTGCCAACTAGGGTCCTGGGCGATATCACCAACGGACAACAACCACCGCGCCGTCGTGGAAGACGAGCGAATAGGACAACTTGGACGGACTTTGCGTCGAATTAAGTTCCTCTATCGAAAATAACTGCATCCTCAATGACTTTTTTTTTTGCACCCTTTGGACTTTCGAGCTAGCCGCGACGCTGCGAATACGGCGGTCGTAAGTGAGCAAATAGCCACCTGTTTTGCATTGTGCATTGCGCATTTGACATTTGGCATTTGGCTTTTTGCGACACGGGTTCTTGCCACCGACCGTTTTGAAAACAGCGCTAGTCGCCCCACCCCACACCACAAAAGAGCGCCCACAGAGAGAAAAAGAGAGAAAAAGAGAGAGCAAAAGGAAGCGGAAAAGGGCGAAAATTGCGACAGGATAGTAGGTGACAACAAGAAGACCATCAACCCCGCTAACTGGTAGCAGGCCGCCGAGCCAGATGTTGCGGGTGGAGTACGAGGCCGCACGACTGTTGCTGGCTGGTTGGCTGGAGCGCTGAGACGGAGTCAGGCATGGATGGAAACCCAAAAACAAAGCCCTCCGAGCAAGGAACTGTGCCCCATACACATACATGGCCGGACATGGCTAGTGAGCCGGTGCTGTGGAGTAGAGCGTCGACCAGAGGGGAGAAGTGAAGCACTCTACGCGTTGCTTTTTTATTTTTCTTCTTTTTTATTTTTCTTCTTTTTTCTTTGCTTCTTTTTTCTTTGCCTCTTTTTTCTTTTCTCTCCCCCCCGCAGCCCAACCCAAGGGTTCAGACGAAAATCATGGAGGGCAGGATAGAATGGAATGGAATAGGAATGGTGTATCGATGTGAGCCTCAGCCCGAGAGGGGAAGGGAAGGGAGCGGACTGCCCGATCCAGATTGCAGCTTACGGTGGCGATATCTTACCTACCAAGTGACCGCCGCAAACTCAAAGATGTGGTAGGTATCGGTCCTAGGTAGTAGGGTAGGGAGGGGAATGTGCACATTCTCTTCACTGTCTCATCTCAAGACTCAGCCTTGGTGTTCGCTGGTTTTCTGGGGGTAGCCACTGGTATCATAGTTACTACAGGCGAGGGTGTTCTGGTCCAGCTACTCGTATGATGTACAATACTCTAGGTATGATAGTGTTCTCCATAGTCCCGTCCAGGTTGCAGTGCGGACGGGACGGATTGCCAAGATCAAGTCCCATCCGACCTTTCTGGTGGACTAGTCCGTCCGAACACCGCTCCGGGACGGACTGCCAAGATACAGTCCAGTCCACTGCAGTGCGGGGCTCAGGACGGATGGGCTGGACTATGTCGAACACTAGATGACGAGGAGGAGGAGAAGGAGGAGGAGGAGAAGGAGTTGCTGACCGTCATAGGTAGCTCAGCCCGTCTACTCTACTCGATACCGTACCTGCCTACAAGCGCCCAGGCTTACTTGTCGTCGACGTCGAAGTCGCCACTCGGAGCGGTGATCACAAACCAACCGCATTGGAGCGGTTTCCGAGGCTGACCAGGCCGTGCCATCGGAGCGGGCAAGGGCGGGGCAGCGCCGGGGATTGGGGTGGCCGAGATCTCAGCTCATAATTAACCGTTTATTTTTTCGCTAGAGGCCGGGGAGCAGATGCGATGGGTCGGACTGGGGTGGCTGTCACGCTGTCACCCTGCAAAAAATAACGGGATGCGGTTAAGTTGAGAAGAAGAAGAAGAAGCTTATGCAGAGTTGCTGCAGGGGAGGAGACGGTGGACCGTGGCACGGATCCAACCATCCAGCTTCCAGACCGCGCAACGGATGCGCAGCCGCGACGAGGCTGCGGAGTTGGTCGATCATTGTTCTACTATACTCGGGGCACGACTAACCGAGTAGGCCGGGGCCTCGTTTTGAAAGAAAAAAAGTTTGCATACCGATGAAGCTTACTCCAATCTTACCGGTGCTGACTCAAGTAGGGTGAGTGACTCTACAACGGGTGACAGGTGCAGGAGACGGCAATTTCCCGCCATGAAGTTCGAGTGCAGTGAATCTCAACGAATGACATCATGCGTACGAAGTGTTTCGGAGGGTGCAGCTCAGGGGTATTTTTCTGACATCTCACACTGACGATACTGACAACACTGACAACACTGACAAACGCAGATCAGGAGTATTGTTCTTGACATCTCACATTAGCGACAGACAAAACAATGTGAACGCGGCTCCCCGGATCCACCGGTTATCGAGACAATCGCTCCCCTCCCGGGCCTCCCCTCCCTTGTCGACGTATTCGTCGCTGTTTCCTCTGTCAGATCTACCTGCAAACTGCAGGAGCCTCACCATCCATTGCCCCTGCAATGGCAAAGAATACAACCAAATTTTCTGTCGAAAGAACAATTCATGACAGTTGTAATTGTCATCTGAGATCCGAGTGTTAATGCCGAGTTATTCAATGGAAGGAGATATGGATTACCAGCTCTACCTCGACCTTCACAACAGCGGCGTCCTCCTCCACCCCATAGTTACCCCGCCCCAAGAGTCCTTACCGCCCATTTGGTGATCCTGCAGTAACTCGAAGGCCCTGCCAACTCCTCATCGACCTCCGAAAGTCGCACGAGTGGGAAGACTTCCATACACCGGATGTCAGCTAGTTATGGCCTGCAGAATGGCGCGAGATACGTTACCTTTTCGGCATCCGTCCGGTGGTGGACGTAATAAAGAGGGGGCATGTCTGCGGGCCGGCCAACGTCCGAACTTCTGGCGGTTATCTAGTGCGGGTACCTCCCGCATGATACAAATAACAATCGTCATCCGCTTTGATCGATGTTGGAGCACTCCAGTGTTGCTGCGATAGCATGATCTGCACTTCTCAGTTTTTTTGTTTAATCATCATTGCATTCGACCTTGATAGATCTTGGTAGATTACATAACCCTTTCCACCCCACTGTCTCCGACTACTGTCCCCAAGCTCGATGTGGGTTCCCAATTGCTCTCCGCCCGGCCCATCCGCACATCGAAAGAAAGATAGAAAGAAAGACAGAAAGAAAGAAGAAAAATAAGGTGATAAATGAAAAGGAAAAGCACCCGCGACATGCCCATCAGTCTTTTACAAAAACCCACATTAAAGTTCCTTTTTCCCAATCAGTTCCTATGTCCAGTCTAACGCCTCATCTCTCTGCACTTCTCAGTCATCTTGCCCACAATTACACTTGACAGGTTGGCTCACGAAAGAGTGCCTTTTCGCAGATACATTTGACCGGTTGGTTGACCGTAGTGAACATTCCCCTGCGCATGATCCCAAAATACACCCGCTTCGCCGGCCCATCACTCGCATCTAAATGACACCTTTCTCATCGGGGTTGAGAAGGTTGGCAAGCGTCAATACCGACAGCAACGTCTTGGAACTTACTTCTCCGCGTCCTATCGAAAGTCAAGTTGGTCTTAAAAGGAACGGACGGCATCGGACGCTCCAAACAGTGCCTCTCGGTGGTGTATCCATTTTTGCCGAGCGGTAATCCGTCAAGATCCAGCGGGCAAGTGCAAGTGGATTGCATGTTGATGGCAAGTGGTGTCGGTTTTCACTGCTTCTCACTCTTGTGAGGAACTCGTTCCCGGGGGCTGGGGTTATGTCAACGATGAACGTGCTGCGGTCGGAGCTAAGCTGCACGCCGGGGCGTGGGACGGAGAATGCGTGATGATGGGTGATTTTTTCGTAGATCTCGCTTTACTTCTTTCCCTTGAGTCGTGTACTTCGTGGTGAAGGTCATGGGCATGTCGCTATTTGATGAGGGATGAGGGAGTAGTCAACTCCAGAAAGCGGGAAGGGCCGGGAGGTCTCGAGCCACACGCCCGGCGTTGGAGAGGACTATTGACGGGGGCCGAAGACGCCGAAGAGGACCCGTTCGTCCCGAGATGATGAGGTATCATCGTTCCGTTCCAAGACCCCTGGCCAGAGAAGATGAGTCCGTAGCAGCATCAAGGGCAGCATGAACCCTAGCGGAATGCTAGTTGACCTGAATATGTAGTTCCCCAGACACTCTGTGCTTGATACGTACCTGACGGGTAAGGTGATTAGATGTCAGGCCCGCTACCGATAACCGCTGAACCTGTGGTGAGAAATGTGGAGAAAATTGTGGAAAGGGAGGCGTCGAGAGAGGTAAGAGAGGAAGGTGGAGAGGAATGTGGAGAAGAAGGTAGGTATTGGGGGAGGTAGAACAAAAGGGGAAGAGAAAGGTTGCGAGAAAGGTGTAAAATAGTGTAAAGAAATGTAGAGAGGAAGGTGGGGATGAAGGTGAAGAGAAAGGTGTGAGGGAAGGTGGTGAGGGAGGTGGGGATGGGGGTAGTGGTGGACTTCTTCGTGAAGGCGAGCGTCTCTGCTACTGCGGTGAGCTGGCATATAAGTAGGGTTGTAGAGAGAGTGGAATTATTGGGCGGTAAGGAAAAGAAAGGAAGGAATCATTACCGAGAGATGGAAGGGAACTCGTACTGCTGGATGGTGACAATGCCTCCGAGGGCTATGTGATGGATTGTGGTGTTATCGGACATGAGTTGGAAGGAGAACAGAGCTGCCTGGTGTTGTGATTGCATTTATATGACGGGTCGGCCAAAATTGAGTCCTCCAATGCACTGTCGGCCAAAATTCAGTCGTGCAAGCACTGTCGGCCAAAATATTTCCTTTGTTCGAAGTGAAATATATTGTTCAGATCCCTATTCGGGGAACTGAGATTCCACCACAGGTTAGCGGCATCTGCGGTGGAATTCCAACCAAGTAGTGACCGCGAGAACAATTTTATATTACCCCGTCTTCCCTCTCTCCCTTCCACTATCAAACACACCTCACCCCCCGGTCCTCCCTCCGGCCTTCCCTCCGCTCTCTGCCTTCCCTCTCCTCTTGCGCTGTCAAACACATCTCTCCCCCTGGCTCTCCCTCCCGCCCTCCCCCCGCTCTCTTCTCTTTCTCTCCCGCCTTCCTCTATATAAACCCCCCTCCCTCCCCCTCCTCTCTCTCTCTATCCGCTATCAAACACACATACTTTTCATGCCTCGCTGCAACTTTAGGTTCAATTTTCTTCTACATCTCACAGAATTTTCGAGACGAGTCAGATCTTTTTAAATACGTTTAATAAGTCTAAAAATATAACCAACAACATTCCCGCCTATGAATACCCTTTCCTCAGACAGTCGGCTACCAGGAATGACTTCTCGGACTTTCCCTTTTCCAACCTCATCCCCCACTCTTCCTCTGTTACAACCTTTTCCTAAGCCACTTGGCTACCTTTTCCGACCTCTCATCCCGCACTCTTCCTCTGTTACACCCTTTTCCTAAGCCAATAGGCTACCTTGAATGATTTCCCAGACTCCTAGAAGGCTTCTCGGTAAGTAATTATTTCCTCCCTGAGTTTCACGTCTTCGAACGAATCATGGCTAACATGGCAATGAGATGTATCACACAGACCAGGTCAGCCCTCACTCAATGCCCGAATGACCCATTGCTACTGGTCTCTTCGATGAGAGTTAACGGTAGATAGGTTACGATCATTCCGAAGCCGAGCTGCCACCTTCCAACGGTAATTATTCCAACCCCTACGTCAAGCTAGAGTCATGGCTAACATCAGAATCGAGTGTATAAGTATCGGGTTAGCTACACCAACCCGAGCACGGCAATGGCTTCTTGCCGGATGACATGTACATTGTTCTGCACGGCAGACATCGCCGCCACCGTCCTTCCCTCCTCATCCGCCGCCTCGTGGAGTTCCGCTCCTCGACCAACGGAGGTTCCTCGGAATTCCATCTTCACGACGACAGCGGCAAGGTACGCGACCTTAACAGGCCTCCGCCTCAACCACAGTTGGCAGACTTCAACTTTTGGTTGAGGTGGAAGGATCCTATGGAATAGTACCTCTCCCCTCCCTTCCTGGATCAAAAAATATGTTAATTTGTCTTTGCAACCAACAGAGGACACGCTTATATCCCAACACCTAGAGGTGGCGCCTCGCCGAATCACAACGGGGCTGGGGTGCTTGCCGGATAACGGCGGCAGCAGCCCCGGTATGCAAAAGTTCAGCTCTGGGGTTCGCCCAGGACTACTTTGGTCATGGAAGATGGCGAGGAAGAGGATAATGGCGATGTCCTGAGAGGTGGAGAATGAAATCGTGACGAGGGAGAGAGTGAGATTGTGATGAGGAGGATGGTGAGAGTGTCTGAGAAGGAGGACGGGGAGAGAGGTTGAGGCGATGGAGAGGAGAACGATGGATTGTTGTGTTGCACCTTGAGCTGTACTGTTGACAGCGGAGGCAACAGCCAAAAGAACCGACAAGGAGGAGAACGATAGATTATTGTGTTTCACGTTGAACTGTACTGTAGGTGGAGTTGCCAGCTGCCTCATTCTAATCATTTCACTTTGGTTGGAACTCTCGCGTGACATGGATTCGCACTCGCTCGCTTGCTCACTACCCATCACTCGACTTGGTACTCTACACCCCAGCCCACATGGCAGTCAAAATAACATCACGATCAACAAACGGCATACCTGGCAAGCTAATATATCCGCTACACCGCACGCTCTCCAAGCATCTACCCAGAGCACCGACGCACACATAGTGTACCTACATTGTGCCGTAGTCTATACATATCCTTCCCAGCAAGCACCTACTGTTTACTCTAGAGGTGTCTACTCTACCGGCATCTACTCTACTCTGTTCGAGCACGATCGATGCTCCGTGCGTACCTGCGTAACAGTGGTGGTGGTGGTGGTACTATCTAGAGGTGGATCTGTGCTTGTCGCTCCAGAGACTAGGGACTCGGTACCGACTTTGGCATGCTCGACGGGCAGGCTGGTGGACTGGTGGGCTGGCGGGCTGGCGGGCTGGCGGGCTGGCGGGCTGGTGGGCTGGTGGGCTGGTGGGCGGAGCGGGGATGGGGGCATCTGCGGATTCCACGCACTCCTGGTGCGGAGGTTACCTACGGTACATATTTGTTCGCAGGAGCGTGATGGAACAGCCGGAGGGATTTCGCTACCTACGGTATTCGCAGCAGACGCCGTGGAATACCGATATGTACCTGTATTATAGGTAACCGCGGCAGGTACTGGGCAGGCGGGCGGGTAAGAGCCCCGCCTCGACTCGTCTCTATGGGATTGGCTGCGACTGGCAGGATTGGCTGTGATGCTTCCTGTTGTTTTGCCCCTAAACTGCTGTACGGCTGGTCTCGTTTCGTCTCGCCCCCCGTGGTCTCGAATGCTCACTCACTCGCTTGCTGGAAGGATGGCGTCGAGACTCGACACTCGAAATTCGAAAGAGAGGTTTCGGCAGCGATTTCGGCGCGCGTATGTAGGATTGAGGATTGAGGATTGAGGAGTGATTTCGTTCGGCAGACGGGTAGGTACTCTCACTTTGGTTTCGACTGGTTCGACTGGCTTTGGCTCTGGCCCTGGCTCTGGCTCGGGATTGGTCGTGGTCAAGTTGTTTACCCTGTGGCGTCGCCGTCGCACGGGGGAGAGCGGATCGATTGGCTGTTCTATTCTGTTCTGTTCGTACTCTACTCTACATGTCATGTTATCTGTCCCATGGACCGCGGTTCCACTCGCTCACTCGCTCGCTGGGAGATCACCTCCCCCCGGATCCTCGTGATATCCCGTTTCGCTGGCTGTCAGGACTTAGGGCCTAGGGCCTAGGATTCAGGAGGGAGACTCGAGAGGCGAGAATCGGGTTCGGTAGTGAATTCGGTAGTGGTTTCGGTAAATAGCGATTTCGGTAAATAGCGATTTCGGTGCGCGTAAATAGGCGTGGTACCGTAGGGTGGGCGGCGAGTCGCCTCTCGCCCTCTGTGGCTTCCAAGTTCCGCTAGCACATGCTTGGTAGCTATTCGTGGCGACGTGGAGACTCGTCACTCGAGGGAGAAAATCACTCCTCCAAGCTCCCATTCATTGTCCAGTCACTCAGTGTTCCCGTGATCCTGCGATCCTGTTCGCTGGTGGGGTAAATTATCGTCTCTTCAACGAGTTCGACGGCGTCCATTCACGATCGACGGTGCCCATTCACGTCGCCCTTCACATTCAGCTCTCGACGCTCGCCGGTTCCCTGTTCCATTCACGATAGGTACAGTTCTCTACACGGTCTCATGCGGGTGCGTATGACCACTCCAGTCTCCATCACTGCTAGCAGTAGAAGTCATTGGTCCCCCGCGCAGATGAGTCAAGCCACCACCCCCCACCCAGTGCTCGATCAGTGCCCACCCACCAAAATTTAGAAAACGCGCAATCCATTAATAACCTCCCGAGTGCAGTGTGCATTGCTGTGCACAGCCTGAAGGGACGACTCTTTCAGACTCCAAAATCCAAAGTTCGCCGTTCAGGACTGCTGCGCACGTATTGGCTGCCCACCTCAGTTTCCCCATTTCCCCAGTCTCCAGTTCCCCGTCCCAGTTCCCTCTCCCCCCTCTCTCCCTGAGTCCCTGTGCCTACAATAGTACTCTCGATCTGCGGATTGTGTACTCTATCATACATACTCTACTCTATGTACTCTACTCTGCGGTATGCAAGTGACCTCCCCACCGCCCAGCCCACCGCCCACAGGACCCGCCCACAGCCCACAGCCTGGCAGCGGGTGGCTTCGCCCCACCGCCCCAGTCCCACACGCCCGCGACTAAAAATATCGGGCATTTCTTTTAAGTTTGAGTTTGAACTTTGGGGCCTAGGTGCTGCAATGGCGACTGCAATGGAAACTGCACTGGAGACTGCAACGGGGACTGCAGTGGGCAGGGCGCTGGGCACAGGGCAGAAGGCGCTGGGCAGAAGGCGCTGGGCAGAAGGCGCTGGGCGACCCCCCAGGCCCAAGGGCCCCCACCGGATTGGACGAGCGTCCGCTGCCGAGCGCTCTCGAAGATCGAGGGACGGGGTGGATGAGGGACGGGGACGGGGACGGGGTCGAGGGACGCGGTCGCACCGAGATACTTGGAGTTGGGGTTGGAGTAACTCTTCCCCCGGGAAGTTGCATGTTCACGCACTCCACCAACGCACTCCACCGGCGCAGTCCACTGAGCACGAAGCAGTCCGCCGGAGTACTGAGCACGGAGGGAAGGGAAGGGAGGGGGAAAAGGGTAGCTGCAGTGTGCAGTGGTGACTCGTGAGGCTGGACGGCCTTGAGCATACCTGGAGTACTGTAGAGTACCTACGCAGCGGAGTCCGAAAGAGTCAAGACATCGTGAAGACATCGTCATCTCCGCTCCGCTCCGAGACAGGCGGCCACAGTAACAACAACAACGACACTCTGGGAGAGGGCGCGGAGATGGGATGATGAGGAGGAGGAGGAAGGAAGGGACGCGGGACTGCGACTCCGCGACTCTGCCACTCTACGAGTCGAATCACCGTTGCAGACGGGCTCACAATCGCGTCGGCCGGTCAGGCGGTAGTTGGATCGCTTGCGAGTATCTCAGTATCTCTATCTAATCTACATACCCAAGTACATACCCAAGTACCTGATCATGTATCTACCGTTGTCGGGTTGTGGGTTGTCCTGGTTGTCGATGGAAAGCAAGAAGCAAGAAGCAGGAGTATGTAGACCAAAGGCTGTGCGACTCCGGAGACGCCGAGGAAGAGCTGGGACGCCGAGGAAGAGCTGGGACGCCAGGTCTAGAACCGAGCATGGACCAGCAGCAACGTAGAGTAGCTACTATGGATACAGCATACAGCATACAGCATACAGCATACAGCATACAGCATAGGTACGGCATAGGTGCGGCATACAGAATAGGTACGGCATACAGACAGTACGGCATACAGACAGTACGGCATACAGACATGTATGTCGCCGTCCATCTATCCAGCTCCAGCAGCCAGCTCCAGGATGCAGATAGAGTAGATACAGAGGTAGGGTAGATGGGTCTATTTATGCTTGCCCATGCGCATTGCAACTTGAAGGTTGTGAGCAGCGATCGAGGATGGGGATGTGGGGGAGGGGACTGGGAAAAGGACTGGCAAAGGGACTGGGAAAGGCATTGTACATACTCTACTATATTGTGTTCAGCTCCTCTCGGGCACTGCGCGCAGGTAACTCTGTCCGATCGCAATGCGCATATGTAGACGATGCTCCGTCAAGGCTTGCTCTGTCGGATACCATACGCGCTGCTGGCCCCTGGGAAGAGACTTCCATGGGGATGTCGGATATGCACCCCCCGAACGAAGGCTACGGTGGGCAATGGGCAATGGGCTTTCGCATCGCTTCATGGGTATCGCCCCCACACGAAACGATTCCGCTGTGCCTGCTTGCCTGCCGTCCACCTTCTATCTCTACATATCCCCGGAGAGCGTATCGTATCAAGCATCCAAGCAAAGCACAGCATCCAGACAAAGCATCCAAGTACCTGGGCAAGTACTCTAGATACTCTATCCAAGCACCCAAGCAAAGCAAAGAACCCAAGCAGAAGAACGCCCAAATACCCAAGCACCAAGCTTTTCATGGTCTCCTAGGCAGTACCCAGTACCCAGTACGATACACCTCATGTATCTATCGCGCAAGTCGATCAACAGATATGTAGACTATCGAACTATTGGGACTCTGCGCAGCAGTTCATCGCAAGTTGCAACGAGATTCAGCGCCAACAATCCTCCCACGCCCTCTCCCTGCATCAACTGCGTACCGTATGTAGCAGCATGATGAACGGTATCGTGCGAAACACCACGGACGCAAGGGGAACATTCCCAGAGTATCGATACCTGTGTAGGAGTGGGGGGTCAGGTTTGGGTTTGGGTTGAGCGGCGGAGGGGTGGACACCAGTGGCCGGGAGCGGTTGGATCGTGATGGGTGATGGGCGGCACCGGGACTCCGGAGACCCCCTTTTTTTCTTCCGTTCTGCATTCTGCCCGTTGGCCGTTGGCGGTTCGGAGTTGCTGTTCCGCCGTGTCTCTGGTATCGTCATTTCGGAAGAAGCAGGCAGACCAGTGAAAGACCAGAGAAGGCCTTGGACGTCTCGTTGGTCGGGACTCTGGTGCGGGGGGATGTTCAGACAAGAGTCCGGTAGGTACCGGAGTACCAGGTTGGTTGGTAGCCTCGTTCCGGTCCCAACCCAAATCCCCTGATCGCGCTCAAATTAGCACCGTAATCGTTAATCGCGCGCAGCAGCAGCAACGGAGACGAGGCGAGACGAGGCAAGGCAGAGGGCCGAGAAGCTCCAAGTTGATGCTACATACGGTATGCCATGATACCATGTACTGCAGCGTACCGTAGCATGTGTGGCCCATCGAAGTTTCCGTCTCCGTGTTGGTCTTCATCTTCCCAGCGCAGATTGGATTGGAGGCTCCCTATTGGGCGGCGGACGTCGAAGGGATGGTCCTTGCTGCCACCGAGTGTGGGAATTGAATTATGACAGAACGGGTTGGTCGGAGAGTGACCTGTCGCATTTATTTTCTCGGGTTGAGGTGGGCGGGCGGGCCAGAAGGCGGTGGCAGCTGTGATTTTCCCGCTTCCTCCACCACATCGCCCACCACCACCACCACCACCTCCCACCTCCACCACCACCCCAACCACATCCACATCCACATCCTCCACCACCACCACCACCACCACCACCACCACCACCACCACCACCACCACCACCACCACTGCCACGCTCGCACTAGGGTAGATGCCTCGCAGGCTTCTTTCGCTCTCCCTCTCGTTTTCGGTGCGCATTACGGTACTCTAGCTACTCGTGGGTCCTCTGGGTACGAATAGTACGCTACATACGGTGCAGATTCCCAACCAAGACACACACACCCCCCGTCCGATTCCCCTCCCCAACCCAAACCCCATCCCAACCCCAACCCTCCCACCACTCCCATCCATACGTTGCCTACTTCCATACCCATTACTACTGTCCAACCCCTGAAGAGGAATAAAGGCTGAGGGGCGGGTTTTATAGACTCTTCGTCTGCCTCCTACCTTACTCCACCTCCTACTGCTACTCTTCTCGCCTATCGAGAGAAAGAAAAAAAAAGGATCCACCCCCCCAATCCTCCGAACGAAGAGAATGTCAAGTCAGCATACCAGCGACGGAAATAGTCAACATCATCGTCTGCGATAGCGTCTGCATAGGAAAAGAAGAAGGAGAAGGAGACCGAGCTTCCGGAAGTAGGCGTGTGTGGAAAGTGAGAGAGCAAGAGAATAACACGGTCTTTGTTTCGCGGATTTCACACGGAGAACACTCGTCAACTACGAAGAGAAAAGAGAGAGAGATACCAACCATATCGGTAGTCGATCGACCTCTGGACGCGACGCATATATATTCGCACCACCCGATCACCGAACTGTACCCGCTCCCCGACCACCCCCCAGACCCACGATCCCTCAGTAGTTCTCTGCAGCTTCGCCGCCCCCCCGCCGTGCCCACACCACCAAACAACCCCCGGCCCGCCCCATCTGCTACCTTAGCATCTCATCACATAAGAGGATAACGCATTAACATAACATAACACTCCATAACATCTCCGCTACTGCCTTCGACCATACCGATCGCTAGCGACAGGTACCGCGCTACAATCGCCAATCCACCCAATCCACCCAATCCACCAGTCCACCAGTCCCCCAACCTACCAATCCACCAATCTACCCCGACTTTGGCTGTGGGTCTGTTATTGGTCGCTGCCGCTACTGCTCCTGCCACCACTCCTTTCGACCGGCTCCAAAGGGATACTCACGCTCTTTGGCATATCCGCCCCACTTCCCACGACATCCCTAGCGGCCGTTGGAAAAAAGTGGAAGGATTCCACCGGAACCCACCACCATCGTCATCTCAGATCATTGTTATCGAACTTGACCCTGCCCCGGAGAGAAAGGGAAAAAAAAGAAAGAAAAAAAGAAAGAAAAAATAGTTTGAACTAGGTGCCTGGTTAGTCGTCCATCATCGTCCTCCTCGCCGTCGGCCAAGCTATATACCAGACATCCTCGAGCCAGGAAGGAAACATTCACTCCCCCCCACCCAATACACCGAATACCCTCCGCCCCAGCCGACGCCGCCTACCACGCAGCCATCATGGCGTCTGACGGTTACAACCTCTCTGAGGCTTCCTCGATGTCTGATCGGAATCTACCCCTGACTAGTCCCACAATCGACGGCTCGGCATCGCACAGCAAGTCGACGGACAATAGCGACGGCGGATCCGGGGATGCAGGCTCAGGTGCGCCTAAAACCTCGAAGGTTTCACGGAAACGAACCAAGACTGGCTGTCTAAGTGCGAAACACATCTCATCTCACACACACATACACACTCTCTCTTCCTTCCTTCTGTTGCGGGTTCGAACGTGAAGACCGAGCATTGAAGACTGACTCTGAGTTTTCTCCGATTAGCCTGCCGAAAGCGACGCATAAAGTGCGGAGAAGAGCGACCAACATGCGGAAACTGCATCAAGTCGAAACGTGTGTGCGAGGGCTACAACCAGAGGGTCGTGTTCAAGGATGGGATGCACGGGTTGTTTCCTCCGCGAGCGATCGGCGCTGCGAACCCGCGCTTCGCGCAGCAATATGTCAACCTGCAGCCCGCTCCACCGGGTCCGCCGCACCTGCAGCGGCCAATCGCGCCTGCCCCGCCGCTTTTCCGCGACGACGGCATCACTCCGCTGGATCAGACGTTGCCTCCACATCTGAGACAGATCTACGAGGAGCGCGCTCAGAACCCGCCGACCTACGATGGTCCGAGGATCAACGTGCGCGTGCCGCTGTCGTCGCCCATCCAGCACGAAAGTGAATACCGGTACCAGGAACCGCTGCCCATATCTCCGGGATATCCGGATCAGCAGTATTCGCCCGAACAATATCAGCATGCTTCGACGTCGGCTGCAGCCGCTTCGTTCGCGATCCAACCCACTCACATCAAATCCGAGCACGACTCGGGATCTCTGTTTGGACCTCATCCGTCGTATTCGCCGACTGTGCCGCACCAGCCTCAACAGCAGCAGCAGCAGCAACGGCCACAGTATGATGAGCGGTCTAGCAGCGGCACACAGGCGGCGTATTCCCCTACACAATCTAGTGCGTCCTCTACCTCCACAAATAACTGTCCTCTCAACATTCCCTTGGACGGGAAATATGCAGAGGCTTCGGGAAGCCGAGGTGCCAGTCATCAATCCAATCACGACTACAGCGATATCTTCAACCAGCGCAGTGATCTTCGTAGGTCTTCCCATCCTTCGGCTGCTGCGCCTTCACATTCTTGATATTTCCTTCTTCATTCCTTGCCCACCTTGTTCCCGTACTTCCACCATTTCGTTTCTCCCCTTGTCGTACGTGCACTCCCAGAAAGACCACATCCCGGTTTGATCGACGTGCGGTTTCACGGCGCCGCATTCGGTAACCGGTGATCGGCATCGAGCTTGGTCTTTTTGGGCATCTCATTTCCCCTCCCCCGCCATTCTTCACAATTTCTTATCATGATTCTTGCCTTTGCGTATTCCCCCATTCCTCTCATTCCGAATGCATCATGATCCATGACCAACTCAAATCATCCGCTATATTCCTCCGGTCGTATTGTTCCGAGCCCAAACTTACGTTGAAGGCCTCCCGTCGTTGAAGCGACGCTGACCGTTTATAGCGGAGTCTGGTGTGGGAGGCGGTGGATCCCACCCGGATTACTTCGAGCTGCCAGAGGGGTACGGGCAGTCGGAGGTCGATCTCGACCAGGAGAGCGAAGATGACATGGACGAAGAAGAAGAGGACGATGGAGAGTACAGGATCGGTGCTCAGGAAGATGGTATGATTATGATGGAGACTACAGGTCCTGGTGGGCAGACGATGGGCACGCGGCAGCAAATATCACAGATCCTCGAGCCGTTCTCCCGGCACCTCGACGAGCACTCGCGCATCTCGTTCCGATCCTTCCTCCCCGAACCCGGGGTACTGGCGACGTACCGCCCCACGCTGTCGTCGAGTCCGCTGATGAACCCCATCACGGCAAAAATATTTTGTCATTTCGTTTATGTCCTCGGACCAAGTATGTCCTTATTCGAACGTTATCCTCCAAATCCGCATATCGCGTTTACACCTGGCGCAGGGTTGCATGGTCCGCAAAACGTGTGGTCGTATACGGTTCCAATCCTCTCGCTCTCGCATCCGCCGCTCCTCCACGCCATCCTCGCGCTCTCGAGCCTGCACATCTCGAAGCTCACGCACGGTCCCAGCGAACCCAGTCTGCTGCACTACCACATCGCACTGCGACGACTCGGAAAAGCCATCGCGAGCGATAGGCATAGAGGACACGTTGCCACTCTGGCTGCGACCTTGATGCTGGCTTACTACGAGACGATGGCGGCAGAACATGACAAGTGGAGCAGCCACATCCACGGCGCAAAACAGCTGCTTAGAGAGATTGATTTCGAAAGGGTAACAAGGCGTGTCGAGCTAATTGACGATGAGGAAGCTAGCGGCGAGGTGCAAGGCGACGCCCAGTATGCAGCTACTCCGGGACGCCCGTCGATGTTGGCGATGCGGAAGATTAGACGACAGATGATCTCCGAGGACGTCGACGAAACCCTGCAGACGTATCTGATGGGTGGTAAGCGAAGACGAGGAACCATCCACAAGTCGAACAAGCGGACGGCGGATAGACCCTTCACGAAGAAGGAGCTCGACAATTTGAAGCTGCAGGCTGACATGTTCTGGTGGTACGCCAAGATGGATTGCTACCAGTCCTTGTTGAGTGGCTGTCCTCTCGTGTGAGTTCTCGTCCGGTGGATAGTGATTTTCTTTTCTTCGGTGTTTGCTGAGACGTGCGAAGGCTCGACTACGTTCACTGGGGTCAATGTCCCCCGCGAGCGAGAATAGGGACTCTGGGAACGACGTATGGATCCTCGGATCACTACTTCCTGTTGCTCGGGCGTCTGTGCGACTTCCAGGTCCGGGATCTGAAGCGAAAGCGGGCCGTGCTGAGGGCCAACGGTGGCACATGGATCCCGCCGCCAGAAATGGGAGGTCCCCCACGCGGACGACACGGGCCACCGCCCAACGTCATGCCGCCACAGTCTCCGTATGGTCCTCCACCGGGCCAGTCCAATCACTTGGACGAAATGCAGTTCGGTATGATCCCAACGCCATCAGGCCAGCCCCGTATGCCGCGGGCATTCCAGCAGGGACTCTCCCCCGAGGAGCAGCAGATTCCCAATCACCACATCCCAGACCCCCTTCCCGAATCCGACGACCTCGACGCGGCCTACGATGAAGCCGAGCTGGAATGGAACGAGATCAGCAAAGCCTTCGAGGTCCTGCAGAACTCGCTCGGACCCGAGTACCAACCTCTCGGCATCGACTACATGACTCCCACCTCCTCCACTCCCTTCGGCCCGGCAATCTACTACCGCACTTACTCCATCGCGTCCCTCCAAATGCTCTACAACATGGCCATGCTGGTCCTCCACCGGTGCCATCCGTCGATGCCGCCGGTGGCGATGATGGCAACCACCATTCAGAGTCGTAAAACGCACACCCACGCCGTGGACATAGCACGCATCGTCGCCGGCCTCGTACCCACCGACTCCTCGACGCAAATCAACCCCGCCCTCGGCGCCTCCCTGATCGAGGCCACGATGCCCATGTTCTTCGCCGCAGTCCAATACGACAACGACGACCAGCGCTCGTGGATCGTCAAGAAGCTGCGGGAGATCAACCGTCTCACGGGCTGGGCCACCGCGTCGCGCATCCTCCTCGGATGCCAGCGCGCATGGGAGAAGGCGGCCGAGCTCAACGTCGGACCCGTGTACAACCGTCCCCCGTTCGAGGAGGAGGAGGATATGTTCTACGAATACCAGCAGTACTACGTCGCGCTGCAGAACGGCGCCAGGGAGGAGGAGGAGCTCGACGCCGGTGAACAGAACGGTGCGGGCGGTGGAAGGTTCCTCTGGAAGGTCGCGGCGAGGAGGACCGTAGATGCGGCGGGTATACTGGGGGATAGGAATGAAGTTACGAGGAGATAAAAGCAGTGGGTGGGGTTCATGACTTACGAGTTGTTTTTTGGCTTTTTGGCTTTTTTTGGTTTTTTTTGTTATTGTTTGCGTTGTTTTGTTTTGTTTTGGTTTTATCTGTATTGAGTTGAGTATTTTTGCGGTGTTTTTGACGCGGTGTTTGATCATCTTTGCTACTTGTTTCAAATTGCAACCTGTAGTAGGACTTGATTTTTTTTCTTTTCTATCATACATATACCCGGGGTTTGGGGGGGCTGGATTGGGGATTGGACTTTCTGGTGGGTTGGGAGGTGATTGGGGCGGGGGCGGGGGAGGGGGAAGGGGAAGGGGAAGGGGGCGGGGATTTAGGGGGGTGTGCGGAATGTAATGGATTCCTTGAAATCACTGCGTACTCGGGGCGAACGGAGGTTGTGGTCAAACTCCTGGTCAAACTGCTAGTCTGGTAATGGAGTAAGTGATGTGGTATGACCGTATGATACGGTTTTTGTGGATACAATCACTTGACGTCGAGACCGGCGTTAAGTAGCGAGTGATAATCGACCATGTAGCCTGCATAAAGTCCTTCCTTTGAATGCCCCCCGGTCAATCGGCGTTGCGGCCTGTGGGACTATTTGGAGGTGGTAGAATATGTAGCAGTAGAGTAGAGTACCTACCGGCACATAGTTAGCAGCGCTGGATTGCCGGCCGAGTGACTGGTGTGCGAACATGAGCTCCGCGAGTCGTCTGTTGACACCTCAATCGGCAGAACACATCGTTCACAGCAATGCATTCGTACTTAAAGTACCAAGTTATCCCCTCACCCTACGAAAACTACGAAGCAAACAAAACGCCAGCTTTTCCCTCTGCCCCTCCACGGTCTCTCCTACTATCTAAGCTTATACACACACGGCTTCATGATCATATCCTCCTTAAGGTCCTCCTCGATGAACTTCGGTTTCTTGGGCATTCTCCTACCCATGGCAGCACGGCCCTCCATCTCCTCATCCTCCTTGCCACCCGCCTCCGGCGGCTGCTTTACAAACTCCATGCGGACGAACATCTTATTCTGTCCGTCGACTGCGCCCTTCAGCGTGAACCCGCGCTTCTTGAGTGCGTCGACAAAGTTCATGTAGACCTTGGGCACGCCGCGTTTCTCGCCGCCCTCCATTTCCGGCTCATCGCCGTCCTCTGCGTCTTCAGTACCCTTTTTGCGGCCGACGGCGTTGGAATTCCCATCTGCAGCAGAGGCCTTGCGGTTGAAGCGCGACTTGATCTCGGCGACCCACAGCTCGCCGCGCCACTTGAGGATGCGGTGGGCCTCGTCGACGAACTGCAGGAAGTTTGTGCCCATGAGCGCGAGGCAGAATATGACGACGTCGACGCTCTCCTTGGGCAGCGGCAGGTTCGCCACGTCCGCTATGGTCACGTCGGGCGTGCTCGCTTGCAGGTCGAACGAGAGGACCTTGATCTTCTCCTTCAGGCCCTTGCCATGGTTGAACGTGGCGGCGATCTTGGCGTCGCCGCAGCCGAGGTCGGCCACCGTGCAGATCCCTGTGTCGCGGTCGCGCGGCAGCGGCTGCACGGCCGTTGAGTTTAGCGCGCGGGAGTAGCCTTTTTGGAACTTGATCTTGGAGCGGTCGCGGAGCGTGTGGATGAACGTGTCGACTGGGTTCGAGGGCCACACGGACACTTGCTGCCGGAAGCCAAGGTGGTACTCCGTGTACATCTCGGGCTGCGTCGCGAAGAGCTCGAGCGACGAGTTCGACGGCGTCGTGTACAATGTCTCGTTGATGTGCCGGAAGCGCGCGGACGTCAGTTTGGCGCGCATCTTTTGCTGCAAAGGCGTGAGTTTCGAGGTGTCGACCGCAGCGGGGAAGGTGGGTGCTGGCTTGCGGACGGGTGCGGCGGCGGCGGCAGTAGCAGCAGGAGTACCGGCGGATAGTGCGTCCAATCCCGCAGAGGCAGCCTTCTTCTCCCGTCTCTTCTCCTTGAGCGTCTTCTTCCTGGGCGGGCCCTGGTCCTCAGCATCATCCTCCTTCTTCTCCACCACCACCACCTTGCTTTCACCCGTCTTCACATCCCCCTTCTCAGCAGCCTTCTTCTTCCCCCCACTACTCCCCCTCTTCCTCTTCTTCCCCCCCTCCTTCCCCTCAGCTTCACCGACAATAACCTTCCTCCACAGCGCCTCTACATTATCCGCAGTGACGACCGTGGTCGTGTCACCGGTACCAGTAGCCTTCTCGATCTCCTTCTTCTCCTTATCGGCCGCCTGCTCGGCCGCCACGCGCGACACCCGCTCGCGCTCCTTGATCTTGGCCGCTACCTCCGGCGTAACGTCAACACTGTTCGACCCCGTCGCAAAATCCTTCTTCGTCTTCCCCCGCTTCGTCTTTTTCTTCGTCGCGGACGAGTCGATCTGCTCCGCGGGGCCGGTGGCCAAAGTCCAGCCGGGGACGGCGAACATTGTGTGTTTGTAGGGGGGGGATTGACGTGGGAGGTGGGGTGCGTGAGGTGAGACGAAACGAGGTGTGGTGTGGTAAGGTGAAAGTTGGGATTTTTTGCGGGTGTCGTCGTGGGTTAGTTAGTGCCGTGTAACCTAACCTTGGTGGGATCCGCAACCCTCGCCCTTAATGTGCTTTGGTTAGCGAAGAGGAGGGACGTCGACCCGAGGGTGCTCCTATGGCGGCTGTCAAGTACATACCGTGACGGCACGCTCGCCGAGGAAATGGATCGGAGAACATCTATTCTAGAAATTACGTGATGTGGGAGTGGCGGATAGGTACATATACGAGTCAGAAGATGGTGGCTATTCCAGTAGGCTGTGGGTGAGAGTGGCAATCACGATGAGAACGAAGCGGGAGTCACGAAATGTCCAGCAACCTTTTGTATTCAGACAGCTCTCTCGCGAGTGAGCGGAAATCGAACACTAAAAGCTAACCAGAAACCTTGTAGAAAGAAACACTCAGAAAGCACACAAACACAGCGTAGAATGCCCGTCCAAATCGGCTCAGAACGACCTCCTGTGTGGTAACCCCCCCTTCGTCTGTCTACCAGATCATCGCAGCGATGACAATGGCACCCGCGAGGACACCGAAGTCGCTCATGCGGACGATGTCGGCGCCAGAGTTCGGGGGAGCGGTGGGACTGGCAGTGCCCGAAGAGCTCCTGGTGGTGCGCCTGGTCGAGGTCGTGGTGGTGTCGGCCGGAACCTCGCTGGTCATGGTGACAGTAGCGATGTCTGATTCGGGGGAGAACATCGGGTCAGCGAACGTGTACGAAAAGGAGGAGTTGGTGATCGTTTGGATGGTGAGCGTGCCCGTACCATCGCTGTGGTTGGTGGTGGTATTACCTGTATTGGACTCAGTCATGACCATGCCCTCGCTGTGGGAGTGCGAGGCCATAAGGCTGGGAGTGACGGTCTCGAAACCGCCGCCCTCGGTGTAGGTCGAGAGATCGGAAGGAGAGACGGTAAGAGTGACCGGCTCGGTCTCCACCTCGGTGACCATCACGGCTTCCGTGTGATCCGTGTGATGCGGCATCTCTGAACCCTGACTGGGGATGAGGGCACCGGAGGTGACGTAGTGAGTGTGGTGGTGGGTGGTCGTAGACATGATCATGGTGACGGTGGTAGTCACCGTGATGGGCTCTCCAGCCTCACCTCCGAATGGCACAACAGAGCCGGACTGGTCGGAGCCACCGTCGGCAGAAACGAGACTGCCCTCCTGGGAGGCAACCTCGAGCTCGGCCGCAAGGGCGCTGGTATCATGAGCATGACGAATTAATAGCGACGGTATGGATGAGTTGACTTACGTCTTGAAGGAACCCGCAAGGGTCAGGAGCAGAACAGGCAAGAGGGCATTGAACTTCATCTTTATGTTGGTTTTGCGATGTTTTGGGGGGTGGTAAAGCGTGAAGTGTTTGGTAGGAAAGGGCGAAGGAAGGTGGTGGTCGATGAAAGTGAGGGTTGAGTAAGGTGAGGGTGGATGAAGGAAGAAGAAGGATAGGGCAGTTGTTGGGTGGGAATTTATGGCAGGTCGAGGCTAATGTCATTTCAAAGCAGTCCTTCGACGTGGAGTGAGGGTAGATGTTTGAAAGAATATGGCAGACCTAGCATACATTGTCATATCACTCGATAACTAACGGGGGGTCGTTAGAAAGTTATCTAAAGTGAAAGTTGGAGGATTAGAGACGTAGGAGGCTCCGCCTACGTCGGTGGCCATGGCTAGTTGAGCCCGCTCATCGCTTAATGCCCCGATAGTGGAGCTGTTGTGGACATATAGTTGGAGAAAGGTGGTGAGATCGTTACCGCACTTCTGGGTGATGCCGTAATAAGGCGGTATTGAAGGTATTATGGCTGCGATGCGTATCTACCTACATCATTGCTGCTGTCTAGAACCGCCCCGTAGGTGCACTAACTAGAGACTCAACACCAGAATATCTGACGTTTGGATGAAGGTCTTCACCAAGGTTCTGGCCTATCACACCCGGTTGCGCTATGCTCATTCTCAGTCAGTCGTTTCTATTGGTGCGTTTCCGTCGTAATAGAATGAACGTCTCGCAACGGCGAGTGGCTGTCAATGGAGTACGGCGTGACTTCCATTCTATGGCTGGTGCTGGGTGTATAACCTCCGCTCTCTGGTCTTCCCACCACTCTCTAGGCTTTCTTTTACACATCAATACCGTAAACCTCCTCAACCACAATCAGCAAACTGCTTCCTTCCAACGCTCGAAAATCTTCACATAAAGCTCCAATTCACACCTTCTACAATGGCCGTCCTTAGCAAGCCCGTTGCACCCCACCGCTCTCGCATAGTTCCCACTATCGGCGACCTCATCGACGGACTCCCCCGCTCGAGCATACGCTGTCTCGATTGCCAATGGCAACACCCAGTCACCGATAACATAAATCGCCTACATCTACTCTTAGACCATCTCTTCAACGCTCACAAAACGGACGAGCGCCCGTTCAGACAGCTCGGCGCCCGCATGGTGTTTAAGTGTCCGTGTGAAGCCGATACGGAGATCCCGCTTGATGCGTCCGGCTGCTCCGGCTGCGGAGAGGTCCTTTGGAATAAGGACGACGCCAAGCGACATGTCTTGGATATTTGGATGGAATGAACGGGGTTGATGGGGGGATGGGGGGATGGGGGGATGGGGGGATGGATGAGGGCTTGGTGGCTTTGCCTGTGTTTCTTCGTGGCGGTCGAGATGGTTCTATAGAGGTAACCTATGCTTAATTCTTGTCAGACCAGTAATCAAATGTTGAACAGTACTGCTTTAGTGTTGATCTTGGGGGTCTCTAGATATCGCGTTAGTTGTATCTCAGACGAGTGACATCCAGTGCACAGCTTGGTGGGATCGCCTGCCTCTGGTACGGCGCCGTCAATGTTATTACTACTTTTGCGAGGGCTTTTCGGCAATTCCTATCCATGCCAGGGGCGGGATCGAAAAAGACCGCACACGGAAGAAAGAGGAGTTTTGAAGGGTGATCATCAATTCGGCAGATGATGAAAGAGAGAAGAAGGAGCAGACGAGAGCAGACGACTCGGGAGCAGACAAGTAAGGATAAACGATCGGATGCAAAATTTCAGGTTTGGCTCGAGGGAAGGGCTGGTCGAAGAGCAATAAGGAGCCGGCATACAGCTCGTGGGCAGAGGTCGGTGACAGCCAGGTGGAAACAGACATGTAATCTGCCATGACCTACCAAGGCCCGAATCCCATGATAATTAAACACAAAAAAAACAGCGGCGGCGGATATCCCCGTGCTGAACCGGGCTCGAACCAAAAACCTCCACCACCCCCGGTGGGTGGCTTGGAAACCCCGATAGATGGACCACTGTCCATGCTAACTCTGCCAGGTACGTGACCGCTAGGCCACATGGGTTTTTTTCCGTGCTGTGAATTTACCACGGGCGGTTATGAACACGTCTGAGCTCTGCCAAGCTCTGACACGGCGAGTCGGCAGCAGTGCTACTACCCACTACATACTCTACCTTCACAAACATTAGCTCGGCCCTCAGAGCTATCGACAACTTCGTAGTACGTGTGAAGCTTTACGACTGCGCTGTAGGCCCGTTAAAGCACAGACCTGGGAGGTGCCGGCGGCGCCGCCGAGTCCAGTAGCCTCAAGCTCTCTGCTTGTCCCTCTATCCGTTTTCCGACCTCCCACTCGGACACCTCGCTGACTGCATCTTCCTCAGCGGCCGATTCCAGTATTCATCTACCAAGATCTGTGGCAGCAAGGAAGTCCAAGATTGCCTGACTGCACCTAGCCCTCTCGTCTGCAAATAGGTCTCGGGTCTTGAAGCGCTCCTTGCCCCTCTCCGCCTCCTCCAGAGCCTTTGCCCACAGGATCTTCTACTGGCTTTTCCATTCCCGGCAGGACTTGAGAAGGTGCTGCAAAAGTTTCGAGCCATGTATACGGAGTATGGAGCACGGAACAGCGAGTGATTATCGATGATAACCTGTGGACGTATAGTACTTCGCGCATGTATTTTCGGATTCCCTTTGCGCTGTGTGCCGCACTGCCCCTCGCCTGCCTGCCTCACTCTGTAGTGTGCCAAGAAGCACTCATCAGTCAGTGGTGACAACCTCCACTGCGCATACTCCGCAAGCAACATCCGGAAGCCGCCGGACTTGGTGGAGTACCTACATGAGTGAGTGCTAATGATCTGCTTGTGCGTCGGAAAGCCTTCCCTTCGAGAGCGAGGTTGTCCTACTTTGCGTTTGGCTCGACGTGCTATGTAAATGCTGGTCCATTGCTATGCTACAGCAGGAATTATATCAGCTTTGCAAATTACGGCCTCTTTCGTCAATACCTAGCCTCGATACTATCTCTAACGTTTACGACTCTTTCCGAACCTTCAGAGACCAGTACCTAAGTACGTAGGTCAAGGGGATGGAAGTGGAAATATGTAGCATCCAGTCAGCGCTTCGCTCAACGCCCGCAGAATTACCTACGTATTAGAAGCACGGCGGCCGTTCAGAAGGTGAGTGCAGTTCTCGGTCTATGTACCGGGGATAAATTGCAATGTTCCGGGCAGATCTGTGGCATTGCCATGATCTAGATATCTCTTTGTCTCGCAAATACCTGCATGGAAGACTGAAGCTATGCGTGAGCCATAGGTAGTGCTTGAGCAATGAGTACGTAGCAGGCTCTGGACTGTTTACTTAGGTCTACATATAGCTGAGTGACTGTTCGGTTGCCAATTTCCATGTATTCGCCGGACAGAGGGATAGTTAGTACTCTAGGTAGATGGTTTGATCACCCGGTCGAAATCGAAACGCTGATACTAGGTACATAGATGGAGCACGCAGTGCACTACGTACATAAGATGCCGACAAAGAACTGTGTCATGGACTCATGGAATGATCTCCCTGCCCTGTCAGCCCTCCCCTCCCCCTTCTGGAGTATGTAGGTAAATAGTTCCAGCAGCCGCCGTTACCCTTAGAAACTACCAGAGACGATGAGCCATCACCTTCAGGCTTCAAGCACCAGGCAATAAACCGACTTCTTGCAGGGCACAATGCTACAGATCCGAGTCGACTTTTGGGCGGAACACGGGTGGGGAGGGGGACGATACCCGCTCCCCTACATAAGTAGTCGAACAATACCACATCGCTCAACCCTCTTTCATAACCCCCAGCTCCTCCTCCAAAACGCCCACCAGCGTTCTACTGCCACTTCCGGGAAACGCCCTCGCACCCTTCTCCTTACTCAGCAGCGCCTTTTCAACCGCCCTCTCCAGCTCCCCCTGTCCCAACCTCCCCTCAACCAAATAATCCCCCAGCTCCTCCACCAGCTCCCTCTGATGCCCTCCCATGAGCTCCCTATTCTCAACGACCACAAGCGGCCTATCGTATCTCAACGCATCAAGCACACTCCCGGCACCCGCATGCGAAACCACCACATCCGCGTGGCAAACATATTCTCCCGCGAGATCGTCGGCGAAGTCGAATGCGTGGATAGTGACGGGGACGGTCGGGGGCGGGGGTGGGGGTAGCGATCGCGCGGCGCTGAGCAGCGACTGGAACGTTGCCGCGGATAGGTAGGACCCCGCTTGCAGCTGCAGAACGGAGATGCCCTGTGTAGCGAGGAAGCGAAGGAATGACGGCGATAGGCACGCGTGTAATAGCGTCGGGAAGGGCGCGGTCGCGCCGGTTGTCACGAGGAGCGTTTTGCCGGTGCGGGCGGATGTGGGGTGCGGTGGGCTAGTGACGGCGCTGGATGGTGCGGAGGAGGGGGGCGAGCTGCTAGGCAGTGGGATGAACATTTGTGTCCCCGGCGGGTTGTAGAAGCCGGGCGGGGCGAGGGGCATGGTGAATGGTGGCATGGCGTCGGGACGTGCGAGGTGTGAGGTGGGGGAAGACGCGTCAGCGGAGTAACAGCTCTACCCTGCAGATCCACGGGCACGCTAAACTCACTAGCCACACCGATCACAAAAAATCCCTCGGCCCAAAATTATTGTCGTCCCAAAACCTAACGGAGAACTGTCGGAACTACGGAACAAACGGAACCATACAAATTTATTGCTGCAAAGACTCTGTCTCTCCGGATGTATGTACCATGGCGGCTGATGGGCGTGTCGCTAGCCAGCCGGGAACACCAGGCTGCGGGTGGCTGTCAGTGATGTGACTGGGGATTCTAGGTGCTGCAGGTGTTTTGGATCAGTCAGTATCTACCCATTCTAAAAGGCGAAGGCTTGGAAGTTGCTCAGCAAACATCACAGACACAATGGCGCTGCCCATCATTGATGATGGGCAGCAGCTGCGCCAGCAATTGTCCGTCGTCGGTCGTTCGAGGGCCAAAACGCGAGTGATACCGAACGTACTCTACCCACAACCGACGCTGACTACACACCTAGTCAGCTCTCTCCATTATTCCTAGCGTCCCGGGTCACTTTCCTAACATCATAGCAAAATCATGATATCGAGCTCCGCACCAAGAAACGCCGTATCCACTATGCACTAGGCACTTACATATGTCCGGCGCATCATCACTACTCTAGCTACGCTACACTAGAGCATCTCCCGCCCCCATCCGCGGACCATCCGGGAAACTACCGGTGATCACGTCCTACCTATGGGATCACGTCCGCGCGCGGTGTGTGAGGGTGCCATGGGCCATGGCTCGGGCCCTATGTAGTAGATATGGGGTTCGCCGTGCGGGGGTATGTACCTAGATATCCAGAGTTCAGACGGGACACCTGGCCGAAACTCGAAGTTCAAAGTTCGAAGTTCGAGCGAAGTCACAACTTACAACTTACATACAAGTGCTGAGTGCTGCCGCTGGGGAAGCGGCATCGCTAGCTACTCTGTGACGGAGCTTCTGCACAACAGCAGCAGTGCAAAGGAGCGGCCGAAGACTATTGGCCCTAAGTACTATGTAGCATTTTGCTTCCTGTTCTTCCAGCCCTCGCAGCCAACCCTCGCCGCTCGCGTCATGCCGAACTTCGGTCGCGAGGAAGGGGCCGCGCGATGCGCGATGCGCGCTGACGGGCGGTGGCCGGGGGGACACATATCTACCAGGTATAAGGTACATGAGTACATGAGCACCTACGATGCAGTGCAGTGTGCAGTGTGCAGAATTGTGGAATTGTGGATTGTGGATCGGACCGGACGTCGTAAGCCCCGTTCTCGTGGTCCCTTTGGCTACATACCTGGTAGGAGGCAGGTACTTGGTAGTATGAGATAGATATTTTAAAAACGTCCTAACTCCTGGCCTCTAGGTACATGATGTATCCTAGATATCCTATCTTTATGTATCTGCATGTATGTAGGGGACTCGAGGAAGCGTGAAGTTACAAGCAAGTTAGGTACAGATGCACATCTGTAGAAGAATTTTTCTCGCACTTGAATCATACACGAAACCCAAACCCAGCACTCCATAAATAGCCAAAGCCAAAGCCAAAGCCAAAGCCAAAGCGCACCCGCATCTCGCTGCCGGCCCGATCGGCCCTCCCCAACACCGTGCGTCACGATCCGTCTGGATATACCCTCCCTCCCTCCCTCCCTCCCTTCCTCCCTCCCTCACAGTCAAAAAAATTCGTAACATCCCAGCGAGCGAACATGAACCGGGGAATTCAGATCAGTGAAACCAGTGAAATTAGATCAATCATTAGTGAGACCAGTGAGGTCATTCGCGAGACATTCAGTTTCTTAGCGGGCTAGTTAGCGGGCGCGGTGTGGAGGGCAGTGCTAGCGCATTTCTATCGCTGCTAACTAAGCCTGGTATGCAAGCACAGTTGCATGCACAGTTGCATGCGCGCATTTGTTCGGAGGTTTCGCACCAGCACCAGGACTAATGTGGCGAAGCGGTGGCTGTGGTGATGTAAGCAGAGCTGAGGAAAGCAGGCGGCGGACCGGACCGAACCGATCGATGTTAGAATCGATGTCGCCGAATAGTATCGATGTTTGTTTTGTTCTCCGAACGAATGAATCGATGCCGATGGATGTGCACGAATCACACAGGAAGGAAAAACAAGGAGTGTCCCCTGGCCTCTAACCACCGGGGACACAAGAAATATACAGCCCCTAACACCTCTTGTCTACGTAAGCCAGCCAGAAGAAATACAATGTCGCCAGACGCCACGAGTGATACATAGTGAACATGAACACACGCATCTACACACATCTACATCCACAAGCACCACCACCAACCTCCCCTCCTCCTCCCCCTCTCACCTCGCCTCCATACCTACCGCACCGCCATCCCGCACCGCCGTCCCGCACGGATGAAACCACAATCCCAGTTCCGCAGCGGCACACAGTACACTACACTCGTGGCCACCTGCTACTGGACAAAGCTGGCTTCACGGCTTGATGGGCTAGCGAGCCGAGATGAAGCTGGCCAGTGGTTTCTGATGCGTGGAATGTGGTCCGTGCGATAGGTGGTCGAGTGGATGGATGGTCGGTTGAGAGGAATGATCAGGATGGGCGAGCTCGGCTGCGCCCGTCGGTTGCGGTGGTATGCTATGTATGCTACGCACCGGTATCCTATCGGCTCCGGGAGTCTGGGGAGGGTTGTTATTGCGCGAGGGGTGCGCGGGGATGGTGGGGCGGGGATGATGCTGCTTGTTTGTTTGTTTGGACAGGCATGGACCTACCTAGTGTACGGAAGACCGTGGCCTGAGGTTGGCTGGATATAGGTAGAGTAAGTATCAAGGCACTGCCTGGCAATGGGCACGCATGCATGCATCACGGCCGAAAAATCTGCTGTTGGTTGATTGACCATTGATTGGTATCGTGGGATATTCCCTAACTATTCCCGGGTTGCCCGCCCACTCGGTAGGATGTATCCCGTTGTTTTCAGGCAGCATCCACATTCACATCCACAGCCAGCCGGAAACGATCTGCCTGCCTGCCTGCTGGGGTGGGGTGAAATCATAGGTGCATGCCTACCGTATCATACGTTGCAATTTGCTGCACCGTGCCAAAGCAAAGCATCGGATATCCTGTGGGGTGCTCGCGATGACGCCGTGACGTACGTCGCCATAGCGAAACAACTGACCGATCCAACGGCTGGCTGCGATTCGGGCGGGCGCCAAACGGAAGTTGAATCGTTTGCCAGTGCTGCGGGGAAGATAAGAGCTACCTGCCTAGTACCCAACCCAGTGGTCAGACGCTGACCGGCTCGAGTCCAGGTCATCATCCGAGACAAGTGTGGGAACTTGGTCGGGTACTACACTCGACGAGACGTCGGTTGGGGCAACGGCAGAGACCTGGGTCACATCCAAGCTGTAGCAAATCTCCATGGTTGCATCGTCAGCCTCGTGGGTATAGCACGCTTGGGGTTGACGGCCGCTCTCGACAGCACGGTCTTCCGGGCTGCGCTCCTGGTGCTTCTTCCCCCTCGTGCCTCGAGTCGATTGTCCTACTGCTGGCTGGCTGGCACCTGGCAATGGAGGTGGCCATACGTGGTATCCCGTGGATGTAACGTAATGCGAATTCAGGTTCAGCAGGCACAGCTCCGCACAGCTCCGGCCTCGCCAGCGTTCCGACAGCCAGATTGCCAGTCCAGTGGAAGTATGTACACAGCAGCAAAACGGGAAGCCCGGAGGACACGATGGTGCACACTGCCGAAGCAGATTCTCGAGCCCCCACGATTCAACTGTACTGTTGTGATAGATATGTGCTCAACTGTCGTGTTCACGTCTGGAACCTAATGCGGCATATGGCGTTTTGAGGCTTGCACGCCCTGGATGGCACTGGGCAGCACGGATACTTGCATCAGTTGATCATATCCGCTGGCCAGGGGCTGAAATGATTATTCACCGTAGGGCGGATACACAGGTAGGTCATTTCCACTACTGGAGGGTAGGTATCAACACATCCAAATGGCGTCCTATGTCGTCGTCGTCGAAGTGTGCACGGGCCACGTAGCGATGTAGATTGCCATTCCCAGCAGCTCTCCGCGTGTGTCGTACCCGGGGAGTGTCACACCGACATTCGTCCCGCCGCGCAGACCGACCGAAGCGAGACACGGAAAAGAGTGTGGCCAGGAGACGCCGGTTCCCGTGACGGTTCGGATGAATTTGAAATCCCTCGTTTCTGACTACCGTCCTGAGAGGCAGGCACATCAACGTGTAACAGCCTCGAAGAAAGAGGTGAATGCGGCGTGGCTATCGGACCAGTTTGGCAAACGGCTGTGTGTTGTCCATTCCCCGCGTCGTCGTCGTCGTTCGGCCGTTGTGTTGAGGGAAGGTTATTTTTTTGTGACTAGGTAGGCGCATTTGCCACAGAAACGTGTCGGTTTAGTCGAGTTGACGGTGCTTACTTACTCGCCACTGCCATGTGTGCGTCTGGCTCGGTGGAGAAGTCCGACCAAAACTTAAGTTCCTTGTTTTCCGAGAGGGTTCCGGACGAAGGGCGGCTCATGGCCTTCACCGGTGGAGCAGTTGGATAAGGCTATGGATGGCGGCGATACTAGTAGAGTAGGTAAGCCTCGTCTGGGGTGCAGCAGGCCGGGAGAAACACAGCTGTGTTGTCAGCGCATAGGTAGGTGGGGTGTGCTTGGAGGAAGTGCGGGATTGACCCCAGAGAAGCATTCTAGCGCATGCAGGCCGCTCAATGTCAAAAAGATTCCGCCACGGGATGCTCATCTCCTGGCGGGCGAGAATAAGCACAGTCGAGCAAGGATTTCTCCCCAGGGCGGATCAAGATGAACACACGGAGATTTGCGCGTACGATGAGTTGTCAGAGCCAGGCTCCACGTGCTAGATGGATATATCAAATGCGAGCCCCACCCTGTCGCCACGAGGAAAGCGGATGTGTATGTAGAGTGCAAAGGAGCTCGGGATGCCGAAAACGAGGTCATGCGGCGGTAGGGCGGATCCGGATCACGCCGGTAGATACCCCAGGTGATGGGCGGCGATGTATGCGTTGTCTGTAGGATCTTCCATGGTTCCTTCGCCGTAGCTCCCGTATCTGGAAGGGTGTTCTGTCAATGTTTCCAAAGCAGGGTTTTGAGGTGATCCTGAGTTATGAAAAGAAAAAAACAAACGCCGTCGTTCAGCCTTAACGTCCCTAGTGCATGGTCAGGAGCCCGACCCGAATGTAGAGTAGGTCTGTACTTGGGTAGGATATAACTGCAACGCCTAGCTGCAGGTGCAAGCCGGGGAGAATCTCATAGACAGGCCGCTGTCGACTCTTGATCTACGAGTGCCGGTATGTCAGAAGAGGTCCACTTCGATCGTCAGCTACGACGCAGAGTAGAGCAATGGGGCTGTGACTCTGAACTCTGACCTTGCGCATGTGCTGTGACTGCCGTTAGGCATCTGAGTACCGGTATCTAGTAAATTCTGTGGAATGTAGGCGGTGGTGCTCCAATAGAGTGCTTCAGCTACCTAGCCTCGAATCCGACAGGACGGGGATAGATGTCACCCAGCGTCTGGTGGCGAAAACCATCGAATCGCAGCAGTGTTCGATTCCGCAAGCCGTTCGGGTGGGTCATGGTCGAGTACCTAGTACTACTGAGGGTGCACCATGTACCAGTACCACAATCTCGGTGGATTCTGGCGAGGCGGTAGCGCGGTGGTGTCCCCCTCAGTACGAGGTTCGAACCTCGCGACGGATTCAGCACGGCAAACAGAGCACCCCGAGTCGAACATGTTCTCCGCCCTCGACACGATCCGGATATCGTTCGCCTTCAGCTGGACGGATGGATGCGCTGGCAGTAGGATCACCGCCGGAGCCTGCTCTTTCAGCCCAGCGCAATAGTTCCAATCTATTAACCTCACCGCTCCCAGGTGCTCTTACCAACCCACCGACTCACTTGACTCGGCTACTATAGAGTGCCGCACAGGTATGTGTGTAGATATCGCAGGGCTTTCACGATGTTTAGTGCGGAGGCGCAATGCATTGAGGCGGGGCCCATGATGTTCGTCTCGTCATGGGACATATTATTTTTTCCGATGTTCTTCTGGGGGCGTTTGAACATTGAGCGGAGCTTGGCCTCAGACGCAGGTGAGATGCAGCCAATTCAGCTGGGTGGACAGTTCTGCAGGTCACGGAGCGCAGACTCCTCAGACTCTTGTTCTTGCAAGTGAGAGAACGTCATAACCCTTGGCGGGGCTAGTATACCCTACTCACTAACTAAGCTCCAAGGCAGATCCACTCGGCCCCCAAGCAGGGAATTGTCCAGGGATGCCGCCCCCCCTTCCCGTTCGCTTGCTTTGATGCCGACTCTTGTATTTTTATTTTTCTTTCGTGTCGGAAACAGGCGCTGTGCTTGTGTAGGGTCTGACAACTCACCTGTCCCCGTCGTCATTCCATACAGGGCAGGTAGGCCTGCCGGTCCCAAGGGGACATTTCTCCGCTGCGACTACAAGAGGCCCTGAAACATGTAGAGTATGTCGCCCGCGCGGGCCCGACAGAGGCCGGACGTACGGCCGACGTCTGACTCCTGAAGTGTGCGTACATGGCGGGACATGCCTGCGTGCGCGTAAGGTGTCAGTGGTGTATTCACGTAGTGGGAGTGGGGCGGGGGACCAGACATATCCATCCTACCTGACGACAGATTTGACGGCACGTCCAAGGTGCGCGAAATTGTGGGCGGGCGGTGGTTGGGTGGAGGATATTGGAGGGAGGCGGGAGGAGGGCAGTGGTGGGAGTTTGAGTGGTGGTGACAGTTCAAATGGTGGTGGTGGTGGTGGTGGTGGTGGTGGTGGTGGTGGTGGTGGCAGCAGTTTGAGTGGTGATGGAGCTCTGTCACAAGTGTGAAGCACCTGCGGACTGATCTGGACCTCCCAGTAAGTGCGTCCCGCTATCTCCCTCTTCTAGCATGGGGGTGCGTCATGCACTAGGTCTCACTCGCCGTCGCTGCCAATGGGCGCGATCTCTCATCCCCACCAATCCCTTCCCCACCCCCCATTCCCACTAGGCCGCAGCTTGCCTCGCTGCTGCGCTGGAATTCCCACTCAGCCTGAGGGTGTGGCGAATATATAATATAGTTCTTCTCCGCTCTACCCTACTACTACCCATTCAACACAAACATCAACACAGAAGCAGATATACACACCCTCTTATCTCCTCTCCACACCCATCTGCCTATATATCAACAGCTAGCCCCCCCGCCCACAGTAGCATTCGAAGATCACAATATCCAGTCCACCTCGAGATCAACTACGAAAAAAGACACCAGAAAGCAGATCTCCAAATCCGCGTGAACATCATGTCTCCCGCTTACCCCCAAGTCCACAACCCGCGCCACTCGTCTGGCTCGCTTTCCTTGCCTCCACAGGGCCGCCCGTATGCTGGAGGCCTTCCTTCACCGACCGACTCGACTTGCTCCAACTGCTCCTGCGAGGATTCCACTTTGCCTCTGAACACCCCGTTCTCAACCCCACCAACCTCCGCCACCGGCTCGACGGCATCCCGTCGTCGCCGATCTTCCGTCGCCGAGCAGCCCCGCCCCATTCTGAAGGGCGCTCCTCCCGTCGTGGTCCAGAAGATGCGTGGCACCTCTCCCAGCCGCACCGAACGCCACGGCCACAGCTCCTCTTCCCGTGCTCTAGTGGTGCCCGCATCCTCGCACGGCCACCGCCGCTCCCGTTCCGAGACCAGCTACTCGAGCCACACCGGCCGTTACTACGAAGCCTACCAGAAGTCGGTGGCGCAGGACCAGGACGCCGGCCGGGACTTCCCGCGGCGCGGCCGCACCCGCTTCCCCAAGAAGCTCGTCACCCGCGAGGCCGCCGAGGAGAAGAAGTACCCGTACTCGGTCGAGGAGGACGGCGCGATCACCGTCGAGCAGGCGCTGGGACAGCCTGAGATCGAAGCGTTGGTGGCTCTGTCTGAAGAGATCCGACGTGAGTATACAGTATTTCCTCCCCACCTTGGTTCTACCACGCGACACCCGACTAACCGTTTCCTTCGCCACAGGTCGTAGTGTCCCATCGCGAAAAGCAGTATCATTCTACGAGAAGACAATAGTTCACGAAGTTCCCCCGAGCGCGCCCAGCCCACCACCATCTGAAGCCGCGATCTCACCCCCACCCCGCTCTGGCACTCCTTTCAGCCCCGCATTGCTTTCACCCCACAGTTCAAGTTCGAATTCATCCTCTCGTTATTCGCAGCCAGTCATTCTTGTTTCCGGCACAGGACCGAACGGTCGTCGCACCTCCCAATACGTTCCCGTCTCGCCCGCCTACTGTTCAAACTCCCCACCAAAATTCGAGCCCCTGCAGCCGCCGGGCCCCTCAACTCCCAAACCCACATCAAAGAATATGGAACTCCGCCTCGAGCCCGCACCCTCATCACACAGCAACAGCGCGCCACCACCACCGTCATCACACAGCGTACCACCATCACACAGCGCGCCATCATCGAAGACCCCCGAAGAGAAGCTCGCGAGAGCGGAGGAGAAGGCGGTAAAGGCCGCAAAGATTGCAGAGAAGAAGGAGCGTCGCGCGCAGACCACGGGAAGCGCCGTCGATGCCGAGGATGCGTGGAAGGCAAGGATGCGCGCCGAGGAGCTCAAAAAGAAGTTTGTAGAATTGGAGAGGAAGGAGAGGTCCCGGTACGAGAAGAGGGATCCCAAGCGGAGGTCCGATAAGGAGAAGAGGGTCAGGGTCGGCAGGAATCATAAGGGCGAGATCATCATGATCAAAGGTTAGAGAGGTTGTTTATTGGTTTTTGTTTTGTTTTTGTTTGCTCTTTGTTTTGGAGGTTGGCTGTTTGGTTGGAGTATTTCTTTGAGGCCTTTCTTTGGTTTTTTTTCATATACCCACACCATGTGTGTTTAAGCGTACTCTACTGCATATTTACACGGTGTTTTTGATCATTTTTTCTGTGCCTTGTGCCTTCTCTCCTTCTCGTTTCGCATCGTTTTGTTTTACTCTTCACGGAGGCCAGAGTTTTAGCCTGTACCCTATCTACGATAACAAGTACTTTTATGATACCTCATTCTCACCCTCATCGAGCGAAGCATTATCATCCCGCGAACCGCCTCAAGAAGTCCACAGAACAGAATAGAACAGATATCCGAGCGCATGCGGATTTTCCTGCCCGCCCGCCCCCTGCCCCTCCGATAACACTCCAATCACCGATAACACTCGAATCACTGGGGTGTCCAGCGATCGGCCCAATCAGAAATAGGCTCCGGAAACTAGGAAACACACCATACAAGCCCTGCAGCTTTCTTGCAGCCTGCAGTGCATGCAGGATTGAGGATTGAGGCTTCGAGCGCGCAGGCGGGCAGCGCAGATCACTTGTAAGTCGTGGGCCTGTGGCGGCTTACCTATGGTACCAGGTATGTACCAGGTATATAGAGTGTCGATGTGCCTATGACGGATACGCAGATGATGGTGATCGCAACCTAACCCAGCCTAATCCAACCCAATCCCTATCATTCTCGACAGCCTTGAAATTGAGCTTGATTTCATATCGCCCGCTCGCAACGGTTTCGTTCGGTTCGGATGGGACTGCTCTGGATCAGTACCTAGAGTAGGTACATAGACGGCTGGCTGGAAGAAGAAAAAGAGACACCCGCGGCCAATTGATACCGGTATTCGCGAATAATGGGGGGGGGGGGGGGGGGGGGGTGACGCAGGATGTGTTTATGTACCCAACGGCCAACGGCGCCGGCCCGCACCCGCACCCAGACGCAGTACTCTAGCAGCACAAAACATGTTTTTCTTCCTCTTTCTTCCTCTCTTTCCAGATTTCGTTACGGGATTCATCCTTCGCCATGAACTATGGAAGGAAGGAAGAAAAACTGGTTGCTTCCATGATGTGTTGCTCTTCGGGGATCTTTCGGAGATCAACGGCCGAGTACCTAGTAGTAGTGGTAGGTAGGGGCGGGGAGGGGATAGGAGGCAAAACGTGTGCAGTGTGCAGTGTGCATTGCATCACTACACGATACGATGCGGATGGGCCAGGTTTGGGTTGGGTTGGGTTCGGACTGCAACACACAAGATCTAATTCGCCTCTCGGGGGATCGTTGGATTCGGTCACGATGAAGGACTGAGGAGGATGAGGGTGGAAGGGAGGTGGAAGGAAGGTGGCTTCCCTGGTATCCTGTTTCGACTGCTGTTTGAGAGCGCCTTCACGTACCGCTGCGTTACCGGTATGATGGATCATGGTGAAATGATGATGCGGTGATGGGTTTCGGACGTTCATCCAGGCCTAGGGAACCTACCGTACGGCGGACCGGAGGACGTCTTGAGACCGTAGTCGTCAGTGCTATTTCCCCCCCCCCCCCCCCGGCCCCGGATCTATCAGTGTGAACAGCGACCCTGCCACTAAACACTGGGGGAAAGCTAGCGACAACAACCTCGCTCTCGAAGGGGAGGCTAGCAAATCATCAGCACTCACTCACTTACTCCATCAAGTCCAGCGACTTCCCCATGTTGCTTGGTAGTTGAGTATACGGTAAGCGCGCAGCGAAGGTTGTCACCACTGCTGAGTGCTTCCTAGCAAGTTAGCACACTGCGGAATGCGGCAGGCGAAGGACATGCAGCGCAAAGGAAATCCGAAAATCGATGGGCCACACGTCCACTGTCATAGATAATCACTCGCTGCTCCGGATCCGTGTACAGTTTCTTTGAACTGACGTAGTATGCATTTCGCCTTCACGCCCGGTTACGGACCACGTAGACATCTCCCCAGTACGAGTATTACTTCACAGGGAAAAGAGGTGGCACATGACCATCTCGATAGGTAGTTAGCTGTCGCAATAACGACAGATCTACATATCGGTTGCAGGCCCCGACTCCCATCCACCGACTTAGCAGTCCCAAACATTGCCGGATCTGCAGAGATCTGCGTGCAAAATTGTCTGGATTACCAGCCATGTCCTATGAGCCAGCCAATCTGGCTCTTCGTCGGTGGGAATCTTCACGGAGCACGGTTACTGAACCATACCTCGGTGGACGATGGAGCTGGCAAAAGTCTGCTTCACCGGCCAGTACCACAGTGGACAAAGAGCTGCCAGGCGCCCGCTGTGGAAATCCGGGCAGTCTCGAATCAGACGTGTATGTACTCTATTGTATTGAGCAGTCGAGGTAGATTCATGCTTGAGATCACTGATGTAAACCACATAAAAAAACGAACTATCCGCAAAAGCAGAAGTAACATAACGCCGAGCACACTCTGAAGTTCAAAATGCCCTTACAAGTTACTCCTTAGCCGGTTCCAAGGCAGGAGCATAACATACCTATGCTGTTCTGTTTATCGGATTGCCAGCATTGGCAACCTTGATCTACATATGGGCCGTATGAGTTTGAACCTCAGGTTGCATAGTAATTTACAATATAATACTAGTAAGGACAAGCTTCAGCACCTGGATGAAAGTCCACACAGACTGGAGCGGCGGTCCGACTGTACCATCATCGCATATCACTCGTGATGTTGGCTTTCGGCGTTGGATTTTCGGGTTGAAGATTGAAAACGGAGTATGTGTGGACATTGCCATGATCTAGCAACGTCGTATGCAGTCAATGATTAAACCAAAAAATGAGGTATACATTGTCTTCCACCTGGAGGCTATGTACAATATTCTGACCCCATTTCCCGCGCCGACTTCTAGCGTTTAGTACCACTACACATCCACCATCTCCTCATCCTCCTCATCCTCCTCCAAAAATCCCGTAATCCCCTCGGGCAGCGTCCCGCCCTTCTCCAAAACCGCACCAAAATGTCCCCTAGCCTCACGTCTCAGCTCCCTCGCCCTCTCCCTCACGCCTCCGTCCTCCTCAATATCCGCAATCCACAAGCAAACCATTCCGCGTAAACACAGGAGCCCGACCATATCGCTCCACGGCGGTGTAAGCATCAATTCTTCCAAGCGCTCCTTAATCTTCTCAGGACGCGAGACCTCCGCCTCCGCCTCCGCCTCCGCTTCGTCGGGACCCTCGACAGAGCGGAAGCGGCTGCCCTCAATCAACAGCGCGAAAAGCGCAGGATTGAACTCTACCGCGCTCGGGTACGGCGGGAGGCGGGACTCGACGGACGTCGCCGCTTTCGCCTCCGCTCGCGCCTTCTTCGGCGGCAGCTTCCCCCTTCCCCTTCCCTTCCCCTTCCCACCAACCTCCCGCTCCTCAGCAGCAGCGCCCGTCTGCTCCCCGCGCGCCACCACCGCAGGGTGGTGACTATGCAGCCTCGGCCTGTAGGGATAAAACAGGACGAGGCGCTCCATGTACTCTACCGCGACTCTGTGGGCCTCCGCCTTCCCCTCCCGCTTCCCCTCCCCCTCCCACTCCCCCTGCCCCTGCCCTTCCCCCTCCCGCCGTAGCAGCAACTGCAGCCCCACCCCCCAGAGTCTTCGCACATCGACGTCCTTCCCGCGGATGAGGCAGGCGAAGGCACGCTCCGCGCGCGGCCAGCGCTGCCCGAGGAGGCTGCGGTATAGGATCGTTGTTAGCACTGCCAGGTGCTGCTTGCGCAGGTTGCTGTAGGGTACTGCAATCACGGGGTGGGACGGCCGGCTGGGTTTAGCGTCGGCCGCGTGGGGAGGGGAGCCTGCATCTGCTGTGGAAAAGCGGTCGGGTGGGGAGGAGGGCGCGTGGAGTGGCGGGGAGGAGGGCGCATGTGTCGGTGGAGAGGAGGGCGGTGCGAGGCCGTCGGATGAGGAGGAACTGGCGGAGAGGCGCCGGAGAGCGGGTTTTTGCGGGGCGGCGGACGTGTGCGGCTTGATCGGGGTGGCGAAGAAGGAGTGTTGGAAGCTGGGTGGGTTCATCATGTAGTAGTGGTAGTTAGTAGTGGGTGAAGAGTTAATTGACGCGTCGCTCAGTCGGCTCGGGGTAACGCGATCTGGTGCGAAGTGCGGAATACATATGCAATGATTTACATACACGATAAACAAGCGCTCACAAATGAACCAAGCAGACATGAAAACAAAAGTAACAGGTTTAGTATACATCAACGATCAATGCCAGTGCCACAGTGCCATGGTCATCCCTTCGATTCCAGTCCGGTCGCCACTAAAGGTATCTCATCCCAACCGCTCCACCGCCCTCCACCCGCCAGATCTAGAACCCCATCATCCTGTCCGCATGAACGCTCTCAGGCCGCAAATCCGAACGTTTCGGCGAGATAAGCGGGTGTAGTTGTGCGAGCAGCGTGATAGCTATTCCCGTCGTTAGCCTTAGTCGCGCGCAGCATTCATCCCGCAGCAAGCCTTAACATACCCCACATCAAGTAACAAGACACGAACGCGAGGATCAACGAGGACCTCCAGATGCTGTTCGTCGAGTCAGGTGTCAGTCAACCATTCCCCATCCTCCTCCTCTTCTGCATGCGGCCTGGGTGCAACGAACGTTTGAGTCTCGCCCTTGGGAGAGAAGAGGTATGCGAGCACCGAGGCGATAACGACGATAACGAGGCCGACGATGATGCTGTACCTATGTTTTTACGTGGCGCGCGTCAGCGTCGGTTCATTTCAGCGAGAGCTTGAGCTGGAGCATACCCGTTGGCCATGTTGAGAGCTGGATTCTATGCAATCGGGAAGAAAGGAAGCGCGTAGTGCAGTTTATTCGTTCGTACGTGGGTATGTTTGTTCGTTCTGGTGCAGTTCTGGTTAAACCGAGTGAGTGACAGCTTCGACTTGCCTGTTGCTTACCTCCGGAGTCTAGACAGACAGGTGACGTTGTAGCGCGCCCGGTAATCACAACAACAAAGGCATTGTCATCCGCCGAGCCCCGGATGCGGCTCTGCGAGCCTTATTCATCACCATCCATGTCGCGCGGGGCCGGGTAACTCCGCTGACTGCTTTTCACCCCCTAGCCCTAAAAGCCACACACACACAACCCGGATCATGCGCACAATCGGGCTGCTGCAATTCCCGACTTGACGACCGAACGACGACGCCAGTGACTACACGATTAACCGACAACCACAACCCTCCCGAAAAGCTCCCCCAGTTCGGTAGAATCCACACAACGACAAGATGACGAAGCGCACAAAGAAGGTCGGAGGTGTGTATTTCCAGAGCACTCGGGAGAGAGGGGAGGAAGAGGAGAGAATGCTGGACGAAAGAAAGATTGAAGGAGAGAGCATGGATGGAATGCGGAGAAAAATATTGTTGGCTGGGGAATGATGGGATTTTGATTGAGCATGAGCTGACAGTGGTGAATAGTGACCGGTAAATACGGTGTCAGGTAACCTCACCCAACTCTCCCACACTCAATTCCTCCACCGAACATCGAGTCAATCGAATCGACGAACCCCTCCAATCGCCAACCTAGCATCGCCGAGTAAACGACCATGAAACGAACAACAGACCGCTAACACCACCTCCACAGGTACGGTGCCTCGCTCCGTAAGCAGGTCAAGAAGATGGAGATCTCGCAGCACGCCCGCTACACCTGCACTTTCTGCGGAAAGAACTCTGTCAAGCGCAAGGCCGTTGGAATCTGGGAGTGCAAGTCCTGCAAGAAGACCGTTGCTGGAGGAGCCTGGACCGTCTCGTACATCTCCCTCCCTCCCTCCCTCCCTCCCCACCACTCCCGTCAGTACTCCGCTAACACATACGAACAACAGGACTGCTGCCGCCGCCGCCTCGCGATCCACCATCCGTCGTCTCCGCGAGCTCGCCGAGGTGTAAATTTCTTCGTTTTCACTGGAGCTGCTTTTTCTTCGTGGTTGGCGCGTTGGGGAACTACAACTTTTTCGGTAGAATCAATGAATAAAACTCTCCGAGATCGTTGAAACAACAATGGGGTCCTTTTCGGAGTTTTTTTTTCTTTTCTTTTCTCCTGGCAATGGATTGTTTGCTTTACATACTGTCGGCTCTGCTCTGCTCGGATGTTGTTTTACTGCAAAATAAAACGGGATTCGAAGCAGATTGCTACAGAGAGTATCAGGCGGAAATCACCCAGATCGGACGAGCTCTTCCTTTATCGCAGATCTCGAGGCCGGTTCAGTGATGACAAGGCAACTGTCGAGCTTTGCTCTTGCTCTTCACTGCTCTGCCGAGACCAAGACCACACGTGAAACCCCTCACGGAAGACCCGCAAAGCTTCCCAGCACGCCCGAACGTAGATGTGATAAATGGTTTGACATTTGACAACTTACATACTATTCGACCTGCCCCTCTGCGCTCCATCTGCTAGCCATATGAAGCTCTGGAGCAAACACGCTTAAATCATTTTCGTCATCATCATCTAGGTTTATATCCACAGCCTAAAAATCACAGGTCTGAGACTCTGAGGTGAGTACCTATTCCCACACATTCCCGCACACGGTAGTTTCCCCGCAGTAACCCACAGTCATGTATGACACGCAGTAACACGCAGCATGAACACGCAGTAACATGCAGCATGAACACGCAGTAACACGCCCAATCCATTTCCATTTCATATGCGGACATTGCGGAGTCTTCACTGCGTCTACCTACCGCACCTCACCGCACCAATCCATATCCCCCAGACCCCAGTGCCCCCACAGCCAGCCAAAAAAAAAGTATGCATACTTCTCAACAGACCACACGGCAAAAAAAAACAGAAGTGTATAGTATCTATGATCGGAACGCAACCCCCTCATTCCATCCTACCTACCAACCTACCTATCCAAAACCAAAAAAATTCCCGCTCAGACAGCAGAGAGCCGAGACAGCAGCAGCGAATGCATTCACAATCTTCCAAAACCAACCCCATCCAATATGTGACAGAAGATGAAGGAGAAAAAAAAGCCAAAGGGAAAGAACGCCCTGCATAAAAGATCACCACAGCCTTCCCATTGCATTGCGTTGAAATCGTAAACACAACCAACCATCATGTTGAATGGTTGGTTGGTTGGTTGGTCAGTTGAACAATAAGTCAGCCGCCATGTCGACATCGCCATTGGTAGCGTCGAGAGCCGATATCGCCTGCTGTGGAGTGAATCCCAGGCCCACCAGCTGACTGACCACCTCGTCGGCATATCTCGCTCTGGGCGCATTATCACGTATTACCGGTGCGGGCGGCTCCACAATCGCGCCAGATCTCGCGCCAACCTTGCTTCCGCTGGGGCCCTCGACGGTGGGTTCATCGTCTTCGCCCGAGCTGTCCTTGGGGATTTCGCTCTCGCCGAGAAACGCGACCTCTTCGTCTTGGATCACGAGGCAGTTGCGTTTCAGGTCCAGCGTGGCGAGGTGTCGTTTCAGCATGTCGAGGCCGAGGAGGAGCTCAACGTGCTTTCCCTCCATCACCGTGAAGGAACAGGCGAGAAACAGGTTGCCGATCTTGATCTGCGCGCTGTGCACGCGGCCGAGAATCCGTGCTGTGCCCACGCCCCGAGCGATGCCGGCGAAGCGGGAGTCCACCAGCCGCATGATTCCGCACCGTTGCGCACAGTCGGGTGACATGATGGTTGCTTGCGCACCGCTGTCGACGAATGCTTTGACGGCGGTGCCGTTGACTTCGACGGGGATGTAGAGCATCGTAACACGGCCAAAAGCTACGCATATAAAAGTCAGTCTTCTAGATATGTGCAGGAGCATGTGAGGGGACGGAATGACCTTCTGGGTTGTGCTCGAGCGCGGACTGAAGATTCTCCATAACCTGCTCTTGCCGTATGAGTTCCTCGATCTTCTGCTGTGCCTCGATGTTGAACGGGTCTTCGTTGAGCATTTGCTATTACTGTCAGCACAGTTTCGCGAAAAGCGTGAGGCTGACGGGCGAGGGGAAGTTACAATTTCCCGCTGCTTCTCCCTCTCTTTTTCCCTGCGGTCGCGCTCCATCCGACCAAATGCATCTCGAAACGCAGCAGGATCATTCATCGCCTCCACGAGCTCAGGATTCGTCTCCCGCAACTGAGCCTGCAGCTGCGCGTTCGCCAGGAGCTGCAGCCGGATAACTTCTGGATCGTACTCCTGCTGCTGGGGTTGCGACTGCATCTGCATCTGCTGCTGCTGCTGGTGCTGCTGTTGCTGTTGCGGTCGAGCTTGCGCCTGCGGCCGCGGCGCGATGGTGTGAACCACCACCATGTCATCGTCCTTCATATTGTAGGCTTCGAGTGTGCGTGTTGCATCCGAGAGCAAACGGCCATTGTAGTAGATGTGCTGTGACGCTGAAGGCATCTGCGGGAGCTCGGACGAAATGAGAGCCTTCAGATCCTGAATGCAGATGGAGCTTGGGACATCGAGTTGCAGGACCTGTGGATTGCCGCCCGAGATGGAGGAGATTGTGAGACGCCTGCAGAGGTTCCAGCCGGTCAGCAAACACTCAGGACATGAACGCGAGGGGGAGATGAAGCTCGTACATTGCAGCTAGTTGGTTGGGATTGTGATTAAGCGAGGACGAGAGGGAAGGTTAGGTAGTAGCAGGCGGGGATGTCGCTGTGGGGGAAGAAGTTGTGGGGAGTTGGCTGATAATTGTAGTCCTTTGATGATGATGGCGGGGAGGGGGAGGGGAATTTCGTGTGGTTGGGCGGCGGTGGTGGGATTCGAGGGTGATGTGTAAGTACGTGGTGGAGAGTAGTGGGGAGTAGTAGCATGTAGTAGTTACTTTGTAGTATCTAGAGTTAGTGGTGGGTAACAGATGCTTTGCTGATCACTTTGAGCCGACACTGGTTTCAACGGTACGTGCATTCGATCCGGGCTTGGCCTCTAATCCCCGCAGCCCCACCATGCACAAGATTCCCGATACAACTCGAGCTTGGAATACCCAACGCAGACGTGGTAACAGGTCGCGGGACAGGTCGTGGGGACAGGGCCACGCATTGACATTCTGAACACGGCAGTGACACTGGAGTGGGGCTCTGGTCTCGAGCGAATTTGCTCGAACGGAGAAGTCCCAGATGTCCTCCATGCACAACCACGCTCTTTGGGAGCAATCTGCGTGCTGGGACGAATGGGGCGCTCGGGTAGATATCGACCTGCTCCATGAAGCCCGGCGGGAGTGTTACCGGGAAACCCGGCAGTCCGTGGGGTGCGGATTAGTCTCTTCCCCTCTCACTCCGTCTCACTCCATCCATGGTGGGGGAACGATTGCGGCAAGTTGGTGCTGTTCGGTTGGGATTGACGATTGATTGGTGCGCATCCATCGCCCACGCTCAAAGCACATCCAACACGTCTTCACTCCTCATCCTCCTTCTCCCCCTCCTCCTCCTCCGCCGGAATCTGCCATGGCTCCTCCGTCCATCACTTTATCGCGAAGTCTATTAGGCGTCGAGCCTGACGGCGGGCGTCCGCATGGCTTGCTGGCTTCAAGCTCAGCTGTTTCTGGAGGGGTAACAGATTCCGGCCCAAGGGAAAGGGAAGCGGGCGAAACTCAAAGCACGACGACGGTTCGGGGACGATATGTTGTCAAAGAACAGACGACAGGTCAGTTGATTGGACGAGAAACCGAACGTGTGGGGTAAGGCAGAGTCGTGTCCATGATATCCCATAATTCGCCAGGTCCTCGATTAACCCCACCAGTCCACCGCATCATGGGTGCTGACCGACAACTATTAGAAGCAGGTATCACGGGCCAACCGACGACGAAAGCCTATGGAGATCATGATTGGGCTCCACGAGCACGCCGTCTGACGACCTACAGAGCCGCTTGCGATACGTACATCTGCCGATATGCATGGCGGCGGCATGTCTCTGAAGTACGTAGGGACGGCAGGCTGGTATGTACGAGCGATCATGAATATCTGGCCTACATATCGAGGACACCCATTCCCACCAAAACAGAACGCCCACACACACACGCGCACACACATACACAGCTAAAGTTGAGCTGGAAGCAGAGACAATCACCCGGCAACACCGTTGGCCATGGCTTGCCTCACAGACCAAAACTCTTCAAAGTACACATGTTCGCCGTTATGCACTCGAATCGCAGGCGCTCAATACGGCGAGAGATGCGGATAGGTAGATATGCAATCGGACTACCCAGTAGGATGCGTCCTTCGCCAGCAGCCGTTCCATTCACCATGTGGATGTGGAGATAGGCGTAGAGTCGACTCAGTCGAGTAGATAAGTCGCCTCGGGCCTGGCCATATGTACATGGAATGCGAGGATCGTTGCTCGCGTGTCACCAAATGTGCGTGTAACCAACCGGCATGGCGGAACAATTTTTCGGGGCTTGGCAATGAATTGGCACTCGCAAACTCGTCTCCCATCAACAACCCGACTTCGACAGCATCTGATAACGGAATCGCAGGTGGTCGCCATAACTAGTCTAGTGAGGCCGTCTGCGACAATAAATTGATTATCTCTCTCTATTCCGGAATCGCTGCCATAGCTTCTTCCCCCCGCAGTGAAGTGAGTGTGCTTGTTGCGCGCGGGACGCCCCACTTCCCCGCCTCCAATCGATCATGGGGCTGTCCGTGAGGAGATCGGTGCTCAATGGCAAGCTATTCGCCGTTTCTCACAGGCATATCGTACGTCGGATCAATGCCCCGAAAGAACGAGAGACGGATTGAGTCGCAACGTTCAAGCTCTCGATTGCTAACGGTTGACTGACTCCACAGCTATCTACCGAGGAAGCCAAAAGCCAGTCGAGAAGTTACACGGACGGCAAGCGGTCGGGGAACCCAGAGGCTTTGCCGCGGGGTGGGTCAGTTAACAACGTTAGGGACGACAGGGTTGGTTGGCTGAGCCCGTCGTGACATTGAGGCATTGGCTGACACGATCGACAGGCAGAACTGCAAGATTTCTACCTTTCGATCCTCAGTGCAACCGCCAGTCGACGCGATGCGCGATCCTACCTCAAGCGCTTTACCCTGCCGCCGGTGACTCGACTCCCTTACGCCGGACTGGCGCCCAGGACCCCAGAGAAACCCGCCCTCTCTCCCAAAGCCTTCAACAAGCCGGATGAGACACACGTCAATGGCCCCGCCTACAATGCCGTCGCTCTGAAGCCTTCGAGCTCTCCCGGGTTGGGCAATCCGAGGCTCTTTGCTCCCAAGATCACCGACGAAGAGCTCCACATTGCGCTCGTCAAAGTCCGGGATATCGACAGCATTGCGGATGACACTCTTCAAGGCGTGGGTCGCACACTGGAGAGTCTGAAACGGCTAGGCCTCACGGCGGTTGTGGTGCTGGATGAGCCCGATAACGGCAGCGGATGGCGAGCGGAAACGGATGCACGAGCGGACCGCATTGTGTCCGCCATCGAGAAATCACGGGGAAGGGCCCGACGGATTGACGATGCTCTCACCATTTCGGCCGAATCCCTCTCGGTCTCCCTTCCTCAGCTCATTCTGGCCCCATTAAGCCGCGGCGTGATACCGATACTCTCTCCCCGCGCCTTCGATCCGGTCTCTCACAGGCACGTCGCAGTCGATGCCAATGATATCATCAGCACGCTCACCAACCTCTTCTCCTACCGCCCTCCCAGCTCCTCGGAATCTCCCATGGCCCAACCCATCTCCCTGGACCGCCTCATCTTCCTCGACCCGTTGGGCGGCATCCCGGCCCCCGATCGCCCAGCAGGCGCCCACGTCTTCGTCAACATGCAACAAGAATATCCCGAGATCGCCGCCAATCTGGAGGCCGACGGTCACCTGCACCACCTAAAGTCACTACAGACGCTGCGCTCCGCACTAGCCGTTCTCCCCCCCACCACATCAGCCGTGATCACCACACCCGCAGCGGCTGCCGCCGCAGGCGCGAAGCTCCCGGAACCCAACAGTCCCCGCATCAAGAACCCCCTGATCCACAACCTGCTCACCGACAAGCCTATCTTCTCCTCCTCGCTCCCGACCGCGACCTCGCCCTCCACACAAACCACGCTGCTAAAGCACGGCACGCCGCTGCAAGTATTCCCCTCCGGCACGAAACTCACCTCCCCAGACGTGGACCTTCGCAAGCTCGTCGCTCTGATCGAGGACTCATTCGGCAAGACGCTTGACGTGGCACACTACTTGGCGCGCGTGAACTCGCACATCGCGGGGCTCATCATTGCCGGCGACTACGAGGGCGCCGCAATCGTCACCTGGGAGACCCCGCCCGGAAAGCCACACGCCCGCGTCTGCTACCTCGATAAGTTCGCCGTCGCCAAGAGAAGCCAGGGCGTTGGCGGCGTCGCGGATGTGGTCTTCAAGGCTATGGCTGCGGGAGTGCGCCCTGGCGGCCTGTTTGAGGGCGTCGAGGGAATCGTCTGGAGGAGTAGAAGGACGAATGTCGTTAATAAATGGGTATTTCACCCCCCCCCCCCCCCCCCAGCACTGAAGACGGACAATCGCTAAAGATAGATAAATCATACGCAGTACTTCGAGCGCGCAAAAGGAACGTGGAAATTCCCCGGTGCGGGCGATGCCTGGACGATGTTTTGGACTACCGAGGATGTCAAGGTCGGGATGCAAAGGTTTGCGGATTACGCGGATGTGTGTGCGAGTATTCAGCCGAGTCTGAGGGATCGGGGAGGGAAAGGAGGGGAGGGAGGGGAGGGAGGTAGGTAGCGGGTGGTGCGGGTGGGGCGGGCGAGGGGTGTGCGAGGGGTGTGCGAGGGGTGTGGACTGGATGTGCTGTAGGTATATTGAGGAGTTGGGGGTGTCTTGAGGAGTTGGGGTGGAGTGGGCATGAGATGTCACTCGGTTTCGCGATATTGACAATGGTCATACGGATTTCGGGGAATACTTGTGCTGGTGGTAGCCATATACCCTACTATAGCCATATCAACAGTCGGTACCGCCCATCTGTAGAATGTATGCACGCGCCTTCTCGGTCCGGCGGGGCTGCGGGTGCGGATGCGGGTACTTACCGGACCAAAAGGGAGGGAGGGAGGCTGCTGGGAGCTGAATGGTCCATCCCGCACGACGAGGAGGAGGAGAAGTTGTGTGGCGCTGCAGAATTGGATGGGCGGGAGGGGAGGCATCATTCACCCTATCAAATTATTCGCTCCGGAGGGGAGAGGAATCATCCGTAACGTGAATGAGAGCTCGAACATTATTCATGTAAAATCACTCGCTTGCTGCGTAGTTGCGGGGTCAGGTCAACTTTCAACCGTCACTTCGCGCTTGGCCAGTCCCTGATTGGAAAAGTTGGTGGAGTTGGCGGAGTTGGCACAGTTGGCACAGTTGGGAAAGTTGGCGTTGGATGTGGCATGTGAAAAACGATTGACGATTGAGCGGAAAAGACAGTGGCGTTCGAACTTTGGACTTCGGGCAGTGAAGTAGCGTTGCAAGTTTCAATTCCTTCATCGCGATGAGGAACCCCCGCCTTTGGGAGCCTACGCCTACAAGAGAGCACTGATGGCATAGCTTCTATCATACCTACGACAACCTCGATGCCCGGAGAAGTTTTTTCTTCCGTTTCCGTATCAACTCCCACTTCATTGCATTACATTCGGCCGCGAATAGCTGGACTAGACTGGACTGTACTCCTGCGGATGCCCTCCGGCGTCCGCAGAAGTGCCCATAGAACTGGACTTATAGCCTCAGGTGCATCAACATCGCACGCTCCGGTTCTATCTACCTATCAGAAAAACCATATACCTATAGCTCTCGGGCCAAACTTTCTAGATCTTTCTACCTCTACATCTACCCACGGCTGTGGCAACGGAAAGGACCCGACGCTAGCGATAATATCTGTCGGCTTCTATATGTACCATGAGGTATGCTGGTATGTACAAGCCCCAAATCCTTCACCACCTCGTCGTCGTCGGGGAGCGGATGGATACCCATAGTACCTATAGGATGTACCTATATATTTCCCCATGTAGGTAACTTCAGTACTCGCCATGTAATCCAATCCAATCCCATTTATCTTCTGAGGCCACACCAGTCCCGGGCCTAGGTAACTAAGCATGTCCTTTTGTCATTTTGTCCCTTTGTCCCTTTTTATTTTCCAGATTCTTTTGGATTAGTTAGCGAACTTCCATCCCCCCCAACCCCAACCTAACCCCAACCCCTCAGCCAGCCAGCCAGATGTGGGATTCCCACGCGGAAGCGAAGCTTCGGCCGCCAGCATTCCGTTGGTCTGTGGTCTGTGGTCTGTGGTCTGGGCGAGTGGATAGGTACTTGCTTAGGTACTTACCCCGCACCACCGGTGGATACCTTTGTACGGGGGTAGGAGGTAGGTGGGTAGGTTGGTTGGGGGGTGGTGTATGTAGGGTGGTGGTGGTGTAGGGTGGTGTATACAGGGCAAAATATATCACTCTGGAGTCTGGCTTCATGCGTAGTACCTAGGTAAGTACATACCTCTTACATAGCGTATCCATAATCCAGCCAGCCATGGCCCATGGGGCCACGGAGTTTGGATCACCCTACTACGTAGGTACAGAAGCCGAGTGAAGGCGGGGAAAGCAGAGAGAAGGGCGATGATGCAAGAGTACATACCTTACACACCCAAGTCCATCATAGAAGGGTCTTGTCCTCCGGAAGCATCCGCAGTCCACCTCGGTACCTAGCATCTTTCGGGCACGCAGGAGGGCATCTATCCACCGGCCTATCCACCTATCCACCTAGTCAGTCAGTAGAGCCAGGCCGGGCACTCTTGTACCTACCCCATCCGTATGCCCAAAATCCTCACTATCCTCGCCATCCTCCCCTCCTTCCCTCCTCGCCCTTCCCCTCCCCGCCCTTTCCCTCCCCTCTCCCCTCCTCCCTATGTATGACATCTTTGTTTCTTGGTATATAGGCTCATACATACCTGGTAGTTAGTTTCAACCAGCATCGTCATCCTATCGATGTACGGTACCCCTCCACACCCCACCCCGCCCCACCCCACCGCGAAACCCCGCCCGCCTACTTAATTTTCTTCGCAGGGCAAGGATTCCCATGGTACCGGCACCACGCTAGGAGGTCGCAATAAAGTTGCCTTCGGTCTTTTGGTTACTTTACGTATGTACGGCACCACCGTAAAGTGCGTGCGTGCGTGCTTCCGGATTCCGAACAGCCGACTTCCACCGCTGGAGGGATGCTAGTTGTGGCTGGCTGTGGCTGGCGAGGGAGGAGGGGAGAGGGGGTGAGGGTGAGTGATGGTGTGTGATGAGCTAGAGCCTACATACCTACGTAGGAACCTGGGGTGGGTGTCAGCGACGAATCAGCGGGAATTGCGAGAGAGTTTGCGTACCATGATTCGGAGGTGTGCCACGTACGTTGTTTGTACTCTACCTAGGGTAGTGGTAGTATATTCCCCAGCTCCATCGAGACGAATATCGAATCTTTAGGTGTGTACAGTACTGCCAGGATAGCCTCGTCCGCGACTCCGCGATGTCGTCACCCCGCTTCTAGGTACCGGTACTCTAGTAGTCATCGTCAATCAAATTCGAGATACTCATCGGAAGTGGCGAGAATAAATCTCAACACACACCACCGTATCGCAAGGGCGCCCCTTCGCATCTGCGAAGCCCTTGCAGGATCTTTGCTCTTCCTACTATCGCATATCGAAACCGCTCTGCACAATCCGCGCAGACGCGATAGACGCCCTCCCGCTCCCGCTTAGTCAACCATGGCTTCAGAGTCCAGCATTGTTGCTAGACCGCTCCCCCCCTTTTCCGTTTGTCGGTAACTGGAGACGCCGATTCCCAGGACACACTTGAACGCCGTAGGGTGGTCGCCATAGGTAGTCTAGGTAGTAAAGGCCGCATGCGACAATAAATTGATGTTCTCTCTCTCTCTCTCTCTTGAACGCCGTAGACTCCAGAGTGCGTGGGTACATAATCTGAAACCCCAAACCCGAGCGCGCGGCGCGTTCCACATAGAGGTTTCTATTCCGGCGCGGGTATGTATGTAAATCCAGCACCCTACGTAGAGTAGAGTACCGGTATTGATAGTAATCCTCCCCACCCGGCCAGTGGCCACCCCTGGCTGGCCGGCCTTCTTGGGTCTTGACACGGTTCATCGACCCAGAAATCCGGTTCGGTTCTGCGACATGTGATGTGATGTGATGTGATGTATCATAGAGTAGAGTAGAGTAAGTAAACCCTTTCCCGGGTCAATAGGCAAAGAAAGAAAAAAAAGGGGGCGGGCTCCACCATCGACCCAAGAGGTCCCAAAACTTCATTTCTCGGTGTCTGCAAGTCCCATAGGTAGCAGCATGGCATGGGACGGGGGTGTGCGCACTCATACATCCATCCATCCATCCAGTCCAGCACAGCACCCAACAGAAGAAGAAAAAAAAACAGTATCCCGCGAACCCTCAGATCGCTCTCACAAATTTAAATATTGCAAAGGACAGAAAAAGAAAAGAAAAGAGAAGAAAAAAGAAAGGAAAAAGGAATGGTGGACTGGAGTGATACCCACACTACTATACTCCTTGGCGATGCCTGATGGTTGATGTGATGGCTGGCCTCCCACGGCGCCGCGCCCGTATCGTCGGAATGGAGAAGGGGGAGGGAAGGTCCCAACGAGGTGGTGGGTGGTGGGGTATGTCCCGGTGGGTTGGTAGCGTAATTGTCCCCCCTCCCACCTCCCCCCTCCCTCCTGTGTGCTCAGTTCAATAATTCATTCAACCGACCCCACCGAAATGCTTTGTCCTCTTTCCTGATCCACCACTTCTCGTGCAACTCGCAAAGGGTGTGCAAAGATGTGCAAAGGTGTGCAAAGGTGTCATGTCATCTAGATGCATCCGCCGGCCGCCCCAAACAAAGTCCTCACTTTTGCCCTTTGGTTGCGCACAATTGGATTTGTCCCCATGCCCGCAGGGAAAACCCGTTCGTTCCCACGCATCTGAGGCTTGAGCTCGATGGGAAAATCTGCTCACGACACGACTCCGCGCTGCCGTTGAGTGAGAGAGAGAGACGTATCAGATATCATATCCGCACCTGCAGCCAGGCCAGCCAGCTCGACCACCCCAGATGTCTGCTGCCTTGCAGGCCTATGTAGAGTAGAGTAGTTATCGGATCCGAAAGGGGCTTACGTGTGAGAGTGCCGCCCACGTGTAAATCCAGAATCGTGACACCTGCCGGTTCAGACGGACAGACAGACAAGGACGACGGGTCGACGGCTGAGCTGGGTACTTCCACTCTAGAGTATCGTATCTTCAAGAAACGGCATCAAACCGAGCCAGGGTGATCCCCGAAAAAGAAAACCCAGCCGTCATCAAGAAGATATCTCCTCATATGGGCAACGTGACGCCGGCATGCCCCTCCCAGTCACCCGGGATACTCTGATGGTGGGGATCTGGAGTTCCAGTGCAATGGTTGCGGATATGATACTAAGGAAAGCTTGAGAGGAGAGCAGATGCATAGAGTACGGCCTCTACCTTCTCTTCCCAGTATGGTCGTACATATCGTGCTCAACCCATCCCCGCGGATTCACCCTAATCACCTCCATGCTCGGCACCATCATGACATGTGGGAGGGCAACGACATCAAGATCGGCCTTATGATTCGCCGCAATTGAGTTCCCACTGCTGCGGATACTTGATAGGCTGACGGCAGGGACGAGGCTGTAGCAAACGGGACCGGCCGGAGGATGGCTGCACTTTGAAGAAAGTCACGCTCGATGAATGCTCGCATCCGATGCATTTCTCGTCGTTGTAGTAGGTATGTAGCTCATGTCGTAAGCGGTGAGCAGGTAGCCTAAGCGTGAGAGTGTCTCGGGCTCTTTTGAAACGCCTCTCTGGGGACATGACGGAGACTGTCAGGATACACCGAGTACATAGGTAGGTACCGATGATCCAAGTTGTCAATTCTCCCTCGCGGCTGGTTGTTCCGATCGAAAGATGGAGAGCGTGCTCTACGAAGGCCCGTAGAGTAGATTGCTTCGATGTGGGAAGTGGGCGTTGGCGAGAATTCATGCTGCCGAGGCTGATGCGGGGGTTCGTGGTTGCCGTTGCCATTGTTGTCGTGAGGATGGGAACATCAAGGAAGCTTCGAATAACAATCGGTAGTTCCACATTGATTGGCGCTCGTGGCGGTGGTGGTAGGTGGTACATCAAACCTCGAGCTCCCTGTCAACTCCACACCCCCATCTCACAGAATGGTGGTAAAAAAGCAGTCAATAAAAATCAGCCCTCACCATCTTCCGCCCACCTGCAACCCATCACGCCAACTCACCCCGCTCTTTTTTGTTCGCTGAAGTGGGTGTGTTGGAAGGGAATGGAAGGGAGGGGAGGGGAGGTGAGGGGGCAGGGCCAAACCAGGTCCATGGGAAATGTTTCCCACACACCCACACATTCCAGTTCCCTGTGATTCGTCAGGTTCCATGTTTTTGTTGTTTCCCATGTTTATTGCCCGTCCACCCACCACCGTCCACCCTCCATCCACCACATACCCACCCACACCCGACAATCAAGAAAAGGTTTTGTGATTATGATTTAATCGGGCAAGGCGGGAAGCGGATAGGAGAGGATGTGTGAGATGGAGGGGGTGCTTGTGTGTGTGTGTTGACGTTCATCCGAAACCCGCTTGGTGGGATGGATGGGACCCAGCCGATCGGTTCCATTCCAACCTCGCGCTTTTCTTTCGCTGCATTTTAGAGAGCGACCTGTAAGTACCATAGGTAGCATACTGCACCCAAGATTGCAATTGAAAAGCCGCGAATAATAGAAAAAAACATCCATCTCGTTTCGTTCGCATGTGGCCGTATGTAAACATGTTCGAGTTGTTTGGGGTTCCTAATGCAGGAGTGAGTAAGGAAATGAATACTCAATTATGTACATGGAGTTACATGCATACCTACATATCTCGAACAGAAGACCATGGAGGAGGAATCATGCATGCGCAACGCGAGTGGACCGCGAAAGACGGAAGGAAGCCGGACTGCTGCGAGGAGGAAGTGCGGAAGAGACAGAGGTGCGTGCGTGCGTGCTTGCGCTTGTGCTCGCGGTGCGAACCGGGCTGGCCAAGGCGAGGCGGATTCGCATAGACTTGTGGCTAACGTGGGCGGTTCGCATGTCCAGCCGTTTGTCTTGGGGGGTGGGGGGTCAGGGAGGAGGTGTTTCGAGTGTGGTTCGACACCACGGGAGGGCGTTAACTAAGATGCATTCGGAGCCGCTTCCGAGAGGTTGTGGACGGAGGGAGGAGTCAACTGTCAACCCTCCAGAGTCGACGGTTTGCACTTTTCAAGGGCTGCAGTGGGATGCATCGATCGAACGACAAACAGTCGGACTGGACTGGACTCGACGGGAGGTCAATAACTTTGACGGCGTATGTAGGAATGCCAAGGGCGGTGGAATATATACGGTAGTAGTGCGTATGATGGCCGTAGGTAGTTGTAACTCGTAATAGTTTGATTGCCAGTGGAAACGCAGATGCGGAACATCCGTAGGTCCTCGACGGGGCCGGGTCGGGCCGGCGTGCTTCCAGCTAGGCACTCTATAGCCACAGCTCCGGGAGAGAAGAAGGCACGGGCCAGGAGATTCAACGAAGACGTAGGTATAGAAGGACATACAGACAGACAGACGAGAAGGTGGATAGGTGGAAAGGTGGGTGGATGGATGGCAAAGACAGATGCAAAGACATATGCAAAGATGAGGAGCGGCAGGAGGACGGTTACGGAAGTGCAACAGTTGAATGCGAGCATGTGGATAGGTACTTACGTCAGTCATGCTGGGCTGCTATGGTCCTGGCGAACATCCGAAATGCCAGGACTGGAAAGCCATACCCAGCCTACATATCCACCGGGCTTCGAACCAGTGGAATGCCTTCATAAACGTCCACCGCATGACCTCCTCCACTGGGCAAGTAGAGTAAGCTACCGGAATCGGAAAGGACGGATGGCTGGCTGGCTGGCTGGACGACTCCTAACGGACATTTGCTATACGGACACACCAAGGGAGTGTGGGTGGGCATCAAAACGGGGAACAAAACACACGCTATCCCGATACTTTATGTACGCCTACTACGAGTATATGTCCAAAGAAATAGCACCCTCCCCCCCATCCCCCCCTCCCCCCCCAGTCAACCCTCGACCGGCTCAAGCATTTTAGAGTTCGAGGTAATATCATGCGGTGTGGGGGTGGTGATATTGGGCACCCGCTCTGCTAGAACTTCTCCATGAAGTCTAGTGAATAGCGAGTGGTACGGGTGCAGGAATCGAAGTCACGCCGCACATACCAACCACAGGAAAGGAGGATGGCAGAGTCGGAAATGATGCGCAGGAAAAACCTCTGCTCCAGCTCCGAGTACTGGTATATAGAGTACATACTTGACACAAATCTAATCGGTATGAGGCAGCGATGATCAGTGATCCCAAGTTGATAGGTCTCACCCGAAGCCCCGGTTGATCCGGATACCCCGATGCCCACTCCATTGGCAACATAGGTATGTAGGTACCTACCACGCTGCAGCAGGAGCGCCGGAGAGAACGCGGATTCGAAGCCATCGAGGTCAAGGCTGTGTCTGGACATCACGGTGGTGGTCCAGGAAAGGCATTTCGCCCAGGCCCTGAGGCGTGACACAGAATCCCGCCCTGGCACACCAGAGCCACCGACTGACCCGAGGGGGTGCGCCGTGAATCCGGTCCGGTAGATAGCGTCTGACCGACCGCAAAACCACTGTGCATGGGTGAAAAGAACGGCGACCAGCAGCTGCTGCTACGTGGTATGTATTGTACATGGTAGAGTGGATGCGGGCGTATGAGTTGGGTTATCCACGGCGTTTGTACATATCCTGCTGTCACTGGTCTACAAGGGTCTTGCGCGCAAACCACTGCTGGTCAACTTCAGCTTAGCTGCCGACAGCAGCTGCAACGAACGACCCTCCCACAGCCACCGTGGGGTTTGGCCCGACGAATCAGAGCTCAGAAGTCAAAAAAACCCCCGATCGTTGAGTTGGTTCACCTCATCTTTGACATCGGTACTAGAGCACCGTTTTCCATTCGATCTATCGAGATATTTCTGGTTCAGGAATCTTGGTCCGGGAGATATGCAGTACATTATCCTTTGTATGTATCTGTCAAGCAAACCGAAGAGCCATGGGGGGATGGGGGAGTGTAATGTTCCTGGATGGATGCGCTGGTGATGACCGATGCGGCTATCACCCACAGCAGCTGCATCGGTTCTGAAAACCACGGGAGTTAGCCATGCCGAAATGAAGGATAGGGACGAGCGCATGGTGTTCGATGTGCGTATCATAACGGGACTATGGGTGGAGTAGTACGTCGTGCCATAGTCGTGTCCACATTCGGCCGTTTGTCCGCCGCCGTCGGTTGGTGAGAGAAGTTCGGAATCCCGTCCTCCAGGTCTCGTCCTCCAGGTCTCGTCCTCCAGGTCACCCTCCCATCCCCTCCCGCCAGGTTTGCGACGACTGGGCAGCCTGCTCCATCTGCACTGGCGCGGATGTGCGTGTCGGCTTAGGGCCTTCTGGGACGAACGTTGTACGAAGATCCATATCTCGCAAAGTCGCACCGCGGGGGGTGGCGCTGCGGGAACTACCGCTCGACAACAGCCGTGGTGAGAGGCCTCGAGGGGAAAGACTGGGGAAGAGTGCCGCCGACTGGGATTCCTTATCCACTGACTGCGGTGCGCAATAGTTGTGCTCCCGATTCCGAAAAGTCCAGGTTCACGTGACCAGGCGGCGCATTTTCGAATAGCCAAGTAACCAAGTAACCAAGTAACCAAGTAACCAAGCAACCAAGCAACTAGTAACCAAGCAACTAGTAACCAAGTAACCAAGTAACCAAGTACCAAGTATGCACCGCACCTCGATTTCCGCAGTAGATGGGAATGTGTATAAATTTTCGTGCAGATGGTGGCCATCATCAGGAGTACCAATTATCCAAGGTGGATAATGGTGCATTGCATGGCTGGCCGGATCAAGAGTCAAAGATGACCACTCCGTTCTCCTCGGCTGATATGCATGAGATCAAATGAGGGGGCGCTGGCCTGTAAGAGGGCAAGTCGAGCATTTGCCTGAGAAAAGGAATTACGACGAATAGCATCAATGGTGCGGTCACTAGAGTTCCGCCCAGACATCAGTCAGAACCGGGGTTGCCTTGCAGCCAGATGACGCCGTGAGAAGAGTAGCAGATGAAGAAGTCTTCGGTGCATCGTAGGGAACATATGTATGGAGTGGTGTGTGCGTGCCGTCCGTGATTGGGGAGGGGAAGGGGCGACGGAATTTGCCTGGATCCCAACTTCTCGGCTGCATTGCTATCTGGTATGTACATACCCAGGGCCAAGCTGGATGTGGGAAATGCAGAGTAAGTAGTTAGGGTACGCCTCTGGGGGGTGCATGGCGCACCGTTGCGGCTTCAGATATGATACCTACCCGCACCAGCTCGGCAGCAAGTATCATATGTAGGTATAAGTCGGTCCTGGAGATGTCAGAATCGCCAGAGGCCAGGGTCACATCGGTCCGACCGGACTAGAGCGTTTGACTCGGGTAGTTAATTAATCTCGTATGTACATATCTGATACCGGTACCACCGAGTCGATAGGGATGGGGTTGATTGTTCGTTCCGGACCGAGAGTCTCCTCGTGCACGTGGCTGTGCGCTACCGATCGGAAGCTAGAGGAAATTGAAATGGTTGCTTGCTGCAAGACGGCTGAGATCATCTCTGGCTGAACCTGTTTCTTTCTTCGGGTGACTGCTGGTCATCCGCCATGAATCGGACACACAGCGAATACGGTATCTCCGGTGCCGATGCCCATTCACTGCAGGCGATAGTTAACTACTTACCTAAGTAAGTACTTAAGTATGTAACTATAGGCATGCTGGCACACATGGCCAAGCGATGAGATGGAGACAGTAGCTGAACTCCGATAGGCTGGCCAATCCCAAAATCATCCGTAAATTGGGGCCAGAAACCAAATATCCGTTTTTGTATCCAAGAGCGTTGTGGTGAAAACCAAAATACCGACAGGGGTGTGCCACGTCCTTCGGGGCGCTGTTCCGTGCGCGCAGTGGATTATAAAAAGAAAATTGTACCAATTTTGCGTACATGGAGTAAATTGATATCGAAACAAATTAGAGGTATAAATTCCATGTCCACGAAAAAAATGGTCCTGTTGATGTCGCCGAAAACACCTGGCCTCAAGGGGATGTTAGTGTATGGACGTTGTGCGGTCGCACACTGGGGTCAGCGCGGGGGGCCTGTGCACAAGATAAAATATCTATTGCGACTTCAGGTCACCTCGCTACCGAGCTGCCGGGTACGGAGAAAGACAACCGTCGAGCAGTGAACACGCTGAGAATGCGTCAACCGCTTACGTGACGAATTGGGTGATGGTGGTTGGTGTGGCGGCGGCGGCGGTGGTGGTGGTAACTAGTGGTGGTTGTGGTTGTGGTGGGTGGGCGGGTGGTGTTGATGGTGATGGTGGTGGTGATGGTTGTGGTAGTGGTGGTAGTGGTGGTGGTGGTGGTCATGGTAGTGGTCATGGTAGTGGTGGTAGTAGTGGTTGCAGTGGTGGTGGTCATGGTATGTAGTGGTGGTAGTTAGTGGTGGTTGCAGTGGTGGTGGTGGGTGTCGGTGGGACACAAGCCCGTGAGCTAGGGTCCCAGGCAGCTGCCGTAGATCAGCTCAGCCATCCACAGTCCCGGCTGTTTTCCGTCCATTGTTTCCATTGCAGGAGCTGCCTCTTCGGCGGCATCTCGGAGATCGCGTCGACGGTCAACAGGAGCGCCGATGGTCGCTCGATATGTTTCGCGATGCTTCCTCTTGCTGCTCGCCCAATTCGACTCATCCCGAGACTCTGGCTCGTGGATCTCCAGACCACCCCGCCCAGGCAGCACAAATCTTCGGAACCGCCTGGTCGGTGAACTACCTGGGGACATTTCTCTCAATAAATTTCCGACGTTTCCACGCCCTAAGGCCAAAAGCGGGCAAGTCCTCAGGGTCAGCACCGTCACGCACAGACTTCTGTTTCGCAGAGTAAGGAGTGTCATCGGGGGTTCGGCGCCCATAAGGAACTCCCAAGCGGGACTCACCCATCCCACACCGTGGCCCCATTTTTTTCTTCCAGGTCCACGGTTTAACCGATTCTTTGTATTGGTTGGTAAAATGCGAACAGCGTGCTAGAACGTGGGTTATCGCGGCAACCCGGCCCACTTACCAGCGGTCGAATAGAAATACCTATGCTATAAAATAGAGAGCTGCAGTAGGCTGGACACGGGGAGCCCCGCCGAACACCGAATTCAATCGCTGTCGTGGTGCGTGCTGCCTGTGTGCTCGTGCTTGTGCCTGTGTCTTCCTGTCCCGCTCCCTTAATATTAGTGTGCTGCACTTCCTGTTGCCAACACAGTATCCGTCACACACATCCCGGAATCTTCTCTCCCGCCGCGAGCGACGACGCCATTCCTGAATACCGTCAAGCAGCACACCCCATCGAGCAGCTGGGAGTCATCGCAGAATGAGCAGCAGGTACTCGACTCTGCCCGGCCCGTAAGACATTGTGATTCTGACTGTGCACTCTCGGATGACAGCACTATCGATTTGGATGACACCAAATCGCTGGACAGTCTCTACACCGAGACCATCAACATCGGCGGCCGGGTGTACCAGCAACTAGCCCTGGATAGGGGATTGGGCTTCACGCCGATAGACGAGGTAACTGACCCTGATTGCCACCCATCGTTCGACGCTCTTGCATTGACGATGCTCTGTCTAGGACGAGCGCGAGAGGCTGGACCAGCAGCACATGATTCTCCAGAAAGCGTTCGACCAGAGGCTCATATTTCCGCCGATCGAGAACCCGCAGAACATCTTGGACTGTGGCTATGGGTCTGCTGCTTGGGTTTGCGAGGTTGCCGAGCGATACCCACAGTGCGAGGTATGTATTCCCGGACTTGCTGATCCACCGAAGAAGACCCCTTTCTGATCTCCTACAAAAGGTTATCGGCGTGGATATTTCTCCGCATATGAAGCCCGATGAGATCCCTCCGAATTTGTGGTTGCAGGTATGTATGCTCGACAACCGAGCGGATAAACAACTTTGAGCTGCATACTGACGGTTGTGCGCAAAGGTCGATGACTTGAACGAACCGTTCACATTCGCATCGAACCAATTCGATCTGGTCCACTCCCAGCTTGTCGTCACCGGCATTAAAAAAGACCGTTGGCGCTCTTACATCAGAGATTGTGTGCGGTATGATCCCTTTCTCTTTCAATCGTTGTCTCCAGAATTTGCCACTGGCGCTGTGGAACATGAAATCCGTAGCGCGTCCCAATACCGACGCCACCCCCATCGCCGAGTGATAGGACCGTGTCGGAGAGCCGGACGGATAGCCTTGTTCGATTGGCCGGTGTTGGGAGATGCGAGTCGCCTAGTGGACCGTTCACAATGAAACCCGTTGCCGAGTTTTCTGATGGATGCCTGGTATACTTTAGTGCTGACTCGTCTCTCTGGTAGTGTCACGAAACCGGGCGGCTGGCTTCAATTCGTCGAATGGTACACCAACGTCCAATCCGACAACGGAAGTATGGGCGACGACCATGCCCTCCGGCAACTCAGCGGCCTCTACTTGAGGGCGTTGGATGACACGAGAGATATCCGGGTCCCTATGAAGTTGGGGACCATGATGCGCGAGGCTGGATTGGTGGAGGTCGACAGTCAAATGATTCAGTTGCCGGCGAATGGCTGGCCTTCAAGTGAGTACAATCAGCCGCGCTCCCTTGCCTGGTTGGTTGAGAGCTGCTACTGACATCACCATCCGCCAACACTCGCTCGGTCCGTTCGATAGAAGAAAAGTGCTGATCCGTGAACGTTGCAGCCGAACGCGAACGTGAAATCGGAAATATGAACAATGTACTGTACAAGGAGGGACTCGGAGCCCAGTGCAACTACCTGCTCCACGAGTACCTGAACATGGATATGCCAGAAATCCATGTCCTCGTTGCGAAGGCGAGGCAAGATCTCGACAATCTGGCTTTGAAGCCTTATATTGGCTTGTGAGTCCCAATTCTATCAAACGACGAGCGGACAGTTGACTGACAAACTCCAAGATACGTCGCCATCGGCCGCAAACCGAATTCTTAACAAGTGCAAGTCCCGAACAGTTTCCGGACTTGCACTTGTTAAGAATAAACCGGATCGTGGAGATGGCAGATTCAGCAGACGATATTCATCCAAGTGGTTGAAACTTCGAGAATCGAGTCATGCGATCGGGATGTGACGAATCTTGCTTTTGCGCGCGTGTATTGTTTCATTTTTTCCTTGGAGCGACTGTGCGTGTTATTGTCTGTTTTATTGCGCTGTCTGATAACTGCAGCAGCTCCCCGGGAAATTCATAAAACTCTCGATAATTGCCCCCCTAGTGGCGTGAGTTGTGATCATCGGTGCAAATGTACTAGGCTCTTCTCCTCCGTATCGTTGCTGATCAGGTCCATAGTGTCATTTCTTTCTTTTCGTTTCCGTCTGAATGAATTGGTTCGCTGGACGTAAAACATCGGAGGGTCATGCCGAAACATTGTCTCCCATGAAAGAAAATTCGTCGCAGTAAAACGGAGTAGGAGGCGGCTAACGGAGCCCTTCGTTGCCAATATGGCCAGTCATCGTTGACATAGCTACGGCACTAGAAAGGGCGGCAACATAGACTATCACTCTGAGTTGGGTGGCACAAGACCCGGGGACGTCGGCGTCAACGGTCAATCCCGATGGCTAGCGTTTGGAGAGGTCCGGCTGACTGTGCTCAGAAACCAACAAGGATGCTGGCGTGGTGTGTTGTCGTTGGGCTGCGTGGACGCATCCCGTCCACTTGATGCCGACATGCTCTGCAACGGCGATTGGACGGCATCGAAAACTCTGCCTGCGAGAAACGACGATCAGAAGCGGCCACGGATGTGTACTGTACATAAGAGTCGCACTTACCGTTATGTGCATGATCGAGGAACGGTTGAGGGATCTCCGTTGTCTTTCGACGACGCAGATCTCATCTGCGTAAAGGCGGCTAGAGGGCTGGAGACGAGCGCAGCAGAACTGCCGTCAAAGCAAGCGATGTCCTTGACGCACTACTCGTTGCCCATTAGCCGAAAGACGGTCACGTGCAGAGGGAAACAAGCGGGAAACAAAAGCACGCACGGGCCTTCAGTCGCGGACCACACGGCAACCAACTGGGAAACACGCTTTAGGCGAACGGTGCGGGGGAGAGAGGGAAGGGGGGAGGGCGTGGGTGAGTCTGTGGGTGTTGAGGCTGGAGACCATAAGGGGGCATCTGGGTGGAAGGAAGGAAAGGGCAACCGCCGATTCTTAAGAGGATGAGCCAACTGCCATCGTGAACTGGACTGCAGCTTGGTCGGAGAATCTAGCGGGACTGGTACCCCTACAGAAACCCAAACAGGTTTGCTGGAACAGGGACGGAAGGACAGGACAGGCAGGCAGGCAGGCAGGACAACTCACGGCTTCTCGCTCTGCAGGTCGACTGCACCGCACCGCACCGCAGCACGTCCACGCCCAGCTTCCGAAGCCCCCTTATTTACTCTCTAAAGGAGGGTTTCCTATCGGCGGCGAGCGGCGGCGGCGGCGGACGCAAATGGCGCACAGTCGCTTCTTGTTGGTCTTGTCCACGGCAGGAGATGTGCATGTCGTCGGAAGGGGGCTCGTTTGGACATGAGGTGAGGGAGAGGAAAGGCTTGCCAGGCTAACTAGCGGACACCGGACAACGGCGGGTCAACAGCGCTCACGGTGTCTGTCCGGGGATGCGCAACATTAGCCCAACTGGCCTTGGCCATGGGTTCTTGGTTGCGATTATCGACTCTGGCACCTGCCTCGGCATCCAAAGAAGTTTTCCCGAACGTTGGTACACACATACGGCTCGATAATGTTGCAATTATTGGCTGTGAATGCGGCTCGCTCGAGTTGGTCCGGTTGCTATGGGTTTCCGGTCCAACATTGCTGTCCGTGGGGACAAATGTAGGGGCTTGCTTACTTGGTTACTCTGCTGTGCTTGGTATGTCCGGTGTGACCCCGAAGGTCAACGCCGACAGCTTAGAAATATAGAGACATGCTATGTGTGTGTGTATCTGCATACCCCCCCGTCGTACCAGACACATCGTCCCAGCACAGTGGCTTTCGGATCCGTCGGGATCGAATCAGATGCGCTCATCCGGTGTGTACATACACACGTTCTGCAGATACCCCTCAACCCAGGCGCCTCCACCACCGACACATGTATATTATGGTACATGTACGTACGCACATACGTGCGTCCACGGATCAAACCTCTGCAGCATTGGATTTTCGGGACGAGAACGCCCGACACCAGACAGCGGACAACGACAATCCACCACATCATCCCTTTCAGTTGTAGCCCCCGCCCCCAGCCCGACCAACTTCATTCGGATGACTGTTGTGGCTGCCCAGAATATGCACTTATCCATCGATAAACGCCCGGCTTGGCCGATAGGTGCTATGCGGGTGCGGGTGACTTACTCCAGTGTGCTTTCTTCTGCCTTTCCGTCAGCATCTTCTCCTCGGTGTCGGTTCATCAAGTCCGTGGGTGCATAGAGAAAGCGGTCGCACGTTCGGTGTTTCCGAAAGATGGGGGGGCACCGATCGGGTTGGCCGTTGAGCAGCGGGCGCAGGACATCCCGCAACCTTGATGATCATGACTCACGAGTGCCACCTGACATCTTGGCCGCTGGCGTTAGTTACTCTCCATAACACCGTTGAAAGCTTGTTGTGTGGGTGGGTGGCCGTGGGGAATCTGGAGACCTTCGGCCATGCAATGCCGCACTTGCGCACAGACATCACCGATCCCGAGCAGCAGCAGCTCGATATGGAAATTAATTTGGATTCCCCAACGAAGATGCCCGCTACTACTCCATACCGCGGCCATCTGTTGGTGGAAGCCCTGGCCCTACATACCATACGCCCTCTTCTACAGTCCCCTATCCCTCACCGGGATCGCTTCGATCCTTGACTCGCGGCAATTTCATCTTTAGAAAGCGGAAGGGATTTGCCTGCATTGCTCTCAGGTCATTGGCGCGAGGCAAGTTATTTATGCCGCATATGGACCGTGTTGCATGCTCGACGCATGCGCTTGCCGCCAGTCAGAAGCTAAGCACGTACTCACTCCATAGCAAATATTATCAACCAGCCGGAAAGTCCTGTGTACTAGTAGTCCGGACGGATACATAGGCCACCAACCACCTCGGCGGCCCGCTAGTGTCTAACGTGCCTGCCTGGCTGCCTACTTCATGTCGAAACTTCGCAACAGCCGCGAGCTAGGTATGTGTTCTAGTCTACATATACGCTGACGGGCCATGGCCACGATTTGGTCACGGTCGGATTGAACACACGGCTTGCCAACTCACCAGCCGTACCATCTCGGCATCGAAACTTCTGATAGCATCGGAGCACCAGTGTGGGATCGTATTGGTGATTCGTTCGTTATCACTGAGGGAGTTGTTGGCGCATGAATACCGGTATCCTATTCTAAGACGCACGGGATGACCGCCGAACAGGTTCACAGAACCTATGCAGTACCCGTGGCCACGAATACAACAGATCAGCATGGACGGCACTCCGTCTCTGGAATCCCTCTCCTGGCTGTATGGCTCTCTCTCTCCTTGCTTCTTTACCTATACCGCCTTACTACCGATAGGTACGTACCTGTATGTATGTGCCCCTATATTCCTTGCAGAACCTTTGGTATCGTCAAAAGGGCCAATCTAGCTAGCACATTCACGAAGCTGTCGGCGTGGTGCCAGGAGTACGCGCCATAGGTTGGCCGGAGCGGAGGAGCGTCTTTCTACATACTGTCTGATTGTCCTATTATTTCTTTGCCTTCACCGGCTTACCCGCTTTCCCGAGACATTAACTGTCCATGGACCATGGGTATAGGACGGATCTGAGACCTACATACCTGCTTGGTTACTTTTCCGCAGCGGTACGGAAATCACCACTAGTACCATGGAGCTGATGGCCGCCCTCTCAGACTCGCAGCTCCTGCTGCCGCTGCCGTCGCCGTCGCCCATGGTTACTGTTATGTACTGCGTGTCATGCATGGCAGCATGGCAGCATGGCTCCATCGGTGGATACGGTACCCAGCCAGTTCCCTGTTTTCCAGGCCTGATATCATCAACCGATCAATACGGACAAAGAAAGAGCCGGCCTATAAGCCACGGCATGGCCCGCCCCATGCCGGTATGTCATTGTCTTCCGTTAGAAAAATAATAATCTGAAGCGTACCTATCATCTCTGGTACATGGCCTTGATTGGAGTCGGGTACTGTTCCGGGCCCGGCCCGGATCTGTCCGCTTCTTGATACCTAAGTGCCTGCGGCGTAGGTGGCTCGTCGGCATGGCTGCGGCGTGGGTTATCGGCATCTTTGCCGGCATGGTTGGTCGGTATGTATGGACATGGGAAGTGCCTGATCAATGGATGTATGATAATCATGATCCCCCCAAAGGTCAGCATTATTCACGTGCCGGGATTGACTGCATACCCACTGAACTGTGCCACCTCGAGGTAGAGTGATGTCCATAGCAACCCGAAATCCCCTCGGATCTCTGTCGTTTGGTTTCGGGGAGTGGCCGCACTGGCGGAAAGGCCGTACCGGTACTCCACTCCCCGGCATGGGTGTGCGGCGGACATACGGTAGCTATCCTGCTGACGCATACTAGTGGGTTTTGGTGAGTAGGACTGATGAATTTGTGTGTAGGTTTGCAGCATGCCCTCACAAATTACTTACATAACACTGCCAACTCTGGGAGTATATACGCTTAACATCATCATGACAAAGCAATAACACGATGTTTTTTTACTTCCGCATAGGTGCCACGTCTTTTCACCAACCACGTCCATAACGGCTCCTCTAAAATCTCGATACAGTATCTAGGCATGTAGGTGTCCAAGGTCCCGAGAATAATGCACTTTACTAATATGTGTAAATCACTGTGATGGTCCGTGCATGGCTTACGGAAGGAAGCCACATTCGTGGCTCAGTGACTCAGCCGCCACCAGCACCCACTAGGTAGTATTCCGGAGAAGTGATCCGCAGCCTTCCCTGTTTTATAAGGCTTTGAACCAGGGTGCGGGGGTCATCACACCGCCGCGGCTCATGCAAAGTGTTACAAAAAAACAAAAATAAAGACAAAAACGAGGCGTCACCGACATCGACACCACCTTATGTATAATGCAGCCCATAGATACCGTACTTTACGTCGACACGGCCCGTAACATGTATGTGCCCTACATAATACTCTAGCATTCGGGTATCCGCGCACTCACACGTTACGCGCCCATTTCAAAATGCTTTAAATATCTGCCACCTTTTCAATCTCAACCCGGAATCTCCAACCGACCTCTCACCGACTTTCCACCTTATCTAGTGCATCGCCGTACCTACATATCTCCAAGTCCAAGTGACGATTCTCGCCTCGATGTCTGCGCCAGCCAGCCGTGGTGTAGGTACTCTACTACCTAGTACGGCATTTGAATATCAAAACTGCCTCATGGATTGTCACTTGTATGTACCTAGCATACCTACGGTTGATATTATGCGTCCTATTGCCTGTGGTCGGTGCCGCATCGGACTGGTCGGTCCCGGGGGGTTTTCTACCTCGACTGGCCAGGGCGGACACGAAACGGAGCTCGTGGGCTCGCCACAGTGACTTTTCTCAGTCCCTTCACATCGTTGCATACAGTCTTCATAGCCTTCGTAACTTCTTAGTATTGTCCCTGGCATCCCACCAGAATAAGCCTCCTCAAGCCCCCAGTCCGAGTCTGGCGACGGCTAGTTATCGTCCCATCCTCAGTCTGATGCTTCATCCCGTTGTTTACACGAGCTCGTTTGCCTTTATAAGCAGTCTCCTTTTTGATCTTTCCCGTATAATTACTCCAATTAAGTCAAGTTCTGCTCTCAGTTTCAACACCTACATACGAGTAGTTGTGTGATGCGCGACCTCCGGCGGCCTACAGCCCGCGGATGTGCGCACAAAGTGCAGTTTTTGGCTCTCCAGAGTCCATGTGGCGGCTGGCGCTTGTCCTGTAAAATTTAAAGTTGTACTAGGCGGCGTAAAACGCAATGTAAGGCGCGAGAGTTTGGAAACAGCCACGATGGGAACTTGAAAATGCAAGAGAGAGAGAGAGAGAGGCGGGTGGGTTTCTTTTCTTCCTGATGTTTGGTAATTTGACCGGTGCTATTCAGATTCGTTGGCAGCTGCCTTTGGATGGGATCTGGAGCGCGTCGTCACGACGATTACCCTCGGTCGTCGTATGCCCTCAACTCGTAGTTATCCCCGTTACGCGGGATAATAAGCTAGGGCTCCACTACTGGTAGTAGCCGCAGGATGGTTTTTCGTGGTCGAGCTATATCATGTGGCGTCACTCGCGGAAAGTTCATCTCGAGCACGTGGTATGAACCATGATTACTCACTCGTTGCGGCTAAAAGTCTTTGCATAGCGCCTTGGCGCAGACAAAGTTTCTGATCTCAACTGAACCTTTTTCCTTTCGCTATCACTTGGTTCCTGACCACTAACACCCACAACCACAACCACAAACAAAACCACCACCGCCGCTGAGATCACCACTTCTACTGCACGCGAATCTTTTCTTCAGCGCACTGTTTCTGCCATATACCCTTTACTTGATACTTGATTACATTCGCAATGCCGTCGACGCACAATGTGGACAAGCCGTGGGACACGGACGACATCGACAAGTGGAAGGTTCGCTCGCGCCCCACCCTCTCTCCCCCTCCCCCACGTCAGCCGTTTCTAAACTTCATAGTGCTCACGCAACATCATTACAATAGATTGAAGAGTTCAAGCCGGAAGATGCCAAGTGCGGGCCCTTCCAAGTTGAATCGGACTTCCAAGTGAAGTTTCCCAAGTACCGGGAGACGTACCTGCGCCAGGCGTGGCCGCTGGTGACCCGCTCGCTCGAGAAGATGTTCATCGCTTGCCAGCTGGATCTGATCGATGGCTCCATGACCGTCAAGACCACGAGGAAAACTTACGATCCGAGCGCGATCCTGAAGGCGCGCGATCTGATCCGGTTGTTGGCCCGGTCAGTGCCCGTCCCCCAGGCGGTCAAGATCCTTGAGGATGATATGGCGATGGATATCATCAAGATCAATGGCATGGTGCGGAATCGGTCAAAGTTTGCGAAGCGGAGACAGAGAATTCTGGGCCCCAATGGAAGTACGCTGAAGGCTCTGGAACTCTTGACTGGATGTTACATCCTCGTCCAAGGAAATACGGTGTCGTGCATGGGTGGGTACAAAGGCCTGAAGGAGTTGCGGAGAGTGATTGAGGATTGCATGAAGAATATTCATCCGATTTACCACATCAAGGTGAGCAACAAAGATTCGCGTTTCTTTCTTTCGTTCTTTCGTTCTTTCGTTCTTTCGTTCTTTCGTTCTTTCTTTTTCTCTTCGGAGAGAAGGGGGTTTACATGATGAGTTTTTATAAAATCATATGATAGGAAGAGTCTTAGCCTTTTTGATCATTGGCATTGAAGACGACTTTCAGCTCTGATACCCATGCCCCCTTCATCGCTGCTTGATTTCCCCACATCTCTTGAAGTAAAGATGCTGACAGTAATCACAGGAACTCATGATCAAGCGTGAGCTCGCCAAAGACCCTGCCCTTGCCAACGAGGATTGGAGTCGTTTCCTTCCTCAGTTCAAGAAGCGCAATGTCCAGCGCAAGAAACCGGCCAAGATTACCGATAAGTCCAAGAAAGTTTACACGGTATGTAAAACCTTTGCTGATGATTTGAGTGCTTGGTATCTAACATTGTTATAGCCCTTCCCTCCAGCACCAGAGAAGTCCAAGGTGGACCTGCAAATTGAGAGCGGAGAGTATTTCCTTACCAAGCAGGCAAAGGAACGTGCTGCCCGCGAGGATCGAGAAGATAAGAGGAAAGAAAAGCAGAAGGAGAAGCAAGTGGAACGCGAGAAAGACTTCATTCCTCCCACGGAAGAGGGCGACCAGAAGAAGTCAAAGAAGCGCAAGCGAGAAGGCGAGACAAAGGAAGAGCGCAAAGCCCGTAAGGAAGAGAAGAAGAAGAGAAAAGAGACTGTCATAGACGAGTCCGACGATTAGTTCCTGTGCCTTACACTCTCGTCATTCTTGCATTTTTCGACTTCCTGGAGATTTGTACTTTTTTTACTTCTTTTTGCATATGGCGTTTCTGAGCGAATTTCACTGTTTCTGCTGGCTTACATAAATTGATTTGCCTTAATTGATTGTTTTTGTCTGAGCCCTCGCAATTCACGGATCTTCGTGATATGTGTACGTGAGTGAAAATCGTGTGCGACACATGCCAATCCAACCGCACTACATACACCGGCACGGAAGGACGTTGCCACGGTGTTGACACTTGGCGCCAACCCTTCCCTGTCCAAAGTGTTGAGAATTAGAGTATCTACTGGCGTTTTACTTTTGTTCTTCGTTCTCTTCCATTGATCTTCAGTCATGTCGGTTCAAGAACTTTACGCCCGCCTCAACGGCCTCGTCGGTGATTGCACCCTTCACACTCTCGCCTTCTTCGGTGCTGCCACTCTCGTCATCTCGCTCCTCAAGCTGTCCAATGCTTTCCTGTCGTTGTTCGTCCTCAGCGGAACCAACGTAAGTCTCCGATTGATTAACCTCGCCAACGATTGACGAGCTAACGCGTCGGATAAACAGCTGCGAAAGTATGGACCCAAAGGTTCCTGGGCGTTGATCACCGGAGCGTCGGACGGTATCGGCAAGGAGTTTGCACTCCAGTTCGCTCAGAAAGGCTTCAACATTGTCCTCGTTTCTCGCACCGCCTCCAAGCTCGATGCCCTCGCTACCGAGATATCCTCCAAGTTCGCTGGCGTGCAAACCAAGACCCTCGCCATGGACTTTGCGAAGGACTCTGCCGCCGACTACAAGCGCTTGGCCGAACTCGTCGAAGGGTTGGACATCGCAGTCCTTGTCAACAACGTCGGCAAGAGCCACGACATGCCCGTGCCTTTTCTCGAGACCGAAGACGTCGAGATGGAAGACATCATCACCATCAACGTCAAGGGAACTCTCAAGGTCACCAAGGTCGTCGCTCCCGGCATGGTTGCGCGTCGCCGCGGCCTGATCCTCACCATGGGCTCCTTCGGCGGTTTCCTCCCGACTCCTCTCCTGGCCACCTACTCTGGCTCCAAGGCATTCCTGCAGCACTGGTCCACCGCGCTCGGTGCCGAGCTCAAGCCCCACGGTGTCGAGACTCAGCTCGTCATCGGATACCTGATCACCAGCGCGATGAGCAAGATTCGCAAGTCGAGCATGATGATTCCCAACCCCAAGCAGTTCGTCAAGGCTACTCTCGGAAAGATCGGACTCAAGGGCACTGCTGGTGGTATGGCGGGTACCATGACGCCGTTCTGGAGCCACGGTGTCATGCATTGGGCTATTCAAGAGTTTTTGGGTGTTTGGAACGGAATCGTGTTGGCCAAGAACAGGGATATGCACGCCAGCATCCGCAAGAGGGCTCTGAGAAAGAAGGAACGCGAGGCGGCCGGTGTTAAGAAGGCCACCTAAGTTGGAGAATCATGTTGAGAGTGGGAGGGTGCGGACAAAATCACAATAAAAGCTAGAAGATTCCTGACTGCATTGTATTCTCCTGTGATTCAAACAATTTATCGTAGATTTTCAGTCCATTGTACATGGGTAATATAAAATGGTCACCCTGCACGAAATATGTGACGAAATGCTCAAGTGTCTCCGTGGTCTCTTGTCGCGACAAGCCTCCAGCAGAGCCTCATTCTAACCATTCTGCCAAGCCAGCGCGTTGACGCCCATCCGAAAACATCGCGAATCCACAACTTGACCTACAACACTAACAACAACAAAGTCGTAACTCCAAACCCACTCCTCCTCCTCCACTTCCCATTACATACTTCTCCCCCTCATCACTATCGCTAAACTCTGCTTCCCGGACTACTTTTCGAATCGCGACCGAAATCCCCATCCATTCGACACGACTGCTTGCCTGTCAACGTCACCTAGGCATGTTCGGCGCATCTTCACCTGCTGTCTCCACCGGCGGCGGGATGAACCTCTACCCAGACCTTCCATCGGAGTTGCGCACCCAAACCACCGCCAATGCGCCATCGCAGCAACTGCAGCAGCAGCAACAGCAGCAACAGCAAGGCTCCCAGACCTCTACAGCGACAACCACCACCACGACAACAACGAACAACTCCTCTCTAGCGCCTGCGCGAGGCACAACAGACAACCTTGGACCCGTTCAGCGGGCGGCAAGAAGCATCCAGGAGACCCTAGAGGCAGAGAAGAGGTATCCACAGCTGGATGACATCGTATCGCGTGAGTTTCGACCCGTCACTCCCGCCTCCGGCCGACGTCTGCTGACCTGCGGTGTGTGTTTGTGCGGCGATCAGAGGGTCAGTCACAAGACTATGAGTTGGCCCCGGCGCATGCCTGGGAGCCTTTCGTCCGCGTTAATAGCTACACGATACCAGATGTCATCTTTGAACAGTACAACCGCGTCACAAGTTACACGCTGATGGGCTTGTTTCCGGAGATCAAGCAGGCATGGGTTACCGTTGACAATCGGCTGTACATGTGGGATTATGCTACGCAGACCGGTTTCATGGGCTACGAGCAGCAGACCAATACGATTACGGCGGTCCGAATGCTGAAGCCAAAGCCAGGTACGGGGAAGCTGTCTGCTGATGCAGTGTTGATGACACCGGAGCGCTAATCGTTATGTAGGCGTGTTTGAGAATGTTAACTACATTCTCGTTGTGGCTACAATGGTTGATGTGTTTTTACTTGGTGTGAACGCAACGCAAAACCAGCGAGGGATCTTTGACGTCACGCTATTTGAGACCGGAATGAGTATTCCAACCAAGGGAATCAACGTTACGATCATAGAAGGCAGCAAGAAGACAGGAAGGATCTTCCTTGCCGGTCACACAGATAACGAAGTTTACGAATTTTCTTACCAGGTGAGTTTAACGGTGCCTCGATGCGAATGACAGGCTAGCTAACTTGTGTGTAGGCGGAAGAGCGATGGTTCCAAGGTCGATGTCAAAAGATCTGTCACACCACAAGCAGCGCATCTGCGTTTGCTCCCCGACTGCCGGCATGGGCGTCTGGACCAAAAGACACCGAAAATGTCAAGCAGATGGTTGTGGACGATACCAGGAATCTGCTGTACACATTGTCCTCGAAATCGACAATACGAGTCTTCCACTTGCGCGGCGATGGAGCTCTCGTGCAGAGTCTCTCGCATTCGTTCTCGCACACTCTGGCAAACATCCGTGTCATGGTTGGAAACACTCCACTATTGGGACCCGAAACCCCGATTGTGTCGATATCACCGGTCTCGGCCCTCCAAGCTAGACGCACACATCTCATTGCCGTTACAAAGTCTGGATGCCGGCTCTTTATGAGCGCTGTTTCGTCCGAATACGGCTTCGGAGGCACCGACTCAGCCCCCACCAGCATGCAGGTTATCCACATCCGATACCCGCCCAACGGTTTAGTCCACAACGATGTGCGGAAAGCCAAGGTCTTCACACCCGGATACTTCTTCTGTTTCATGGAAAGGAATCCCACACTGGACGAGCTGCTCTTTGCTGCGCCGGATTCTGCGAAAATTCAGGCACTCGCAGATGGTGGTAACATAAGGCTGCAGCTTGCCGAGCAAGCAAGCACCGCAGACTTGGGTTCTCGAGTGGAGTCCATTGAGCTTGTCGCTGGGCCTTTTGCTGCCCAACGATCGCCCCCTGGATTCGGAAATGAGCTCGCCACGCAGTACGACGTGACACCGACGGAAATCGCTATTCTCACAAATTCTGGAGTCACTGTACATCGTCGACGACGACTTGTGGAGGTATTTGATGGGCTGCTGAGATACGGCAGTGCGGCTTCGACAATCGGTGTGGAGGGTGAAGTTCGCAAGTTTTTTAATGACTATGGACGCGCTGAAGGTTGTGCATCTGCACTTGCTGTCGCTTGCGGTGCTAGCCAGGATTCCACAGCCTCCCAGACTGCTTCCAGGATTAGCGACATGGAAATTGAGGATCTTGCTCGGAGGTACTTCATCGAATTCGGTGGTAAGCCGAGGGCTGATAATGTCTTTGAAGCCTCCGGGGTGCCTAGCCTTGACAGCATCAAGGTTTCGGGCCGCGCTGAAGGATTGCAACTTTACCTCGCCCGCATCGTTCGGAGTATATGGAAGGCGTTCATTATCAGCGAATCTCGGACCCCCGGCGGCGGCTTGGAATATGTTTCGAGCGTTCCCATGGCGAAGCTGAGGTTGATTCAGGACCAACTTGTGCGACTTGATCACTTTGTCCGGACAAACAAGAGCTTCATCGTGGGCTTGTCTGGTGCGGACAGTCTCCTGGTTGCTGGCAGCAAAATTGACGAAGTGGCGAACCAGGCGGAACACCGCATGCTCCACGCGCTTGTCACATTAAACCAGAGTATGATCGAGGGCATTTCATTCGTCTTGTTCTTGTTGGAGGATAAGCTCACCGACATCATTCTTTCTTTGGACACTGCGAGCCGAGAATTGGTTGGTACCATGACCTATGGTGGCCTTTTCGCCACTCCCCAGGGACAGAATCTTGCCAAGGAACTGGTCACCGCTATCGTCAACAGGAACATCGCCCATGGAGTGAATGTGGACACGATTGCGGATGCTCTCAGAAGGAGGTGCGGTTCCTTCTGCAGTGCTGATGACGTGGTTGTGTTCAGGGCACTGGAACAAGTCAAGAGGGCCAAGACGGAGAAGGACGCAGATGTCAAGCACAGGCTCTTGAGAGAGAGTCTCCGCTTATTCGAAGAGACCGCAGCTAGTCTGACAATGGACAACCTTTCGGACATGGTGCAGCAGTTCCGGGAGCTTCAGTATCACCCAGGCGCGGTTCAACTGGCACTTGTGGTTGCGAAGGAGGCAGATCGGGGAAACATCACGTTGCAGTTCTTGACCGAGCCTCCAACGGTGGAGAACGAGACATCGGAGATTTACCACAAGCGCGTCCAGTGCTATGGCTTCATCTTCGCAATCCTAGAAGACCTCGATCGACTCAGCACTCAATCCCCGGAGATGATTGACGGTGCTCCATCTCCCATAATGCGTCTTCGAAACGAGACCTGGACTCTGATCTACAACTCCGACGACGAGCTATTCCACTACCACCTATACGACTGGCTTTACTCCCAGGGCGGTGCCTATGCGGAACGTTTGCTCGACATCAACTCCCCATACGTCCTTGGATATCTCACATACCGAGGCGCGGAATCACTCGATCACTGCGAACTGCTCTGGCAATACCATTCGCGGCGAGAGCGGTTCTTCGAAGCGGCGGAAGTTCTTCACGAGCTTGCCATCTCCGAGTTCCAGCTTACGTTGGAGAAGCGACTCGAGTTCTTCTCTCGTGCGAGAAACTTCTGCAATTCTTCGTACTCGGGTGCCTCAAGGAGGAAGATGAACGAGCTCGGTCAGACGATCCAGGAGGAGCTAGACGTCGCTGTCATCCAAGACGATCTGTTGAAGAGGCTGCGCGAAGACCCCCGGATATCAACTGAGAAGAAGTTTAAGCTTGAGGCCAAGTTGGGTAAGGGGATCATCGATCTCAGCAAGGTAATTATCATACCCCCCCCCTGTTTGGTAAATCAATGCTAATATGAATCCCAGCTGTTTAACGAGTACGCATCTCCCTATGCTTACCACGACATTTGCCTGGCGATCTTCCAGGTAGCCGAATACCGCGGCTCCGCCGACATAAAGAAGTGCTGGGAGATGTTAATCTCTCAAAAGCACACGCAAGCACTCGAACAGGGGGAAGCACAGCCCTTTGAGGTTGTCGCCGAGACAGTCCGCAGCATGGGAAGCCGTTTCGCGTCGAGCGAATACATTTTCCCGGCTGGCGACCTGATCCCGCTGCTTGAGCGGTATGCATTCGAGCACCAGCGCGACGTCGGCCCCGACGGCTGGGTGGTGGACACGTTCATAGAGGCTGGAGTAGCAGAAGAACGGATCCTCCACGTGCTGGTGGACATGTTCTACCGTGACGAAGTTCCATTCCGCGGACTCGCGAAACGTCGGATCCTGGTCGACACGGTCAATCTGGTGGAGCGCTGGTGGAGTAAGGTTATTAAGCGGGGCGGAAGCAGCTCCGAGGGCTTCAGGGGACAGACAGTTTCTGAGGCGCTTAGAAGGATGATGACGCAACTGCCCACTGTCGGCCCGGAGGCGGATAGAGTGGACAGAGTGTTGGCGGATATCGCGAGGAGGGGGTATTAATGGGGTTGCGATGTGTATGTGAGGGTGAGGAGGAAGGGGAAAAGTGGGCAATTCAAAGTTGTGGGCGTCGTTGTATTATAGTGAAGATACAGAGGGGGGGGTTCGGTTTTTACTTCTTCTTTACTTCTTCTACATCTGTGTTTTCTGATTCCGATTTCTTTTATATCACATCTTTCTCTTTCTTCTCTTTCTTTTTGGTTTTTTTTCCTAGTAGCGGTGAAAGACGGTGGGGAATATCGATATGAAGTTGTTGGCAGATTCTTCTGGACGTCCCGTTCATTATCCCTTCTGTGTTTTGGTTATGGTTTTAGTTTTGGCATTGGGTTTTGTCCCCTTGTGCTCGCGGCAGTTTGTAGTTATGTGTCAATACTCGGATGTGAAGTGAGGTGATGTGATGTGAGATGCTGGAGATGCTGAATGGGGAGGGGAGAGGAGGGGAGGGCGGGTGTACACATGAATGGGGAATTGAAGCGACCGGATCGGACCGTCTATGTATGGCGTGGGTATGCATACTGGCATTGGTACTGGCACTGGCACTAACTAGCGATTACTACCCACTGCATTGGCGTGTACTATACGGCACAGAGTGCTGATCGCACCACTCCACACTCTAGGTATAATAGAGAGTTTGCGCTTTGCGTCTAGACGCAAATTTAGCCTGGTTTTCACTTGATCGTTGTGAGTTCGTCTAGAGAGTTTGCGCAGTTGCTCAAAAGATCGACAGATCAACAGTGTGCCAACCAAGGCAGCAACACGTCTTTTCGGGGTTCTTCAATTCGATTTTCTGCGTGTACTCAAGTACTTCTTGCAGTAAATCTAGTCGTATCGCGAGTTCATTGATTTCACGTCTTTTTGGCTTTCCAATTTTCATCTAGAAGCGTACCTATCCAACCTCATCCTTTTGGTCTTTGGGTGGCATCCGACTCTTTTTTCTGGGTTCCAAGCAATATCCTATGCACAATCTGAGCATGACGGCATTCTAAATCTCGTTGACCGTGAACATGGGACGCGACGACAGTTCATGGTGGTTGTTGGTGGTATTTGGTGGGAAGGCTGGATTTGCGTTTTGTCTAGACGCAAATACCCTTGATTTGCGTCTGGACAAAACGCAAATTTCCGGGTCCAGAGCGCCAAGAGAACCGGGTCACAGCCTGGTTTTTGAGCAAACTCTCTAATGCACACTCCACAATTCGCATACGGTATCCCCACGGTATTTCCACGGAACTATCCGGTGTGAACATGTAAGCATTTTTGGCTTGGTGCTATAGTAGCTAGCTCCATCCACGACCAGCCAGCCAGCCAGCCAGCGTGTGTTTCCATTTCCACGCACGAAACATACGAACTACCTACCTGGTACCTAAGGACCCAAGGTGCTGTTGAATCCTCACCATTTCCCTGGCGCGTCCGGCGTATACATACTCTGGACGTTCATACATACATGTGTAGGTCGGTGCTCGGGTACCTAGCCCGCTACTCGCTGCCCGATGACATATGTACGGTGCGAGCCCTCCTCCTTCTCCTCGTCGGCTTGCAACATCATCTTGCGGTCTAGACTCCCAGCACGCATTCTCGTACCGCCTCACGCCGCCTCACTCGTGCAAGCGCATGGTTCTGTCCAGTGGTGTCCGTACTACGTAGTTCCAAGTTCGTGCATACGAGATAAGTTGAAGATCTCTCTCTCTCGTTCCAAGTTCGTACGTGCGAAATAAATTGAAGATCTCTCTCTGTCGTTCCAAGTTCGTTTCATGTTCCCGGCTAGCCCGCCCCACACCCACCGCCGCACGCCCCGTCCTCCCGTCCCTCCCGCCCGTCCGCCCACTTCATCCCTCCCCTCTCATCCTTCCTACATATCCCTCCCTCCCGTCCCTTCCATTCCCTCCCCGTCCGTCCGTCCGTCCGTCCGTCAAGCCAAAAATAAATAATAGTTCCCGCCGTCCGCCGATGATTAGATGTGTAAGTAGAAATGGAAAGCAAAGACCCGCCCCAACCGAATGACAGTCGTTAACTATAGTATAGGTAGTAGATCGTAAAAAATGAAAAAGGAAAAAGGAAATTTTAAAAAATATGATTGCCCCCCGCCCCACCAAAAAACAAAAAACAAAAACAAAACACCGGTATCCATCTATAGAAAAGAGAGAAGGAGAAAAGGAGAAAGTGAAAAGGAATAGGTAGGAAGTAGGGAAATGAAGGGTGAAGGGAGGGTGGAAGGGGGGGTCATGGGTGGACTGCGGGTAAAGTCTCGCAGCCCACTGGTTTTCTTCCTTTCAGCACCACGCTACGAGACTGTTAGCATACTTCGTTCCAGGAGATTCCCTCTCTGATCGTGAGGGAAGGAGGGGGGAGCCTACAAAGTCGTGTACAGCTCCAATTTCTTGTTTGTGATATCCCTCTTCGCCTGTCTGGCGAGGGCCTCCGCCTCGCCCGGGTCCACGCACGCAAATATATACGCATCGACGCCCTCGAGAGCGCTGAGCATATTCAGGGTACCGATCTCCTGCTCGGTGGCGCTTTCCTTCGACCAAGCACCGAGCGGAATGTTGTGGCGGGTCAGTTCGACGTCCACGAAGCCGGCGGCGCGCATGAGCGCATCGAAGGTGAAGAGTTCCTCGCCGCTAGCGCGGCCCTGGCTGGTGAGGAAGGACGAGAAGCAGCTGGTGGCGCGCGTGATGGCCAGCGTGGATAGCGGCGTCGAGGCGTTGTCCGTGTATAGCTTGCCTGGATCGTCTTGAAGCTCGAGCCAGCCCCCGGGGTGTAAGGTTCTGAGAGAGGTTGTTAGAAGATGTGGGGGATGTGATGCCAGGTGGGGGCGGGAGTGTAGAATAGCCTACCTGTAAGCTTCCGAGAAAAATGTGGGCCAGTCGTTGATTCCGCCCAGCTAATATTTCCAGAGTTGGGGTCAGTTATCCGGCGGGACACATAGCAGCAGGAGGGATGACGATACTGATGGACTTACCAGAAACCTGCTGTGAACTAGCGAAAAGTAGTTGGGAGGGTACAGCCACTCGTCGTTCGCGTCTTCGATCTCGAAAGTGCAGTTGACGGGACCGGCCACTTGGATCGGGGAGAGATCCGTGCCGATGATCTGTCAACAGGTTGTCAGCTAACCTTGTCCATTGTCCTGTATCACCCAACCAACATGGAGTGTCAGGGGAGAAATCCCGACGGTTATAGTTGTCAGTGGGGAAAATAGAGCAACATACCCGAGCGTTCGGAAACTTGCTGCATGGTAATACACATTAACACACCATCATCTTCGGAGATCATGCCCAGAGCCAGAAGGCCGGAAGGTGGGGGGGTCTTGCGAAGACCAAATTCGAAAGGGGAGATATATCACTCACTCGGCCATATCGATCGCCCAAACACCTGGTATGACATGTCAGTTCGTTGTCCGCTCAGGCGGGAAAGGGAGCCCCGTGGAATGTAAACCCACCTGTTCCGGTACCAACATCCAAGATCCTCTTGGGCTGCTCCAGGGGAACCAAGTGTAACTGTTGATTTAACCTGACGCAGGCAGTCAGCATCTCGACGCATAGGATGGCCACGGGGGTATATTATGCACGAACCGTAGAGACAGCATCTGATCGAGTATCTGCATGCGATCTTGCTCTTGCTACGCCAACATGCCAGTCAGCCCACTTGTCGGAGGGGGGGCGGGAACAAGTGCAGTTACCTCATCGTTCGGCAATGGCCAGTCCTCACGGAACGACTGGTATCGTCGGTTGTTTTCGAAGCGGTAGTTGGCGGTGTTTGAGGAGCGGGATATTGAGGATGCCGAGGAACAGGTTTCAACGCTGAACAACGAGCAGTTGTCGTCGGCGTCGTCGGCTTCGTCGTAGTCTCCGTTGCGAGTGTATTCCCAAGCATACTGCCGCAACAATCGGTATGTCAGCAATCGAAGATCACGGGTACTCCGGAGCCCCCGATTGCAATGGAACGGCGGGTGTTCGTCACACGGGGGGCAATAATGGACCGGAAAAGCAATGGTGGCAGGAGCTCACCTCCGAATCCGCATCTTCGAACGAGGGGACAGTGTTGGTAACGTTTTCAATTCCCGCCATTTTTTGGAAGTCAAATGATGATTATTGGGCACGATAATAAACAAGCAGTCGGGGCAGATATATATATAGGGATATATATTCTGACGAGAAGGAGAGAGCGAGAAAGAGAAGAGGAAGCCACAGATTTCCCAAAGAAAAGTTCTTTTTTTGGGTGGGTGGAGGCGGGCTCGGATACGTAGGAGTTGCAGTTGGATGGTTATTTAGCTCTTCACGACGTGTCAACGGTGGTAGACCAGCAGACAACCGGCAAGTCCGCGCGAGTAGGCAGACAGTAGGAGGCAGGAAAGGCAGCAGCTACTGCAGTACGATGACGAGTCGGTTGAAGGAAAGAATATGCAGTACGTCGTGGAATCGGTGGGACGTGGCAGCTATTCGCACTCGTCTGCGGGCCCGTGGTTGGTAGTTAGGGTATGTAGGATTTCGGGTTCCAGGTGTCGGTATGTACGTTCGGAAGCCAGTGACGGGTGTGGGATATATAGTGTAGCAAAGAGAAGACGAGGACGCCAGCGAGAGATGTGAGATGTGTGTATGGGATTGGTGCAAACGCCCGGCGGAAAAGTGTACATACCAGCGGCCGGGCGCAACTACTTAAGTGGACGATGGGGAGGGGGGTGGAGAGAGAGTCGAATGCAGATCAGGGATCTCTGGAAAACCGAGGATTTGGGTCAGGGCAAGATGTTAGACTCGGTTTGTCAACTGGGACACGCGATATGCGCCCCCGGCCCCCTGGAAAGATGCTCACATATTTTCGAGCGACTACTGCTAGTAGAGTTATCTAACCATGGTCCCGCTTTCTTCGCTCACTTTTTTCTTTTCTTTTCTTTTCTTTTCGGGTAAGCTGGTACGGTTCTGAGACCGAGACGAACAAGGCTCCCCTCCGCTTCTCCCCCTCTCCTCTCCCTTCCACTTTTCGAACCGATATTGCTGGTCCCTTTCCATCTGCGAACGACGACGATGATGGTGATGATGATGACGAACGGGTGGGTATGTGGGTGTGTGGTGTGTGGTGTGCCCAGCATGAGGCGCTGAAACAAACCAGCCACTACATATCCACCTAACCAAACCCTGCGACGCCCGACGCCGACGTCGGCGTCGACTATTCTGCACTTTCCACGCTCGGATCTTCACTTCCACTTTCGTGAGTGGGTGGGGTGAGGATGAAATCGGCACTACTAGTATGCACTTCCCACGTAGGCTGCGTTCACCGCCGTGATTCGTGGGATTCCTCATTCATGTGTGATGTGTGCGCGATGGTGTCAAACACCACAATCCAGACTAAGTGAGGGAGTGTAGAGTAGGATCGGTGTCCCTGCGTAGATAGAGTATAGGTAGTACACCACGTATTTATGTAGGACTACGATCCGGAGTGAGCGGTGGTAGGACCGCGGTCCTTCCAAACACAAGTCCTGAAGAACTTTGAAATCGATTCCACGGTACCGAAAGACGCGATGCCACGCTTCGCTAGCGAAGCGAGGTGAAAGTCGCCACCTCTCGGCCACGGCCGGCAGTGCAGTCGGGCAAAGCCATGTTGTGTCCAGTCCAGTCCTATCCAGTCTCTCGGTCTTGGGCCCAGCAGAAACAACTCGTGCCTGGTGGTGGTGGTCAAAAAGTGGAGCAGCACGGCAAGAATTCTCGTCGGCTTCCTAAGTAAGTACCGACAGAAGAGTCAAGAGTCAAGACCCCCTCTGTATTTTCTCCACGGAGATGGCAAGTAAATACTAGTTATTTCTGGTCTGGAGGTAAATGCCGATCGTGGTAACAAGCAAGTACCGGTATATCTCCCTGAAAAAATGGCAGTTTCCCCCCCGTACAGTCATTTCCAGATATCAATGCCGGTACATATCATACCTATCGAGGCTGCTGGTAAGTACCGGAGGATGCTCTCCACGGACCTCGCCGACGGAGAGAAGAAGACCAAGACGCAATGCTTTTCTGCTCCATGTTTTTTTTTGCCCAGAGGGGGAGGAGAGCCTGAGTCCATGTCCACGTTCGCTCCATCCACTCAAGTCTCATGCAAGTCGAAGGCACATTAAAGTTTAGCACAGTCTAGCATCCGACGACGACGTGACTGCGCTAGAGTAAACGCATCGCCGTGGACCGTGGTCCCGTCCCCACCCCCCCGGTGCCATGGTGCTGGAAAACCCAGTCCAGTGTTCCCTCCCCCTCCCCTCCCCATCTCTAACCAAGCAATAACGCCGGAGAACTATAGAACTCTAGACGGACCTGCTGCGGAAGAGGAGGAGAAGGAGGAGATGGGGCTTGGGCCTCCCCCCGACCCCTCGATCCCGCCGATCCAATCGTGAGCAAACGATAGCTACCCTTCGCCAGTAGAATAGTATCCCACCTGCAGAAAGAAAAAAACGAATCGCATCGTGCACGCCCTTGTGATCAGGGTCCGAGCAGTCGCATCGGGTGTCGTCTCGTCTCGGAAGCCACCTCCACCGCCTCCACCACCAGAACCACCTCCAGCAGCACGGTCGTCGGGTCATTCACCATCTTCATCTTCAAGTTTCCACGCCCTTCCCCTCATCTCATGCAGCCCACGCACCTCCAGGCTCCTACACTGCCGGATCTTACCGTTTCCCATTATCACCTATCCCCAATCCCCCACCCCTACCCTGCCTATCCCTATCCTCGAATTCAGCCGTCTCCTTTTGAGTTTTCCCCCTCACTTCACTTGTACAAACTGCAAACGAAACAACGAGAGCGAGAACGAGAAATAGAATACATACCCTGCGCGGCCCCCAATCAATCAATCTTAACTAGATACCTAGAGTAGAGTATCGGCGCGTTCCGCCCACGCGGATGGCATGGGGTGGGGTGGGGTGGTACTTTTGGGATGGGATGGCGTGGGGTGATTGCCAATTGGCGCGGCGAGGCGCGGCGGGGAAACAACAAGTTCATTGACGTAGAGTACCTGGGTAGGCCCAGGCTCCGACATGTTTTACTTGCTGTCAGCAACAACAATGACGACGATGATGATGATGGCAATAACAACGATAAGAAGAAGAAGAGAAGCGGCACAGGATCCCAGATTCCAGATGAAACCGCGCGCGGATGGGAGGGGGGGTGCACAGCCGCGGTAGATACTGTGCATACCTTCATACTCGGTATATGTGGGTACGTAAGGATATGTACCAGGAACAGTACAATAAACCACTGGTGCGGGGAAAGGGAGCGAAGGAGGGATTGAAGGAAGGAAGGCACTCTACATCGGAAGCAAGGAGAGGGCGGGGAGGAGCCGGGGTGAAGTGTGCGCAATCATCCCCGGCGCTCGTCCCCCAAGTTCCAACTATTTCAATCCCGCGGAGCAGTGGAACACTCTATGGCACATGGCACATGCTGGCACTCAACCCAAAACCGGGAGGTTGGTAACAATTATCGCAGTGCATCGGCATTGGCACTGGCATGGGACTGGCGGTGGGAGCAGGTGTTACAAATTACACAGGAGACGATCCCGACAATCCGTTCGGCCTGCCTGATCAGTGATACATACCGCACCATCCCATGGGATCCTATGGGATCCCACCATTGCACTGGGTTCTCCTTCTCCTTCCAATTCCATTCCCATTCCCATGCTCTGGTCGAGGCCGGGGGGGGGGGGGGGAGCTGAACTCGTGCGTGCGTGTGCGTATAGCTAGTGGTGTACCGAATCATCGGAATCTGCATTTTTGTCTTTCTCCTGATCCCAATGATCCCATGCAGTGGATATCCCATGCAGTGGATATATGCAGTAGATATATGCAGTAGATATATGTAGTGGATATTCCTAGTAGTATACTAGATATAGTACTAAGTATCTACTTGGTACGTACCTACATACATAGACACTTTGGGTGGCAGGCAGGAGAAAGGTACGGTACGGTTCCCAGCCCCTCTCCGTTCCCCCCTCCATGGATGAGGTAGGTAGAGTATGTAGGTAGTACGACTCCGGTAGAGTAAAATGCAAAAAAGATGACGATCCGATGCGATGGACTGGACGGGAAAGAAAAAGTGAAAGAAAAAAAAAGAAAGAAAAAAAAGAACTGGGAATGTATTCGAAGGTTGTAACTTGTAGGAGTAGGAGCGGGAGATAATTCCGCCTCGTCACTCGAGGACCTCGAGTCCGTTCGTTTTCACAAGTGGACTGACCATTATTGCTCGATGAGCTGCATCTGCCGCTCCTGGGTCCTGAGTCTACTATTAATGGCACGGAAGAACCCACTAGCCAGTAGCTGCACAAACGAAAAGGTATGTAGACGCACGGCGTGCAAGAATGACGAGCAGGGCCTATTCATCATGATCAATCGACTCCATTATGCGATTGATCGAGTGACATCCCATGCTAGTCCATGGTAGCCTGTAGGCACAGTTCATCCCCCAATCCAAACCTCCGAAACAAAAATGCAAGAACAAATAGAAAACCGAAAACAAATCACCGAATAGCCCTGCCAAGTCCTCGCACCACACCCACAACTTCCTCCACCAAGCCATCGCATGCACCCGCTACGCAAGAAAATGCACCCACGTCGACACTGCCGTTGCGAACTGCGACTTCAAAGTCCAGATTCGTCTTCTGTTTGTCAGCCTCCAACCTACGGCGGATGTGGGGAAGTGGGAGGATATAACATACCCTGATGTTTGTGGAAACGCTGCTACTCGTCATGCTCCTCCTCCTCCGCAGCTTGGACCGTAGTCCCAAAACCCACCACCAGTACCTCACCACCTTCAGCGCCACCGCCGCCGCAAAGAATCGCCCCAGAAAGTCGTGCAGGAAGGACTGATACATTCTCATCACCGCTCCCGGGCGCCCCCTTATCTGCACCTCACTTCCCACTTCCTCTTCCTCCTCCTCGATCTCTAGCTCCTCGAGCACAACTCCTCCCCCTCCTGCGGAAGCACTGCTCATTCCCTCGTGATCGTGCGTCTTCAAAAAGTTGAAAAACACATCCACCTCCACGCCCGTCCACCTCTGTATGCGCTTCAGATCCACAACTGCATTTTGCACGTTCCCGATAGCGATGAGGTCCATTTGGATATTTCTCACCAGGTCGGTGAGGCTCGACGTCGCAAGTCCACGAACTCGGAGGGGAACGATATTGAGAGTTGGCGACGCCATGCCCGAAAGCTCGGGGCCGAAAATGTTCCGGTTCGCGAAATAAACTCCGATTATGATTTCGTCGGCTGCGCCTATGCGCTGGGACAAGACCCGTGCGAATGCGGCAAGAAACACGGCGTGGACGGAAATGCCCTCTTTACGACAGTAGAGCTCCACGCTGGAGGCGTTGCGGATTGCGCCGGGGCGGTAGACCGATGAGCGGCTGGTTGTCTGCGCGGTGCGGCGCTTCTGCACTAATGTCGATTTCGCACCGTGGAGATACTCGGTCCAGAACTCGCGCTGCTTGTTGGTGTTCTGGATTTGGGTCAGGGCGACGTACTGCAGAAACTTGGGGCCCTCCGGTTCCGGCGTCTGCATGCGTGTTTCCCCAGGACGCTGTTTCAGTAGCGAACCCAGCCGTGTGAGAAGCATCGGGAGACTGACTCCGTCGTAGAGTGCGTGGTGAATCGTCAAGAACAGAATCGTTTCCGTAGGCGTGTTGTTGTAGTAAAGTCTCACCGCCGGCAGGTTCATGTCGGGGACTTTCTTCTGCTCACGTGCTTTGATGAAACGCAAGAACACGGGATCCAGTGGCTGTGACGTCTCTGACCAATCAAAGTCTGGCGGAGGTGCCCTAAGTACAACCTGGACGAAGGGTACTTCCTCGTTTCCGGTGGGGCGGAATATCGTGCGAAGAATCGCTTCCTGTTCCACCAGTACCTTCCAGGCGTGCCGTATCTGCGAGTGGTTTATCCGCGCAGTCCTGAAGGTAAATGTCGGCATGAAGATGGTACGATTGGAACTTTCCCATGCCTCCAGCATGTAAAGCTGTCCAGCTGTGGCGGGATAGACCGCCTCAATTTGAGCTGGCGGGATATCGTGGAGACATTTAAACATGTCAAGTTCCGCTAGAGACTTTCTGATAACAGCCGTAGAGTCAATTGACGGCGCGGCAGCTGTTCCATTGGTTTTCACTTCTGAAAGGGAAGTTGCCATACGTTCGATGGTAGCTTCCCGGAGGATGTCGGCGACGTTCAAGCGGATATTTTCCTTGCGCAAGTCCGATGCCAGCCGGATGGCACTGATTGAGTCGAGACCGAGATGGAATATTGTCTGTGTGCGCTGTATTTCATCCTCGGGAAGACCGGAGACTTTCGAGAGAACAGTCCGGATTTTGCGTTCCAGAAGGGACCATTCGCCGGTCTGCTGTTCGATTGCGTACTGCTGCCTGTTTGCCAAGGCCTCGAACCTGACGTGCAACGCTTCTCTGTCGACCTTGGGGCCGGCAAAAGGTATGCTATCGGTGGCGACGGCATATGAAGGAACAGACCAGTAAGGTAGTACCTTATTCGCAGCAGAAATCACCTTCGGAATCGCGCTGGCAGCTTGGCTACCAGCCAGAAAAGCCACAAGCACATCCCTTCCTGCGTCACTAGCCACAATAACCGCGCACTCATCCACCTCCGAAGACGCATCCCTAAGGGAATCGGCAACCTCATCCAGATCAACCCTCATTCCATTCAACACTGGCTGTGATCGTCGCGGCACAACCGGGAGGTTTCCAAAGACCAGGCCGTTTTCGGCATAGGTGATCACCGGATGCTCTGGATTTTGGACGACGTGCGCGAGTAGGGAGTCCAGGAGCTCAAGGAGATAACTTCCCTCCTCGGACACGGACTTGCACGCACTGCGCCACGTGATGGTGTCGCCGCTGCGCTCCATCTCCACTGCGATGTTGTATTCGACGTCGGATGACCCTCCAACAGACCTATACAGGCTCTCCCCGCCATCACCGGACTCCTGCGACCGCTGAGACAAAAAGAGAGTATCAAACAGCCTCGCCCCTTCACCCCTAACCAGCCGCTGAATCTCCCTTAGCGGGGTATGTTGGTGTCTCAGCGTCTCCGCTCCATTCTCTTGCACATATGCCAGCAAGTCTGCATACGAGCCGTGAAGGATCGTGCGTACAGGCGCCGTGTTCATAGCCGGAAACATGACCTCATCTGCACCATCATAGTCTCGGCCGGAGAGCACACTCCCAAAGACCACGTCTGTCTCGCCGAGATAGTAGGCTAGCATGAGTGCCCAGCATGTCTGACCGAGTGCTTGTAGGGTGGCTCCGATTTGCTTACAGAAGGCGCGGGCTTCGGTCAAGGAAACGGAAGAGATCTTTTCTGCACGCTTTGTCTGTGCGGTTGGCGAGAACGCCGAGGTCGGCAAAGATGAGGGGATTGCGCCATATAGCTTTTGGCTCCAGAATCGCTTTGACTCCTCGAGATTCGTGTCAACGATCTTTTCAATCATCAATCGCGGGGAAGGTCGAGAGATATCGGCGTGAAAGTACGCCCGTCTTAGGTCTTCGTGGAGAAGTCCAACGGACCAGCCGTCATACAGTGCGTGCGACATCGAGAGCACCATGTGCGCAGATTCCGGCGCTTTCAGAATGGTGACATAGACTGGAGGTTCAGCTAGCAAGTCTGCACTGCCCGTCACTCGGTCCATGGTGGCATCGATTGCTTTTTGCACGCAGTCTTCAGTCGGCACTCGAAGCTCCTCCCAATGACAAGAGAAATCTGCAGATGCGTGGACAACCTGGGCGTAGGCTTGACGAACATCTGAGCCTTCCGTGGAAATGAAGGATGTGCGCAGTATGTCATTGCTCTTTGTTGCAGCCGACCAGGCAGCCTCGAGACGGTTGATATCCACCCATTCCTCGAGCTTCAGAACATCATGATTGAAGTAGCGAGTATATCCCGAAGCCAGCGTCTCGGCGATCATCGCTTCCTGTAATGGTGTTGTAGGGTACACGACAGAACCGGCACCGAGGCCTGGCATCTTCCGCCTCACGGCGCGCTCAAACTCTGCAAGCGTATTCGTGCTTGCGGAAGGACCAGCTGCAGCAACATCATCAAGACTCTTGAGCATCTTCCTGATTGTTGCATTGCGCATAATGTTGCTAACGGATATCTCGATCCCTTCCTGACGGAGTCGCGAGGACAGCTTGATGGCTTCGATACTGTCGAGACCGAGCTCGAGAATAGACGAATCGGCGGAAACCTCGGACTCGGCAACTTCTGCTAGCCCGCTGATGATTTTGCGCATGACTTTTGCTTGTGCGCTCCACTCAAAAATCTCTTCCCCGGAATCTGGTCCGCTGTGACCCACATGGTCGGCGTCTTCTTGTGTTCCATTTGGAGATGGAGTAGTAGTCAATGGGTTCCGTTCAGGGTCTGCTAGTATGTTCCGAAGGTTTTCGGCAACGCTCTGCAGAAGCCCCACCACATTTTCCTGAGCCAACTCCGCTTTGGCAACTACTGTCAACTTAACTATTCCTTTGGCACTCTGGACTGCTTCCAGGGCCAGTAGATACTATCCTTTATTAGCCAAATTCACATCTCCAATCCCGAGAACGGGCACTTACATCCGCCATTGTCTTTCCCGGTACAATCTCCCAGAGCTCCTCCTCCTCCTCGTCGCTGCCAGTATCCTTCTGGTACACAAACAGCGTCTCGAACAGCGGTTCCTTAGTTCTCCTCATCCACTTCTGTATCAACCTCAACGGCGTGTGATGGTACGGCATAGATGTCGAATTGAACCTATGAATGGCGCCTATGAGAGCATTCCACGAGGTTGCACCCGCGACATCGAAAGTCGCCGGGATAGTATTGAACGTAGGCCCGATCACGCCCTCGATGTTGTCGAGCGGGAGGCTGCGGCCCGAAACCACGAGACCCAGGGTAACGGCTGGCCCGCAATATGGCGACAGCGCGGAGGCCCAGGCGGCTTGGAAGATCGACTGGGGTGTGCATTGAATCTGTCCACACAGCTTATCTAGTCCATCGGTGCCGAGATTGAGTGTCAACTCCTCTGTGTGGTCCATTGACGTCTGCTTACCCACCTTGCCTCGGAGTTGATCGAGGTCCAGTGGTTTCGAGGGCTTAACATGCTCCTTCCAGAACTCTCGAGCAGTTCCAAGATCGATGCTCAGTATATGTGCGATTACATCCGTGAACTGTGATGATCTCGGAGTGAATGTTCCGAGATACAAGCTCCGAACATCCTCCAGGATCAGCGGAAGACTGTTTCCATCGTAGAGTGCGTGGAAGATATTGAGGGAGATGACACATCTCGTGGGAGTGCGGATACACTGAATCGAGAACGGAGGCAAGTAGAGAGTCCTGTTCCGCGCAAAGCTCATCATGAGGCCGTTACTCGCCGCATCCTGGAAATCTTCCGTCTGGATGGTAGTTTCTTCCCAGTTGAGCGACGGCTGCTTGAGGACGATCTGGGCGTACCCATCGGGAGTCTCACAGAAGCAGGTCCGCAGGATATCGGTGGTCTTGACAACGGCCTTCCACGCTTCATGGAGCTTCCCCAAGTCCGTTTGCGCGCCCAGCACCATAGGAAACGAATTATAGTAAAGCGACGTCCCTGAATCCAGGAACCTCGCAATCATCCCCTCCTGGAGGGGCGTACAGGGCATGACACGTTCAATGTCCTCTGACTGCAGCTTCAGCCGCTCAGTGATGCCAAACGAATTTTTGTTCGCGAATGCAGCGATCCGTTGTTTAGTTGCCTCGAGCCTAGCGAATTCACCATCTGCCCCAGCACCACCGGCCTGAGATAGTGCACCGGCAATTTGAGAGACGGATGGATTCTGCATTATTAGCGACGGCGTGGCAGCTGCAAATCCGTTCCTTTTGAGGCGTCGAGCGAGTCCCACGACAGAGACAGAGTCTAACCCAAGCTCGAACACGGTGGATGAGCGCTTGATCTCCGATGTCTCCAATTTTGTCATCTCGGCCAGCACTGTGCGCAATCGTCGCTCCGAGTCCGTCCATGCATTGTCATTAGCATCTTCACCCCTCCGGGCAAGCTGCTGCAGCGTCTCGAGTGTGGTGTCTAGGTAGAGTGCCTTGAGGGCTTTGTTGTCTACCTTGTTGTTGATTGACAGCGGCATGTGCGACAGCGGCAGAAAGTGTGTGGGGACCATATAAGTGGGTAGCTTCTTCCTGCAGGCATCCACTAGCGTCGAGATCAAGGCGGCCCTGTCTCCGTCGTAACAGATCATTGGCTTCACAGTTGCCCCATCCTGCCCTCGTACAATAAAGAACGAAACCAGCTGATCCTTCTGCTGCTTCGGATGCTTCAGCACGAGTGTCGCCACTACCTCGACCGACTGATCCGCCTTCTTGACGACCTCATTGATCTCCCCAATCTCCAATCTCTGGCCTCTCAGCTTCACCTGATCATCTTTCCTCCCCTGAAAATCGAAGCAGCCATCATGCAGAATCCGCACCAAGTCTCCAGTGCGGTATATCTTCTCGCCACCGAGCATCGGGAAGGCCTTCTCTGTGAGCTCCGGGCAGTTGAGGTAGCCGCGGCCGACGAGTTTGCCGGATGCACACAGCTCACCGACGGCACCGCGGGGTACAGGAGTAAATGTGCCTGGCTGGAGGACATATGTGCCGACGTTGTCGAACTGCGGACCGATGTTGGAGGGCTTGCCATTCGCCGGGACGCGAGGGTACATGGTCATTCCGATTGTTACTTCCGTGGGGCCGTAGCTGCATCGATTCCGTCAATAAATATCTCTCGCAGGACACTTAAGAGGGGGAGAGAGATACATACCCATTGTAAATCACGCCAGTCTCACCCCACACATCCAGAATATCCTGCTTCAACGCCTCACCCCCAGTGATAAACACGCCCCTACAGAGCTCCGGACACTCCTCCGGCCTGAGCAGCCCCGCCAGACTGGGGGTCAAATCCAAATGCGTAATCCGCAACCTCTTTATCGTCCCCGGTAGATCCTGAAAGATCACATCTCTTGGCGCCGATACCACACATATCCCCACGCTCCAGCTCCAGAACTGCTCCAGCACACTCACGTCGAAATGGAAGCTTGCAAACTGTAGCCATCGCGAAGAGCTGTCCCAATGTGGTGTGAAGAGACGCTGAAAGGCGTACATAGCCTGTACCGCGTTTGTGTGTGTGAGGAGACAGCCCTTGGGAAGGCCCGTCGTGCCGGAGGTGTAAAGGCAGTAACATAAGCTCTCCCCAGTGACCTCGGAAACCAAGGGAGCGGAAGAAGATATCGCCGCTATGCGGGAATCACTATCGGCAGAGACAACTGGAACCCCCATGGCATTTTGTAGCTCGGAGCGGTAGATGTCCAGGGTGAATACCGCCGCCGCGTTCGAGTCCTTCACTATGTACGCCTTCCGATCTATTGGAGCAGTAGGGTCTATGGCGACATACGCACAACCCGCTTTCAAGATTCCCAGGATTGCGAATGACGCCGCAGGAGACTTGTCGAAGCAGATTCCGATGATGGATCCTGCAGCTATGCCCATGGAGACGATGAGGTTGGCAATTTTATTCCCTTGACAGTCGAACTCGCTGTATGTCCATGTTTGCTTTGCGATGGAGGAGTCGTCGATTGAGGTTACGAATTCCAGTGCTGGATCGTTAGGATGGTCGGATGCCCAGCGCTGGACAAAGTCATGGAGGAGTGATACCTCACCCGGGATTTCCGCAACCTTGGCGGGGGTGATGGAAAGCAACTCGGTCGACATGTACGAATGATCCGTAGATGAGCCTTCAGGATTTCTCAGAAGATCCAACAGTACCTCTTCAAACTGCCTTATCAACAACTTTGTTTGTTGCATCGGGATATGTGAATCCCTTGCAGTCGCCCGTATGAGCAAGTGGTCCTCCTTCAACTTCGGCTCGATCTCAAGGGAAAAAGTATAATCCACCGCCGCATCCTCGGCGACAACTTCCCATGGCAACTCATTCTCATCCTCCTCGGTCTTTTGGTACACAAAGATGGAGTCGAAGAAGCTCTCCTCTGGGTGCTCAAGCCATCGCTGTAGCGATTTGAGCGGGGCGTATTGATGCTTCAGTGACCGCATGTTGAACGCCTGAATTTCGCGTGCTAGTTGGAGGTTGCTCTTGTCTTGCAGGTTGCAGAGTGATGGGATTGTGACCAGGCAAGGGAAGACGGCGCCATCAGCGGACAGACCGGTACGGCCAGAGAGAACCACGCCGACCGTGGGTGCGGCTTCGCCGGTGTAGGCGGATAGTACCCGTGCCCATGCTGCTTGCCCGGCGGAGTGAAGCGTTATGCCGAGAGTCTGGCAGGTAGCCTCGAGGGAGGATAATTTCGTGGAAATGGAAAGTTCTCTGATGTGATAGGTTGTAGCCGTGTTCCGAAGGGGGCATAGATTGGGAAGACGGGTAATACTGCTCCCCTCTAGTTGTTTCTGCCAGAAAATGCGATCCTTTTCGACTGTCGATGGGTCAAGGGAATGGGCGAGTATAGTTTCCAGGGTGGGAAGGAAATGTAGATTCTCAGACACCTCGCTGCCATTGTAGCCTGCTGATACATTCCCGAATATGATCTGAAGGGAGGTTGCATCATAAAGCGCATGGTGGCCCGAGAAAAGGAGGTAGCTTCCGGCCGAGACCGAATTGAAGAATAGCAACTGCCAGGGTGGAAGTTGAAGGCTCTTCACCACCGCTTCTCCGGCAGCCTTCTTCTCCTTCTCAACGAAGACATGCACATCAGCCACGCTCTCGACGCTATGCCACGGCAACTCAATGCTCCCTCGTTGGTACGTAACGGCAGCAAAGGTATGCACATCATCATCGACCTCCACAAACCCAGAACGGAGGATATCGCAAGCCATGAAAACCGAGTTCCAAGCAGCCCTGAGCTTTTTCTCATCGCAGTCGATGGGGAGCTTCATCAGGGTATGGTTGAAGTATAGCTCGCCATGTGACCTAAGGAATTGCGAGAGCATGCCCTCCTGCACTGCTGTGCATGGAAAGACGCCGGCTACGGTAGCAGTATCGAGACTTCGTTCGGCTAAGATAATCGGTAGGAATTTGCTCTGGAAATCATGAACGAGGCCGGATTTCTTATTGATTTCGGTTTCTCCAGTCTTATCCAAGACCACATCGGCCAGTAGCTCAATCGAAGGACGCTATCACACTCGCATCAGCAAAACCCCCCCCTCATACTCCCACCGGGAAACCAACCTCCAGAATATCCAACACTTCAACCTTCAAACCCGCCCTCGCAAGTCCCCTCGCAACCTGCGCGGTGCTGATGCTATCCAGGCCGATTTCATATATCGTCGTGGCCTTACCGATCTGCTCCTCGGGTACCTTAGAGATGTGTGCCAACACCATCCGGATCTTCAATTCCTTCTCCGACCAAACCTCACTCTCCCGATCATGCGAGTGCGAAAACGCTGCGATGTCTTGCGCATGAAACAGCTCCCCCAGCGCTCGCTTATCGATCTTCCCCGCGGCCGAGAGCGGGATGTGGGCGACGACCAGGATGACGGTGGGGATCATGTAGCGGGGCAGCATCGACTGCGCGTACTTCCGTACCTCAGCGACCAGCTCTTCGCAGGCCGCCTGCACCACCGGCGGGGCGCTGCCGTGCTGCTTCCTCCCGCCCATCGCAAGAAACGCTACCAACTGCTCCTTGCCCTCCGCACCGTGCCTCAGCACGAGCGTAGCAACATCCTTGACGCTCTCGTGGCGGCCCAAGACCGCATTGATCTCGTCCAGCTCCACACGGAGCCCGCGGATCTTAATTTGATCGTCCGCGCGGCCGATAAACTCGAAAGTGCCGTCGGCAAGCTGGCGGACGATGTCTCCGGTGCGGTAGAGTGTCTCTCCGCGGAAGTTGATAAACCGAGTGCTAGTGAGCGAGGGATTGTTGTGATACTCCCTAGCAACCTGGGGGCCGCCTATACAGAGCTCGCCGCTGCCAAAGAGCGGGATCGTCCCCGTTCCGCTACGGTGTAGAACTACGAACATCGTTGTCTCGAACGGTCGCCCAATATTGCTCGCTTTGATTTTGCGCGACACCGGGGTTATGGTACAGCACATCGCCGCCTCGGTGGGGCCATACGAGTTGACGCAGCGGCCTTCCCACTCATCCGCCAATTTCTGGGGCATGGCTTCGCCGATGCAGTAGAGAAGCTCCACATCGGGGAGATCACCCGCGGAAAGCGTGCACGCCACCGTCGGTGTCAAATCCAACATCGTTATCTGCAGTCGCTGTATGGTCGCCGCTAACTCGCCAAGAAGATACTTTGGTGCTGCAGAGCACAGCGTGAACCCGTAGCTCCACGCCATGAAAATGTCGTAGTAGCACATATCGAATGTTGTGGCGGCGAACTGGAGCAGCCGTGATGAGGGCTCCCAGCGGATGAGATGCTTTGAGGCGAGGAATGTCTGAACTGCATTATGGTGTTCGATTGAGACGGCTTTTGGCAAGCCGGTTGAGCCGGAGGTGTAGATTCGGTAGGCAAGGGAACGGGGCGTCAAATCCGGTATGACGGGATTGGAAGTGCCAATAGAGGCATCGTAGCTGGATAGAAGCTGTTCAACATCGACGATCTGGACGCCCACGAGATCGTTGGCCACACCAAGGACGATTCTCGCCTGCAGTTCGGTAATCATGAACTCCCGCCTCTTCACCGGCAAACTGTGGTCAATAGGGGTAAACGCACAGCCTGCTTTCAGCACAGCCAAAACACAGATGTAGTACAAAGGGGATTTGGGAATGCTTAGCGGAATTGCTTCCTCTCGGGAAACGTCGAGTGAAAGAATGTGGTTCGCAATGAAATTTGCCCGATCGTTGAGTTGCCCGAACGTAAGGCTAGTGAGGGAACCACCATCTTCTAGATATTGCAGTGCAATGCGATCCGGCTGCTCTTGGGCGTTACGCTCAAATTCCGAATGGAGCAGACCACCTCCTGCTGACTGGAGAACATTCGGTCGAAGGTTTGCTTGCGAGATAATGGAGGCAGGAAGGAACGAAAAGTCCAGTGCCTTGCTCTCCGCATTGTCCAGGGCGGATATCATGGTCTGATCAAATTGCTGTAGTAGTACGTCGATATGTTCGTCGAGTATCATATCGCTCCCTGTGTCAGTACCGCCTCATTCAGCAGAGGGCCGGGTTCGAACATACCGGCGGTAGTGCATGATAATCTCCAACTCATTCTTCGCCGGACTGGGCGCCAACTCGGCCACGATGGAAAAATCCATCTTCCCCCTCTCCTCGACCACTTCCCACATGTCCGCAATGCTCTCCCGCCCCCGCTGCAGAATAAACAGCGTATCAAACAACCGTCCCCCCTCCGTTCCCAGGGCGTTCATGATCCTTCTCAACGGTGTCAATTGGAACGCCATGGAATTCGCATTCCCATCCTGTAGCTCCATCATAACCTCTCTCGTAGTGGCGCCTCCAGTGACCTGCACTCTCACCGGCACCGTATTGAAGCACGGAGCGACAATCGATTCGACGCCATCCACGGGGATCGTGCGACCGCTGACCACAGTGCCGAAGCAGATATCTGCGTCACCAGTGTACGCCGCGAGCAAGCGCGCCCATGTGCTTTGACCCAGGGATAGCAAGGAGGCGGAGAAGCCTCTGCAAGCACTGTTGATCGTCGCCAAATCCCGGGAACACGAAACCCGCCGCGATGCCATCCCCTCGAGCTGTTTCCGCGCAGAATTGGACGCGCCAGTCAGGTCCGGAAACGAACTGGGCAGCAGGCCCGACAGCTGTTTCTTCCAGAATTCGTCTGCGCGGAGGAGATCCAAGCTCTCCATGTATTGCAGATATGAGTCGAAGGGTGCCCTCACGGGCAGTTCTGCCCTAGCGTAAGCGCGCTGAACGTCCTCTAGCAATAGTTCCATCGCGAAGCCATCATAGAGTGAGTGGTGAAATGACATCACCAGCGTGGATTTGGTAGGAGATTTGAACACGCCAAACGTATATGGCGGCCTTGTGAGATCCAGCGACTCTCCCACGGCAGAAATATGGTCTTCGATCGCGATCGCAACATCATCATCCGAGGAATAACTGCGTTCCGACCACGCAACTGGGTGCTCCCTGACCACAATCTGCGCGAATGCATGTTTGTGGTGAATCGTCAGTGCAAAGCAAGTCCTTAGTATCTCGTGTGCTTCCGCCACAATGTTCCACGCCTCCTCCAATCTCCTCGGATCGGCGTTTAGGCTCAGAACGGTGTGGTTATAGTAGTCTCGTGGATCCGCGTCCTTCTTGATACTCAGTGTTGATTCCTGCAGTGGAGTGCAAGGGAGGATTTTGACGATCTGGTCTGTAGGATAGGACAGCTGGCCCAGCACCTCTTCTCGTACCGAAGTGGAGAATTCCTCTAGAGCCGCGGCGCCCGAGTGCTCACTATTGGGGACATCGCGCCGTCCCTGCTCTTGTCCCAGGACCCTCGCCAACGCAGAAACGGTGTGGTTCATCATGATCTTGGTGACATCCAGTCGTTCGAACCCGGCACTTTGAAATTTTCTGGACAAAGTTATCGCAGAGATCGAATCCAGCCCCAGAGTGAATATTGAGGTATGCCGGCCGACGGTGTTGATCTCCGCATGGGAGACCTGGGCAATGATGTCCGCAATAGCGCGTTCAGCTTCGGTCCAATCACCCGTGGCATCACCGCCACTGGCCGAAAACGTATCCAGCAGCGCCCCATCCAGCTCCATAAACGTTCGCTCAAGAAGCTTCTTGTCCGTCTTCCCCTGAACCGTCATAGGGATTGTCGACACCGATACAATGGCGGTAGGAACCATGTACGCGGGCACAAACGCCACGAGGCGCTGAAAGAGCGTCGTGATGGTACCTTTAACCTTGTCGCCGCCCACAACCTCAAACTCAGTCCTCTTGTGTTCATCCGGCACAACAAACGCCACCAGCATTGGCCCGCCATCCTTCGCGACCACTAATGTGACCGCATCACTTATCGCATCCGTATCCCTAAGGAGCACCGAATTGATCTCCCCCAACTCGATCCTATTCCCGCGAATCTTGACTTGATCATCCTTTCTAGCCACAAACACGATCTCGTCGCTTGATAGCAACCTTCCCATATCGCCGCTGCGATAAACCCTCCCAAACTCCGGATGGGTGACGAACTTCGCCACGGTGAGCTCCTCCATCTTGAGGTATCCACGACACACCTGTTCACCGCCGAATGCGAGTTCTCCCACTGCCCCGCGGGGAAGCAACAGAAGATCTTCCTGGTCCGCGGCAACGACGAAGGTGGAAGTGTTAACGAACGGAGGGCCAATGTTGGAGATGTCGTGGGTCCTCTGAACCCGCGGGTTGGCAGTGCAGACGTTCGTTGTTTCGCTTGGTCCGTAACCCTGGTACAGGCCGCGGCCGGCCCACTCGTAGAACACCTTTTTCGTCACCGCCTCGCCCGATGTAACCAAAAACTCGACACTCGGGACATTATCTGGCTTCAGGAGTGCGGCAACGGTGGGTGTCATGGAGAGGTGGGTCACTTGCATAGCGTTCACGGCGGTCTCCATGTCACGCAACAACACGTCCTTGGTCGCGGAGCAAAGCACCATTCCCCTGTGCCATGCGAAGAATATCTCGAAGACGGAAACATCGAAGGCGATATTGCAGAATTGGAGCATGCGCTTACCGACTGCTGTGGGGTAAATTTCCGCGAGCACGTCGAGGTTGCTGACCGCTTGCTCGTGTTCCACAAGCACTCCCTTGGGTACTCCAGTGCTGCCGGAGGTAAAGACTGCGTACGCTAGGGTCTTCGAGGATGTCTCGATCCCTAAGTTCTCGGAACTGTGGGCTGATAGGTTCAAGGTATCGATATCAACCATATTTAATCCTTCCATCGGCCCAAGCCTCTCGATAACATCCCTGGTCGCCAGAAGGATCTTCGTCTCTGCATTTTTTAAAATCTGCCTGACGCGCTCCACTGGCGTCTCTGGCGTCAATGGAAGGTACCCAGCCCCAGCTTTCACCGTTGCCAGGATCGAAAAATAGCAGTTGATAGATTTCTCCATACAGATCGCTACAAGTTCATCCGGCAGGGTCCCCCGAAGAACCAATTCTCGCGCAAGTTTATTTGCAGCCGAGTTGAGTTCAGAGTAGGTCAACGTCTTTGTTGTTGCCCGGCCGTCAAGAATATCGGATACCATCTCGAGTGCAAGAGCTGAGGAGTGGCGTGCGGTGGATTCTTCAAACATTGTGCTGAGTGTCCGCGTCGAGGGCTGCGGGGTTAAGGTTGGGTAAGGATTGGCGATGGAGAGAACTCGGCCATTGAGCGGTAGGTCTGCGATAAGAGCCTTCACTGATCGGTCTGGGTGCGTAACCATGCCGCGGATGAAGCAGTCCATTTGCTGTAGCAATAATGAAACCTGCTCAGCCGGGAAGATCTCGTCCTTGTATGTAGCCCGAAGCAGGATATTATTATCGGTAGGCTCAACTTCAATCAACAACGAAAACTGTATCATTACCGGTCAGCAATCATTCCTGGACCTAAGAAAGACCACCAAGCCTACCTCGAGTTTATCCTTACTCTCAACCATCCTCAATCCGCCCCCCTGCCGCTCTGTTGCATTTTGCTGCCAGGCGATCAAAGAATCAAACCATCCATCAGATCCACACACCTTCCTCACCTCCCTGAGGCCCAGTTCCGGATGCTCCATGACACCCACATTGAACTCCTGGACCTCCCGCAGTAGTGTTCGCACATCCTTCCGGAGCGTAGTATTAACTCTAATAGGAAGTGTAAGTATCGTCGGCCCGATGATGTCCTCAATCCCGTCGACGGGGATGGTCCTGCCCGAGGTCACGGTACCAAAAACGACGTCTTCATTGCCGACGTAAGAGCTCAGGATACATGCCCAGGCGCTTTGGACAAAGGCTTGTGCCGAGACACCAGTGCTTCTAGCCGAGTGTTCAAGTTGTGAGAGAGAGACAGTAGAATTCAACCCTTGAACTGAGACGCCGGGTTGGACAGAAGAGTGGCCATGGAAGCTGGGCAATCTTGTCTCGCTAGCGCCATCGAGTTTGGACTTCCAGAACTGTTGAGCTAACCGAATAGATTCATCGGAGCGGGATAATTCCCAGTCGACGACATTTCGGTACTGCGGTCTAGGGCCCGGTGCTAGTTGCTGGCCCGCCAGAAGTCGCTGGAAATCAGACATGATGTGATCCCAAGACCACCCATCGTACAGCGCATGATGGATTCGGATGCCCAGCTTCTTATCTCCATTCGCGCCGATCATCAAGGCAGCCGAGAAGGGCGGCTCCAATAAGTCGCCGAGCGATACCTCCCAATTCAACTCCATGGCATCTGCCAATCCGAACTGACCCTTCCGCGCCGTTTTCCAAACCACCTGGGCAAATCCACCGTTAATGCCAACAAACCCCGTCCGCAGGATCTCATGCCGCTCGACTATGGCCCTAAACGCCGCCTCGACGACAACCGCTGGCGTGGTAAACAGCAGCTCAAGGAGTATCCAGTTGCAGTATGCACTTGCATTCTTTGCTGTCTCCGCGATCATCGACTCCTGCAATGACGTGCACGGGATTATATCCTCGACGTCGTCCCGCAGAGAAATCGGTACCTCAATGAGACCGGCTTCGTGGACGGCGCCGTAACGCTCACTGCGGACGGAAGAGTCCGAGCCACTAAGAGGAACAGCTCTGGAGGCGATACCCGTAACTGTATCCAGTTTCACAATGTCCACTACTTCTACCCCGAGCCCGGAAGCCCGAAGACGCGAGGCGAGACGGATTGCTTGCATTGAGTCGAGGCCTAGGGACACTAGACTATCTTCTCTTCGAGGACGTCGGCCCAGTAGCATCTCCACGGTGCGAGCAACGGCTTCCTCTGGCGCGCTCAAGGACTCCTCCCCTTCATCATTCAAATTTTTAGAGCTTCGCTCAGAGTACTCTTTGTCCAATCGTTTCCGGTCGACCTTTCCACTCGGCAGCCTCGGCAAGTGCTCGTAGATGACCACATCGGAAGGAATCATGAATCCCGGCAGCCACTGACGGCAGACCTGCTTGACCGCCATTTTATCCGCGCCTTCACCTGGCGCAGAAACATACACCACCAAACTTCCATCAACAACCGATGCAATAGCCATTTGTATGTCTGGCGACTTCAGAATCACCTCCTCGACCTCGCCCAGCTCCACCCGTTGGCCACGAAGCTTCACCTGACCCTCCGAGATCCGGCCCAAACATTCGATCCTGCCGGACGGCAGGATTCTAGCGCGATCGCCAGTCCGGTACAACCTGCCCCACCTGGAGCAATTCACAAACGCCGCACTCGTGAGATCCGGGCGGTTAAGGTAACCATCCGCGAGCTGCCACCCCCCAACCGCCAGCTCGCCCATCCATCCCAGCGGCAAGACCTCGACGTCCTCAGTCTCAGCGGCCAAGACAAACGCCGACACCGTATCCAACGGCACACCGATATCACCGATCTTCGACGTAGTGGCAAAATCGGTGGCAACGGTGCAGTGGATTGCGGCTTCGGTAGGCCCGTACATTCCGTGCAGCACTCCGCCGCCGAATGAGGATATCACCGGGCGTGTGAGCATCTCGCCGATGGTCAGGAGGACTTTCAGCCCCGGAACGGCGGCGCGGTTGATCAGGAGGCCGCCGGCAACGGTGGGCGTGAGCTCGGCTGCGTCGACGGCGAGGGAGTTTATGGCTGCCGGGAGATCGGCGAGTAGGCGGGCACGATCGCAGCCGATAAGAGTGCAGCCGCGGAACAATGGAAAGAAGGTATCGAATACTGAGACATCGAAGGTTGGGGCTGCGAACTGGAGGAAGCGCTGGAAGGGTGGGATATGGCGATCGTGCGCGAGAAGGCTTTGGGAAGCGGCGGCGTGTGATATCGTGACGCCTTTGGGTTTGCCAGTCGAGCCGGAAGTGTACATGATATATGCCGCGTCTGTGGGAGATACCGTCGCCGGTGAGAAAACCGGGACATTTTCGTTGGAAGATTCCAGCGAGCCATCGTCCGTGATGATCAACTCAGGCATCCCCGGCCCGTCAAACATCCCGCCCAAGTCCGCGGTCGTAATAATGGCACCCGCTCCAACGTCGCCGACCACGAATCGTATTCTCTCTTCCGGCGCATCCAGATGCAGCGGCACGAATGCTGCACCAGCTTTCAATATCGCGAGGAGCGCTACATAGAGCTCTGGTGATTGTGGCAGTAATACCGGCACTGTCTTTCGCCCGGTTGATCTCTCGAGGACATCAGCTATCCTTCGTGCGAGCCCATCCGATAGAGAATGAAGCCGCTCATACGACAACTTCGTCTTCGTCCCATCCGCGTTAAGAAACTCGATCGCGTTGCCCCCATCTAGTCCACAATGCTCGTGCTGTATCAAGTCATGCAACAAGCTGGGACCGTCGAGTTGGACGGGATGGGTGTTTAGGGCCGACAACGGCGGACAGTCGTCTGGAGAAACCCCACAGTTCACATACGGAACTTGGATGGGCTCCGTAGGAAATGGCGGTACTCGCTGATTAGGTCCCGTTGGGACGCAGGTTACTATGTGATAGAATTGGCTCACGATGTTCCGGAGGTGTTTCTGAGGGACCGCGTCCTCGCTTGCGGCTAGATACGCTTTTTTGCCTTCAATATCCACCTGTAGGAACAGTTGAATGGGTCTCGGCGGTGTCTTCAAGCGCAACACGGCTATCAGTAAAGCTATCGCTTCGTGCAAACGACTCAACATAGCAATCGTACCTTATCCGAGGTGAAACATATCTCCGTCATTTTTTCTCCTCTGCTTTCGGCATGCTCTCCGTTGGCGTACTCTTCCACTCTATCTTTGTCGAAGTCTACGCCCACCACACCGCCATCGTCGAGCCCGAACACGACATTATCTGATCGTGTGTATCCACGCAGTAAGATCGCCCACGCCAGTATCACGGTCTCCCTTGTTACGACGACGGATGCCGGCAGCTCAAAGCTGCACTCCGAGAGACCGGTCAGATGTGTGCGATCCACGATATGGTGAAGGTTGGGAAATGCTGTGTAGCGCCACAACGTTGAATCGAGGTAGCTGGAGTCCGCCATGGTGATTGTGTATGGGATAATCGATATCTTTTTGAACAGATGCTCCGAGCGGATCAGCTCTGGGGATATGTGAATCGCCGGTCGTTCCGAGAAGTTTGCTGTGCCGGTTAAGCAGAGTGAATGCGGACCTTTCCAGTGTCGAGGTATGTATGCAAACAGTGGGTGGAGGAAAACCTAATACGGAGTCGAAATACAGCAGAGCTTTGAATGGCGATGTCTGTTGCAGTCAAGTACTAGTACACACACACTCAGATGCAGCCCTTTCAAAACTTTGCAAACGGGTGAGAACGTAGAAAGAAGTAGGGTCGCCGTCAAACTACGAAGTTTTCGCCAAGGTACATTGTAGCACCTGTGCTGCTGATCTCTTGATGTGGAGAAGGAGGGAGAGAGAGAGCGTGGGAAATGCAAATGCGTATGGCTGCTTCTTTAAGGTGAGTCTCGTCTCGTCTCGATGTGATTCTGCATGCTATTACGCGAGCGCCAGATCGAATAGGTAACGGCGCTGTAGGGTTTAGTAGCGGAGAGACCCCCACCACTAGACCGCCGCAAAGGGAAGGAAAGCCCCTCCTTTTTGCGACGTTCTGGACTGTGGAGTCGGAGGTGGTGATCCTTGTTGTGTGCTGCTGCATCCATCCCCGCCATGTGCAGACAAAAGATTCTCCAGGGACGCGTACATAGACACGGGCATCGAGAGTTGCGGTGAAGTCATGACGTCCGTCCGTCCGTCCGTCCGTTCGATTGATTTCTGACGGGGAGGAGAGGGATTGCGGAATTGGATTACATAGAACCGAAACCCGGTCCAGTGTGATGTATCGTACATAGAAGGGCGAGCGGAATTTCTTGCCGATGCGCGCATGAGAGATGAGGTTGTCGATGCCAGGGGCACGCCAGTGCCGATGCCATGCATGATTGATCCGATTAGACAAGGCGCATCTGATAAGCACGCCAGTTTACGTTATGCAACTGCCAACACTTCCCTGATTGAGGATATGCGGACGGCAATGACCGTAATCACGTGTTGTCACGCAATGTGATTGAAAAGCAATAGTCACGACGGCAATATTTCTGCCGAGCGTGGCTGGTGGCAGTAGCTGCTGCCGGTGGCGGTGATCAGATGGCGGCGGCGGTGCGGCTGATGGCGTGGCTAAGTGTCCGCCCTGTCCGGCGACAGGCCGTTCATTCTCTAAGCTACCGGTACTTCGTTTCCTCCAGTCTCCACCACTTTTGGAAAATGATATGGAATGAGATCGAATGGAAGCTGAGAAGCGGGAGACTCCGGTTCTGTTGTTAGAGCACGGATTACATGGGGGAAACACTCGCAATCCATCCCGCTATAATACAAAGCCATATTGTTATCGTCCTGACGTTCTACCAGAGTGGTAGGTAGATGCCCAGTTCAACCTTATTCCTGTAGGCGGTGTGCCGTACAATGTCATGACGGCCAACTTCCAAGCCTCTGCAACTTTGCGCGATACCTTAGTTACCGTCAGGCCTCAAGCGTTACGGTGAATGGGCATTCCTAGGTGAGTCTGAGAAGGCATCTTGTTGTCTCGCACTCGCCGTGTCGTGCCTTGGCAGTTCGTTGAGCTATTCGTGCTTAGATAATCCGAGGTGAGTAGTAATACCACGTGACCAGCGAAGTGATCCGGTGCGAGACACCACATTTTCGAATTTCTTGTTTTCTACTGTAATTCGATCCGATTTTCGTCTGGAGAGGAAGGAACGGATTCTCTTCTTCCAATCCGTTATCAGTTTAACTACCGGTATGCATACAGATACCTACCGAAACTGCGAGACCGCCGCCACAGCCTCAGACAGCTCGCACCTCCTCCGTGATCACCTCGAAACCAAACATCCCGCCGTCAGCGCGCATCGCTCAACCCCACCTTCTTCTCAAGGCCCTGAACCTAAGCTTTCGCGAAGAAAACAGCCCCCCGTGGGATCTGATCTTCATCCGATCTCCCCGTGTTCTGTCGCAAAGGAAAAAAACCCCGTCAGGCCAATCATAGAGCTCCCATTACACATCCTCGTGCCTGGAGCTCAGGGCTTAGTGCTGTATATTTCTTTTTGCCGCGTGCGGGCGTCAACCCGCGGTAACTGACCGCATGTCGTGCATCTGCTCAACCCCATCTCCTCGTATCGATAGTTTCGTAGAGCTGTGGCAATTGACAATTAGTTATCCCGAACTACGTAAATGGACGAGGACGATACGGAGCAGTGTTTGGCAATCGCTGTGATGTGATTGAAGGATTCGAGGGAGTTGTGGATGGCCAGTCGTTGTTCGAGGTATGTAAACATGCAGGGACATCCGGGCTCGATCGACGCTTGCGGCTGGCTCATGTAAGGCGAAGTGATGACGACCGTGATTATGCACAAGCTGGCGGTTTGCTTGTGATTACGGCATTTGCGGTGACAACGGCGAGGAACGTATTCGACAGAGCATTCGAGTATCGGAGTATGTACCTATGATACCGAGTGCTGCCGACATCACAAAGCTTCGAAGCCGACACGTACATACGTGGCGACGCCCGCGCCCGCGCCCGCAAGCAAACGAGCAGGCAAACGCTCTGCTTTGCTTCTGGTATAAGATACCTGCCTTTCGTCCTATATCCACGGTCCCTGACGATAGCCTTAACCACTGAACCAGGTCCTTGCTTCCCGCCGACAGAAATAGACACCAAGGCGGACTCTAGGCACAGGGAAATGGAGCCCGCCTATGCCCCCCGGGGTCCCGGACCTCGATCTGCAGATGCGGAAGTGTCCAACGTCGTGTGATGTATGACAACAACAACCGCAACGAAGAAGGCAAGCCCAAATGCATCTTCACTCCTCAGCACCCCCCCAACCTCCTCCCAACCTCCAACTCTACCATGTAGGTTCCCGAAGCCCCATCCCCCCCCCAAACACGGAAGACAATTACATTTCGCTAACGCCCATCCAGACATGTGCGTACTGGATGCGTCACTGCTCCTCCTCCGCCTTTGGGTTCAACCACCTTAGAATTTTCGATTCTTGCTTTGCTTGGAAATGGCCGGCCTTTGATTGGTCTCCCAGCAAGGTTCGCATCGTGGGCACGGACGTGACATGAGGGGTGCTTTATCTTGCTTGTGATGTGGGGTTTCCAGAAGGCCGTCTCTTGAACAGAGGCAGAGCGGAATTCCCTTATTAATAGCGAGTACATACGAGCGAGGAGGACGTATTTTATTTTTCTTCTTTTCCTCCGCCAGAGCAGAAGAAAGCGAAGTACCTCATCTCACAATTCCCGCGAACATGACGGTTCCAAATATCGCACATCATGGCGGCAGCGGTCGAGCTGCTCACGAAGCCCCGAATGGAGGAGTGTCGAACGGCGACGGCGAAGACGTGTACGACCTGATATGCGTCGGCTTCGGCCCGGCCTCACTAGCGATAGCGGTGGCCCTGTATGATCGGGAGCTGCCCGTACGGGTCCTCTTCCTCGAGCGGCAGCCGTTGTTCGCATGGCACAGCGGAATGCTCCTCCCGGGCACGCGGATGCAGATCTCGTTCATGAAGGACCTCGCCACTCTGCGGAATCCCCGGTCGGAGTTTACATTCCTCAACTACCTCCACCGCAAGAAGCGCCTGGTGAGCTTTACCAACCTGGGCACCTTCCTCCCGCTACGCGAGGAGTACAACGACTACATGTCCTGGGCGGCCAGCCACTTCACCGACTGCGTCCGCTACAGCACCGACGTGCTCTCTGTCTCCGCGGTCGCCTCCCCCGGGCCCGTGCGGTCCTGGTCTATCCTGACCACGCACCTCACCACCGGCCTTCCGCACACCTTCCGCACACGCAACGTTGTACTCGCCGTCGGCGGCCGCCCCAAATACCCCAGCACCATCGCGCCCTCCCTCCCGCACCCGCGCCTCCTGCACTCATCGCACTACTCCACCACGATCCGCACGCTCCTCCCGTCGCCAGACGGGCAGTACCGCGTCGCCGTCGTTGGCGGGGGCCAATCCGCGGCCGAGATCTTCCACGACCTGCAGACGCGGTACCCCAGCGCGCGGACATCCCTCTTCATCCGGGCGCACGCTTTGAAGCCCAGCGACGACTCCCCCTTCGTCAACGAGATATTCGACCCGGAGCGGGTAGACACGGTATTCTCGCTGGCGCCGGAGGCGCGCAAGAAGGCGCTCGCAGAGGATAAGGCGACGAACTACTCTGTCGTTCGCCCTGCCCTGCTCGACGAGATGTATTCCCACCAGTACGCGCAGCGCCTGCGCGAGAGCGACGAGCGGATGTGGGCGCATCGCATACATCCGCTAAGGGAGGTCGTGGGGGTCGAGAACGTGTCGGACGCGGACGGGGATGGGGAGGGGGAGGGGGTCGTACTAAAGCTTAGGAATACGCGCACCGGAGAGTGCAGTAACTCCGAGGACGCATACGATGCCGTCATCTTTGGGACGGGGTATGAGAGGGAGACGCATCTGACTATGCTGAAGCCTGTGAAGGCCATCATGAAAGATGGGCAGTGCAGTGTGGACCGTCAATACCGCGTGGTGTTTAGGGAGGGCGCTGTGGCAAAGGACGCATGCGTGTTCCTGCAGGGGTGCTGCGAGGAGAGTCATGGTGTAAGTTCAACCCCCCCCCGGAACGGCGAGGTGAGGCAGGGTGAGGTTACGTGAGGGCTGACAATCCGCGGCGCAGTTGAGCGATAGTCTCCTCTCGATTCTGGCGGTCAGAGCTGGCGAGCTGGTTGATTGTGTTTTTGGGGCGGAGGGAGAGCCAACGAATGGTACCCAGAGACAGGCGAAGCGGAGGAGGTGATGGGCCGGCCAGCCAGGAAGATGCGGGACGTGATGGGAAAGTTATATTGTATTCCGAGAGTAGAGGTATTGGGTTGTCGCTGGAGTTTTGTGCTTTGGTTTATTTTATGAGAGAAATGTAATGATGCGTGGTTACTGCCGGGACATGATCGCCCATGATGCACATGATGCGAGACACTAGTAGTCATGACTATCACTCGCAGTAGTGTCCGAGACCATCGATTTTAAGCCGCGCAGCCATTTTTTCGGCCGGTCCCAACATGTACATACCCAAACTATCTACGGAGCCTTCATCACTGGCGGGCCTGCTATGTAATGAATGCTTACTCACGCAACCACACGCAAGATGTTCTAGCCACACATTCACTACATCAGAATAAACCAAGGACCGGACCCGATCCGGGGCGACCGTCTTTGAGAAGGCCATTACAGCCCAACGGGCTGTAGCAAAGCGCTGAAGCAACCAAACTCCCACCTCGAGTGATGATGAGGAGAAGAGACATCGTTCTTCGACCTACGAGCAGTCTTTGTCAGCCCGCAGCCCTGCACTAACCGGTAAAAGCGAAGCCTGCAAACTCCGATCAAACGTTCGCGGCGGTCTCGCGTCGGTCACCACTAGCAATCCGGACGTCGGCCGATGGTTCTGCTAGGCATCGAGGAAACCGCGAATATGTGTAGGAAGAGCATCGATCGTCATTAGCCGACAAACATACCTCCGAATCCCCCTACCATCCCATCACTCATCCCACAGTCCCTCCTGCGCCTGTTTACTCACAACGCCCATCAAGAACTCCCCCGTACCCCTCGTCCGAAACCCCACGCTCCTCCCATCCCTCGAGCCAACATACCCGCCCACGGCGGCCTGGAACTTCTTCGCGTTCTCCCGCGGAACTCGCAGCCACGCTTCGTCGCCCGAGAGGTGCAGTATGTCGATTTGTATCGCGGACCCGGTGATGCCCAGGAACTGTGTTAGCGCGCTGGTGAGGGTTGTGCGCCAGGTCAGGATGTCAGTGGAGGAGGAGGAGGTGGTGGTGTTGGAAGGGTCGGAAAGGCTGTGAAGTGTTAGTCGGGTGCGAACCCGGGCGGGGAAAGCGGAGAGGGCAGGCGGACATTTGCAGGTTGAGGTAGGTCCAGTCGTGCTCGCGGATGGTCACTTCTTCGGGTGGTGGGGGCTTCCGACGCTTCGCGGGCTGTTCGGCCGGAGGAGGGGCGTCGTGCATAGGCGCGTCTACGGACATCGCGGCGGGTTCGGACGTGCGGGAAGCGGGCGGACGGGCGGGCTGGTGGTGGATTGAGGATAATGGCTCAACGAGCGCGGCTCCGACACTTTGCTTGAACTTTGGCGTCCCTACGACAGTCTTGAGATGCAGCATCACGTGCGAGGCTTGGCCGATGCGGCTGAAAATATGCGACAACTCTGCCCAACGAGTTGGAATTGCGGCTGGCAGGAAATAGCCAGCAAGAGGAGCACTCGAGATGATGTCAAATATCGAGACGCAGCCATATACGGAAGGTGAAGACACAAATTCGGTGCAGGTGGGCCAGATAGGGTCGATCGATAGAAATGATAGAACACCACCTTTTTTTCGCCGCCCGGATGCCTGACAGGCTTGCACGCACTGGCGCTGGCGGGGAAATCTCAGAGCCCCTCCGCGAGCAACAACGCCAAATTTTCCCACACTTTTTTTTCTTCCTTAAAACGTCTCAACTCCCGCCTTTCGAACATCACTTCCCTCCAACCCCGAACCAAAGCTTCCTCGTCTCCTCTCCATTCACTTCTCTGTTTCTCCCGAGTCGTGCGTTCTGTGCTCCATCTTTTGCAGGACAATTGTTCAGCACATCGACTACACTCTCTTCCTACCTAATCCTCTAATCCTCTCCCCCCCACCCCCACCACCACCACATCACGATGGAGGCCGCAAAGATGGCGCACTCGGAGGTGCACTACTTCCAGAGGTATGTTGCCGCCCTTCCCTCGTCTTCCCGTGGGGAATGCGATGAGGATTCAATGGCTGATTCGTGCGCGCCCACAGTTACAACCACCATGGTATTCACGAGGAGATGTTGGTATGTGCTGCGCGGTCGACACCGTCAACGAACCCAACCCGATGCTGACTGCGTCTCTTTCTGCTAGAAAGATGAAGTAAGGACGAACACATACAAGAACGCCATCTACCAGAATGCGCACCTCTTCAAGGACAAGGTCGTTCTCGACGTTGGCTGCGGAACCGGTATTCTCAGCATGTATGTTTCTGCCCTCCCCTCCCTGCTCTGTCACTCGTGCCTTTGTTTCACCCATCCCACACTGCCCCCACCACACACGCGCTGCACCTGCAGAACTCCGATGATGATATATTGTTATCCCTGTCTGAAGACGATTGAACTATAAGTTCTTTCGATATTCGTTGATACCGTATTTCTGAGAATACCGCCCATTTCCGCGTTACACCGTCCAACCACACCTTGCGTGTTCATCCATTGACAGTCGTGTCATAGGTTCGCCGTCAAGGCCGGTGCTAAGCACGTTATCGGTGTCGACATGTCTACCATCATCGAGAAGGCTCGTGAGATCGTTGCCGCCAATGGCATGAGCGACAAGATCACCCTGATCCAGGGCAAGATGGAGGAGATCGTGCTCCCCGTTGACAAGGTCGACATCATCGTCTCCGAGTGGATGGGATACTTCCTTCTCTACGAGTCCATGCTCGACACCGTTCTCTGGGCTCGTGACCGCTACCTGAACCCCGGTGGCTTGATCTTCCCCGACAAGGCCCACATCTACATGGCTGCCATTGAGGACGGAGAGTACAAGGAGGAAAAGATTGGCTGTGAGTGGCCTCGCACTTTGCGGGAATGAATCTTAGCTGACATCGTGATAGTCTGGAATAATGTCTACGGCTTCGACTACACTCCCATGCAGAAGGTCGCCTTAGCAGAGCCCCTCGTCGACACTGTCGAGCTGAAGGCCGTCGTCACCAAGCCAAGCATCGCGTACTCGATCGATCTGTACACGGTCAAGGTCGAGGATCTTACCTTCTCGGTGCCGTTCACCCTCGAGGTCGAGCGCAATGACTACATCCACGCCTTCATCTCGTGGTTCGACGTCGAGTTCTCCGCCTGCCACAAGCCACTCAAGTTCTCCACCGGCCCGCACGCCAAGTACACCCACTGGAAGCAGACGGTCTTCTACATCACAGACTACTTGATCGTCAACAAGGGCGAGACCATCCAGGGCCACATCTCAAGCAAGCCCACCGATCAGAACCCCCGCGACCTTGACGTCCGAGTGGAGTACAACTTCGAGGCCACAGACCCTAAGCGGTCTCGGGGCGAGGTGCTCACGTACAAGATGTGCTAGAGAAAACATTGGGGCATTGGGGGTTTTAGTTCGGGCGCTTCCTTCCTTCATTTCTTGTTGACTTAAATACTGGAGTTAGTTGCCTGGATCTGGATTGTTATTTCTTATTTGCACTTGCCTCTGTTCTGTTTTCGTTCTGTTTTCTTGGCTTGATTTACGATGAATTGTTTGGATGGGCCGCGGAAAACTCGTACCTTTTTTTTCTACATCTTTTCATATGGGTTTTGGTTGCGTGCGTGTAAGATAGACTTCTTCTTTGCTTGTTTCAAAACCTGAGGGAAAGGGCAATGGATGCGCGGTGTGATGCGCAAGTTAGTCGCTGTTTCATATGTTGCTCGTTTCGTTCGGCCGAATGCTCAAGTGATGATCTCGAATCGACAGCAATGTCTTCCAATTATGCCTACACACTACACAACGCCTTGTCTTGGTATCCCCAAGTCTATAGACATGGCATCACCGCCTCGTCTACCTGACCTTCTTCTGCCCCGCCATCTTCGCCGCCGCGCTCACCGTCTTCTGGATGCGGCAGAACATATCTCCCGCCATGATCGCAACTGCATCCGTATTAGCCTCGCACCCCCACCCCCCATTCATAGTGTAACTCACAAATCAATCCATAAGATCCATACATCCCCCCGAGCATGTACTTCTGCTGCAGCGTCATCAGGGTGCTATGATAAAACTCCCAGCAGCAAGTAGCGGTAGTAAACGCCGCCAGCGTCGCCCACACGAGCATGTGCGCCGGCGCGCTGGGGGCGCGCTTCCCCAGCGCCCACGCCAGGTACGCGGCTACCGGGAGCTGGTAGAAGAGCTCGGCGAGACTGAAGAATTTGAACCATGGAGGTTGCAGGCGGACGAGGGGGTCGTTGAAGGTTGTGAGGTACCACGTGTGCGTGGAGGATAAAGAGGACGGGATCAGGGAGGGGGGGTAGAGGGGGAGGGAATCGAATACTACACGGGGGTCAGCTGGGGGGAAGGGGGGAGCGGCGGGGGATGGGTAGGAGGGAGCGGGGATGAGGGGGCCGCACGGATTATCGTCGGGATGTACGACAGCAGGAAGAGCGTGTAGTAGCTATCGCGCGGGCGGTGGAGGGGCGGGAGTGCGGACATGGCTGGCTGGCTGGCTGGCGAGCGGGCGGGCGTGATTGCGGGCGTGAGAGGTTGAGTGCGGGATTGAGGGATTGAGTGCGGAGTGCGGCGTGGTTGATTGATAGGTAGGTGCGCTGTGTACTGTATCCACTGTAGACCCCCGGGGGGCTTGTTGATACTTGTACTCTACTTTTTTCCCCAGGCATCAGGGTCCGGCGGCGCTAACGCGACCCTCACCGGACGGCGTTCACCGGTGCCTATACACCGGGCTCTGGGCACTGGGTAGACGTGTTCCAACTTCCTCAACTCTCCTCACCGAGTCCGAAACTACCGTATGTACTGCATATATGTAGAGTACAAACGGTGCGTGGCGTTCGTGGCGCTGAGCTGACGTGCAGCACCGAGGCCGCAGGAACGGAACGAAACAAAGAGCGTGGCCCACAGGTTTATATAGGAGGCGCGAGCGCGGGAGGTACGGTATCCATGTAGAGTAGATATGTCGGCGCCGGGCGGCGATGCACAATGCACACCTTCATGCTGAATCACACGCTCCTCCCTGTCTGTCCGCGCAGTGTCCAGTATCCACCATCCTGTCCCCCACCCCTCCTCCCTCTCACCCCTCCCCCTCCCCCCACCCCCAGCACCAGCCGTTGTCTCTTCTTCAGCTGCTGCTGGGTGCACCCTCGCACCCTCGCACCCTCGTACCCTCGTAACTACATGCCTCGTACCCTATACTTCGGAGGTCGCGATTCGTCGAGAAGCCGGAGAACGTGCTAGGTATAACTATACCTACCTAGGTAATCATGAGATAACTAGGAAAAGGCTTGCCATTTCAGCCATTGACTGGCTTCACCAAGATACACTCGGCTCACGGCTATGGCTACGGTAGATAAGACCTTGGACAACTACATGCCCCACCCAACCCATCGCGAATCGCGAATCGCAGTCGGAAATTCGGAATTCCTCCCCTCGAATCGGACGTGTGCTTTTGCTTGCTTACTCCCGTGCTTCTAGAGCACCTACATACACGTGTGAGACCTTCAGGCTTCGGCGAATGGCCGAGCACATCTGCAAGCCAGCCGTACGCAAGCCAGCCGTAAGCAAGCCAGCCGAAAAGAAAAGAAAGCAAGAAAACAAAGAAACATCACCAACCGCCATTCACAACCCAGGTTCCGTTTTGCAAACTGATCGGATTCGAGCTGAGATCTGCCATGCCAGCCAGCCAGCCGGCCTCCAGGCCGCGTTGGCATATCTATACTATACTACCTATACTACGGTATACCTATAGGTGCGCCCTGTGGTATGGATAACATGAGATACCAGGTAAGTGCCGGGTACATGATACATGATACATGATACGACCGACAGACCAAAGGACCGACCAACAATCATTTTTTGGCTGGACCCTGGGGAGAGGATTATTATGGGACTATGATATTGGGTAGGTATATCCTCCAGCCCGTCCCATCCGTCCCGTCTCGTCCGTCTCGTCCCTTCCGCCATGAACTCCAGCGAGTTCATCACAGAAGACGAAGAAGATGCCATTCCTAACCTCCCCCGCCTGTGTCGCTGCCCCGCCATCACCCCCGCACTCTTACTCCAGCCGCCTTAGCCGCTCCTTCAGCTTCAGTCTCAAGATCAGCTTCACGCTCAAGCCCAAGTCAGCGGCATCCTCACGGCCAGCAACGGCGGCGGGGGTGGCGGGGGTGGTGGTAGTGCAGCCCGCTATTCCCACCGCCGTGCTGTCCATAATCGCCGGGCACCTTAGGAACAGCCACGCGTGCGAGACCTGCTATCTGCGAGACCTGGCGGCCGCGGCGGCGACGTGTAGAGGCTGGCGGGACGGGCTGGTTCCGGTCATGTCCGTATCTCTATCCGCACTATCAACTAGTAGTTACCTATGGGTGTTAACGGCCGTAAAGATACCGCGACATCGTCGTCGCCGCCTCCGCGGCCCCCTCGCCCTCTAGCTCCCCGCCCAAGCGCAAGAGCCGTAAACCCGGCACCCTCGGCACCCCCTTGCCCTCACAACTAAACCTCCTGCACCGCACACTAAGAGCGCGGCGCGACCTCGCAGGGCTGGTACAATCCCTCACGCTGCCCCCACATGCGCGGGAGAGCGACATCGCGGGGCTCATCATGCTGTGCCCGAACCTGCGACGGCTGGGGAGCCCCTCGCCCTCATTCGCGCTTGGCCGCTCGAGTCTCGTGCACGCGGCGCTCGCCACACAGACGGGCATGGAAGAGCAGCTGTGGTACATCACTGACACTTTGGGCGGCGGTGGCGGGCCAACCGAGCACTGGAGCGCCCTGCGCTCGCTCGTGCTGCTCGGCCGTAACCCGTGGGGCTTTGACGCGCGCGTGCTCCCGCCGCTCGCGCCGGTGCTCGCGAATATGCCCGCCCTGAGGAAACTCATGGTCGCGGAGTTCAGCACGTTCGCGTTTACGGACGAGTCGCTGCTGTGTCTGCCGCCGGGGCTGACGCACCTGCGCCTCTCGCACCTCGCGGGGGTGACCGACAACGGCCTGACCGCCTGCCCCCTCCCACCAAGCCTCATCTCCCTATCACTGACTGAACTCCCCCTCACAAGCTTGCACACGGTCGCCGCACTCCTCGCGAGCCTCCCGCACCTCCGCCGCTTCTCGCTAAACCAGGCCGCACTACCGCACTCCTCCCCCAGCCCCACCCCCCCATGTTCCTCCCGCAGCCCCTCCCCCCACTCCTCGCCCACAAGCAAACCCTTAGTCCTAGCATCAGACTCACTCCAGCACGTCCACTGGACTGTCCCAACACTACACCCGAACCACGAGTCAGCAACGGAAGTGCTGGCGCGGAGCATCCGCGCCGGAGGGTTCCCCGCGCTGAGGTGGCTACACGCTCCGTGCGATGATGGTAGCCTCAGGGCGGCCTGTGCGGCGGCGGCGGTGGAGGATGTGCATGTGGATTGGATGGGGTGGAGGGGGAGTAGGGGGCTTTGGTGCGGGGGCGGGGTGGGTAGGGGCGAGGGCGGAAGAGCGGAAGGGGAAGGGGAAGGGTGGGTCGGCGGGAGGGTTAGGTTCGTTAAGGGTGGGGAGGGGGCGGTGGGCGTGGAGGATGTGTTGAGGGGTGCGGGGGGAGAGGCGGAGGCGGAGGTGTGTGATGGCGACGGTAGGGAGCGGGGAAGGGAGCGGGGAAGGGAACGGGGACCTGGGAGGGGAAGGGGACATGTTAGGATGAGGGGTGGGAGGGGGGGCGGGCTGGAGGCACTGTTTACTTAAAAGTCGTTGGTTCATTAGAGAGAGTGTGTGAGTGAGCGGGCGTGAATAGTACTTGGCTGGTCCCATTGCTACTTGGGTGCGGCTATTGTACGTGGGAGTTACGTTGGAGTATAAGCGTGCGTGCAGAGCAAGCCGTAACTATACCGTGTGTGGCGTCGCAGCAAGGAGGCCAGCAAGCCGGGCCACGGAAAAATATCCAGAAAGCTTGCCCATCACCAGCACCGGCCGGGAATTAATAATTAGCCAGTGATAACTAGTGATCACCGCACGAGCACTTCGCAGATCCCAGATCCAGCGTGACCCAACGCGGCCCAGTCCAACCCAACTCGGCCCAACTCGGCCCAGCTCATCCTACTATAACCTAACCCATCCAACCTTACCCACCCACACTGAACAATAGAGTCCAAACAAACGTTACGCGCGCGCTTACTCGGCACCGGAGATTCGTATCATAGCGTCAGTTCAAAGCGTATCGTAGCGTAAGTTCATAGCGCAGCGTACCGAAGCGCATTCTATCGTGGCGAGGGTAGCGCAAGTTCATAGCGTAGCGCAGACAGCGTGGAGAGCGTGGAGGACAACCGACAACCGCCATAGCCCTAGTTACATCCGGGCGCCTTCTTCCACACATTCCAAGCCGCTTTACCCATTCCAAGCCGCTTCACACATTCCAAGCCGCTTCACCCCCGCCGCCTCTGCCACCACCGCCATCGACGCCACTGGATCACGTGGCGCGAGAGGATCACAGGAAGCTTTCTCCCCCCGGTGAGCTTGGAAATCTCCACCGAGTATCACTCACCACACTCACTCACTCGCAAATGAACCAAAAATTCTCCACAAGCAATCTCCATAATCTCCATATCATACTTCCGCACTCTCCCCGCACTCTCACTCTCCGCACATCCGCACTCTCCCCCCTCCCCTTCCGCAGTCTCTCACTCTCATCTTCACTCTCTCCACACCCCATATCACTCTCCACACTCACTCTCCCCCGCCATATCACTATCGTATACCAAGTTCCCACATTCATCTCTCGCCTTCTCTCCACTTCTCCGCTTCTCCTCGATTCTCCTCGATTCGATACATAAGAAAAAGTAGGTAGTAAAGTAGGTAATAAAGAAAAAAAACGCTGTTCAACAGAAAGAAAGAAAGAAAAAAGATGAAAAATACCAAAGAGATAGATAGAAAAAGATCCTGGTAAATATCCCCTTCTCCCCGTCGCCCCCCCCCCCCCCCCCCCCCGGTCACCTCCCGGTCACCTCCCTCCCTCCTTTCCTGCGGACAAAAAGCCAAAAGACAAAATGACAATACAAAAGAAACAAAAGAAACCCACCTCAATGCAGCAGTAGTATGTCGAGCCCCTTCTAGTTAATCCCAATACCATCGATACCAAATTTCATTCCGCTCGAAGCAAAGAACTCGAAGCAAAGAACTCGCAGCAAAGCACACAAAACAAAACAAAATAAACGCTCTCAAGTAAGTAATTTATTAGTCTACACAGGGGTGCTGGCCACGCGCACGCCATATCCCGCGGCTACATCGAAATCTAGCTCTTCGGTGGGCGTGAAGCTCTCCTTGGCGTCCTCGAAGCTGAGGATTTCGGTCGCGGGTGTAGCGGCGCCCGCTCGCAGCGGCGGACTTTCTTCCCACTCGTTTCTCGAGTGGCCGTTTCCCGAGTGGCCGTTTCCGTTTCCGTTGGTATGGTGTCCGTTCCCGTTCCCGTTTCCGTTCTCCATGCGTTTCCCCGATTCGTCCGCAAAGTTGTCCTTGCGTGCAGTGGCCGGTCTCGGGGTACCGGCCTCGTTTCTGTCGTGTTCGCTGACGGGTTCCAGCGGGACCGACGTCGCGCCGGAGCTGAGTCGTTCCCGCTCGTCGCAGAGGAGCGCCAAGTACTCCTCTGGTGGTATGATGACGCCGGAGGCTCGCGAGCTCCGGATTTCGATTCCGCCGCTGCCGCCACTGCCGCCGCCGCTGTCGCCACGCTCTAACTCTACGCCGCCTAGGCTGCTGACACTGTAGACTACGGGATTGGGCATCCTCTCCCCGTCACCAATGCTGGAGAAATCAGACTCGCTAGGCGCCGCTATGATAACTTGCGTGCCGGGCGAGAGAGGTTCGTCGTCGAATGGGGGGGCAACCACGTATCCGCTACCCTGATGGTTCAGCGACGGCAGGAAAACGGGGTTTGCACCATGATGCGAAGCCGAATTCAACGATTCCAGGGCCTTGGTAAAGAAAGAAAAGTCAGCTAATCCGGTTCGACAGACTTTGAAGGAAAAATGGTTCTACCTCTCCATTGAGCACTGTGCGCTGCTTGCTCTTCTCCGAGCCCGCCACTTCGGGGAAATACCCATTCGCCTGGTTCCAGCTGGTGATACCGGGTAGCGGTCTCCCATCACGACGCGAAGACTCGACGATATGCGGCGCCTCATCGATCCTCTCAGGGAAGAGACCGATGATATCCTTTGCCGAAGGGCGTCCCTGCGGTTTGTCGCAGAGACACGCCTCAACGATCTCGCGGAAATACGTGGGGATATCCTCCGGAGCCTGATCCATGGTCAACGGGCGGGACATGGATTCCGGCTCGTCCATCTCGTGTGCCATTCCCCAGAGTACCATCCCGAGCTGAAACACGTCCGACTTGACGCCGATGTACATTCCGATGCGTTGCAAGCCTTCGATCATGGCCGTGATCTCGGGGGGCTCCCAGCCCACGGGACAGCCTCTTCGGTTGATGTCGATGATCTTCGCGTTATCGTGCTCGTCGATTACGATGTTCGATAGCGTAAAGTCGCCCTGCACGTATCCGGCCTCGTGGATCTCCGACAGACCGGAAACGATCTGCTTCGCCCACTTCTCGCGTCGCGCCCAGGGGAGCTTTCCACGCTGGTGGAACAGGATATCGATTAGCGCACCTTGCGATGCAAAGCTGATGAGCAGCCCCTTCACCTTCTGCCGTGCGTCGTCCACCACGCACCCACCGAACTGGATAACGTTGTCCGAGTCCGCAAGCGCGTAGAGCGCATTGATCTCGTAGAGGAACTCATCCACCGTATCCGGGCCGGGGATCTCCTTCTTGATCATGATGTCGCCCCCGACTCCAACCTTGTAGACGAAGCCGGAAAGGTGCGAATCGAATTCCAATTCGGATTCCCGGTACTTGGGACACCGCAGATGCGCGATCGCATTCATCGGCGGGTACGGAATGATCTCGTTGACATCCTCGGTCACGTGAACGTGTAACCGTCCCTCGCTCGTCTGCAGCTTCAGATTCGTGATGGTGTCGTAGAACATGATATCTTGCAGCGATTCCCGGATCGACTCGTAGATCTTGGCGCTCTTGTCGCGCTGAAACCTCAGGCTCGACAGATCCTTCTCCAGTGTCCCCTCCTCCGCGTTCCGGTAATCGCACGAGATCGTGAGACGACGTCGGATGTTCCTTTCCTGCGCGTACGTGACGAAGAACTTTTCCCGGTTCGATTCGTCGCGGAAATGCATGCTGAGATTGAGAATCCAGCGCCATTCCATCTCCTCCTCGACCTCCTTGCTCACCAACGGCGATTCCTTATCCTCCTTCGGAGCCCAACTGTCCGAATCCGTATCGCTCAGTCCCTCCTCCGAGGCCGAGATGATCTGCGGCTCCGATTCCCGGGGGTCGCTCAAAGGAGCAATCTTGGGCGAAACCGCCGATTCCCCCCCACCGGGCAGCGCCGGCGTAGTGTCCTCCGCTTTCACCTTGCTGTCCAGCTCCAGCGCTTTAGCCTCCTCCGGCTGCACCTCCTTCTTCGACTCCTTCTCCTTGTCCACGAGCACCAGCTCCTCGTCATCATCATCGTCATCCTCCACATCCAACATGCTCCGGATGGGCTCGCTCTTCCGTCTGGTGCCTTCCTCCTCGTTCTGCTCGCCAAGCGACGCTATCGACTGCGACTGTATGGGCTGCAGACTCCTCGACGATGTCCGTCCGCTCTTATTCGTCGCCGGTGGCCCGGTCCTCGCGCGCCGCTCGTGATTGGGCGGTTCGTACGGCTTCAATCGCTCTCGCTTCTCGCTCTGGATGCGCTGCAGTGTCGGCTTCCTTGGGAGCCCCGGTACCACATCGCGCCGTCCGCCTCGTTTCGGATTTCCCGCCGCCGCCGTTGTCGTCGCAGCATCGGCAGGTTGCGCAGTTTCCGCAGTCGTCGTGGGCTCGGCGGTTGGCGCTATCGCCGGTGGTGTTGGTTGGGGAGCGGGTGCTGTAGCAGCGCTCTTGTCCCGATGGTATAGGTTGAACTTCTTGCGCAGGCGGGAGACGAGGCCTTTCCGCTTCGTTGTGGTCGCCGCTGCACCATTAGTCGTTCCATCAGTTGCGGCAGAAGTTTCCTGCTGCGGTTTTGAGTGCGCCATCCCCATGCAGAGGTTCATCAAACACTGCTGTCGTCGTTGTCGTCGGGTGAGGGTTGGGGATTGCCGCTATCGTGCTCGCATGCAACGACGGACAGCAGTGGGAATGTCGGGATTGTTGTTTCACAGAAGACGAAAATTTGGTTTTGATTTCGGTTTTGGGTTTTGATTTCTGGTCGGCGAGGGAGGGGGAAGCAACCCTGAAGATCAACGGGCTGCAGCTGGTTGAATGGGCCGAGTGTTCAGGCGCACAACCAATGCGAGTTGGTCGCAATGGATGTTACTTTCGTTTCCTCCCGTTCGGTGCTTTGGGATTGGGTGTAGATTTTGTGTCTCTGGCGCAGCGGAGGGGGAGGAGGAGAAGGAGGACGAGGAGGAGGAGGATTCGCGGTGGTTGGTCTGATTCGGGGAAAGCAAGTGGAGGAGGTGTTGTGGTACGATGAGGTGTATGGGTTGCTGCTGAGCTGTTTGTTTTATGAATTGGCCAGCCAGCGAGACCAAGATGGGTACTTAGATCCCCAAATGTTTTGCCGGGGGACCACACTTATCAAGCAAGCAAGCAGGCAGGTAAGCAAGCAAGTAAGCAAGCAAGATCTGAGTGAGTTCGTGGAGTCCGTGTGTGTTTGTGTGTGTGTGTTTTCTCTTTCCTGCTATCCTCGGTCTGCAATGTTTCGTTTCGGCAGAGGCCGGGGAGAGTGAGTAAGTGCTTTGTTTGAGCTTGAACAACACAGATTAAACGTGAGATTGGGTGGGATGGTATGAGGAAGGCAGGTAAGGTAATGTAAGTGAGGAGAGGGAGTGTGTGTGTGTGAGAGTGTGGTGTGAGAGCGTGAGAGAGAATGTGTGTGTGTGTGTGTGTGTGTGTGTGTGTGTGTGAGCGTGAGAGTGTGTGTGGTATGTATGATGTGTTCACGGGAAATATTTCTTTACTTCGCCGCAGCAACAGCAAGCAAGCAAGCAACACCGGCAGAATGTGCTGCTTGGGTTGTATGCTTTGGAAATTTTAGGTGTGCTTTGCTTTTTATGGGAGATGGGCCAGGGTATGGGGTATTGGGGGGGGGGGGGGGGTGGTGGTTGTTGTTTTCTCTCGTCTTCCCCCGGCAGCTTTCTTGTCTATCAGGGATTGTGAAAGCGGTGATGGTGGGTGCTGGTGGTGCTGGTGCTGGTGCCGGCGCTGGGGGTAGCTCCCTTCTAGGAGGGGGGTGGGAGGAGGAGCTGGACGGGGAGGAAAAACTCAGGACGAGGAGGACGAGAAGGAGGAGGATGTGGAGGAGGAGGACGGGGGAGGGAGGGATTGTGAGTTAATCGCGCGCTTGACAAGGAACTGAATATATGCGGGTGATTACGCTACGGATGGGCTATGATGAAATACGGATCGGTGGGCTCGCTCTCGGACGTGAGACGTACCAGCAGAAGGGGGTATAGCACCTCGTGGCAGCAGCAGCTACGATGGTAGTCAGAGCAGTCGTATGTAGGCAGTAGTCAGTTGGCGTAGTGTCGAGACGGCAGTCGGTGGTGTCGGTTAGAAGGAGAAGACGAAGAGAAGAGCAAGACGATGAGGACTCTGCAGCGAATTCGACGAGATGAGGGCGGTCGAGATGAGAGGGACCAGAGACGCGCGAACTCGGACGGCAAGAAAGGAGACGACGGATGTAGCAGATAGAGCGGCGCGGGGCAGCAGTGAGGAATTTAGTTTATAGGGTAGTAGGGGTTGGGTCGGGGGAGCTTAGGCAGGGCCGGAAGACGGTCTGTATGATGATACTTCTGGTCGAGAGCGATCGGAGAACAACAGCAACTGGTCGGCCAGCGAACACACGTATGAGGTAAGTATTTGAGATTGAGCGAAGTGGGAGGGCGCGAGAGAGCGTGAGAGAGTGACAGCTGGCAAACAACCAAGAATCCCCTAGCAGATGGAGGTGGTGATGATGATGACGAAGCGATGGAGGGTGGGGAGACGGGGAGAAAAAGAAAAACAACACAGCAACAACACGCAACTAAGTAAATAGTTGCTCGAGTAGGTAAGCACCTATCTACTGGCAGTGATGATAACAATCACGACCGGAGACCGAAAGAACGACAGAAGGTGGAATTAAAAGACGAAGGAGGAGGAGGAGGAGGAGGAGGAGGAGGAGGATAAACGGAGGAAGGAGAACAGAGGGCAGGAAGATCAGAAGAGCAGACCGTTTGCGAGAGGAATTGGACGAATATAATAGGCGTCAAAGATATAATGGCGTATATGGTGACATCGGACTCTTAAACAAACGTTCCATTGTACGGGGGCTCTGAGCAAGGATGGGGGACGAACAAACGGTGGGTCAGAGGAAGCCTGGGGGGATCACCATAATCATCATCATCATCATCGCCAGCAGTAAGTACCGTACTTTTAGTGATACTCCAGTGTCTAGAGTGCCGTATCAGCACAGCAGCAGCACAGCAGCAGGCAGAAAACCCCACGTCTACGACTGGACGGGCGCGGATGGGAGGGCAAGGCGAGGGGGAGGGGAGGGAGGGACGAGTCTCGTCTCATTGCAGGAGAGTCAGCGGCGGCAGAAGCGATCAGGGATCCTCAGCAGCAGCAGCAGTAGCAGCGGCCGCCGATCAATCCATCAATCCGTCAATCAGATGGGCGGGCGAGGAAATAAGTTAATCAAACGAGCCGATTGTTGGAGGGAGGGCTCCGGAGGCACCTGCACCCAGTTAAGAGCCACGGGGCAGACCGAGCTCCCTTCCTGGGAATTGATAAGTGAGCGAGCGAGCGGCGGCGGCGGCGGCGGTGGCGGCGGTGGCGGCGGCGGTAGTGGTGATGGAATCGGGGGCTCAGCACTTATCTAATGTCGAGTATGGGACTACACGACGCGGGCCTGGTGCAGACCGGCGGGCGGGCAGGCAGGCAGGCACGCAGGCAGGAAGGGAGGAAGGAAGAAGGAGCTGACGATAAAGTGTTCTGTGCGGCCACACGACAGAAGCGGCATCTCGTACTTTACGGCCAAGTGGAAGCAGGCATCAGTGGGAGTGCATCCATCGTATGCAGATGACCAGAGAAAAAAGCCAGGCTTGGTGGGAGCGGACGGCACAGCTAGTATGTAGCAAGGCCAGACCAGTGGAGAGTGGATGGATGGTATGGCAAGGCGACGATGCTGATTGAGCGATGCTGAATCGCTGATTGAGCTATGGTGATTGAGCGATGCTGATTGAGCGATGCTGATTGAGCGATGCTGATTGAGCGATGCTGATTGAGCGATGCTGATTGAGCGATGCTGATTGAGCGATGCTGATTGAGCGAATGCAGAGCACACGAGGCACACCGATACCTCCAATCGCACTCGCGAGAGAAATGGAAAAAGAAAAGAAAGAAAGAAAAAGAAAAAGAAAAAGAAAAGAAAAGGTGGGAAAAACATGGCCTACTGCGGTGGGGCTGAAAGCACAGTTGAGATCCACGAATGGCCTCGAAATCGGTCTCTCTCTCGCTTTCTCTGTCCTGTCCTCTCCGCTCCTCGCTCCTCGCTCCTCGCTCCTCTCACCTCTCTCCGTTCTCCGCTCTCCGCTCGCTCCTATGCCTACCATACTTTACCCCACTTCACTTTCGGGCTGCATGCGCAGTAGTATGTAGCAGCAGAAGCAGAAGCAGCATGAGCAGCAGCATGAGCAGCATGTACTCGGCCAGCCTAGGTACAAAGCATCGTCAAGCCTCCCAATCCCCTCCTCCCCCTCAATCCCCTCCTCCCCCTCAATCCCCATTCTCTCCACCCTCTCCACCCTCTGTTCCCGGCCTGCTCTTATGCCAGCGTGGTTGGCCCTCTCGAGTCGCCACCGCCAGCCAGACAGACCATCAATCGGCTCCCTCCCAGGTAAGGTAGAGTGAGGTCGGCACGTGAAGGCCCACATTCCCACAGCCCCGCCCCGCCCCGGTGCCCCCCCCCCCCCCCCCCCCCCCCCCCCCCCCCCCAGCGTGAACTGAACGAACACTCGTGGGCCGTCAGTCAGTCTCACCTGTCGTTATCGTTGCTGTCTTTTCCGTTGTTGCTGTTGTTGTAACACCTTACGGCGACACCTGCATCATCAAGCGAAACAACACATCGATTCGACTCTATGTACTCGACAGGCATGGCATGGCATGGCCTGGGAGGCAGAACAAGCTACCGCGCCCACCCCACCCAACCCACCCACGCACCCGCGCTTTGGATCTTCGGGGCTAAGGACCGGTAGGTAGACGAAACAAAGGTGCGATGTGCACGGTATGTGCAGTATGTGCCAACCGGATGATCGACCACATACAGTACACACACCACACACACACCTGTTACAGTTACACCTCAGCAGCAGCGTACTGCGCAGTGCAGGCAGACGAGAAACAAATCTGCGGGGGCCAGGAAGATGTGGGGGGAGGAGTAGCTGTGAGGGGGGGCGGCAGCGCACGTTGTCTTTAGTACTGTCTATTTACTGGTTATAGTTGGCACTCTAGAGTGGAGCAGAGTACTTGAGCTTGAGGTGGAGGACCACATCACAGCCATCCATCCGCCAAGACCCGGATTCGTAGGGTTGAAGTACCGTCGATACATGTACCGTACTGTACCGTACATAAGCAGATATGATAGGTAAAGTACTCTACGTGTGCAGCAGCAGCAGCGGATGACAGCCAGTCTTGCCCGTGCCCGTGCGCTCGGTGGGGCTCATGCTCAGGCTCAGGCTCAGGCTCAGGCTCAGGCTCAGGCTCAGGCTCCGACTCGAAAGAATGCGGCTTATTTCCGGAAGCGGGGGTGTCGCTGCTCGCAGAACGGACACTGGACATTGGACAACAGAAACCCAGGGAGCTCTCAGAGAGGGATATCGGAGCCGCACGGAATAGAATGGACATAGATAGAGCGATAAGGCTGGCTGACATGTGCACTCGCACTCGCACTCACTCGCGAGCCTTCTCCCTCTTCGCCCCCGCAAGCCTACTCGAGCCCGAGCTCGAGCTCGGACGAGACGAGACGACCCGAGACGTCAACCCGAAAGCCTCGCTCGTGCACGCTCGCTCGCCGCGCTCGAGCTCGGTGATCTTCCACCGTGCGCGCGCCCCGGATCCCGGTTATATCTTTGTCTACTCTACGCTCGAGAGATAGAATCTAGATAGAGATAAGATCTAACCATCATCTGGGATCTTCAGGATCTAGAATCTAGATAGAAGCTAGATAGATCCATCCGGAACTAGATACCTATACCGTATAGCAGGATGACTAGTGCTTTACTATGGTACGGTAGTGGTATAGACGGTAGTGGTATAGACGGTATGTAGTGGTATAGACGGTATGTAGTGGTATAGACGGTAGTGGTATAGACGGTATGTAGTGGTATAGACGGTAGTGGTATAGACGGTATGTAGTGATATAGAGTAGACGCAGGCCCGACGCGACTCTCGAATTGAGGGATCAAGAAGGATCAACGTTACAAGAACGTGCGCCGCGTCGCCGCGTCGCCAAAACGCCGGAAAGGAAGGGGATGGAAGGGATGGGGACTTGGCGGCTTTCCTCCGCAATGACCCCGTGGGGCGGGGACTGAGCCCTCCCTTTCTCGCCGACGAAGCCCGACTATCGCCATCTGCCATCTACCGAAGTGGAGTGTAAGCAAAGCGGTACCTACCAGTACCTACCGTAGTCGCCAAACGAGCCTACACTGTACCGTACTGTACTCCCCAGGCGCAGCACATTAGGTAGATGTTCTCGCCGGACGCGGGAGGCAGGAATGAAGGAAGGAGAGAAGGTCTCAAGCTCTTATATGTATGTAGAGTACATATGATACATATGATACCTATGATAGGTGTGATAGGTGCCACGCCATCATCATCATCATCGTCTTCTTCTGCTTCCTCTTCTTCATGCATGCGTGGTCAGTAGTCAGTAGCCAGTAGTCACGGTCAGTGGTCGGTGGTCGGTGGTCGGTGGTCAGTGGTAAGTGGTTAGTGGTCACGGTCCGTGCAGTACAGTTGCAGTTGCAGTGCTCTGCAGTTGCAGTCCGCTGCAGTTGCAGCAGTTGCAGCGCTCGTTTTTTCTTCACGCCCGTCGTCATCGTGCATTCCCCGAGCTCGAGCGCGACCGGAGCCTCGGGGACTCGGGGGTTAGTTATGACCTACTACTGACTGGCAATGACGATAGGCGTCCCTTGGGCCTTAAACCTTCCGCCGCGCGCACCGTCGTCGCACCGTCGCACCGTCGTCGGAGAAAAATGCGGGGCTCGCTCCCAGCACCCAATGCCCAGTGCCCGCTGCAGTGCCCAGTCCAGTGCCCAGGCTTCCCTCCTCCACCCTCCTCCTCCACCCTCCTCCTCCACCCTCCTCCTCCACCCCCGGTCCGTTTCGTGCGTGCGTAAAAATAAAAATAAAAACGTAGAAACACAGATGCGAAACAAACGTTTGCATACATGACAAACGTCGCTCCCCGGTCCTTGCTCTCCCGCCGACGAGACGAGACGAGATGGCGGGATCGCGGCGGGATCGCTCCTTCCCTCCCTCCCTCCTTCCCTCCCTCCCGCGCGCGCCCGCAGAAAGTGTGGTCACGAGCGCTCCAGGGCCTGGACAGATAGACAGACAGATGGGAATTTCGAGTGACGGGAGGGAGGGGGTTGCACGTGCGTGTGTGTGTAAAAAGGTACGGGGCGGAATAGTTGGGCTAGGCTGTGGGATGTGGGCACTGGGCATGCGGTCGAAAGAAGGATTGTCTGTCGAAAAGGCTATCCCCTTAGGCCCAGTTTGGGTGTCAACTGCATTTCGAATCGGGATAGATACCATAGTTATCTACACACAAAAAGTGAGATGCAGTTTTCGAACCATCAGTTTCCGGGCAAAATGGGTGACCGTTTGGCACCCCACCCCAAGCTAACAATTGGAGAAACTGCACATTGTCGACTGAGCCACAGTGCAAATAAACTCTACGGACAACCACCAGTATGTGGTACATACAGGCCAGCATCGCCCCCGTATACAGTCAACCCAGCCATCGTCCGCTTCTTCATTACGCCTACGATGTCCGACACCGGCCACGTTCTGCGGTTCCTCTGTTGTGACTGTGGATAGGGGGAGTCACTTGCTGGGACGGCGGAGAGGAGCCACCGTTGTGAGATCGGAGAGGAGCCACCGTTGTGAGATAGGAGAGGTCATTTATGTAGTTGTGGTTTCTGGCGTAACTAGCCTCGAGATCAGTAAGAAGAGTGGCGTGCTGTCGAACATTTAGGTTGCCAAACGGGTCATGAGGGGAATTGAGAGTTTGCAGCTGCAGCTTGGGTAACCTCTAACCCGTCAAAATCGCGTAGACTAGATATTTCGAAAATGCAGTTGACACCCAAACCGAGCCTTAAAACATATTAGGGCCCGTTTGGATGGCCTCGGTTTTCAGTTTCAGTTTTGGAGCCAAATTCAGTTCCCCGCCGGGACACCGAATACTGCTCAGTTTCAGTTTCCGGAAAAACCGTGAGGTGAACAGAGTGTTTGGCAGTTCTCAGTATACTCAGCCATAAGTCTGAATAATAGGCTTCACCAGAGCTCTAATAGTGGACACATTGTAGCCCCGAATTTTTCTCTTCCCCTTGCCTCTGTGAAGACACCGGCCCAGTACCAGGGGGTTTTCGCAGGCATGGACCTCTTGGACATACTGTCTCCCGGAAAGAGTAGAGGTACGCATCGGAATTTCTCCGGAACTCGTGGTATATACTAGTACTGCTTGGCCGGCCAGCTGTGCAATGTGTCTCATCAGGTGAGGGGAGAATATATTGCGGTGGTTGGTGAAATTTTCATCGTCGGAAGGGGAGTCCATGGTTGAAGTTAAAATCCGGTACTGAGTGGTGGTGAAGAAAAGACCTCCAGAGATCAGTTCCCGTTTCATCGCCGGAGCCGCACATCATTTTATTTCTCGGTTTTTGTGCCATCCAAACGGGCCCCTAGTAGTATATATCCGTTTCCACGGTAATGTGCTAGCGCCCGATCCGGAGTTAAATAGTTTGTGTCTACCACGAAACCGTGAAACTCTATCCTCACGCCGACAACAGCCAAAACCACCCATTCCGCACGGAATCACGGGATCGCACAACTTCACCATCTCAGCCGTCGGCGGCATGGCTCCTCCATCTCCATCAGCCGCTTCCGCACGCTTGCGAGAAGGGGGAGCTTACATCGAGAACCATGTGTACATACGATATCGATGGTCACTCTCAAGTCGCCCCTTCCGTGGCCGCAGAAGGGATTGGGAACCAGTACCGTCCTGGCATCCTGAATTGCATTGCTTGTTTGAGCATCTCAGGACCGGCGAGCAGCTTGGCAGGCGGCTCCGCACGTTGCATCGCCACGAGCTGCGAGCAACACGTTACACCTCTGCTCTCTGAGGCTTCTGCTTCTGCTCCACCTCGAGATTACCTAAGCTCAACCGATTTCATCGCTTCCACGAGCACAATCTCCGCACTTCCATCTCTCGATCCGCACCTTCCCTCTCAGCGCCGTATAACCCGTAACCCGTAACGCCATAACCCCGCCCCCTCCCACCTAGGTACATAGCAAGCATGGGCGGCAACCTCTCTATACCGGTGGATCTTCCGCCCGTGGACGAGATCAAAGACTGGGACCCCAACAAGCTATTCGAGTTCCTGGCGTCGCTTAACTTCATCTTCTACGCGGCGAAGTCCCGGACGGCATTCCAGGCCAGCGAGGTCGACGGCCACTGTTTCATGCGCTCCGGCGGGGACCACACGTTCTGGCTGCAGTGCGGCTTGCCGGTCGGCCCGGCTTATCGCCTTGAGGAGTTGGTGCAGGAGATCAGACATAGTATGTAATGCGAATCGGACGATGAGTGGCCGGCTGACATGCTTATAGGGAGCAGCTTACTGCCAAAGACGGATGGCAAGTCGAAGACCCCGTCTGTAGCCTCACCCAGCATTGAGGCGGCTTTTCGGCCGGGCAAGCAGGATTGGTACTGAACGATTCAGCGGGTAGCTTAACGTTCCGCGAGAAGGCTCTATATTATGCTCTGTGTTTGCTTTGCTATGTACTTGGATTATGGTATAAACGCCCTGTACCGCAGGTGGCGCAGGTGTCGTCCATGTTTTGCTTTCCTTTGCATCACTGTTTGGATTATGATACTCTATACCTCTCATCTATAGACGCTCTGTAGTTGACACAGGTGCCGGTGCAGTTTGTGTTGTGTTGTGTTTTGCATTGCTCCAATGTTCATTGCCTGCTTAACTACCTACCTCGGTACTTGGGTATGATATTTACTTATGTATGTACGCGCCTCCAAGGCTCCAACTATGTATCTTGAAATTTCTCCTGCGGCTTCTGCGGCTTCGAATTCAAGCTTGATGGCCCAAGGGTTTCTCAGGTCCCTCCGCCCCAGGTCCCTCCGCCCCGAAGGCTGGAGGCTGGGCTCCCGTGTTCGGTGTTCGGTGTTCGGTGTTCGGGCCGGTGTTACCCCCAGGTCCCCAGGTCCCCAGGTACTAACTATAGTTATATATCGGCGACCCTGCCGGAGACGGAGCCGGGCCGCTGAGGTAGGTACGAAAAGAGAAGAGAAGAGTACCTGGTACCTGGTACCTGGTACCTGGGGCCTGCAGCCTGGGTATGATAAATTGATACATAGTACACACCCGTGGCCCAGTCCGAACTCCGAACTCCGAACTGGAGGAAGTGGCGGCTCGCGTGGGTGCGTGCGTGGGGCGGTGGGGCGGTGGGGTATGTTCCTGGGAAGGTAGCTGGTAGGTATTCGAGAATCAGACATTCCGAGAATCCGATATTCCGAGAATCGTACGGTAGCCACTGGCGACGTGCACCGGGCGTGGCCCCAACTATGCAGGTACCTACAGGCTATGAGCAAGTATGATACCTACGGTAGGTCCCAATGGCCAGAGACCGGATCCGCTCCTAGCCTGCTCCGGATCCGTTCCGCTCCCATTTTCCACTTGTACGCACTACACCGGGACCTTCCTTGCGGGATCTCGGGATCTCAGGATCTTGAGACCGGGCTAGCTACCAGTTAGTAGCTACTGGCACAGCCCGCTCGGGATCCTCCCGGGATTCTCCCGGCTCCCGGCTCCCGGCTCGCAGCCGGAGTAGGTAGAGTAGCGTGCCGCGGATCTAGAGCCGTACCGCATTCATCCCGCCGTTTTGCCGTTTCGCCGTTTCGCCGTGCTCGGGAGCAGGGACGGGAGAAGGGACAGGGACAGGGACAGGGACAGGGAGCGCGGAGATCGGCGGGAACGGGAGCCAATGTTTCCTGCATACCGGTATATAGAGCTACGATTTGTACGATTTGTAGTTGTTTGGCCCGGTCAAGGAGTTGGTATCCGCACTGCGCAGTGAACGTTTTATGTACGATGTAGCATTGTTACACTGCTCGAATCACGGTGGAGAGTCTAGACAGCTGTCGTTGACGCACGTTTACATACCGGTAGCAAGTGTTGACGTGACAGACAGTATGCGTTCAAGGGAAATCCACGTCCCATCGTGACTCTACCTACATTACCAGTATCATACCACCGTTCATTAAGGATCCTCCCCCAACCGTCCGTTACCATACAACAGGCAGATAGATTACGGTATAGTACTTTACATAAGTACATTGTTATACAACCGCATGTAGTTACAATACAATACATTACCGCCCGCAATGCAAAAACATAAACCCATGAGCGGAGAAACCACAAATGCACGGGCTGATCCGAGCCGGCATCGCCAAAATAACGACGGAAACGACGAGAACGGGGACGGGGACAGAGGTAGAGACAGAAAATCCACGTACAATTACATCGATTCCAACCCCCGTCAGCCACCCCCATCCTCCCTACTTATACATATATCGCCATACCGCTGTATGTATAGGGAGAAACTCAAAACAACACCAACTCATTTCTTACGGTCCGTCTAAAACAAGACAGGTTCTAAGATGATCAAGAAGAAAAATGAAAAGACTAGAGGGAAAAGGAAAAGGAAAACGCCATGCATCCAAGCTCCGCAAGTGGGATGTTCGCTCGCTCGGCTCGATCAATCGTCATCCTTGCTCTTTGACTTCTTAGACTCCTTCGACTCCTGGAGCTGCTTCTTCCACAGCGTTGCCGCTTTTTCCTTGTCGAGGTTATGGAACGCCAAGTCGAAAACCTCCGAGTACCAGCTAGCCGGTCTTCCATCCAAGCCTTCTTTGATGTTCTACGACACAGCAGCAGCGTTAGCAAATCAGCGACCACCGAATAGAGCGAATGCCACGCGACGATAATACTCTACGCACCTCAGGCAGTTCCAGCCAATCAGACATGTTGTCGGCCGGGAAGATAATTGTCTTCGCTCCAGACCTACGGGCAGCGACCGCCTTCTCGCGGAGTCCACCTATCCGAAGGACCTTTCCAGTGACGGTCAGTTCGCCAGTCATGGCGATTGTGGCGTCGACCTTGTGGTCCAAGGCTAGCGAAAGCAGCGAGGTAGCCATAGTAACACCGGCGGACGGTCCTGCGAAAAAGAAAAAAAAAAGACGAGCAGTGTTAGCCTTGTTGCTCCCTTGTTCGGAGCCAAAATGGGGGCTATCGCGATGCGATGCGCGAGATGCCATGTCGCTGAAATGCGCGCCAGAAAGAGAAATGTAGGGGGGGTTGTAAGTGCTTACCATCCTTAGGCACTGCACCTTCGGGGCAATGCAGGTGAACACGTGCATGCTCAAAGAAGCGGTTCTTGGGGAACTCCCTAGCCATGAGTCCTTTGACGAATGAATAGGCCACGACTGCTGACTCCTTCATGACGTCCTTCAAGCTACCCGTCCTCTCTAGCCCCGGTCGACCCGACGATGCCAAAACAGTATCCAGGATGGACTCAACATATAGTGCTGCTCCCCCCATACGTGTCCAGGCTAATCCCATGACTACTCCAGACGGTGGCACATCGTACAACCGATCCGATGTGAACACCGGAGGCCCAACATAGTCCTTAAGATTTTCCCTGGTGATGTCGACGTGGACTGTTGAGGGAACACGCAGAGACACCCTGGGCTTTTCGGTAGTTTGCGACTCCATGTTCGGCTCCATCTTCTTCGCGTCCTCCGAGCCCTCGATTCTCGCCTTCTCCTTTTCCGCGTTCTCGAGGGCGATCTTGCCTTCCTCGGTGATGGCTTTCTCCTCGGGCAATCCCTGCTCGCCTAGATCTTGCACGATCTTGAGAGCCGACTTGCGGAACACCTTTTCGATCTGTTTCTTGAGATTACGAACTCCGCTCTCGCGACAGTACGATTTGATCAGCTCCTCAATAGCGTCGGGCTTCAATTGAACATTGACGTCCTTCAGACCGCTCATCTCCTTCGCTTGTGGAGCAAGATATGTTTCGGCGATCGCCATCTTCTCGTCGGCCACATACCCAGACAGCTCAATCATCTCCATACGATCCAATAGCGGCCGCGGGATTGTGTCCGTCATATTGGCTGTGCAGACGAACAGCACCTTCGAGAGGTCGACGGGCACATCAAGGTAATGGTCCAAGAAGGATGAGTTTTGTTCCGGGTCCAAAAGCTCGAGCAGTGCCGACGCCGGGTCACCCTGATGACCGCGTCCAATCTTGTCAATCTCATCTATCAACACTAGCGGGTTCTCCGTCTGGCATTTCTTCAGAGCTTGGATGATTCGACCCGGAAGCGCGCCGACATATGTACGACGGTGTCCCTTGATCTCCGCAACGTCAGTCAGACCACCAACGCTAAACCGGTAGAACTGCCGATTGAGCGCCCTGGCAATCGATTTGCCGATAGAGGTCTTGCCGACACCTGTCCAAGAAAGTTATTAGATGGAATTCTTCACGTGAACATGATGAGGATACATACCCGGAGGACCGACGAAGCAGATGATTTTGCCTTCCACAGTTCCCCGTAGTTTTCCGACAGCAATGAATTCCAAAATACGATCCTTGACGTCCTTGAGGCCATAATGATCCTCCTCGAGCACTTTCATCGCGTGACCGATCGAGTAATTCTCTGTGGATCGTTGTCCCCAAGGAATCTGTGTGAGCCAATCGAGATAGTTCCGAGTGACATTAAATTCAGAAGCTGCGGGTTCCAAGTGACCGAGTTTGTTAAGTTCCTACAGTGACATCATCAGAAAGTTACTCGACGGAAGCTATGAGGTGTTTGACTCACTTCATCAAACACCTTCTTGACAGCTTCTGGCATCGACAGCTTCTCCGCCTTCTCCTTGAACCTCTCCACGAGCTTATCTTTACCGTCGCTCTCGATTCCGAGCTCCCTCTTGATGCCCTTCATTTGTTCCATGAGCCAGTATTCCCGCTGTCGCTTTTGGATTTTAGCCTCGACGTCTTTACTGATCTTGCTCTGTAGTTGAGCATTCATCAACTCCTTCTTAAGCACGACGAGCGCCTTCTGAAGTCTCTCCTCCACCGACAAAGCCTCCAGAACCTCCTGCAGCTCCTTCACTTCACCGGACGAAACAGCGGCGGCAAAGTCGGCCAATTTGGCGGGCTCATCGATGACGTTTCCGGTGGACTGCGACATCGAGAAAGTGGAGATTTGATCCCTGAATAAAGGGTTCAGGTTGGCAACTTCTTTGAAGACATTAACGATCTCCGAGGTTACCGCGCGGATTATCGGCTCCTTCTTGTCGTGAGGCTCCTCGACAAGGTTCTCGACATCGACGACGCTGACGTTATACTTCTTCAAGAATGACGTAGCGTATTCTCCGGCTGCCGTCCGTCTGTCCGTCTCCATCGGCTCCTCAAAGCTGGCCACAACATCCCCCTTATCACTCCGCTCCTCGTACTCCTCGGTCACTTCGTCAATCTCCGGAGCGGGAGGCGCGACACCGTCTTGTTTCTCTACCGCTTCGGCACCCCGTGCGTGTAGACCAGTGATCTTGATACGCCGATGGGGGTAGAGCACAGCAGTTAGACCTCCATCCTCTCCGTTTACGGGAAATGCACTCGTGATCTGAGCGAACACTCCGACGTCGTGCACTTCGTCCAAACTCTCGATCGTGTCCCCGTCCACGTCTTCGTCCTTGAAAAGGAATGCTCCAATGTACGGTTGGCCCCGCTTCATCATCTCCTGAATTGCCGCGGCGACATTGGGGTCCTTAATGGTAACGGCCTTGTAGAATCCTGGGAACAGCGGTCGCTTGGCGATCGGCAATGCCATCACTTGTGGGTAGATGTCCGGCACCATCGGTTTCTGCAGGGCACGGTCGGGAGTCAACGATTTCTTGTAGGCAGCCGCAGCAGCGGTGCCACTGCTGGCGTCCCCATTCTTGCCACCCGCACCTCCTGCTGCTCCTCCCGCAGCTCCTCCCTTGAGGACTTCGCCCGGCGACTGGGCACCCCCCTCTCCATCGCCCTGCTTCGCACTTGCCTCAACCTTCGTGGTCTCCTCTTTCGCAGCCGCCTCCTGCTTCTTCTCCTTCAGCTCCTTCTCCTTCCGCTTGAGCTCCTCGTCAACCTCCTCATCGATGATATCCTTCTCTCCGGGGGGACGGCTCTTGAGTCGCAGAGCAGTTGTCGTGAACCCTCGGTGTTGTTGTTGTAGTAGCTCGGGTAATCGCGTGTCGAAGCGGGATGGAATGGAAGACGCGGTTGCCGTCGTTCGCGATGAAGCCCGGGTGCTCAGACGGCCTGTGTAGCTCTGGACCGCCGTCGTCGCCACCGTTCGAGAGGAAGACGCCCGTAGTCGGCCTTGGGAGACGCGAATTGCAGATCGCCAGGGAAGGTTATGGCCATACGCCATCATGATTGATTCTCGAAGGGAGCGATGTGGGTGATGTAGAATATATTTCGAGCCGTGACCGGCGCCGAGGGTTGTGAAGCACGAGACAACGACGTCGACGGAAAAGGCGGGGGAGGGAGGGGGGGCGGCGGTGGGGGATCCGGAGTAATCGGTAGTTATCAACCAAAGCACTCAATGCAGCTTAGGACGGGCGTGGTAGGTATTAACAACGACGCGGCGACGACGATAATGTACAAAGCGGGGGAGGAGGGGCGGGGAGAAAGTGAGGATAGATTGAGATGTAGGTGATGGCGGTACCGACGGTACGGTTGGCACGGTGATGGAGGTTTGCGTAGAAAGCGATCATTCGTCTTCCCACTTCTATGCGTTTCGGTTGGGCTGCGCCGAGCGGGTGGTGACGCAAAATTGTCCGCACGATTTGTCATTGCCGAAAATTACGGAAACGTCCGAACTGAAGTTAGGTTACCCATGTCAATTGCACAGATTATCACTACTGCTCTACACGGTCCGGTGCACGGATTCTCGCTCGGGATTAACTATTTCTTTAGCATATTCGTGTCAAAAATCTTCCGCCATGAGGAGAGGTTCGGAGCAACAACGGTCTACGAGAGCACAGACCACCCATCCCGAGATCGTTAGCCAACATGAAAAGAGGGGCCTCGGAAACGAATGGCGGAAGGCGAAAGAGTGGGGGGCACGGCGCGTCAGCAGAAAGGAATAGATATCTCCCCCCAACAACGCAAGGACAATGCCAGACCGCAGCAAATACGAGAAAAAGGCTGGCGGCGAGATACTACCAGCTGAAGATAGGCCACGCCCTCACCGCACAATACCTTACGGGGACAAAGAACCGACCCACGGCACGATTCTGGTAGTGCCAGCACAAGACACAGGCGCGGGGGACACCTTTTCAAGAAGTTAGAACTACCCACAGCGGAAGACCCAATAAAAGACTTCCGCTGTGGGAGAGGGTAAGGGAAGAGACCTGACGAGGCAAAGGCCGCCACAAAATTACGGAACTCCTTTCAGATCAGAGATGCAGCGAGGAGGCAATCCTCCTCTTCCTAGTCACAGCGGACTTAGACTGGCTGGTACCCCCCCACCCCCCCCCCCCCCCCCCCCCCGAGGACCGGAAGATAGGTAGTTATACGGGAACCTCCTAACCAGACCTCCGAGAATGCAGCACTGGAGAGGGACCCTACATGCCCTATCAACGGACAGGAGAGAGAGACGGGGCCAGAGCAGACATGGTACGACGCACGGAGAAGCTCCTGATCCCAGGAGGCATCGACCACGAGGAGAAAGGAGACCCGCTCTTTCTCCCAACGACGACAGCAACAGACCACCAACAAGCCTCAGGCCCGTCCATAGACTGGGTTGCTGTTGGAGCCAGCGCCAGAGCATAGCTGAAAAAGCAGACGGAACGAGGAATCGAGATTCCAGAGGAGACGGAGAGGGACAAGGACCTGGACGATATGGTCACGATGGGCGGAGGAGGGAGTGGCCGGGTTGGATTGATGCGTTTGAGCAATCCCTTTACATTTATTCCCCTTGGTGCACATAACAAGAGGACGGGGCGGGGAGAGTAGTGAGACGTCGAGCTGGTAGCCAGCGGTCGGAGACATTGGCGTAGAACACGATATGTATTTGCCATGATCGAATAAGGCCGAATGCAATGACGATTAAACAAAAAAACCCCTTTCCATCATGAAAGAGCACTCTGGGGGTTGAGTTCTGCAGGCATTCCATCGTACTTAGTGTAAATAATCTGGGTATCATTCCTCCCTCCCCCATCTCCGTCTCCCTTTCCCTCTCTCTCCTCCTCAGGCCTCGCGAGTCCCTCCTTCAAAAAAAAACCAAAAACCAAAAACCAAAAAACGCACCAGATCCAAAGTCTAGTTATCACTTCACCTTACACCTTACAACATGCCCCATACAACATGCCCATACAACATGCCCATACATATGCATATACTTTCAGTGCGATCAAGGTTAGGTACCTGGTACATAAGATATACATAAGTTTTCCATCGCACCTCCCCCCTCCCCTCCATTCAGAAACCGAAGCAAAAAGAGAAAGAAAAACACATATGGGAATTCATATTTCCTTTCCACGACCTCGCAGCAGGATAGTTACAAGCGGACAAACAGAAAGCCATCCCATCCCCGAAAACAAAACGAAAGGTATATGATACGATATATATAAAACAACAAGATGCTCATCTCATCAACTCTCACACTTCACCCTCACACTTCACATTCACACTCTCTCGCCCGCCTACCCGCCTGCCCGCCCATCCACCCACCATACCATGCTATAAAACACCAGTTCAATCAACCAATCAAGCAAAGGAACCACCCACCCACCCACCCACATCACATCACGAAATAAATAAAACAATAAAACAAAGACCTCCGACCCGACTATCACCCGATTCCCCCCACTTAACTTAGCTTAACTTAACTGTCCACCGCCCGGCACGACTCACGACTAGGTAGGTATGTGTTTCTCAGATGCAGAACAAGACAAGACAAGACAAGGACAAGAGACAAGAGACAAATGAACCGTTAAACCCCCACCACATGCATGCTAAAGAACAAAAGGAAGAAATGGAAATAAGAAGAAGAAGAAGAAGAAGAAGAAGAAGAAGAAGGAAAAACAAAACAAAATATACTTGCCGATGGGTAAGTAAGTAAGTACACAAGTAAATAGGTATCCTCGATGTAGAAAAGAAAACAAAAAGACAGACAGGAAAAAACGCGGAAACAGAAAACAAAACAAAACAAAAAGTTGCAGGAGGAGATGATGATGATGATGATGATGATGATGATGATGATGATGATGATGATGATGATGATGGCTTCCTTCCTTCCTAGTTCGATATGTCTCCCGTGGTGATGTTGATGCAGTTCTTGAGCAGCCGCGCTGCCTCGATCAGCAGTTCCCACCGACACTGCACAAACATCTCCTGTAGCGTCACTAGCAAGCCTAAGCACGCGTTCTTATTCAGCATACCGCCGAGCTCCGTCGGCGACTTCAGGAGCCCCGCCGCCTTCAGGAAAGTCCGCATGGAGGCGAAGGCCTCTTGCTGATTGGCCGGCATGCGAACCGGTTGTTCGAGCGACCCTTCGAGAGCATACCCGTACGACCAGACGACCAGACAGGCAACATACAGAACCCACGGCCGGTTGAGGAGATGGTCGTCGCGCGCAGAGTACACTGGCACCCCGGTGGTGCTACCGGCAACGCTCATGGTTCGCGAGTTCGGCGTTGGCGGCTGGTCGTCGTTGTCGTCGTACTGCATATCCGCCCGTTCTTCCGGCAGCAACACCTTGCTGAGGAACTGAAGCGCGTAGAAAGCGGCATCTCGTGCTTGAGCCGTCGGCGCCCATTGCTTGACCTTTTTCCGCGTGTTTTCGGCATCATGGCGGGTAATCGATCGGCCAAGGAGTCGGCGGGCTCCCGCGTAGATTTGAAGGTCGACGATGTCGACGTGCATGGACATGTGGGCGAGGTGATGCAGCACGATGCGGCTCTCAAAGATGTTCTCGTGCTCGATATCCCCGGTCGCATAGTAGACACCGCCAATGTTCTGGTGCCGGAGTTTGTCCAACGAGGTGTCAAAATCCTTCTTCCAATGGTCGAACGACTGTGTTAGGGTAGCACGCCATCTCTCCTTGCCGCCGAGTTGCTGTACCACACCTAGCGAAGATATCTGCACATCTCGCTGATTGAGGTGCCATCCAACGCTCAACAAGCCGGACATGAGAATCGTACGGCCGAATGCATTTGTCGAGACATGCTCCCCACGCAACGTTTTGCGCAGACCTTCCAGGAAAGTGGGGGTGTGGACGTTGTTCTGCAGCAGCGACTGTTGAATGCTGAAGACCTCCGAAGCGTTGTTCGCGGCCCACAGCGTTTCATCGCACGGCAGCTGGAGTCTCATCTCGTGTGCAACCATGACCGCCGAGTGACCGAACATGGTGGCATGGGTGGCATCAATCACAAACGCCGCAAACGCCACGCGTTTCGTCGCCTCCTGCATGATCCACCGATTCCAAGCCTCGTCGCTACTGTTCCCCGTCCCGCCTCCCGGTTGTCCACTGAAGGTGATGCTGCTTCCATCGCTGCCGGATTTTGCGTCTCGGCCACTCTGCGGCGAATCGAATGCGCCGGAGCGCCCGGTAAGCGAGGAACCACGCCTCATCAGTGTCAACGTTGTCGCGTGGTGGATGTGCGCTCGTTCGTGAAGCCTCCTGTCAGCATACATCTTCTCGAACGTCTCGAGAAGAAGCAACGCCTGAAATACCCAAAGTTTAGCTGGGGGCCGGAAATCCTCCTCGCCGAATATTGTCCAGCGCATGTTGCGGGACACCAGGTTGGCCATATCCATCGCCACGAGCGCCATATCCGGCTCGTGCTTGATGTCTATGCAAGCAGCCCCGATGATGATGACGCACAGGAGCAACACATCCGGCGTCTTTTCGGTCGAGAATGTTGGACGATGCAGTATCGGAAGCTGGGGATGAAAGTGTGCCCAATAGAGCGAGATGTACGTTTGCATCATGGAGAGGCTGAGGGGGTGTCTCTCGTCCTCGGCCGACGATCCCGACAGGATCCCTTCGGGGAAGTTGGATTGGACGTCTGCGAATCCATCCACCATGTACAGCACCTGCTGCCGCTTGTTGTCGGAAAGAAGCGATTCCTGCGGCGGGCTCGGTGGTGCGATGGTATTTATGTTCATCGGATGCGTGTTGAGAGACGTACTGAAGAAAGTGTGTTGATAGTCCTGCACACCATAGATGTCCTGGGGAATGCCTTGGATGTCCAGGTTGTAGGGGTTGCCCATGGCCATCTGATTGCCGCCGGGATCAGCGCCCATCAGCATGTCCAGCCAATCTCCGGCCATTCCAGCGACATGTCCCCATTGCGGCGATCGGCTGTAGCCGGATTCGCCAAACACGGGGATGGTGTACTGCAGAGACATGGGATCCAACGGATCCATCGACTGGGTCGTCGCGGCTGCGATCGACTGCTCCATCGAGATCGTTGTGGCTCCGGGGGGGATGTAGCTGTGTCCCGAAACGGTCGTAGCCGGGTGACTGAGGCTTGGATATGCCGGTTGCGGGAGTGCGAATGGCTGGTATCCCGGCTGGTTCGCGAATTGGGCGCCCGAACTCTGAGCTGGCGCCGATGCCGGCTGAGCCGGAGCCGGAGCGTTGTTGCCCAAGCTGGAGCTGAACGACGTCGCCGAGGAGGGTGCTGGTGACGCTGTATACGGCGACTGGAGGGACAGTCCGTGCATGTTCGTCGTAGGAGTGGTGACGGCCTGGAGGGTTGGGCGGCTGAGCCCGGGCTTGTTCGAAACCACGTTCAGACCCGGTGGCTGGACGCGCGGACTGCGTCGCGCGCTGAACATCACCTCAGGACCGCTATTGTCGACCGATGCACTCACCGAGTTTTTGTCGCTAAACATGTGTTGAACGCTGGCCTCACTCGCCCGTCGCTGGGAGGGCGCGGAATCTGCCGTTATCCTGCGGTACTTGGCACGGTCTTCCCCTTCCAGGGACACTATCCCACCCATCATGGTTCCCACCGGCGCCGAATTCTTCCGTCTGGGGACCATTCCCCCGCCAGGATGAGGCGGCTGCGATGGGCTCTGAGCCTCTCTTTTAATCAGCATCGGCGCCGTCGGCGATTCGGGTGACAGCGAATACTTGCTGGGCAAGGTACTCTTCGGGTCGTTCATGCTTTTGATATGTAGGCTTGTCCGCTCCAGGTTGTCCTTGCGTTGCAGATGCGAGCCTCGATTTGTATGTCGCTCTCGATGCCGCGTGCATAGGTCTTGCCGAACGAACGATCGCTTGCACTGGGGGAAATCGCAGAAATAAATCTGCTTGGGCTGATCTAGACCGGAGGAGTTAGCTGTTCCATTGCTCCTTGAGTATTCCGACCATCCCCCTAAGTCAAAGACCGGCGACCTCCCAGCCCGCCGCCACCGCGCAGTTGCCCAGTCCCCAGTGCCCACTTCCAAGTGCCCACTCCCCACCACCACCTAACCCCACAACCCCCCATATCATCCATGTTACACCCCCCGCCTCCCAAGCCTTCGGTCGGATCACATGATGAAGGATGTCTTACGGTTCAATTGATGTCGGTACAGGTGCTCAGCGCGCGAGTACGACTTCCCGCAGCCGGGATAGGGACACTCGAACTTCTTGTCCAGGCCTTTCCGACTCCTCCGTCTCTTCCGCGTGGTCGGAGTTTCCGCACCGATCTGCCCACTCCCGGAGGTCTCGCTCCCCTCCATCATATCCCCGCCGGGCCCGTCACGACTCCGTTCCCGTCCCCGCGGGGCCTCCTCCATGTCATCCTGATAGCTTTCCGTGCTCTCGGCCGAGTGGTTTGCCGAATCGTGGTGGGATGCCATCTGCTCGCCGAGGTTCTGCGCCTGTGCTTGTAGCTGCTGCTGCATTCGCTGGTCCTCCGGCGACTGGGAGTGCTGATGTGGTAACAATTGCTGTTGCTGCTGCTGTTGCTGCTGCTGTTGCTGCTGCTGCTGCTGCTGTTGCTGCTGGTCAGCGTGAAGGCCGCCAGCCGATCTTGGTGCTTGCATTCCCGAAACTCCGCTCACAGTGCCCGCCGCAATTTGAGACCCATTGACGTCCAATCCGATATGCATGTGAACCTCAAGCCTTTACTCCTTACTTCCTCAGCCGGCCACAACACGTGCGCCTCGCTAAGAGCAGTCCGGAGAGCTTGCTTTCTTTCTTGCTTTCCTTCTTTCTTTCCTTTCTTTCTTTCCTTTCTTTCTTTCTCTTTCGACGTACAGCTCTTCCTTCCTTCTTTATCGTCTGCTTCGTTCCCTTCCCACCACTTCGCACTCGCTCACACACACTCACACACGTACACACACGCACACACTCTTACCGTACGTGAAATGACGAGGTATCTATTCCGGCGGTGCGACTAGTTCTCGCAGTATGTATTCCGGTTGGACGGAAAAGGGAAGAGCAACCGCCCGAAGCGAAACGACGTGAAGAAACCAGGTACCGGGGGTCGGCACTCGGAGGTGTCTCCTCCGCGATCTGGTTTTTTTTCCGGCGCAGGCTGGCTTGTGAAGAATGGTTCAATCGACCCGAGGCGACAGCGGCGGTGGCGGGGCGACGGGCGACGGTGGAGGAGGACGACGCGAAGGGCGGGTGGTGAAGGGTGGGAGTGGGGGGGGTGGGGGATCTTGACACAGCGCAGATGGGGATAAAAAAATATGGAACGGAAACGGAATGGGTAGAAACAAAACAGCTGGGTTGATTGCGATTGCGACTGGGACTGGGACTTGGACTTGGACTCGGACTGGGCGCAAGGACGAAACAGCTATTGTGGATGGATGTGCGTGATGGGAGGGGGGGTGAGTGTGGGTGGGTGGGTGGATGTATGTATGGGTGTGTGCGTGTGTGTGTGGGTATGCAAGGATCGCTTATTTGCAAACACTCAGCAGCAGGTTCGAAGCAGCAGCAGCAATGAGAGGAAACGTTTTCCGGCCGGCGGCGAACGAAATCGGCGAGGTTTGGACGGGGGAGGGGGTGGGGATTGTAGATGACAGTGAGCGGCGCAAGCTACGGGGATGTATACGTAGAATGAGGAGAGGGGGAGGAGGGGGAGAGGAGGAGGAGGAGGAGGTGGTGGTGGATGAGCAGGAGGTGGGTGAGGAAGAGGACGTGGAGGTGGAGGAGATGCGGTGGTGGTGGGTTGGTTCCTGGAGAAGAGCCGGGGGGCTATTCGAATCGGCGAAGAATGGATGGATGCTGACTGAAGGCTGGTGAGAGGAGGGGTCCCGGTTGTCTTGTCGACGTCTTGCCTTCCCTGACTGGCACGTTTTCGCGAGCGCTCTTAAGAGATAAACTAGGCAGTGGCAGCACACTGGAGTACGAGGCAAAGTACTCTACTTGATAGTGGACCCTTTTCCTGCGAGGTGGGTTGTGTAGTGTAGTGGTGGGGCGTGGATAGAGGAAGGAGGGTGGTGGTGGAGGTTTTGTTGTGGTGGTAGTGGTGGTGGAGGAGGTGTTGGTGGTGGTGGAGTTGGTGGTGGTGGTGGTAGTCTTTTTCTCCTTCTTCGGTAGAGAGCGAGAGACCGAGTCGATTATTGGCCATGGGTGCTTTTGGGGATGGTTCGGTGGTGCTGATCGGAAAAAGACCTTGCAACAGAGACGAGGTCGTTAGAGTGGTTACCGAGAGTCCATAGGTGCGCTACGAGGCTATAGACTGTATGTATCTATCCACGAACGACTCGGTAAGTATCAGTTGCAGTCGCTGTGGCTGTGGCCGAGAAACCTTCAAATACATACGAATGACGATAGTCTCGGCGGAGAATCGAGATGCCTATGCGCATCCCCAGAGTACCGGTAGTAGAGTAGCCATCTCACTGCGGATAGATCACATGGAGCCTACTCCAACTACTCCAGACTCCAGAGTACGATGCATATTTCTCCAGCCCCAAGCCCCATCCTCCGCCTTTCGTTCGTTCGTTTGACTTCTCACTTACCTACAAACCTCCTTGCCAGGTATGTACCATACCCATCCCGCCAGGACCGACTTTATGTACTCGCAATTGTCCTGCTGCTGTCTGGCTGCTGGTTTACAGTACAGTATGTAGCCAACTAGAGTAGTGCAGGCGTAGTTACCTGTACTCCTACATAGTGACACAAACCCAAAGTGAGAGCGTGACTCTAGAGTCTGGGAGTCTGGATGGTAGTTAACGCTGATTTGAGCTTGGGGCGGAAGGGAAGGGGAGGGGGGCTGTGGAAGCGACAAAGTTATTACGCAATCGTAATGCGACGTCCGTCCGTCTGTCCAGTCCACGAACTCTTCTCCCCGAGGGCAAAATACACACACACACTCACATGAGTAGGGGGGTATGCTGCTGCTGGCTGCTGGCTGCTGGCTGCTGGCTGCTAGTAGGTAGGCGTGAGAGGGATGGACTGGACGGGCATGGACTGGACGGGCATGGCACTCCCCCCCACCCACCCGCCAATGCCCGGGCACATGTCCACGACGGTGCAAGTGGAACTTGAACAACGACGACGACGACGATGGGCGTGGGAGTGGGAGTGGGCGGGCGGATAAGGCTCGAGACGGAGCCTGGAGGGAATGGAAGGCAGGCAGGCAGAGGATGGGGCTCGTTCAGTTGCTGCGTTTGTGATATGTACAGTTGTATGCACTGTATGTAACTGGTGGTCATGCTATATACAACGGCGGGATTGGACTGGTGGGGAAATCGCGAGGACAGCAACAGCAACAGCAGCCCTTTTTTCTTTCTTTCTTTCTTTCTTTACGAAATCGTCACCGATTGAAGAAAGAAAAAATGAAGCGGTCGTGGATACTGGTACCAGCGCTGTGCTGCTGTTTCTTCTTCTTCTTCTCGAACAGCGAGCTCGAGAGTCGAGGATCAGAAACGCAACTACAGTACCTAACTGCAGTAACCTCATACGAGCGGCCACTCGCCCCGCTCGCTCCCCACATCGCGGCGGAGCCAAGATCTCGAGGCCGGAGGATCTCACAGCGTCACTACCGGTAGGCATGTACCACTATATAGTCACATAGAGTAGGAGGCACCTAGGTGAAGCAGCAAAGATCTAGCCCAGCCCATCTCGCAGAGCGGAGAATTCAAACTGCGGAGAAGAAGAAGAAGAAGAAGAAGAAGGAGAAGGAGAAGAAGAACATAGGTATCATACAAACGTAAGCACCATAAGCACCGTAAGCACCGTATGTACCGTATGTATGTGTGTATGTACGCACCCAAGTACCGTAATATCCCCACAAAAACTCGAAGCACTCTACTATGATCCCATCTGCAGAGTTTAACGGCGGAGGTACCGCGCGCGCACTCTATCCCTGGTGGTGGAGTAGAGTACTCTACCTACTCTACTCTAGGTACTCTATGGTATGATAGTAGATCCCCTGACGTCTCGACTCTCCGCAATATGAAATTTCGCTGATCGCCTGCAGACACACCACACACACGTAACTACTGGCGCCCCTCATTCGCGGGCCCCACAGAAGCAAAAAATGGTGCCAGGTGCCAGGTGCTGTCCGGCTGGCTGGCTGGCTGGCTGGCTGACACGCCTAGATCGCACCAGCACCCGTTTTTTTCTCTCTTTCGATCTGCTCCAGCCAATTGCGCAGCGCTGACAGGAGAAAAAATTCTTTCAGGTTGCAGGCTGCTGCTGCTGCACTGCACAACTCACGAGATGACGAAGGATGGAACTGCGACTGGCATGCAGTTGCTGTGGGGAAGAAAAGTGCAGGCTGCAGCTTGGTAACTAATAGAGTACCGTATGTATGTAGCATGCTTGGATGGCACAGCAAACCCTAATGGATGCCTCGCCGCCGGCAGGGTAATTGCCAGCAGCCAAAGAGTTGATTCGATCATTCGAGGGGAAAGAGTGCTCGCTCTTGCGCGAATAGTATGTATCATACATACATGACTCGAGTAAGCGGCCATCACTCGCTACTGACATGTCACTGTGAGGCGCAGATACGGATTCGCCGGCTACTCTGGGTACATAGCTGGGGTGCTGACTACTACTCTAGGTATAGGCAGCAGAACGGCGACTATCATCCGCTCTCTCTCATACATACCGCCTCATTGCCCCGCCTCGAATGGGACGCGAGCAGGGCAGCCTTACCCGACGAGACGAGACGAGACGAGGCCGATCGCAACAGCACATATGTATCTAGCAACCAGGACCTTGCCGCTGCTGCTGCTGTGAAATGAACCCCGCAAAAGCGTAGCCAGTAGCCAGTTCGCCGTTGTATGTAGCGTAGTGTACCTATTGTACTACGACTGTGCCGTCGATCAATTCAATGGCAACAACCCCGCACAGGACCGCACAGGGACCGCACAGGGACCACGATTGGACCCATGGATGGGCATGTAGGGGAAAACGAAGCCCAGCGGCCCAGCCCGACAACGGCGAACGAGAGGTCTCCGGACTTGGCGCCCGCACAAGCAATAATGGCTATTGGCGGCTCCGTGCGCGCATGGCATCGCCTAGGGCCGGCCGCGGGCGTGCTGCAGCCGCAAGTAGGTAGGCCAGAGCTACGGTACTCTACTCTACTCACCTATAGCCAGGCCACGGGGTGTCTGTTCCGTATGTAACTGCTGCTCCACTGTGCTCCAGAGTATGTACCGCGGACCGCAGTAGGGTGGTTAGCGTAGGTATTGTATGGTACATACAGTACTCTACAGCTCCAGCTCCAGCTCCCAGCGGCAATTAGTCACCTCAAAAAAACAATGACAACTTGGCAACTGATGTAGCAAGAAACATGCAGAATCCAATTGCATCCTAGTTTTCTGCAGCGCATACCACGATCCATCGTTCGATCCCTCCAATTACCGTATTCTCCACAGAGTGCCAGCCGTGATGTCCGCCCTTCGATACCTAAGTACCTACCCCACACCTAAAGGCTGAACCCGTGGGGTAGGAGCATTAGTAGAGTACACATCTTGCTGGTATGTAACACACTCCGTTTGACACTCTTTTCTCTTTTCTTTTTTGCTTCTAGCAGGTTGGCAGGTTGGCAGGTTGGCAGGTTGGCAGGTTGACAGGTTGGCAGGTTGCAAGTTGCAAGTTGCAAGTTGCAACTCCTCTACCGAACCCATCCACGGAATCTTGCTCATGCTGCTTCTCCTCACAGAAACGTTTGTCGAACGCACACACATACATACACACATACCTACTCCCGGGGTCATTTCCTTTTCCGTGTGGCCACTGGCCACTGGCAGAATCGATGTCCCACTCGCTCGTAGCGCACGATTTGTAAGTAACTTTTCTGGCATCCCCGTGGTGCCTATACTACCTGACTACTATATAGATAGTCCTATGAGTACGTTACTCTGTGATACTACATACCGTGACCTTACTCCAACTACATACCTTACTCCAGCTGCATACATACCCAGAGGCTAGCTCCCCCCACCAGCAGAAATTCCAAGCAGCCAGGCAGCGGGCAGTGGGCAGCGGACCGGGCCCGCTGCCCGCACACTCGACTGGCCGACTGGCCGACTGGCTGGCTGGATGCATGGAAGATTCCATCGGAAGCCAAGTTCCAAGATCCAACGACAGTTAACGACAGCCCCAACGACTCCTCAAAGCTGACTCCTTCAAAAGAACCGCGGCCAGTTTCGTTCCGCTTCGCACGCTCGCTCGCACACTCGCCCACCGGCCGTCATTTTGACTCCCGAGCACACCATCCATCCATCCATTCACGGGTGTTGGTGTATTGTACATACCGATATGTAAAAAGTTATGCAGAGTGCGTCCGTACTACGAGTCTACGACCATACCTACGGTAGTGGGTATGTGATGGATTTCGAACATCGCCCTGGAATTCATAGGTACCGCGGGGGATGTGGAGTACATACCGGTTCTCTGCGAGCCGCACCGCCGTCGCACCGGTTGCTGTTGCGAAGGTTATTCCTGTTTGGTTCTTGCTCCGTGTTCCAGACTGGAATTCCAGTTCGGAAGGTTCAAGGACTCAACGACTCAAGGGGAGAAGGAAGGAGCGGAAGAAAGAAGAAAGAAGATAAAGAAGGAGGAGACAAAAAGGAAAGGAAAGGACGACAGAAGTGACAGCAAGGCTGGCTGGAAGGAAGAAAAGAAACAGGCCTGACCCACAGCCAGTGAGCCACTGCGTTTCTTTCTTCCTTTTTCTACAGCAAAAGTGCAACCCGACGTCAACGACAACCTGTCCCAATCCCCGACTCCCCACGTGCTGTTGCTGTGTTGCTGTTCGGGGCAGGCAGGAGAAAAAGAAGCAGGTTGTCCACATTTGATGACTCGATGTTTGAGATCGCATTGCAGGCCGATATGTATGCGCCATGACCGTGACCACGACTGCACGCACGCAGTCTATGGCAACAAGCAATACCTACCTACTCTACATAACTTTCAGAAAACAAAAACAAACAGAGATGACGATGACGAGCTCGTCGTCGACAGAGCCACGGCCACGAGATTCTACCTGCCTGCAGAGCGCACATATTCTACAGGAGTGCAGCACCAAGAGCTGCCACCACAATCCGCACGCAGAGCACACGCAACACGTGCATGAACGGTTGAAATTTCTATCATATGTGCCCAAGTACAATACATAATTCTTACCCTGTGTACCGTACGGTATGCTGCATCCTCGTCGCTGCGGCCGGCCTTTCACCATTGGGGGGGAGGGGGAGTCTGGGATGGGGCGTCACATCGCACAACAGTAGCAGCAGCAGAATTTTTTTTCCACGAATGCGGGGAAAAAGACGCTTGAGATGAAAGCAAAGCGACATGTGAAACATGGCGAATGAGATGTTGGCTAGGTAGGTAGCCGCACGGAGGAGTCCGCACCAGAGATTGGGCTGTAACTTGCTTCTTCGTAGGTAGCCTGTAGGCCTTCTCCGAGGGTGTGTGATTCGTGCATACCTTGATACACGCTTCTTACTTACTACTTGGTTACATACACCATACACACAATGGACGGATGGACAGCCGTTCTTTTCTACAGACTCTCAGCCTTCTGCCGAGTACATACCGTATGATGGTATCTACCTAGGTTTGCTCCAGTACCTATGCGGCAGCGACGAAAAGCTCTCTGCCAACTCCTCAGAATTCGCGCATCCAAGCAAGCTACCAAAGCATCCAAGTACCCAAGTATCATAGTACCCAGGTGCCCATAGGCCATGGATCGTGGACCGTGCAGCGCTGTCCGTTCAGCCAGCCCGCGGAAACCCCACCAGGAGGAGGAGAAAGCACGCACGTACCCACCTATGTATCCACCTACCCGCCCGTTGCCCTCCCGTTGCCCCCTCCCCCCTCCCCACCCCATCAACTCGCGACTAGCTACCACAGGTACAATACATACCCATCGCATGCGCGATGCAGGAGCTTGTCGCGCGTCCGAGTAGGCAAAGGAAGGAAAGTCTTACATAGGAACCACAGTGTGGAGCCTGGAGTGGAGGGAGTGACGTTCGTGCTACACAGGGGTGGGGGGTTGGTTCGGCCCACCCCCCAACCACGCGGTTGAGTGGAGCCCGGCGGATTAAACGCCAGCCCGGGGCTGCACAGGCTCGTGGAGCTTGGAGGTGGTGGTGCTCGGCTGCTATGCGAGTAAGGCCTACTCTACTATACTCTAGTACTACAAGTGCCTGCCTATCATCACTTCGGTTCACTACCCCGCTGGCTAAAGGGATTGCATACATAGAGGGATGAGAGTATGCACTCTGCATATATATGCAGGGGACCGTCGACGTCGACGAACTTACATATCATGCATATGTACACTACCTTGTTTACGCCGGTCTTGTTGAGCCCGGACTAGACTGCAGATGCTACATATCATAGGTACATATATCACTGGTCGAGAAGTGCCATACTCTATGTACATACAAAGGTAGGATTTCTGCATGTCAACTGGGAGATGGCAGGCAGATAAGCCCGTACGTACCGTACATACACATGATACCGATACTCCAAGGTCGAGGCTTTTTACTCGTACACATGTAGAGTACATACATAGAGTAGAGTACGTGCCGTCCGCGAACAAAGCGTGCAAATAGGTACCGTATAGTCGTCACACCTGGAACCATTGACGCAGAGTGAGTACATACACATCTAGATACCGTAGAGTACTCACTCTACTCTACCCAGAGTAACAGGTAATATAGCATCAGGGGTTCGGACCGGCACGATTCGTCGAACACACCTATTAACAGGACGAGATTCTTCGGAAACCCCCTAGCCGATAACTAGCGATTATAATTGGGTCGATAGATACTCGATAGTTACTCTGTGTACTCGACCTAAACCCATCGCTGTAGAACTCCGAGGAAAAGCTCCAAAAATTCACAGATCCCAAGAAAAGGAGTGCATGCCAACTTCCAAGCATAGGCAGATCACTAGAGTACCTAGGAGGATAATTAGTCCGGCCGGGCCAGGCCAGCCGCACAGGTGTTTTTTTTGGTTTTTTGTGCTGGTGTCAGTGGTCTGTCTCGGAGGGATTAACCCTAACCTGCGTTCGGCGACACGGCTAGAGTCTGTATGTAGAGTAGGTACTCGGCTCTATTGGAGCACATGTTGTTCGATCGAGGTGTTCACGGCCTAGGTATTCTACAGACCACGGCTCCGCCATGTATAAATGTGGAATACTACCTAGGTATATAGGTAGTAGTAAGTCTCAAAGGCATATGTTATGTGGGTACCTTTACGTCCTAGGTAGCCAAGAGGATCACCCTTCCCCCTCCCCTGCCGTGCGTCTGAAGGGCGACGGGCTTCCTCACAACTTGATGTCCCCACCCCTCCCACCGGTGCGCCCTTTCGCGAGGCGTCTATATGGTTCCCCACCACCACCACCACCACCACCACCACTGGAGCAGTGCCCTTGCCATACCCTATCATAGGAGCTTCAGATGGATGGCCTACATACCGGGAAATCCTTGGGGTGGGTCTGGGTGGGTCTGGGTATGGCAGGAGCTCGTTACCAGGAACCTAATGTGGCTCAGCCTTGTAGGAACTGGGGGGTAGAGCCCGGGGGGACTGCCGCGGAGAAAGCCCACAGGTTCCAGGTGGATCGGAGATAGCAGAACCACATTTAGGTCGCCGGGAAAGTGGTGTCTGGGAAGCTGAACCATGTTGCGAGGTACGGTGGAGTACCTGGCCCGACCATCTATGTACGGTACATAGCTATGTATTCCGCACAAACCATATACATACTCCGGTAGAGTAGAATAGTAAAGAGACCATAGCCATCGGCATCAGCACCATTTCTATTCGCCCACTTGGAAGGCTCATCAAACCCACCCAACACAAGGTATCCCCGAAAATCGGCATCAGCATCAGCACTTCCATTCGCCGGTTGAATTTGGAAAAGCTCATCAAGCTCACCCAATAAAAGATATCCTCCGAAATCTGCACTTCCGAGGAGGAGAAAAGCCACGCCGAATTGACGACGTCTCGGAGAGACCGGAAGAAAGAAAGAAAGCAAGAAAGAAAAAAAACGCGTCGTCCGAGTGGGTTGTTGGCTTGTCTCGCATTGGGCCGCGAAGGTGGCCATCTCGGGATCAATGAGCCCTTTATGGACGGTCGAGCAATACCGTACGGTAGGTAGGTACATACGTTGGCTCGAATCCCAGCTCTAGATGTCCACCCCGTCGGATTTCAATAACAGCTGGGTCAAGATTGCCAGATTGAGAGTCCGAAGTACCTATATGTACCATAGTACACATCTAGGAGGGGAGGCCGGGCACCGTGCGCACGGGCCAGCGCTTAGGCAGAAGCCAATGGTGTAGAGTACCTGTGTACTCCAGAGTGCGTTGGTGATGTTTTGTGCTGGGGAGGGGGGGGGGAAGGTTGCAGTCGCCTGTTTGTTTAGTCGCGTGAGGTGCATTTCCAGTTAGTTAGTGGATGGTCTGTGCACGAGGTCGCAGTTCGTATGACGTTTCGTGTAACGGGCCATGTTCATCTTATCTAATCTCATCATCGAATTACGAAAACCCCCACACCGCTGACAGTGATTCTTCAACGACAGGCGTCCCCCCACGCATGCAACCCCCACGACACTTCGACTCGACAGTACGGTATGTGGGTATGTACTACCCCCGTGGCCTGCCATCGATGAGTTAATTGGGGGTCACTTCTCCTGAAGAAGGCGACATCCGATGCTGCTACTCTACGTAGTGTTTCGTGGCTGTTCGCTGTTATGGACCTACATACCCGAACGAACTCACCGGATCTTCCTGCCTGAAGCTGTACACTCCATTCGCCCTCCTCCCCCCCATCACCTGCATTTCGCCTTACCCCGCGCTACCAATTTCCCCAGGAGAGGTTACACATTTACACACGGCATGGTCCCCGCGAGATCGGCTGTGTCTGCGCCTATGGTGTAAAGTAGAATAGTACTCTGGGTAAGGGCGAAAGGATTAAAAAAAAAGCACGGTTCGGCGACTTCGGGATCCAGTCCGCTTGCATGGTTTCATCTCAACATACATACACACACAGAGAGACACCACACCCTCACGTCAACGGGTGATGACGAACGGAGATGCTGTTGACTGGACTGGCAATTGAAACCTGTCGATCATCATCCATCTCCGTCACCCGCCTTTTTGTCAGCGAGTCAACGGCGACCGACTGCTACTATAGATACAAAGTAGGTAGATATGGGGCGAAGGGATGTGATGGGTAGCTAATATTGGGTCGTTTATCTGTGCCTCCCGCCCGCCCAACCCCGTGGGCAATGGCTGACTGACTGGCTGGATGACTGGCCGGCGCTGGACGCATCAACTGGGTGGTATCATACATACTTTTTGTGCGACTAAAAGATGCAGACGGTATTCTGCCGTCGGATCCGATCCACAAAAGAAAGCAAGAGCACATTACTAGCCCGCCAACTATTCCAACTACCTCTCAACTCGGGTTGGGACAAGCACAAGCTGCACCGTGCAAAAAATTTCAACTTACCCGGGAGATCTGAGACTGGGGTACAGCTTCGATCTTCTCCCCCACTCGATGGAAAGTGGCATCAACGAGGCGGCGGTGGTGTTGTTTGGGAAACAGTGGGGTCTACTAGTACCGTCGTTAGTTACAAGCCACCACAACAACAAGCCCACGCTTACCCCACCAACCCATGTATTCGTACCTACCTGAATACTTTACCTATGCATCCTGCCAGAAAGATGGAGATGTACGGCCTGCCAGGAGGAAACGTACCTGGCGTATTCAGGAACGCCCGTGCGTTAGTTTCGGTGGTGGGGACGGGAATGAGGTTGTGCTGGTGACTCCTGAGTGAATGACAAGCTATGAAGAATTCGGTGTGAACCGTCGGGTTTTTACTCTGGCTCTATCGAAGTGAACACTTCCGAGGAGGCATGGAGGATCTCGGGGAAGGTACACGCATTCGATATCGAATTTTCCTACATACCTTGAACCGAGAGACCGAGTAACTGTTGTGGATATAAGGGCGGCAGCGCTCTCCAATAGCCAGTCCACCCAGGGGGAAGGGGGGAGGGCATCCATCCTTAGTATGTACCATACTTTAATATCAACATCCATGTCGGTCTGACACCCAGTCCCCGGTCCCAAAAAAAACGCTGAGATTGAGGGGCAGCATTGCTTTGCTTTGCGGACGGCGTATCTGCCTTTAAATGAACCGTTCGTTATCACATCCGAACAACCACCGCTCCTTACCCCTCTCCCCCGATGTTGATATCTCCAGCCGATGGATGAGCCCATATAGTGCCGTAGTTTTGACGATTCAGAATCGGCCATGCACCGTTAGGGATCCATCGACCGGCCGTTCCCTCCCTCGCTCCCTCCCTGCTTTGGCTGCCGCAGCTGACGCGTGAGAATACCGTCGTATATACATACAGGTAGGTACATGAATAAGAATGAATGCACCATATGTTTCCATCTGGAAACTTTCGCGGGAAAAAACAATACGGAGTGGGGCTGTCTCGCTTCTCCTGGTACCGAAATAACGGGCAAGGTATGGCCTCCTGATCCTGATCCTGATTCGCTTTTACCGCCAGCAGCGGCGGATGGGTTCTGTTCCGTCAACTTGGAATCAGTACCTACATAGGCAACGACCTACATACCCAGTCAACCCAACACCAGGTACATACAAAGGGTGCTTGCTTGGCTGCCGGATCTTGCTTACTTCAGACCCACGACCCATGGGTGATGGATTACCTACTACATACAACCGCTCTGCATGTGTTGGCAAAAAGCAGAAAAAATGAGTATCTATTCCACCTGAATTCCGCGCAGACGGACCAGGAAGAAGAAGAAAGAGAAGAAGAAGAGATAGACAATAAACCGCATCCCCTCCTCCTCCTCATTGCGAGATTCGTCACCAAGGCAGTGGTTGTATGTAGGGAGGGGACCGCGATGAATGGTCACAAGCAACAGATCGAGGCCAAAAAAGCAAAGATGCTACTGGTGAATGTGTGTGTGTGCGTGCGCGTCTGTGGGTGTCTATGGGTGTCTATGGGTGTGACTGATAACGTCGCCGGGACTGGTTTGCGACGGAGGCATTCTTCTGTGCTGTCTGCTGTCTGCTCAGTCTGTCAGCGTTGCTTCCAGCTGGCTGTCGACGACATATCATCATATCTGTTGGTACATCACTGGTCCGAAAGCATTGGATTGTGGATGGATGGATGGATGGGTGGATGGATGGATGGATGGATGGGTGGATGGATGGATGGATGATGCGTGTGGATCTATCACTGTATGTATGTACAACCGAACCGTGAAGATGGCCCCAATCCTACCTATGATCTCCGTATCACTTGACTACCGTATTGCTCGAGGTGTTGATCACCGGTGCACCGACACCGAGTGCGAGTGATGCCAGCGCAAACCGCCCAACTACCTACCTAGAGTCCTAGACCCATCGAGATCGAAGGGAGATTTGATTGTCCGTGCAAAAAAAAGAAGGCATGTGGACCGGACTGGTCTTACTACGGTTATGTACGTTGTATTAAACGCACCTACATATACCCTCGACATGATACATATGTACCTAAGTAAATGCCTAGTTGTTCGTCTACATACCTGTAGGTCGGAATAAATCTGCACCGTCCATGTCGACCATCGGATTCAATTGCAGAATGCACACAACGCAGTAGTAAATCTCTGGAGACTAACTATGCCTATCGGGATTGTTTTACCCAGGGTTGCATCTGATGCAATCTATGGACTCCTATCTTCGGCTTCAGCGGTCGGGAAGTGCGGGGGGAGAGGTGGGTCGGAGGGGGAGAGGATTTGGAGGGGGGATTTCTGTGTTACGTTTTACTGTTCCCAGAGTGCCTATGAAGAGAAAAAGAAAAAGTCATCTGGCCATGGATCTTGCAATATTTACACCACTAATAGGACAATACCTTACCTACAAGTAACTATTGGCTGACCATAGCGAGTAGGAAAGTAAGTAGGCTACCGTTTCCCAATGGAGCAAAGACATGCAGCTGTACATATGTACATATGTACCTTGTGCGTGGGAAACGTAACGGGCTGAGGAACGAACTGGGGGTCCTGGGTTAGGCCGTTTGATTCCTGGTCACGAACTCGGAACCCCTGATGATGGCGGGGCAGTGCCACAGTGGGTGGCGAGGAAGATCGGTCTGTCTAGAGCACCTACGACCCATCTGGTCCGGATCCCGAAGGTTTACCGTGATCACCTGATGGGTGGTGGTAATCTACGTGAAGGACCAGCAACATTGGAGGCAGTTGCCTAGCTTCTGAGCAAAATGATAGTTGTTGCGTAAGAGGGTACGCTAGTTTGATACGTCAGTACTACTATATACCGTTGTGTACCCGAAACCTATCAATCTGGGAGAGACTTGTGGCTGGTCTTCTATGGTATATTAGTAGTTTAAAGTATGTACTCTCGTTAGAGGTGTGCTCGGGTCAAACGGCTGCGGGCCGCTAAAGTTGACCAGTGAGATAGTTAACGGCGGCAGTCATTGGTGTCAGAGGAGACAAGCCTGGCCACGGATCGACGACTACGCAGCCAGCAATTACAACCTCAACACCAGTGCTCATCTTCATGTGTGTATGTACCTATCATACATACCCTCTCACCATCTCATCCATCTCGTAAGTGCGTCCACAGTTTGTCATAACAAACGGGCCACGTGCAATACAGTACACCGATCTCCGTGTACAGAAGCCTGTTTTTGAAACACCCAATGACTTCTCGCCAGCCGATGCATGATCGCCCCATTTCATCACTCATATCTGAGGGCCAATAGACTGGTACATATCAGGCAATAGTGGTTACCCCATCTGTTCGTCTTCCTGCCTGCCGTCCATGAATCCCGAATCCATGCATCATCAAATGTATAAAGTATCGGGTGATCGTCGATGATGCAGTCATACTCGCACAATCGTGTCGACCGGTTTGCCGTCTCGAGCCATGAGATGTAGCCAATCACTACAACTGGAAGTGAATATCCCTCGCCCGCTGCTCTCTCCTCGTTGTCGACTTCTCGTCCATCTGAACCGGAATGCTCAACTTGAGTTTTGACGAGCAATTACGCTATACATCGAGTATGTACATATGTAGAAGAAGTCGTGTCTACTCGAGGAAGCCCTCATTGAGAGAGAGAGAACATCAATTTATTGTCGCATGCAGCCTTACTAGACTATGGCGACTACCAACTTCCCAACCTTTCCTGCCAAAGAAAGCCCTCATTGTACATACATACATACATGCAAATTGGATTGGATTGGATTGGATTGGATGGGATGGGATGGGATTGGAGTGGACTGAACAGGGGGACTGGAGTCTGGGTCGGTGATTTGGTGATTTGGTGATTTGGTGAAGTACATATGCGGATCGTTGGAGGCGGGATATGGGAGGAGGTGGGAAGAGGGGGGACATGTAAATAAGAAGTAAGTATGTATGTAAGTAATGGATATGCCGTGCGGTTAGAACTTAGAACTTGGGGATTGTCGTTCCGAATAGTAAATGCTAGTATTTGACCAGGTCACCAAGGAAGTTCGTGTGAAATCGAAGGTGTAAAATCGAAGGTGTAAAATCGAAGGTGCTGGCGGGGCTCTGGGGAATACCTTCTCTACACAGGTAGGTATTATACCAATGGCCAGAACACCTAGGCCGGATACCTACCATAACTACCGTACTGCTGGCGAACCGCCGAAAAAACATCTTCATCGAATCACCGTAAAGTCTAGTTACTTACTTACCTAATGTACTCCAGTGGAATAGGTACCGCTAGGTATGACTCGGCCAGTCGGAGGCTGGCCACTTCCCGTCTTTTCTCGCCTCGTCTGGTTTCGTTTCGTTTCGTGCTTTTCGTGCAACGTTAAGCTGAGAACGCGGGTGATACTTCATGCAGTACTGAGCCTGTCGGGACTCGGCATGGCCATGGAGCGCCGGCTGTACTCGGTCGTAGTTAACCAACCTCGAGCTCCGATAATGCCCCACCACCTTCAGACGCATGGTCATTACGATAGCCGGTATGTAGCAGGTGTCTTCCATGCCGGCATCTAGAAACGCGCAATTGTACATGTATAGCCGCGGGAAGAGGGATCCACTCTACTCTAGCTGGAGGGCGTATGCATTCCCAACTATACGTCCATCGCGGCAGGTGGGAGATAATCCGCTTAGATAGATACTGGTGTTTGCATCGATCCATCCCACCTGCAGGCATAATAATCCGAGGCATTGTTTCGCTAGTGCATGGTGGGGTGCATTTCGACAGCCGAGGCACGCGGGGCAGGTTTTGCGGGTGCGTGTATGCTCGTACAACGGCCGCGCCGGCTACGGGCTGCGATTGCGATGCCATGGTGAGGACAATCGCAATACAGTGCGGAGTTGGGACCCCGCTAGAAGGGAGAGGAGCGGATGGGGGATCTGCGTATGTATAAGCTGCCCGTCCGACCCGTGCCAGGTCGGTTGAAGTGGTGCAAGTCCGTAACCACGTCCCCTTCATCCTCCCCACACATCATATCGCTCCAGACGTACCGTCGCCGGACCATCTCCCCAAACCCCAGGTTCAGATACGCTCGCCAATTGCAGGAAATAGAAACAGAACGGAACGCACACAGGCACGATGACTATCCAGGAGTGGACCGCAAAGGTGTGTTCGTACGTTCGTTGGGATCGCCAGCTGGCTAGCTAGGTGCGGCGCGACTGACGTGTGTGTGGCGGGGAACGGATAGATCAAGAATAAGGACCTGTTCATCTCGTCCGCCTTCATCGATGGGGGATGGGTATCCGCGCAGGGCGGGGCAACGTTCGATGTTTATGGTCTGTCCCCGCTGTGTCCAGTGTCCATATCTCTGGTTGTGTATGTATGTGAGCTGATGAGTGGTGACGTATGTAGAACCATCGACTGAGGAGGTCCTTGGAAAGGTCGCCAATCTTAACCGCGACGACATCAAGCGGGCAATCGTGAGTGCGGACGCGGCGCAACGGGAGTTCTACAAGACCTCCACGGCTGCGGGGCGGAGTCTCCTCCTCCGGAAATGGAACGATGCGATTCTTGCCAATGCCGATGACTGTGAGTTTCAAATGAGATGGAGTGGTTTTTTCTGGCGCCAGGATTGACGGGATGGATGAATATAGTGGCCACAATATTATGTCTCGAAAACGGCAAGACCTTCCTTGAAGCCAAAGGCGAGATCACATACGCCGCCAGCTTCGTCTCCTGGTTCTCGGAGGAGGCCACACGCGCTTACGGCGAGACCATTCCCTCATCCTACGCCAACACCACCGTCCTCACGCTCAAGCAGCCCGTCGGCACGTGCGCCATCATCACACCATGGAACTTCCCAGCCGCCATGATCACGCGCAAAGTTGCGCCTGCTCTAGCAGTCGGCTGTTCGGTCGTCATCAAGCCTCCGTCCGAGACCCCGTTCACCTGTCTTGCGCTCACGAAGCTGGCCGTCGACGTGGGCATCCCCGCCGGGGTCATCCAGGTGGTCCCTACGAAGGACCGGGAAGCGGCGACGGAGCTCGCGACGAACCCGTTGATCCGGAAGCTTAGCTTCACGGGGTCCACCGGCGTCGGAAAGATGCTCACGAAACTGGCCGCGGGCACGATGAAGAAAGTTAGCATGGAGCTCGGTGGCAACGCGCCGTTCATCGTCTTTGAAGATGCCGATTTGGATCTTGCCGCTGAAGCGGCCATGTTCTGCAAATTCCGGTGTTCCGGTCAAACTTGCGTCTGGTTTGCCACCCCCACCCCCACACGCATCCCCACTATCAATCCTCCCCCGCTAATGACCCCACCACAGTGCGAACCGTCTCTTGGTGCACAAATCCATCGCACCGGCGTTCACCGCCAAACTGGTCAAGCTAGTCAACGCGCTCAAGCTCGGCAGCGGCATGAACCCTTCCACAACCATCGGGCCACTCGTGAACCGGTCGGGCGTGACCAAAGTCGCCAAGCACATCCGAGACGCCGTCGCCAAAGGCGCCAAGATCGAAGCCGGCGGCAAGGAACCTTCGGGCCCCGGCTTCTTCCACGAGCCCACGGTGCTCTCCGGCGTTACCGCCGATGCGCTCGTCGCCATTGACGAGACGTTCGGCCCGCTCGCGCCCATCTTCGAGTTCGAGTCCGAAGACGAGGCGGTGACCATGGCTAATGCGACAGAGTTTGGGTTGGCTGGGTACTTCTTTTCCCGCGATATCGGCCGCGTGCTGAGAGTCGCTGCGGCTCTGGAGTGCGGCATGGTCGGCATCAATACCGGGAAGATCTCGGCGGCCGAGGCCCCGTTCGGTGGCATCAAGGAGAGTGGCGTCGGCCGCGAAGGAAGTCTGTACGGTATGGCTGAGTACCAGATTATCAAGAGCGTCACTATCGGGAATACGCATCTTTAGGCATGTGTATGTTTTGTCTTTTTGGTTTTTTTTGTATAATTATGAGATCTACGAATGAACGCTGGTTTTGGATGCGCGTTCGCATATGTACTCACTCGATGTGACGTTTATGCACGGGGTTTGGAGGGCAACGCTACGTAGCTTTGACAGCTATCGGCTAGGGACAGCTAACATATGTACTCCACATACATACATCGCTGGGGCCATCTCGATTCTCGAGACCACCGTGTTCCTGGTGATGGGGACCGTGGGGTTGGGTGGGGTTCAGTGTGGGGTACATACATCCACGGCTATCTACATAGAGCCGGCCGATCATGTACCATCACTCCGGTCATTATATTTAACCGGATTCCTGACCGTGTGGGTACGTGTTCGGAAAACAACTGGGACCGCAGTAGTGGCAACAAGCTGTCGGCACTTCAAGTCTTCACCCATCGTAGCCGGTTGTCTGGGGCGAAGATCCCCCGCTAAAATCCGCTAGAAGGGAGCGACAGACAAGATCGTAGGTATGCTTCCTCGGGCGGCGTGGTTGTATTGGATGGAACAGTATTGTTGGGTGGAGCTACGTCAATGGTTATAACTCCAGAGATAATCATATATCCGTATTCGCCATGGAATTGGATTATGAGATGGATATAACCAGCCATGTGTGGACTGTGGACTTTAGAAAGTGAGTTGAGCCGTTGACGCTGATTCATGTTCACTCTCGGTGCACCTCACATGACGCCCACACACAATTCAACGATATGATGCCATTCGAAGAAGCTAAAGTTCGGCTGGTTGGCTCGGTGCTGTCGGAAGTGGTTAAAGAGAAGAGCGAATAAATCGCGTACATACTGTCTCTGCAAGAACAAAAGAGCGAGAGCCGTGTATGGTGAGGTACTCTACATCGGCGGCGGTGACGGCGGCGGGATCTCGAAATCACGACGCTTGGAACATCGGCACTATATATGGTGAGCGGATTAATAGGTAAATTAGTTGCATGAAAAAAACCTTACCTTATGATGATGATCCGACATTCTTCCAACTTCAATCGCAGCTCGAGGCTCTACTGCATGCAGGTGATTAGCCTGAGCTTAACCCTACTTCCGTTACACACATCAATCGTAGGTACAATCATCTCTGGTCTACAGCAGACTTATTTTCTCCTGCGTCGAAACGAAAGGGTGCAGGTCGGGAAGGGTGGAAGTCCATACGGTAGAGAAAATGCTAGTATCGGGTGGTATGTACATAAAAGGCGCCGTGGACTCAGGTCAGCGTCCTCATTACTCTGAAGCAGCTCTTGGAAGCCGCGCCAAAGTTTCATGCAGAGTGAGGATACACATTCGTTGGTCGAAACGAATGGGAGCTTCAGAACTCACCACCGCAGCGAGTGACTGAGAATGATTGCTTTACGTGCAGATCACGTGTTGGTTGATTGTAAATACACAAACACTAATCCCATTGACTTTTATCTCACTCAGCGATCGACAATAAAGTGTTTCGGCGCCGGTTAGGTTAATCGGGTGCATTGTTGCTCGCGTGTCTGCAGCAGGCTGCTGTGGCCATTGCGATTGGCATGAAGCACCCCAGCCGAGTTACCTTCGAGCACAGGACTCACTAAAAGTGTGAAGTAGCTTTAACACGCAACCACCCACCCCCACCTAACGCCATCATCACCACCTCCATCTCCATTACTCTACCGCAAACCAAAATTGCCACATGTCGTCTTCCAACAGCAGTAGCATTACTCCTCCACCATCGCTAGACCAGCTATCCGACGCGCAACGGCAGGCGCTGGAACAAGTCACCTCGATAACAGCCCAAGAGCCGACACAAGCTATCCCCTTACTACACCTCTCGCAATGGAACGCCCAGGTAAGCAGCCTCTCCTTCCCGCCCCTTTCCTTCTCGAGTATTGATCTCCTTGCTCCTAGATCGCAATATCCCGGTTTTTCGACGGTGAGACCGCCGACTCTGTTGCGGAAGCTCTTCAAGCCGAAGAGTACGCTCGCGCACAAGCCGCACCTCCGCCGCCGCCGCTACAAACACCCACCGCCGTCCCCCGACGCATCAACACGGCAGTCCTTTCTCCTGCACCTCGGATAGTCCCACAACGCGATGCGGCCGCGCGACGGCCACCGTTCCTGATTTCAATACTCCTCTTCCCTTTCTCGCTGGTGTGGCGGATCGCAAATGGAACGATTGGCCTTATCTACCTCATTTTTCCGTTCCTACCGCGTTTCCGCGCGCTCCAACAGACACCGACGCCTACAACGAAGCGTTCGCTAAACCCGCGAGACACGGCGGCGCGCTTCATTCGCTCGTTCGAAGAGGAATATGGTTCCACATCTGGCCTTACCTGGTTCGATGGCGGCTACGCGCAGGCACTGGATCTCGCTAAGAAGGAGCTCCGATTCCTGCTGGTAGTACTGCAAAGCGACGAACACGACGACACGTCCGCATTCAATCGGCACACATTGACGTCCCCCGAAGTGGTTTCGTTCGTCAAGACGCACAACATCATCCTCTGGGGCGGATCCGTGCAGGAGAGCGAGGGCTTCCAAGTAGCCACCGCACTGGGCTGCACTAAGTTCCCCTTCGTCGCGCTGATCACACACGCACCCAACACTCCGCCCAGCGCCAGCTCGCAGGGCATGAGCGTGGTTTCGCGCGTTGCCGGCGTCGTCACCCCCGCCGCCTTCACCCAGAAGCTCCTAAACGCCCTCAACACCCACTCCCCCGCGCTCGAACGCATCCGCGCTCAACGTGCCGTACAGGCTGCGGATCGCCAGATCCGCGATATGCAGAACAGCGCGTACGAAGCTTCGCTAGCGCGTGATCGGCAGCGGGCACGTGAGCGCAGGGAAGCGGAGGAGGCGGCTCGTCGTGCACAAGAGCAAGAGGAGCGTCGGGTTGTCGCGGCCACTACGCTTGCCAGGAATCAAGAGCAATGGCGAAAGTGGCGCGCCTCGAATATGCCGCCGGAGCCCAAGGAGGGTGCTGTTGCTAGAGTATCCATCCGCACCACGGACGGAGAGCGTGTGGTGCGCCGTTTCGAGAAGACCACGACTATGGAGGAGATCTATGCATTTGTTGATTGCTTGGGCGTGGAGTGTGAAGGAGGGGAGGCGAAGCCTGTCGACTACGAGCATGAGTACTCTTTCCGCCTTGTCAGCCCCATGCCTCGGAAGGTGTTCCTGCCCGACGGGACGACGGTGGGGCAAGAGCTTTGGCCGAATGGGAACCTGGTGGTCGAGAGCCTGGTGGATGATGATGAGGACGACGAGGAGTGATTCCGAGTGCTTTAGTTTTCAACTTTTCATTCTCGGTTTCATTGCGGTCTTTTCCTTCCCGTAGAAGTGGAGCGGGCGCGGTTGTGTCCTGCTTTTCTAGCGGGCCATGTTTTGGGTTGGGCTCCCTCTTGCACAATAATTTCATTTGAATTTAGTATAATGCCTTGCGCCGTAGTAGATGAACGGAATTATGTATCATTAGAGCTCATCCAATGCGTGACGCTGTAGGCTTTAGCCTATGCCTCCAACCGCTGCAATTGTGACTTGACCTATTGTCACTGCCCCGCACTCGCCCCTTATCGTTCACGTAACCTTCGTACATACGGCAACGACGACTATTCCTTCGCACGATAGGATGGATGTACAGTAGCAGAAGAACAGTGGCTGTCGCCCTCCGCTTCATGTCAAACAATGGACTCGTTCACTCCGTCATATCTCAGGCACACACGACAGCATTGCGCTCGACTCTGATGATGGCATTGACCGAACGAATGGAAACTAGTAGAGATCACAACTGTAATACACGTAGGTTAGGTACTACGCTAACCGACAACAGAGGTAGCAGAGTTGAAGCACAACAAATGTGGATGGGATGTCTAGCAAGACCAATGCCTGCCAAGTTGCCATTCACTTCTCGCCCTTTCGTCTCTACGGTATCCTCGGCCAGACTTTTCCATCATCTTTTCGAAGTAGCTACCCTCGAAGTATATAGCTATCGATAAACGAACGAGCAGGTAGATATGATATCTGCAATCACTGGCACCGTGCTCACTCTGTGCTCACTCGGTGTCGCTCAGATTCTAGGATCGACGTGAGGTGTGAGATGGCAGGATTCCGACTCGGCATGATCACGGTGCATGGTAATTGACCACTGCGACTACCTACGTCTGTGGATCTATAGAGCTAATCCAAGTGCAAGACTGAGTTCCGTGCGTCTAGTATGTATTGTACATATGCGGTGCCTCGGCGGAAGAGACAATGTGCGCCCACTCCTGAGTCTCAACGAACGTTTACGAGTGCCTGAGGTGTCCTCCGGTGCCCAAGGTATCCTCCGGACTGCGGAGCTATCGGACGTCTAGATTTGACAGCTCTTCCCTGGCAAAGTCTACAATCACGGCGAGTTCCTGGTTACGTGGTTAGGAACGGATAATCCTGTAGTACTCCGGACAGGAGCAGGGGCTGGCCACGCGATCTCACGCGGCACGCGGCGAGTGATAAAATAATAACCCGTTCCGAACCGTGGTTTAAATCGCGGCCCCCAAAAACAAAACAAAAACCTTCACCACCCCCGGTGGGGTGGCTTGGAAACCCCGATAGATGGAACACTGTCCATGCTAACTCCGCCGGGTGCGTGACCACTAGGCCACGCGGGTTTTTTCCGTACAGGAAGACTGTTGATTCCGTTAATAACCACGTCGCGCCAACATGAGCAACAGGCTTATCGACCACGCCAGGTGTGTCCACCCCCACTGCCCAAGTTCGGCCCGATGTGAGTTACCTACGGCCAGAATACACCGCCATTGTCTCGACTCTCACTTCTGGACACAGGGGGCGAGTGCTGATATGTGAACTGCTTGAGAATACGATCTTCTACCATATACTCGAACCAAACACTTGATGTGTATCCTTCTCCATATCTACTGCTCAACTAACGCGTAGGCCCGCAAGAGAGAGAGAGAGAGAGAGAGAGAGAGAGAGAGCGCATCAATTTATTGTCGCATGCGGTCTTTAATAGACTATGGCAACCACCAAGCGTAGACCCACAATACATATAAGAAATATTCCGGATCATAGTTATTCGAGTGACATGTCATGACCACGCACGTGCAAGCCAAGCCAAACTTGCCCCGCTACTTGGTTAGTTATCGCGAGCCCGGGGGGTGTGGCGAGGCGGCGGGAGGGGCATATGACGCTATAGGTATCACGAACATCAGAGTCGCGCCTCACCCACACCGCCGCCGCCACCGATCCCGATCCCGAAGGCACCTTTTGCCAGCCCGCGCCGCACACGACATGCACGAGATAGTCACGCTCCAGCTGGGTCACCAGGCCAACTACGTCGGGACGCACTTCTGGAACACGCAGGTATGCGGCGCACACGAGCACACATCTTTGGCATGTTGTGCTGGGGCACGGGGTAGCTGACGGCGCGTTAGGAATCGTATTTCACCTACGGCGACGATGAGGGGCCGAGCCCCATCAACCACGATGTGCACTTCCGCTCCGGCCTCGGCGCCGACGGCACAGAGACGTTTATGCCGCGCGCACTGATCTACGACTTGAAGGGTTGAGCCACCAACCGTGATCGAGTGGGTAGGTGCGGGTAAGGAAGAGCTGGGCTGATGTGTGGTGACTGCTACGCCATGGGGAATAGGCGGCTTCGGTACCTTGAGGAAGATCAATGCTCTCTACGAGGTTGGGGAGGCGGCCGGTAATCCACCGAAGGGGTCTTGGTACGGTGCTCTTCTGCTCCACTGGATATCACTCTGCTTTTTGACGTGATGACGGTTTGTCTGATTTTCCGGGTGCTTGCTGGCGTGAAGGGATCATGAGACCACTACACAACGGCAGGAGCAGATCGAGGCTATCCAGTACCAGAAGGATCTCGAAGCAGTAAGGATGCCTGTCCTGTCCTGTCTGTAGTCGTCTTAATACCAAGCTTATCGGCAATCTGTGTTCTGCATAGGGAGTTTTCCCGCCTGCCGCGCTGACCACAGATGCGGTGCGATACTGGAGCGATTACAATCGAGTGTACTACCACCCCAGATCATCGGTCCAGATCAATGAGTACGAACTGAACTCGGGGATCCAACCGTTCGAAGGATACGGACTGGGGCAAGAGCTGTTCAAAGACTTGAACCGTGAACATGATATCATTGACCGTGACTTCCGGCTGTTCGCGGAAGAGTGCGATCAGATGCAAGGGATACAGCTCTTGACCTCTACAGATGATGCCTGGGCCGGCTTCGCTGGAGAATATCTCGCCGAGCTCCGAGATGAGTACGGCAAGGTCGGCATTTGCACATGGGGACTGGAGAGAACGGACCGGGTTGTCAGAGTGAGTCCTAGTGGTGCTGTGCATATCTTCTGGCCAGCCAGCCTCCTTCTTTTTTTTTCTTTGCCTTCTTCGTCTTCGCCCTTCACTCTGCTATTGCAGTCGAAGTATAGGGGAGCAAATCAAGCTCCCGACTTCCGGGACATCCGGTGGGATAACTGCCAGTTTATATTACCTCTCGCCACACTGCATAGTGGCTATTTTTGTTATATTATCGCACACAGTTGAGCTCGTCAGTCATAGTGATAGCAGAACTGACGTGGATACTGGGGGTGTGATCGACACAGGACAAACAAGTCACCCGAACGATTGCGCTCGCGATGGCCTTGTCGAACATTGCGTCGCTTTCATCCGTATACATCCCGTTATTGAACCCACCTCTGCCCAGTGCGCTTCCAGGCTATCTGAGTGTCGATCGGACTTCGGAATGGCATACGAGCGCTCTGCTCTCTGCCGCGATGGAGACTAGCACGCTTCCCACACGGCTGCACGACGGTGCTGGCAGGCTAGGGAGAATGGACGACTTGGCGTCTTTCCTGAACGTCAATGGAGGCCAGAAGATTGCGATGCTGTCCATGTTCGTTAGCGGGCCCGAAGAATCCCCCAACGCCAACGATGGCTCGTATGACGATGGGCGTGTCCCGCACCCTCCGAGATTGGAAATGATCAAAAAGGCTGGCAGAATCAATTGCTCGTGGGGACAGCAGGAGACTAAATCGTGGAGAACTGTAAAGGAGGACCATGTCTTTGCCGAAGCGAATGTTGCTAGAGGCTTCGATGATGACGATCCGGAAGAACCGGTGCAACCGGAGCGCACCGGAGATCGACACGAACCTATTATTAGCAGGTGGGGGCACCCCGGCAAGATCACGTTGTCGGCACACCCACAAACTCGCACCGAGAGTGGGAGGCTGGGTTGAGGCTGCGGGATTTTTGTCCTACCGCCTCACTCACCACTGCCGACGTCGCTCGCTATCCCCACTTTTTTCTTCGTGGCTCGGTTGCAGTGCTAATTCGTATTATCTGTGGCACAGCATCACCAGCCCGCTGGCCTTCCCACTGGTCGACAGCTTCCCGTCGATCTTCCCTGTCGCACCAGCCACAACAGCGCACGGCAATACACACGCAGCGATCCACACACGCCTAGCCTCGAGCTCCGCCGTGATTGCAAGAGTCAAGGGTGTCAGGGAGGTCGTGGGATTCCGTGTCGGCGTCGAAGAGAGGGAGGTGCTCATGAACGATCTGGACGAGATTGTGGACGGATTCGCCCACGGTTGGATGAGTGATGATGATGATGATGAGGATTGATCTGTATGTACATAATGTAACTTACATAACGGTCCGCTAACGAATTAAACCGTTTGTCGGGCATCTACTTGCATGACGAGCCCCGTGCTTCACTTTTCTTTACAATCCGGGGCCCTGCACCGACGAAAGGACGACCGATGGCCTTAGGCGTAATATGCGTGGCGGCGTCTGTATAGAGTTACCTACTGCGTCTGAGGCGTGTACTCCACATATCTTACTTGTGCGTACCTGACGCTGCCGTGCTTAGCGGGCCTTCCGTATCCATTCCATCGTGGCGTTTTAAGCTATTTACCCAGCCCGCCGCCTAGCTCCAGTGCTCCACCGCCTAGAGTAGCTTCTACCATCACCGCCAAACAACTTCGAGACCTTCTCTCTACCCCACCTTCCCATCTCTCCGCCACACAGTCCACCATAGCCCCAAGATCTCCCGATGCATTGGGGAGGTCGGAATCGACAGGACCGGCCGACACGTCCCTGATGGGAGCTGGCGGAAGCTGTGATTGCTACACGCTGTCTCCCGCTGTCTCCCGCTGTCTCCCACCAGGACTGTCTGGCGGCAGTGACTGCAACGCTGCTGCTCGGGAAGGGATGGTTTATTGCCACCATGTGTCAGGCATTGAAAAGCGGCATTTTCTCCTCGGATCCTTACTCCCACTACATGGCGTCGACGGCCTGGAGTCTATTCCTGCATCATAGACCCTTGACTTTGAATTCGACTGCGCGGGCACTGGGAATCGCTGAATCCCGACATCCTACTGCCTACGTATAGATCCCCGGAAAGCCTCGGACCCCTCCAGTCAGGCCCCGACCTCGCAAGCTTTGTCTCCGAGTCCGTCCCGGAGCGGGCCGTATCCAATTCACTCTTTACGCGGCTGGCGGGGGTAACTGCATTGGGTCGTCGTCCAAAGCTCAATCCGGAGCTGATGGTATTCGTTTCATGCTTGAGAGCTTTGGTTGGAACTCAATCCAACCCGCCCGTCAATGAGTGTTTGATTGAAGAGCTTGCGTTTCTAGTGGACGGATTCGAATTTCGAATTTCGGGCTGAGGATTGGGGATTGGTCGGTGGTTTTGCTTTCTCCGTTTCGGTGGTTTTGCTGGTTTTCAATTAGGTATGATACCTAAATAACCGGACAATGGAATTGTACACCGCAGTGTGTATCATTACATACAGGAACCGAAATGGGGCTCTCAGCCACGGTCACGGTCAATTCCCCGAGATGTGATACCTATACATACCGGTAGGCATGTGCTCGTGCAAAGACATACCGTACTATGTACTGAAAACCCCTTGTGACCTTGTCCGTGCGGTCCCCGCAAATACATACATCGCGAACATCAATTCCGCCGCATGAGACTCACTGCCTCATAGTGCTGCAGGATCGAAGCGGGGACGAAAGCTTGTACGGGAGAGCCATGTACCTACGGCTAAGGGCCGGTAAACCGGGCCACATTTACATATACCTCTGGCGGGGCCACACCACACGCTCGCCAACACACACACCGAGTGCGGCGTCATAGGATCATAGGGAGCATGATAGGTACCGTAACGGCTTAACCAACCATCCATCTGCCATCTACCATCCATGACATCCGGATGCAGGGTTGGGATATACCTAGTTAAATATGGTGTCTTTTCGGTGCTCCGATATGGTATGAGCTCCTCCACAGCGTGTCGGGAGAGCATGGTACCTACCTACCTACCTATTTACCTCCCCATGTATGTATCTAGGTACCTAGATATGCGTCGGGTATCCATGATATGCCCACCGGTGGGTACATAGGTAGGTATGTACTATGATAGCGTTATCGACGTTGGCAGAATGTCCACAACAAGAAGCCGAAGCTTCAAGCGGGAAGTCATGGGCCATGCTGCCATGGTGACATGGTGACATGGAACAACTTTCCGGATTGCCCTTGTCCTTGCCCTTGTCCAACGCTTTGCCAATGTCCATGGCTGCCGGGGTTGGGGGATTCAGATAACAGCACCGGAGAGCGATAGATATGTAGACAGATAGATATCCCCAGTGGCAGCATGCCGTGCTGCAAATTGGGCTTGCTCGCCTTTGGCCTACCCAGGTACACATGTGGGGCGGCCGGTTCGTGGGGCACTAGGTACTAGATCTAATGCTCTTGTCGGTGTGATTATGTTATCGGGAGTAAAATACGGTAGGGAGTAGGTACTTCTCAGGTATGTACGGTATGTACGGTATGTACCTACCTCTTGCTTATCCACAGAGAGCATGTGAAAGTGAAGCTTTTTTTCTTTCTCTTTTTCTCCGGATTCCCCTGCGTATGTAAAGGATGCAAGAATCATGTAGATGGCTTCGCTCGATGAAACGGTCGTGTGCATATTTTTCTCTTCTCTTCCTTTTTTTCCTTTTGTTCGTCCTCTGTGGCGGCGAGAAAAGCGGCTCCCCCTTTTTACCGCTTTTCCCGTGGGCGATGAGCATGATGATGATGACGGTGCCTGTTACTCTACTCTGGTTACTGCCGATGAATTGTTAGTTAGTCAAGTACTTTGTTACCGCAGTTTTGCGGTTCGGGTGCAGCCTCGCCTGCAGTGGGATATCAGCACTAACCCACTTGTGAGCCGCTCTCCCCTCTCGACACTGTACTGTGCGGGGGGGAGGGTGGTCTTTTCCTCTCTGGCAATCGTGACGAGAGCCGTCACTGGTGCGTAAAAACGGTTGCGGATATCTACTATTGTCCGTATCCGTGTCCCTCTCTCTCCTTTTTCCGTCCGCAACTCCCGGAAAAGGGATGGCTGGCCGGCTGTCTGGCTGTCTGGCTGGGTGGCCGATTGCGGAGAATTCTCCTGCGAGGATGGACTTTCGTTGCTCTTCTTTTCTTCTTTTCTTTGCGACACTGACACTACGATTGTCTCTCGCATGCTGCCTGCTCTATTCAGGTACCAGTACCTATAGTACAGCCTCGTGCCGTAGTTAGTCAGGTACATAAGTAAGAAGTACCTATTTGCGGTGCGGCTGAAGTCGAAGGGATGTATTTGGTTCCTGACAGGATGTAACTATTTGGTTCCTGACTCGATGTATCTGGTTCCTGACGTGAAGGTACATCTTTAGGTAAGTACTGTACATAGCTATTCCAGAATCCGCCACTCCACTCAGGCCTCCCAGATACGGTATGTAGTAGGGCTGAGCGCTCTCGCACCCGGCAACACCAGCCCGATTGCTACTGCCATTCCGGGCATCTATGTACCCAAGTGGGGAGTCAATTAGTAATAAGTATGAAAGTAGTTACTTGGGTAGATACCTCACTCCGAGTGGAGTGTTGCTTGGTGGAGTGGGGTGGCTCGTGCTCGCGTGTAGTTAGAGGTACCGGATTCACTCGGATACCTAGCGGCGATTCGAGAGCCTTTCCTCGCTTTGGGGCTCAACCAACGGAATGGGCCGATGCCGGGGGACCGTTCGTTACTGGCCGGCTCCTTGTCCGTTTGTTGCTTCCTTCTGGAACTCATGCTGTTGGTATGTTCGTGGACATCAACCGCGCGCTGGTGCTGGATGCATATTGTATGCGCCGCAACAACAACAATAACAACAACGACGTCAGCAACAACGGATGACAATGGGTACATACCGGGGATGGCGTCGGTACATGGCGGAGTGGTCATCGATACATATTCTACTCTGCAGCGCCAAAGTGCCCAGCGCAGTCCGCAGTGTCCACACCACAAAAGTTAGGTACGCATGAAACATGCAGATTGGGCTAAGCTATCTGGGAACGGGAGACGCGGGAACGAGGAGGAAGAGCCAGAAGGAAGCTGTCGGCAAGGCGTGGATGCTGCTGATCCCCCTGCGCCCCTCCATCCATCCCACCACGATGCTTAGTCGAGGATGATCGGTCACCCACCCCAAATCGGGCAACAGTGTTTTGCTGGGGCCCACATCTAAGCATGTTTTGTGGTGCTATCCGAGGAGAGAAAAAACCTGAGCGAGCATGCTGAGCACATACGGGTGCGAAGGGGGATATAAACTCGGCTGCCCATCCCACTCTTCCTCTTCTTCTGTTACTCTGCACCAATCCTACCTTCATTCGCTTCAAGGGGATTCCGTCTTTCACAACAACCTTCGTTGAATAATATATCCTGATACCACTCACCTGCAATCATTCGCTTGGCTGGTGCTGTTGGACATATCTACATACTATTTCTCGGTAGGTCTTCATCTTCTCTCCAGCTGTGGCGTGATGGATCCGTGGCTAACATCTCCTCAGGATATATAACATAAAAAGGAAAATATCAGACCCTTCATAGCAAACATGAAGAACTCATTCGCTGCCATCCTGTCCCTCGCCCTGGCGAGCGTGGCTGTCGCTGAGGCCGGTGACTACGGTAACTACGACTACACCCCCGAGGCTCCGGTTTACACAACCGAGAAGCCGTCGTACAACACTCCGGTGTACACGCCTGAGGAGCCCGAGTACACCAAGCCTGCGTACACCAAGCCAGCATACACTAGCCCGGCCTACACTCCCGAGGAGCCCGAGTACACCAAGCCGGCGTACACTCCTGAAGAGCCCGAGTACACCAAGCCTGCGTACACCAAGCCGGCATACACCAGCCCGGCCTACACTCCCGAGGAGCCCGAGTACACCAAGCCGGCGTACACTCCTGAGGAGCCCGAGTACACCAAGCCGTCTTATACCAAGCCGGCGTACTCCATCCCGGCGTACACGCCCGAGGAGCCCGAGTACACCAAGCCGTCTTACACCAAGCCGGCCTACACTACCCCGGCCTACACTCCTGAGGAGCCCGAGTACACCAAGCCGTCTTACACCAAGCCGGCGTACTCCATTCCGGCGTACACCCCCGAGGAGCCCGAGTACACCAAGCCATCGTACACAAAGCCGTCGTACACCACCCCGGCTTACACTCCCGAGGAGCCCGAGTACACCAAGCCTGCGTACACTCCCGAAGAGCCCGAGTACACCAAGCCGTCGTACACCAAGCCCTCGCACACCAAGCCGGCGTACACCACCCCGGCTTACACCCCCGAGGAGCCAGAGTACACCAAACCTTCGCACACCAAGCCGGCTTACACCACCCCGGCCTACACTCCCGAGGAGCCCGAGTACACCAAGCCGTCATACACCCCCGAGGAGCCCGAGTACACCAAGCCGTCTCACACCAAGCCGGCGTACACCACGCCGGTGTACACCACCGAGACTCCCGTGTACCCCACTTACACCACCACCTACGAGACCTGTATCACGTTCCCGACCACCTACAGCTCGGACAGCACCACCTACACCACCTACACCAGCACCACCGCGACCATTACTACCACCACTTGCGAGACCACCGAGTACCCCACCGAGTACCCGACCACCGAGTACCCTACTCCCACTGAGTACCCGACCACCGAGTACCCTAGCGAGTACCCCGAGGAAGAGACCACGTCTTGCACTACCACCGAGACGACTGAGTACCCCACCACTACTCCTGAGTACCCGGAGGAGACTACGTCTTGCACCACCACCGAGACCACGGAAACCACCGAGTACCCTACTACTACTCCCGAGTACCCCGAGGAGACCACGTCTTGCACGACCACTGAGACCACCGAGACTACCGAGTACCCCACCACTACTCCCTACTACCCGGAGGAGACTACGTCTTGCACTACTACCGAGACCACGGAAACCACCGAGTACCCCACCACTACTCCCTACTACCCGGAGGAGACCACGTCGTGCACTACCACCGAGACCACCGAGTACCCCACTCCCGAGGAGACCACTGAGTACCCCAGTACTACTCCCGAGTACCCTACTCCCGAGACCACGTCGTGCACTACCACCGAGACCACCGAGTACCCCACTCACGAGACCACTGAGTACCCCACTCCCGAGGAGACCACGTCTTGCACGACCACCGAGTACTTGCCTACCACTCCCCCGTACGTGACGACCACGACGACCTACGAGACGACCCTCACCAGCTGCCTGACGTACCCGACTACCTACGTCACTGACAGCACCACCTACACCTCGTACGTCGAGACTACCGACTACATCACCTCCACCGTGTGCGAGACCTCCTCGTACCCCGTGTACGTGACCGTCCCCGTGACCTACACTCCCCCGGCCGAGACCACGACCTACATCGTTCCACCGGTCACCTACACTCCTCCTGCCGAGACCTACACTCCTCCCGCCGAGACCTACACTCCTCCCGCCGAGACCACCACTCCTCCCGCCGAGACCTACACTCCTCCCGCCGAGACCACCACTCCTCCCGCCGAGACCTACAGCACCGGCAGTGTGACTCCTCCCGTCGCCAACGAGACTTCGTACACGTCGCCTCCCGCCGCCGCCACTAGCGAGGTCCTGACCGGCGCCGGTAACGTGGTCCGCGCCTCGTCTGCCCTGGTTGCCTTCGGTGTCGCTGCTGTCTTCGCCATGTTCTAAGCTATTTTCTAATATTTAATGTTTGCTTTTCCTTTTCTTTCTGGGTTGGTTTATGGATTTTGTATATTTAGACGATGAGGGGGACATTCTTTGGGATTGTGGGGGATTGGGATGCATGGATGAGAAAACACTCTTTATGATCTATGGATATTGGTCGATGATGGCATGGAATGGAATGGAATGGAATGGAATGGAAAAGGATGATGGGACGAGCCTCGGGAGGATGGATGGGGTTAATTTTAGTGTTTGTGTTAGTAATTGATGCGTATTTATGGGCAATACCAAGTATGGATTTGAACCATGAAGAATTGTTCGGTCTGCGTGATCGCGGTGTGATAGATGTGATGTGGTGGGATGTGATTTCAACTCTATTAGAACATGATGTAAATACGTTATCAGCGGTAGAAGCGAATGGTAGTTGTCGATATGATCTTGGGACCGCAGTGGGCTACCATAATAAGTTCTGTGTCATAAAATAATGCCGAGTTGCTACCAGACCAGATCATCACCATGGTCGATAACCGTGAGGGTTTTGGTAGTTTTTACTATTGGCAGAGCCGAAGCAGCCCTACCACCGCATACGGTAGATAGAGTAGGTAGAGTAGAGTATTGTACTCGGGTGGAGGGAAAGCCGTGCACCATCACCACTACCAAATGGTACTTAATGGGGTGCACCATTTAACCTTACACCCGAGTACATTCCCTATCGTCCAACACCACAAGCCGAAGTTCCAAGCCCAAGTTCCAAGCCCAAGTTCCAAGTTCCAAGTTCCAACAACCAGGCAACCGGACAACCGCCAACATCTACAGACACACACACACGCACACACAGAAAGAGAGAGATCCAACCCTGAGCGCGCGCGTCTCTCCTCTGCGCCTCCGCGGCTGCATCCTCACTGCATTCCCACTGCATCCCGACTGCATCCTCATTGCATACCGTAGGCAGCTTCAGCCTTCAGGTGCATAACCCCGTAAACTGCGCCGTAGAAAGTTCCTATCTATCTATGTAGATTCTAGAATGCACGTACGTACCTGCATCCTTCAGGGGAATTCCGTTAGGGATGGGGGTGGGTGATGAGCACCCATCCGCACAAAAAACCACGCAGCCGCATATGTATGGCTGAAACGACGGCTTATGCACATACACACCGTATGTACATATGTAGCGGAGCTACTCTCGCCGCTCGGTGCATCTGTTTCAAGCTTCACGTTTCAGCTTTTCGAATTTTCTAGCTGGCTTACGGGTGGCTTACAGGTGGCTTGCAGCTGGCTTGAATGCATGCGGGCAGCGGAGGTGCCGAGTAATGAGTGCTGAGTACCGAGTACTTACAAGTTATGTACCTATCGTTAGCCGGCAGGATGTTGCTCCGCTGCCCGCTGCGACGGTGAGGGGCGGTGACTCGGTGTGGGGTGCTGCGGCTGGGCGGGGCTGAAGAATTTGCCGTGGCGGCGTGGGGGCGGAGCATGAATATCACTCGGCGTGGGTATCACTCGGCGTGCGGATGGGATTGGATGGTTGGCTGCTGGGGCTTGAATGGCCGGCGGTGCTGGTACCCACCTACCTAAAGTACGGGTGTAAGGGTAAGTGGTGCACCCCCTTAAGCGCCATGGCTGGGTGGGTGGCCGGGTTGATGATTTAATGGTGACGTTCTCGTTCTCGAATATTTGGCTTGTAAGACGAACTTAAGACCGCCACCCACGATCGTCGAGCGAATTCAGTCGTTGTGAAGTCTATTGTTCGAGCATTCGGCCGTTATACGAAGTCTATCGCAGCACGAAAGCATGAAGCAAAAAGGTGTCCGCGATCCGGTACCGGAAGGTGTCAGTCATAGAGAAACGACTCGGGACAAACGACTACAGATCATTGCGCTACGCGAGAAAGCGGGATGGAGCTAGAGGCAAATCGCAAAGGAACTCAAGATCGACAAAAGCACGGCCTCGAGAATTTATCAGCGTTATCGCCAGTACGGCACTCCTTCGAATCGAAAACGACCCGGCAGACCCCCGATTTTCGACGCCGCAGAGAAAGCCCGTCTCGAAGCCTTTGTTGCCCGCGATTCCCGTACTCGACGTCTCAGCTGGGAAGCTATCTGTATCGAAATGGGTTATGCCTGCGACCCTAAGACAGTTCGAGATGCGATGAAGTCTATGGGATATCACAAATGGCTCCCGAGAAAGAAGTTCGATGTCGAACCTGACAACAGATCGAAGCGGGTTGCATTGTGTCAGGCCAGGCTACATTAGACTAAGGGGGAATGGAAAAGAGTTATCTGGACCCATGCATCCTGCTTCTCGACTGCAGGATTTGGTCACCATCCATGGGTGATTCGAAAAGATGGCGAGGAGGATCACCCTGACTGTGTTGATACACAATTCGATTCCGGACGCCAATCGACGATGGCCTGGGGAGCATTCTGCGGTACAACGAAATCCAATCTTGTCTTTGTACCTGGCAAGGCGAAGATCGATTTAGCGACCTTTGTACGAAAGATTATGGAGCCTGCACTGGTACATTTTTGGCATCAGTGTTGCGAGGAGTATGGATGGACAATTGTTCAGGAAGACAACGCTCCAGGGCATAAAGGAGATGCCAAAAGCTATAGGGAATGGAATGGAATGGAGGTTTTAGAGTGGCCAGCAGATTCTCCAGATCTGAATCTGATCGAAGCATGTTGGGAGGATATGGAGACTGAATTGGGAGAGACTTAGGAACGAGTGTCGGATGTGGAGGTGTTGGAAACTATGTTACGTAATGCTTGGGGTGATATTAAAGAGGAAAGGTTGGAAAGATTGGTAGAAGGTATGCCTGCAAGGTTGCAGGCGGTGATTGATGCTGGAGGAGCACCGACAGCATATTGATGGTTGGGTGGGAAGGGGTGGTGCACTATGTACTTTTTCCGACTCATACAAATACATCACAGCCGATCACTCGTTTTTCTCTATCTAGTCTACATAGTGCCATATATTTTTTACGGCGTTTAGAATTTCGTAGTGGTGGTGGTGCACCACTTTCCCTCACACCCAAGTACATACTAAGTATGTGTGGGGGTTGAGTGACCGAGGCCTTGGAAAGGGTTTCTTTTCGCTGGACGTTCACGAGGGGTCACTCAGGATGCGCATGCGCATGAGTAGCGAGCAACTGGGAAGCGGTAAATTTCAATCTCATCTCGATCGGTCGTTGGCTCAAGGTAGCTCATCGTCTCCACGAGTCTAGCTAGCTATCAATACCAGTATGAAAACACCTTGGAGAAACGTAGACTCGATATAGTAGACTCAAAGTTCATTCTCGCACTGACACTGGGTGGTAGAGAACAGAAATTGAGATCATGCTCGTTGAAAACCGAGAGCGTACAGTAGAGTATATTCCCCCCATGAACACCAAACAAGTGATTACATTTTAAAAACAATCCCATATCCTCCATGACTATTAGAAAAAACAATCTTTCCCATCACCCCCCCTGTGCCTCCGCGACCAACCCTCGCGACCATCTCCAGCCGTCTTTGGCTTTTTCTTCGCAGTGTTGGTGCGTGCCTGGCCAGAGCCTTATTTCTTGTCAGCTATGGACGTCGATCTGGGGGGGGGTATGTAGATAGCTAACCTTTGGGGGACACCCTTTCAACTGGCATCTTCGTATGATCCGGGGACCGCCGGGGTTTTCTGGTTGCGAGTTAGCTACCTAGACTTCTGAAAGGATATGGATTATGGGATTTCTCATCTTTGTGCTCAATCATCCAGACTCCTCTAGTGCAGCACCTTCTCGAGCTTCCTAATGATCCTGACAACAATGCCCTTCTTCTTCGGCGCCGGCTTTGTGCCGATGTAGTAGTCCTTGCCGTAGACGTCGTCGAAGTGGTTCGCCTGCCCGCCCTTGACGGATTGGAACAGCCACTCGTGCGGATCCGAGGAGTACGCGAGGTCGCTGACGCTTTCGACGCTGCTGACTGGCGAGCGGATGGGAGCGGAGGTGGAAGGCATTGTGCTGAGTGATCGGTGGTGATAGCGGTGGTGGTGGTGGTAGAAGATCGAAGCTGGAATGGAGATAGATGTGTCGAGAAAGCGAGCAGGTGAAGATAGGGAACCAGAGGAAATGGGGAGGGGAAGGGGAGGAGAAGGGGTTTTTAATCCTCTACGAAGGGAGCAGTAAAGTTCGCAGTGATCTGGCTCCTCCTGGTGCATTACGCAAGACTCTCCTGGTCGACTCGGAATAAACTCTGAGTTCGAGATCGAGGAGTTTGTACGGCTGATTCCAGCAGGATCCAGACCAGACTCGTCCGAGATGCTGCCCCTATGACCTATCGCACAGTATCCCTCGGAACATGGTTTGGTGGACGTAAATAAGCTTAAATAAACTCCAATCTATAATCTATTCTCCCGCGATACTTTCAACGTAACACTTTTGCATACGAGGTCACGTAATGGCTTTCCCACTTAGCTAAAAACCTCGTGAGCCACCGAATGTAATGGTGTCTTCTCGAGCCTGTGGGGTCTAGATGCGTTTAGTATTTGGAATTGCCTTTCCCCAAGGATAGAATCACAGCCTGTTTACACTTTGTAATCGACCGAATGACAAGAAATCACTGTTGCTCGATATAGTATGAGCTCCAGGACTTGGACGAGAAGTCATGAGGGCTGGCTTTGCTGTTTGGCTTGAAAGACTATCTATCGAGGGCGGGTTAAGCGTTGGGTAGTGGCCGGAAATTCTGGTACCGTGACATACATGACGGTAAATTACGGTATTGTATGGTACGTGACCACTCTATTTTTACCAAAAGATGAGTACCTACCAAAGGTTATTGTCCATGGTGTAGAGGACGAACTCTCTCACTGGTAGCGGTAGTTACATGGTCAGAAACTGCCCCCGAAGAATCTTCTGGAAGCGGAACCCTTTTCAAAGCTTCTGGAGAAAGCACGAGATCCTTCTGTAAGGCGAAGAAGCAGTGCACCACACTGCGGGGATATCAAGAGAAAGTTTATGACACTTGGAAGGCGTTCATCAGAATTCTGGAATGGAGTCATGCACTTCTGAGGCTGATTAGCTGGCGTCAGATTTCTCCAGAAGTCAGAACGGCTGCTGGAAGTTGAGAAGGAAGTGAGCGAAGGGGATCCTATCTGGTTTGACTAACTGGCACGGGAGAGAGAGAGAGAGGGCAGAATGAGGGTGGGGAAAGGGTTAAAGAAAACAGCAACGTCAATAGGTACCTGGCCAGACCTGTATTCACTTGTTTACTTAGGAATAGAGAGAGAGAAATACGAACCGGCAGCACTGGGCGAGTGAGCGAATGTGACAGGCAGCAGTAGCGAGCGCATCAATCGACCTCACCGGCGCCATTGAGTCTGTCATTCGCGGTAGTTGTTCCAGCCTCGAATAATGTTCCAAGCCCGGCGGTTTTACAACTCAATTTTTAGTCCTCCTAGGAAGAGTCTCAGCTCTCCATTCACGGCCGACCTGAATATCAGACTCCAGAGTCCGTGAGCTCTGGAAGCCTGACGGAGCCATTGCCGGGAAATGTACCACTAGACCGCGGGCCTAGCTTTCAGCCTTGTACCTCAGCCTTCAAGCACCATACATACCTGAGCTCAGCCTTCCCTAGTAGCTCACACCCCACCACACCCCTCCATTCACCGCACCCCTGCCCCTAGCTACCTACCTTACCCACTCCACCATGTCCCCCACCCCACCCGCCACCTCGAAGACCTCGAAGCTGGACGACCTAACGTACACCTACCTCAGCACGCTCGACGAGTACCAAACGCAGCAATCGCAGCTCAACACCGACCTAACACGAGCGTTCATATCTCTCGCGCACGCCAATGTCGTCGCGCCGCCGGCTGGCGGAAGGTACGGGCGCGAGCAGTTCGAAGTCGGCGGACGCGTTATAACCGCCACGAGGGGGGTGCTGATCTCCGAAGAGGAGGAGGGGGAAGTAAGGTGGGAGTATATTAAGTTGCCGGAGCAAGAGGAGGATGTGGTGAAGGAGGAGGAGGAGAAGGAGGAGAAGGCCGAGGAGGGGGGACTACGCCATCGGAAGCCCGCGTCCACCGCGACCTCATCCAAGCCCTCGCACCCCTCCGCCCCCTCCGCCCCCTCCGCCCCCTCCGCCACCGCCGACTCCTCCCCGCCAACCCCGACCCCGAAGCCGCGATCCGACCCAACGCGCCTCTTCCACGCGCTCCCGCCAGTCTCGCTCCGCGCGTCCGCCGCGGAGTTCACACTCGCTTTGCCCCGCATCAGCGCGCTCGCCACGACGGTGCACAAGCTGCAGCAACTAGTCTCTCAGATCTCGCACCACCAGCGTGTAAAGAGTGTCTACAAAATCCTTGTTTCGCCGCCGGCGTGGCCGCTGGAGGTGTCGCCGCTGGATCGCGAGAGTGGATTTGTACATCTGTGTACCGCCGAACAGACCGTGGGCGTGCTTTGTAGGTTTATGGGTGGCGTGGAGAAGGTGTGGGTTTTGAAGGTGGGGTATAGAGGGATTGCGGAGGACACGAGGTGGGAGGGCGCCGAGGATGCGCCCGGCGAGGAGTTTCCGCATCTATATGGGGCGTTGGAGGAGGGGACGGTGGAGGGGACGGCGGAGCTGGAGAGGGGTGATGGGTGGGAGAGCGTCGACTTGGAGCACGTGGAGTGGAGGTGATAAGTCAACGATTGCTTAATGTACAAGAATTACTTTCTCTTCCGGTCTATAGTTTTGCCCCAGCCAGCTTGCGGCTGTGATTTACGACACCGTCACGGGGGGCTCCTCCTTGGTCGTGGCTTCGTATCTCTTGCCGCGGAACGACCATACTCCCCAATTACCCTGCGAGAGATCCGTGGGGTCGGCACTGTTGCGTATTGTAAGCAGTCTACCATGGGAGTGTAGTGGAAGTCAAACTCACTCATTGATATCCCACCGCTGACTCTTGAACGCATTCTCTCCCGGCTCCAGCAAGATATCGAACTCGCCCTTACACTTATCATGGACCCACTCGACATCACGGACCATATCGGTCTCGGTGTATCCAGTGCACACGATGGGAAGTTTAGTCTCCAGCAGTTTCGGCAGGGTGTACTCCCACTCTGCCGCACTACCGGGGTGTCCGAGTCCAGGATGGAACAGGACGAAGCAGTCGAAGTACGGGTCGTAGGGAGCGAACGCGCCAGCGTCGTGAAGCGTGTGGAAGTACTCGACGAATGTCGAGATCTTCATGTGGTAGGATATGCGCTCAGATAGTGCGCCAAAGGGGTTGGAGGAAGTGCGGTCCGGGAGGGGGTACTCGGCTTCCCTGCCTTTCATGGACTCCGGACCGATGAAGATCAGGTGGAAGGTGGAGCGCGGGAACATGTAGGCTAGCTGGTACCAGACGTCACGGGGGAGCGAGGACTCGGCGCGTGCTCCAAGGATAAACAGGCGGACGGGGGGAGGGGTGGTGCGGATGTTTTTGACGTCCTGACCAGCACCGGTTGCGGGCGGGTGGAGGGTGTAGCGGAGTGCTGGCGGTGGGTGTTATTAGTGAGGTGATTGCGTCATGGGGAAATTGCCATACCCGAAAAACTGCGCAGTCCCTCGTTCGTCATCCTGTGCCTGAGCGAGTATGGCGAGAGCTCATGGACGACACTGGCAATGGTGGTGGGGTAGGTAAGTAGCTTCGTAGCCTGGCGTAGCTGGCGGTCCTCGTCGATTGCCAGCGCCCCGCGCGTGTACAGGAACGTATCCCAATTAGTCATGTTCACCAGCTGCTCTTCGATCTGCTCGCCAGGATGCTCAAACTCCGGGAAGAACCGGCCGGAACGGAGATCGTGCTCGTCCTCATTCGCTTCCTTGAGGGTGTCGCAGATGAGCAAGTGGTTCTCATAGTCCTCCGCCCAGTGCTCCTCCGAGCAGTACGTGGGAATACCGCAATCCGGACAAGTGAAGTTGATGTGCTTCGGCTCTGCGACATGAAGATGCTCCGCATGCGGGCAGTAAGCATTCGCTTTGATCCTCGCAGCACGTTCCCGGATCGCGGCGGATGGAGACTTGTCCCAGGCATGGAAGAGGTTGTTCTGGCGGAGTAAAACCCGCGTGTTGTCGTCGCCCTCGAGCACTCCCGGTCCGATCTCGCGGGGGATCCTGTACGCAGGAGGGACGGGTGGGGGAACACCGCCGGCTGGTGGAGTTGGCGATGTATTGTCTCTCGGAGATTCGCCGACTGTCACGGAGCTTTGGTGTCGGCGAGCGAAGGCGGGATACAACCGGTTGCTCGGGAGTGTCCGGCGCGCGGCTGGCCGCAGGAGATCAGATGGACGGAGGTGGGCTAGGCATCGTTGGGACGTAGCCCGGATTGACGCCATGATTCAGATATCGGATGGAGGTGAGTTTTCTGGAGGAGGTTGCTGTTGCTCACTTCGTCGTCTGGATGGGGGGACGTCGTAGTGGGGTGAGCTGTTGTCTGCTTCTCGCTATGATGTAGTCCGTCATAGGTGGAAGGTGGGATGATGATGTCGAGAGCCCGGCTGAGGGTTTAGGGTCATCCGAAGCGAGATGACTAAAAAAGCCGAAAACTTTTTTGCATTCACCTTCGTCTTCTCCGGATCAACTTCTCATCCTCACCATCACCATCATCACCACAGTCGCCAAACACCCCAGGACCACCGCCCATTGCACGCCGGCGAGCAATCGACCACTCGACGCGGCGCTCTCTGCCAGCACCCATCCAGTGCCGTGTGTCTCGCTGTAGGATAAACAGTCTCTTGCCTCGCTCGATCGATTTTCTCCCATGAATTGATCTTGAGCTGGATACCTGCAATTGCCAATATTGAATTCGTTCATCAGGCTTTGCACGAGTATGGGACGAGAGTGAACCCGACGCTTTTTGAGTACGGCCGTCTCTGGGAATTTCCCGATGTGGGACGATCGTAATTGTCGTTGGAACATGCACTACGAATACACACTTTTTTTCTCTCGTTATGTTTGAATGATTCCTTGTTGGCCGTGACGATGACTATCCCCACCACCGCGAACAGTTCCAACTCTAATTCAATTCAATTGAGAGTTAACTTATTCCTGCTTCCTGTAAATAAACGCATCGCTGTGACTAAGACGTGAATGGTTGAGATGAGACATCTCTCGCCTCAGCAACCGTGAGCGTCTTGGCCCTGCAATCTGGCCTTTTTGGTGAGCATGGGCATCTAACTGCTTTAATTGTTGTTTTTACGTTTCCCGTCACAGAAACCAGCCAGACAGCTCCCAAGTGAAAGGAAAGAACAGCTGGCACCTTCACAACCCGCTTGAAATATTATTCCCCTGAGGTCGTGAACTCTTTTTGACTTCCTTCCACTTCCCCGCAGCTTCCGCAACCTTCATTTCAACCACCCCAAAGAACACAAAGAGCTGCGTTCCTTCTACAAGCATCCACCGCCACCACCTCCGGGAGTCCCGTTACAGCAACACAACCTCACACCGCCATGCGGTCAAAAATATCCAACGTAGCCTTGACAAGCTTGTTCATCCTGCTCGTCACGCAATACGCCTCCGCCGCCAGCGCAATCCTCGGAATCGACATTGGCCAGGAGTTCATCAAGGCAGCTCTGGTGAAGCCAGGAATCCCTCTCGAGATCGTGCTCACCAAAGACACCAAGCGCAAGGAAGCGTCCGCGATCGGCTTCAAGCCCGCCAACATCCCCGCGGCAGAGGGCGAGTTCGCTTTCCCAGAGCGCCTCTACGGCGCCGACGCGATCAATCTCGCCGGCCGCTTCCCGAATGATGTCTACCCCAACCTCAAACAGCTGCTGGGGAAGATGGCAATCGACGATGCGGTAGCTGCCTACTCGGGGCACCACCCGTCACTAGAGATCCTCCCGTCGCCGGAACAGAACACCGTCGCGTTCAAGAGCAAGAGCTCGCCCAAAAACGGAGTGTTCACGGTCGAGCAGTTGTTGGCGATGCAGTTGAAGGCGATTGTTGCGCAGGCGCAGGCTATGGCCGGGACGGGAGCGGCTCCCATCAAGGACGTGGTGTTTACGGTTCCGACTTTCTTTTTGGCCGAGGAGAAATATGCGCTCACGCTTGCCGCGGAGCTAGCGAAATTGAATGTTATGGGGTTCGTCTCGGACGGTTTGGCGGTCGGCCTCAACTATGCTACTTCACGGACCTTTGACGAGAAGACTCCGGAATACCATATCGTCTACGATATGGGCGCTGGATCAACAACGGCTTCGGTGCTGCGCTTCCAGGCAAAGACTGTAAAGGACGGTCGGTTCAAGAAGACTGTGCAGGAGGTGTCGGTGTTGGGTGTCGGATTTGACCGGACTCTGGGAGGTGACCTGTTCAACGAGAAGATGGTGGACCTCCTGGCAGCGGACTTTGTTGGGAGCAAGAAGGGCCAGAAGGCACTTGCGTCGGCGGAAGACCCCAATAGGACCCTTCGCCTGAATGGACGGGCAGCAGCCAAGCTCTGGCGTGAAGCTACTCGTTCCCGTCAGATCCTTTCGGCGAATACAGAGACATTTTCCTCAGTGGAGTCGCTGTACGAGGACGTTGACTTCCGCTCGGGGAAGCTCACGCGTGCTCAATTCGAGGACGCTATCAAGGAGTACGAGCCACGTATTACGAGGCCCATTTTGGATGCCCTCGACAAGGCGGGTATCTCGCTGGACATGGTCAACACCATCATCTTGCACGGTGGTGCTGTCCGCACACCATTCGTGGGGAAGAAGCTCGAGGAGATCGTCGGAGGGCCCGAGAGGATCAGCAAGAACGTCAACCCCGATGAATCCGCCGTTTTTGGAGCCACCTTTAAGGGTGCCGGTGAAAGCGGAAGCTTCAAGGTCAAGGATATCGAGACTCACGATATCAACCCCTACGGTGTAAGCGTCAACTACCTCAAGTCCGAGAAGGCTGCCAAGGAAACGAAACAAACCATCTTCGCTCCTGGATCAGTAATAGGCAAGGAGAAGATCATTCAGTTCCCACATAAGCAGGATTTCGAGTTCGAAGTTGTCCATAACTTGCCACCCCGTCCCACTGACCCCAGGCAGCTCGTCGGCCTCGAAATGCTGTGGGATGTCAAGAGCACCAATGTCACCGATTCCGTCAAGAAGCTTCAGGATGATTTTAAGTGCACTGAGAAGGCTATCTCCACTCATTTCGCCATCACCATTGCAAAGAAGGACGGCATCCCCATTGTCTCCAAGGGTTGGGTCGAGTGCGAGGTTGAAGTTCCCGAGGAGAAGAAGGGCATCGTAGATGGTGTCAAGAAGGCGTTTGGCTTCGGAAAGGATAAGGACTCATCATCCTCCTCATCGTCATCCTCGTCGTCCTCGTCCACATCCTCCTCCTCCAGCACCAGCACTACAACCACCGGAGCCGCTTCCACAACCCCCGAAGCCGCTCCCAAGCTGATTAAGAAGACGCAACGCATCCCGGTCGCATTCACCACCAACAAGGCGGGCATTCCCTTCCTCTCGCCCGCCGCCAAGACCGCGCTCAAGGGCGAAATCACCTCCTTCGACACCTACGACAAGAACCGGCGCGCGATTGAGGAAGCCCGCAACGAGCTCGAAGCCTTCACGTACAAGACGCGCGAGCTCCTGTACAACGACGCGTTTGTCCTCTCATCGACTGAGGAGATCCGCACGAAGCTCACCACGCTCCTCGACGAAGCGGGCGACTGGCTCTACGGCGACGGCGCACAAGCCCCTCTCGCCGACGTCCGTGCCAAGCTCCAGAGCCTCAAGGACATCGAGGCGCCCATCTCCGTGCGCAAGAACGAACACGAAGTCCGTCCCGCCCTCGTCAAGCTGATGCGCAAGAGTCTCGACCAGGGCCGTGTTCTCCTCGGTGCCCTCCGCAGCGTCCCCGCTGAGGATGAGTCCCTGAAGTACACCGATGAGGAGATCGCGGAGCTCACTAAGCAGCATGATGATGCCGAGACTTGGCTCAACGACATGGAGAAGAAGCAGGAGGCCCTGGCGGGACATGAGGAGCCCGTGCTCACTATCAAGGAGCTGAACGCGCGTACGGATAAGTTGGAGAAAGTGGTCATGGAGGCGATCCAGGCCAAGAGCCGTGCCACCGAGGAGCTGAAAAAGAGGAAGGCAAAGGAGGAGCGCGAGAGGAAGAAGAAGGAGAAGGAGGAGGAGAAGAAGAAGGCTGAGGAGGAGAAGAAGAGTGAGGACGAGAAGGCTGAGACCGAGACTGGCAAGCCAGAGGTTAAGGATGAGTTGTAGATGGTGGAGGTGACACTTGTACGCTAGATTTACGGTTTGGTTTTATGTTGGCGCTTTTGCTATTGATCTGATTTTTACACTACATATATGCGAGACAGATGGAGACATCAGATCATGTTCCTTGAGTGACATCGTGTGCAATCCGTAGTACCTGGTCGTCCGTCGAAGTGCACATGCCCAGGCTAATCAACCCGCTCGGCCCGAAAGAGAGGGAGGAAAGGTGACCATAGGTAATGCCCGCAATCCGGAGCCCGGAGTTTCACATGCGGAGTTCCGGGCTGTGCCTTCGGGATCCGGGTGTGGTACGGAGCAGAGTGGTCTGAGGTAGGTCACTCAGCCTGGAGTCTGAGCCTGGCTTCGCTTCCCCCGGCGTCCTGTAGACGAAGAAAGCTCGTATCTAGGAGATAGAGTACACTGTAGTTACAACTTAGAGTCATGACGTGGGTCGACATGAGGGAAGGATGAACTCATTGCGATAGTAGGCGTGGTTTTGTTTCTAAGCTGTATCGAGAGTTTGTGAATGGCTTGGGCGGTTTGGCTTTGGCTTTTTTAGTCTGTGGGGAGAGTTGTGGTGTCATGAATGGCCACTTGAGATGTGTTCCTATGTAAACATGTACTCGGTATGTTTTGTCTCGATCGACAATAGGTAATTGCCAATTGAGGCCCATCTCCGTCTCCATCTCCAGCGACCAATACGGTACGAGCACACTGGGTACGCCCTGCCGAGCCACGACCCTCGGCACAACGTCTGCAGGTGAGATCAGCACGCCAAACTTCCCCACCATCCACCGGCGCAAGCTGCAAGCCTACATGGCCGGGGAGGGCGGCTGTGGGGTGATCATCCACATGCGGTAACTGCCTCGGCCCCCCCTTCGCTCCACAAGCCTCCCTCACCTGTGACGGGTACCGTACTACCGTGTCCCGTACTATTGCCGGATTGATAACGATGGGGAATCCCCCGGATCCTCTCCTCTCGTCAAAATACACACCTGCATCATACACACACGAAGAAAGAAAGAAGCAGAAAAAAAGAAAGAAATTATAATGTCGCTGCTTAACATCCCGCCGCTCGTTGCCGATAAGATCTCGCCGTATGCGAAGGAGCTGCTGCAGAAGGTGCGCGCGCGCAGTGCGAACTCCGGGATGGAATGGGACGCGGATGATGTTGATGATGACGACGATGCTGATGATGTGTGCGGCTATAGGTCGAGGCGTTTATCGAGGAAGAATGTAACTATTCACAAAGCTGGGCTCGAGAGGCAACTGCTGACGAACCGTCCGTCCTCCAGGTCAGCCGGCCGAGAAGATCCTCGATGCGCAGATGCCCAGCGACCCGCGTCAACGGTTCCTGAACACATACCCGAAGATCATCGACACGCTCAAGACGAAAGCGAAGGCTTGGGGACTATGGAATCTTTTCCTGTCGAACATCCACTACCGCGAGGGTGTTGCTCTCTCGAATCTCGAGTATGCACTCATGGCGGAGATGCTGGGGCGCTGCCACATCGCCTCCGAGGCGATGAACTGCTCTGCACCTGATACCGGGAACATGGAGACGATCGCGAAATACGGAAATGACGCGCAGAAGAAGCAGTGGTTGACGCCGCTGCTGAATGGCGACATCCGCTCGGCGTTCGTGATGACCGAGCGCTTCGCCGCCTCGTCCGATGCGAAGAACATCAACCTCGAGATCAGGCGCGACGGGAATGAATACATCCTCAACGGCACGAAGTGGTGGTCGTCTGGGGCTGGGGACCCCAGATGTAAACTATACCTCGTCATGGGGAAATCCGACGCACAGAACGCAGACCCGTACAAACAACAGTCCGTCGTCCTCGTCCCCCACGATACCCCCGGCGTCACCGTTGAGCGTGCGCTCAGCGTCTTCGGCTACGACGATGCCCCACACGGCCACTGCGAAATCAGCTTCAAGAACGTTCGCGTCCCGGTCTCCAACATCCTGCTCGGCGAGGGCCGCGGATTCGAGATCATCCAGGGACGTCTAGGCCCCGGCCGAATCCACCACTGCATGCGCTCCATCGGTGTGGCGTCTGTCGCCCTCGACCTCATGATCCTCCGCATCAGTGATCCCTCGCGGATGACGTTTGGAAAGGTCCTTTCGCAGCACGGCACAATCCTGGACTGGGTTGCGAAGTCGCGCCTCGAGATCGATGCTGGCCGTCTGTTGGTGCTTAATGCGGCCGACCAGATCGACCGCACCGACGCAAAGGGCGCAATGAAGGATATCTCCATGGCGAAGATCTATGTGCCCTCAATGGCCCTCGGTGTTATCGATAGAGCCATTCAGGCCCATGGTGCCGCCGGTGTCTGTCAGGACTTTCCCCTGGCGAGGATGTGGGCACATATGAGGACCATTAGGATCGCGGATGGACCTGATGAGGTCCACCTTAACCAGCTGGGTAGGGTGGAGATGAAGAGAGTTGCAGAGCTGTTAGTATTCACTTATCCCGCAATTGTTTGGCTACATGACTGACGAGATTTTGCAGGCGGGAGACATTCGAGCTGAGGGCGAAGAGGACGGAGAAGCTGATGACCGAGCTCGGGGTTAAGGCGCGTGATCACCTGGACCTCACGTCGAAGTTGTAGGCGCATGTTTTCGTCCGTGTATTTTGTTATGATATCATGTTTTCCTTCTGGGTGGTCAATTCATCAATGAATTTATCAGAGCTATGTAGAAAAGTCACTGGTGATTTCGCTTGATCTCAGTCCTGTTGTCGGCCAACCATGAATCAAGCCTAGCTCAATTCAGAGTCGCGAAAGCACGTGGCACCTTGATGTCCCACGTCTCCCACCGAGTCCCATTCCAAGGAACTCCCACCCCTCGGCTCCCAGCACCCCAACTTCCCAACCCCACCACACACCACCACCACAACTTAAACACACTTCACCCCACCACAACAACTGTCTTCATCCTTCAGCAAAATAACCCAAAAACACGCCCACAATGGCCCAAACCACGCCCCGCAAGCGCCAAAACCTCTCCACCAACCAAGCGTCGATCACAACCTTCTTCAAGCCGGCGCACACCGGGCTGAGCGGCGCCCCGCTGTCCGACACCATCCAGTCCGGCCTGCTCTCGGTCGGCATGCGTATCCGCAAGTCCGTTCCCGAGGGCTACAAGTCCGGCACCTACGCCTTCAATAAGCACCTCCCGTCGACGGGCATTCTTACCCCGCCGTCGTCGCAGGAGTCGGTCTCGTCCGTCTCCACCTCCACCTCCACCGGCTCGCCGAGGAAGAAGCGCGCTTTGGAGGCCGACGAGAGAAGGAAGCCAATGCCCCCCGTCAGCAGCATCAATGCCTGGGCCCGCTCCGTCAAGGTCCCGACTGGTCCCGCCGGAAAGAAGAAGGGCTCCTCCAGCTTCTATCAGGCCGTCGAGCGCAAGGATATCATGTTGAAGGGCGAGGAGGATTTTGACGAGGCGGAGTTTTTGAAGCCCGTCGATGAGATGGAGGAGTAACTAGGCCACTTTTTTCTTTTTCTTTTTCGCGGCTGTGTTTACGGATTGTTACCACGGCAACGATGATGCGAACGGACAAATTTTCCTTTTCCTTTCTTTCTCTTTTTTTTTGTGTGGAGGGGCATGGGGGGATGGAATATGAAAGGCTTGATCATGTTGACAGGCTGGCTTGTTATCATCGAGTTGATTTACTTCGAGCTGTACTGTAGTTTCTGACGAGTTTGTGTGGTGTTCTGCTTTCTTTTTGTCTTTTTTCGCTACGGTTATTGGGGTCTTTTGACAATACCGGTTTTTTTGAGTTTCGCTTTCGCGCATGGGAATGTGGATTTGAGGACAGCTTTTCCTTTGTATTCGACGATTTGCGAGTACGTTGGCATGATCTGTACTCTAATCACTGCAATCCAAATCCATACTGGCGCCGTGTGGTTAATTTTTCGCAATGTTCTTCGTTCGCAGAGAAGCTTCAATTTTCTGACGATAATGAAAACTCAAATTTTTGTAGGATTCCGCGATGTTCGGGAAGGGATGGAGGAATGTCTATGGGAGTGATGGAACAGTTGTAGATACTCGCGGACTCTTCAGCCATAGTAGAGTTCGGAACGAACACGATTGTGAATGCGTCGCACGGGATATCACCGACGCGGCTTAGTTTAGCGTGTGTTGCACGGCGTTTTTAGTTTAACTTCTCGAGAATTTTCCGCCTCATCCCACCCTCCGCCATATCACGACCACCGACATTCTTGGAACTCGGTATCAATCCAACACCATGGCGTCCTCCCTCGCTTCGCAGCTGCAGCGCATCGCTGCAGCATCGACGAACACCCTTAATACCCGCAAACTCAAGGCGATCCACAGCACCTCGTTGATCTTTGAGCCCGCCCATGCCGCAACACAGGATCTCGACACTATCTACTCGATTGCGCTCGAGGGCTTCAGGGAGCTGTGTGCGCTCGATGCGAGATTCTTTGTATTTGAGAGGGGTCTGTTTAGCGAGAGCAGTAAGGAGGTCGATCGGTTGCTCCTCACGAAGCCGGAGGTGCAGGACCTCAATGCTAGTATCGAGGCGTTTCTGGAGTTGGTCAGTGGACGGCTGCTGCTCAGGCCCGCGCTGAAGGCGGTGGAGTGGCTGGTTAGGCGGTTTAGGTACTGTTCCCGTATCCAGGACTGTCTGCGATCGAGGCTGACGGAAGCGCAGAGTCCAAGATCAGAACACTACAGCGCTGCTCCTGGCCTTCCTCCCCTACCATGCGCACGCCACCCTCTTCCCCCAAGTTCTCTCGATCATCAATCCCAAAGACCTCTCGGCAGAGCTGAAGTTCCTCCGACCGTACCTCAAGCCCCCGGCGGCCCTGCCACGGCATGTAATCACACATACGCTGTCTCATCGACGGGAAACGCTCGATCTCCTAGTCGCACACGTCACCTCCGTCGTGCAATCCCGGCGCGAAAGCCACCAGCTACTTGCATTCTTTGCCGCGGTCGTGGTGGAGGCGGTTTCGCTCATGTGTGATGCTGCTCGGTCTCCCACTAGTTCTGGGATCACCGAGGAGACGGTACTGCAGAAGGCGTTGCCACTGCTGGAGGAGACCTTCAAGGCAAAAAAGACGCCGGAGTTCCAGGTCGGTGGGTACATGTTGGCTACGGTTGTTGTGTCGAAAATTCCCATGAAAGACGAGGTGCTGCTGGCGCTCATGGGCGCGATTGTCGGAGGCTGGAGTGCGGAGAGCGTGACGCCTGCTCTGGCATGTCTCGCGTTGATTGCGCAGGCCAGGACTGGACCGAGCGCCGGAAGGCTGCAGGATGCGGTCACTGCGGGGTTGCTGGCGATTGAGGATATCGTCCAGCGGCTTCAGGAGATGGGGAAGAAGTACAGAGTCGACAACCTCGTCACCGGCCTCTGCAACGGGATACTGGAGAAGATCGGAAAGTCGTACGGTTCCAAGGAGTTGGAATACGTTGTCGAACTCCTGGAGGAGGCGAAGCTCGGCCCCAAGGGAAGGAAGGCTGTTCTTTCGCGCTTCGTGGATGTTGCGCAGAAACTTCAAGGATTCGAGGATCGCCCCGAGGACGAAGATGATGTGCGGGATGCCCTGGCGACTTCGCTTGTTAAGTGGTCCGAGCAAGGAAACAAGAAGCTGGGGAAGACACTACAGCTCGTATTCGAGGAAAACAAGGTCGACATTGAAATGCTTGAGCTTGCGCTCAGGACGGTTATTGAACGCCCTGCTCTTCCCGCGCCAAAGTCGGAGAAACCAAAGGCCATCAAGGCGGCACCGGCAAAGGAGGCAGTCACCCTTGAACAGCTGCTGGAGACAATTCCTGATGCTGGCTTGACAGTGTCTTTCCTCGAGCCGCGAAAGACGGAGAACAAGAAGTTGTTTGAACACCTCCAGCAGATGTTCCTTCTCGCCATCAGGAAGCCCGACGGTGTCCAGACCATCTTTGCACACGATATATTTACAAACAAGAATAACACCGTTGCCTTTACCATCTCGCTGCTCGCTAGGATTTGGACGTTCACGGCGAACCCCGTAATCGCCCGCGCTATCGCTTTACAGCATGCTGTTAAGATCATTAAGGCGAACGCGAAGGCAAAGGTTGATTACCAGGCGCTTATCCCGTTTGCTCTGGCCGCCCTTGCGGACCCGGCGGAACGTGTTCGTCGCGAAACGACTCATCTGGTCACTGCGTTGTTGGAAATCTACCAGCAGCTTGACGAGGCGGGTGCGGTAACCAAGAAGAAGAGGAAGTCGAAGGGAGGTGATCTGATGGTCTACTGGGGACTGGACACTGTCTACGGCGCCGGATCAGAAACCGACAACGTCAAGGTACTGGATGCAGCCGATGCTCGTAAGTTCTTGGAGGTTGTTCTCGCCAAGGGTCTGCAAGAGTGTGTTCTGGACTCTGCATACATCACCAGTGTCATCGAGAACGGGCTCGGAGCCACGAAGAAGGACCAGACAGATGGAAAGCTGAAGTCTTCCGTTAAGACTAACGTCCTGTCGTTCCTTTGCAGCCACGCCGTCAATGTCCCCAGCTTGTCGATCCAGCTTCGATTGCTCACTATGCTCAACCGCGTTGCGAATGGTCCCAGCTCGAGAACTGAGTTCCTCCTTCCCTCACTGCAGAAGTGGATTGCCCGCCCTCTGGAGGAGAATGTCAAATATTGCGAGGAGGAACGTGTGGATATTCGCGAGTTTGAGGAGCAGGTGGTCTCCGTGGTTGAGGCGCAGGACGGCACCAGTGAGCTGGTATCGATCCTGAGCACTGATGTCGGCGGCGAAGGCCTGGTCTCAGCTGCTGCGAAGCGGATTATTACCGTGTGGGGCTCGCTTGAGGAGGGAGCGAAGGTGGCGACCGCCACCAAGCTTCTCAAACTCAACCTTAACGACTCGGAGCAGAAGTACTCTGGAAGTTCAGAAGCTCTGGACATCTTGCGCGCCGTCAAGTTGCCGACCGAGGCGTTCCAGCAGTTCCTTGAGGAAGCCAGAATAGACTTGAAGTCGACCTTGGGATTGAACACTGCTGCCCAGCCAAAGAGGCGCAGAGTCTCTGCACCCGGTGTTGTTAATGCGGATAAGGAGGAGCAGATCGCAGCCGCCGTCCGTCGGATCACCATCGTCGCAGAAATCTTGGATGGCCAGGAACCGAGGAATCACGCGTCGGTCTTGGCTACTCTTTTCAGTGTACTCGGAGACCTCGGAAGTGTTGAGTTCTCCGGAATCACATACCTGCAGAGTATCTTGCTCTCGTGCGCGAGAGATATCATCAAGGGCTATAAGGCTACTAACACGGACCTCAACTCCTCGAGTGTCCGTGCCGACGTCCTCGTCTCTTGCATCCGCTCCACGACTTCACCTCAGGTGCAGAACAGCGCTCTCCTCCTACTCTCCGACCTTGCCGATATCTCCCCCGACACCGTCAAGCATAGTGTGATGCCAATATTCACCTTCATGGGCGCCAACACTCTCCGCCAGGACGATGAATACTCAGCCCATGTCATCGAGCAAACCGTGCAACGTGTTATTCCGCCGCTCGTCAAGTCGCTGCAAGAGCAGGGTGGAAGCCTTATCACCGCAGGAGCAGAGCTGATCTCGACGTTTGTCGCCAGCTACAAGCATGTTCCGGTGCACCGAAGATTGCGGCTGTTCCAGTCACTGACCGAGACTCTCGGCCCCACGGAATTCTTGTTCGCCATTGTTGCAAAATTGGCGGGCAAATATGCTGTCGGTGAGGGCGAGGGCGAGGTCAAGGAATTCGTCTCGATGCTTTCTGGCGGATTCACCGCTGAGGTCCAGATGGGCAGTGTTGTCAAGTACCTCAGCACCATCAAGGATGTGTTGAAGCCCCAGCCTCAAGGTGGCGCGAGCATTCTCTTCGCTTCCGAGGAAGATGGCCGTGATGTGCCAGCGCAGGAGATGGCTAGGCGCCTTTTGGCGGTTCTCAAGGCCTTCCTGGGCTCAGAGCGCCTGAAGGCTAGAGTCGCAAAGAGTCTCAAGACCAGTCGCGAGGACGCTTCTAGCCTGCGTGGATTCTTCTCGCAGGCGATGGAGCAGACAATGGCCCTTGGAGACGAATACGCCTTCAACAAGGCCATCGCTACCGAAGCCGCCGAGGTCATGTCCCAGCTTCTCGAGCTTCTTTCGGTCATCGAGTTCGTGAAGGTCATCGAAAGTCTCATCTCGCAGGTCGACTCGCCGTTCCGTAGCTCCGCCCTCACGACTTTCAAGAACCGTGTTGTTTCCGAGTACAGGACCGACGCGACTTCGAGGAATGCCATTCTCGACTTGGCTCCCAAGATTGCCGCCATCATCACTGCCCAGGACTCACCGAAGGAACTTAAGGCCGATGCACTGCTGTGTATCCTTGCCGTTACACAGAAGTTCGGAAAGCAAGAGCAGACTGCTGTTTCTGCACTCACCGAGGCTGTGGCTAGCATTGGCGCACTCAGAAGCCCCGATAGCGGTCTCCGCGTGCTGGCGCTGGTGTGTTTGACCCATATGACTACTGTCCTCGGTGGCCGCATCATTCCTATCCTGCCGAAGACCGTACCGATTGCTATCGAGTACCTTCAGGCTGCCGTTCGCAGCGAGGACTCGTCGGTCGAGGTCTCGATGGTTCACAATGCCGTTTTCAAGTACCTCGAGGAGCTTGTCAAGAACGTGCCCAGTTTCATGACCAGCTATCTCACCAAGGTACTGCCTCTTGCTGCTGCCGCATGGGATCAGGACGATCTCGATGAGGGCCTTCCTTACGACGTCAGACGTAACTTCCTCGTGGCTGTTGCGTCCAGAATGGAATTGAGGACTGTCATCGGCGCCATCACCAAGGCGTGGAAGCCATCGTGTGCCCACGGCAGCGACCCGATCAGGGATCTGGTCGAAATGGTGCAGAAGGGTATACAGGTTGCGCCTAAGGCTAGTGTGCAGAAGTGTAGCCAGGTGCTCTTGCAGTTCTTTATTACTGCACTCGATGCCAGACGTGAGCCCGAGGTTGAGGATGTCGCCCCGCTTGAGGATCTCATCATGAAGGTGTGCTTGGACATGGTCTACAAACTTAACGACTCTATCTTCAAGCCCATGTTCTTGCGTCTTGTGGAGTGGGGCACTGAGGATTTGAGGTCGAGTGACGATGAGGAGGGCAAGTGGACGCGCATTGGCGTGATATGGAAGCTCATGGAGGCGCTCAGCGGCAATCTCAAGGTCTGCTCTCTCCTTCCTGGCTCCAGTGGTTGAGCTGTGCTGATGAAAATGAATAGTCACTGGTCACCGACTACCACACGCCGCTCCTTCCTTCCGCCATCTCCACACTCACATCCCCGACACCGCACACCTTCGCCACGACCAGCGTTCTCCGCGCGCTGCACCAAGGCATGCTGAACGATTCGTCGGACTTCTGGCAATCACCGACGCACTTTGACCCTCTGCTCCCGGCCCTGCTGGCGATCCTCCCGACATTCTCAGAGCTCGCCATTCCCTGCCTCACCGAGCTCGCCGCGGCCGCACAGAGCGAGGAACACAGCAAGAGCATCAACACCGGCGTCCTGGCACTGATGCGCGACGAGAGCGAAGTCACCCGTCTCGCCGCCGTGCGCGCAATGATGGGATTGTATGCCCGTCTCGGTGAGGACTGGTTGGGGCTCCTGCCCGAGACGGTGCCGTTCATTGCGGAGCTCATGGAGGATGACGATGAGACCGTTGAGAGAGAGACGCAGAGACTCATTAAGCGCATTGAGGAGTATCTGGGCGACGGTGAGTTGCAGGGTATGTTGACGTAAAAAGTTGGATGCGAGAGGGAAGGGAAGGGGAAAAGTTGGTTTTGATAGGCGGCATTTGATTTGTTGGGTTTTTTGTAATTATACCTACCTACCTCGGGGGCGGAATGAGGATGTATGTCCGAACGGTTACTACTTGGTTGCGAAGTACGGAGGCTATGTACAGACACTCGTCGTTCCACGAACCAGCCGGACTTGCAGTTAATCGCCCCAAACTGCCACCTTTCGCGAGTAAACCCGCCGTGGAAATTTGGTACTCTGTATGATACCATATAGCGCTGCTTATTATCCTCAAGCGATCGGCTGTGACAACGAGCAACAAACACAACCCCATCACTCTACACCAGTGTTCGACATAGTCCGGTCGGGATTGCAGTCCGGACCGGACGGACTGCCGAGATCTGTTCGGACGGACTGCCTAAAAGTAGTCCGTCCCATCCATGGATTCCGAAGACTGGAGGGGACTGCAGTCGACTGCAGTCCGTCCTGACCTCAAAATCTTCTGGATTAGTCCGTCCGAACTCCGCTCCCGGACGGACTGACAAGATACAGTTTGGGTAGTCTGGTCTGGGGCCCAGGACGGACGGACTGGACTATGTACCTAGCTATGTCGAACACTGCTCTACACTCTCACTCGAGATCCGTGAAGGACGGCTTCTAGGCAGAGGGTCTAGAAACTAGCAGTACGGAAACACAACTCGTGGACTGGGACTACAGAGCTGGGTGTAATGTAGTGTTTGTAGTGACTTGTATCTTCCTCTTCGTAGATTATGAGGCTTCGTTGACACCATTCAGCTAGCCATCGACCGGCAAAACTCTCCATCTGCAACTCCTCAAGCCCACACTTCCTGCCTGCTCGCCCACCTTGTCTGAAGTGCCGCGGCCGCGCTGCCCGCGCAATTCCTTATACATACACACATGTGTCCGACTGGACTGGATATGTAGGTACTATAGCGGGCCCCCTGGTCCCTGGATCCCGAGAACGTGCACTGTGCAGGACCTGGTGCAGTCTGCAGAAGTTCAGCCCTCTGATGGTCTAGACTAGCGGAAGCTCATCAGAGTCTGCAGAATCTGCCCATCTCGTTACGATGGAAGCGACATATTCGCTCATCCAGCACTGAGGCGAACAGTTGGACGCCACAGCCATGTCAGCCACTGAGCCACACACCATCTCAGTCGGCAGCGATCGCCATCGGCCACTCCGAATTTTCACATATGTAGCCTGAGGGATTCCACACCTACATACTATAGGCATCTCCAGCTGACTCCGTCTGCTTCGTTCATGGTGAAGACGGGATCTTTGTCCGGGGTTTTTGTATCGACGACGATTCTTATGTACCCAAGTAGCTGAAGATGTGGTGTGGTGTGGTTTTGTGGCTTGTGATTTAGCGTTGCTCGCTTCGTTGCTGGACGAGTCACGAGCGAGTATGTACCGATATATGTAGCGAAAATATGTGGCTCCGGCAGCGCCACCAACATCCTCAGCTGAAGTTGAAGCTGGAGCCGAACCGAAATCCGCCTTCAGCTGTTCTACATGCTCAATCGGGAGGCGATTCTATGACCTGGATGCTGCGGGAAGTATGTACCTTTTGCTCGAATGCGCCGAGTGCATAAAAGTACCTACTCCAATATCTACCAAGGTCCAATGTCTACCAAGGCACTATGTGGCGATTTTCCTTTTTTTTCGGGCCTTCCGGCTTCGGGGACGGGCTTTCTCAGGTGTTGTCCAAGGAATTTGTGTCCATAGTTGCGATAATCTAGATATATCTACCTACGTAGATCGGGATGAGTCCAACTGTTTACTTGAGGAAACATCAGGAAGCTGTAGGGCAGTAAGACTCTACTAATTGGCGCTAGTGCTGAGTTGTGTAGGAAACACCATGTATCTTGGCGTTTTCCGGTATTCGAGTACCTGACAGTGGGCACGTTCGAGTACATGACGCCTGACACCGTCTGTATCTATACATTAGTTACCGCTGGTAACTAGTATCTTTGAGTTATCCAGCTGAAAGACGAGTCCTGTTCTGTATCTATGCACTGCTACTACGTACATAGAAACTATCTTTCAGTCAACTATCCAGCTGAAAGACGGGTTGCCCTCTGTACCTATGCATTACTAGTCTACTACATACTAGCAAGTACATATCCATGAGTTATCCAGCTGAAAGACAGGGTTGCCTTTCTGTATCGATGTACTCGTACATACTGCTACCAGTATCGTCAAGTTCTCCAGCTGAAAGCCACAGTGTATCGTGCACCTCCAGCTGGTGAACGTCGACGATGCCGTCCTCGAGGACACCGTCTACTCCAGACTTTGGAATCCGTATGCTCCCGCCTTCCTCTTCTGTCGTCTCCGCATGCACCATGTAAGGCTGAAAGCGGAGCGGTGGCGATATCCCCACGAGCGTTACGCGAGAGCATCACGAGAACTGGTTCGGCGCAGAGGTGGAACGATGTGGGGGAGGTAGTTGAGCGGCATTGGTAGTACGTAAACCGAACGTTCGTGAAATGTGCATAAGAAGAGGAGCATCCGCCCTCTCGTTGTGGTGAGGCAGACCAAAGCATTCCATCCATTCTTCCCTGAGCATAGCAGCAGCACCGAGCATTCGACCCGACACTTTACGATCTATACGCCCAGAATCCCGAAATCGCAGTATCGCGAAATCCTAGAATCCCAGAAATCACACAATCATGCCTGTCGGAACCATGAGCTTCCCGCTTCATCTCGGCAAAATTCCAGAGGGCATGACGTTCACGGTGACAGGAGTCAAGCCCGTCGTCCCGGCTGGCGACTGGTACGCATACACGGTTCGATCGCCCTTCCCTATCAGGCTTATTTTCGATGGGTGATGTTGACAAGATTTCTGCTTTAGAACCTGGCGAAATTCCCCCACGTCGTGGACACCAGCGGGCCGAACCCTCTAATCGGCGGATTCTCCCTGAGCACGACGGGGATCACGCAGCACGGCTCTGGGCCGTACTTCGAAGTGAGCTTCACTGTGTCCGGCAAGAGCCCCAACGGCGTTGAGAGTTCTCGCGACGGGCACCTTACGATCTCGACCTCGGACTGGGGCTTCATTGAGCGGCCGGACCAGGGGATCATAACGTTCGGGTTCGATGGGTCTGCGGCACACACGCACATGTTTGATACTCCCACGCTGAGGTACCTCAACGATGTGCACCTCCTCGTAGAGTACTTCCCTTCCGAGACCGCTGTGGGAATGACGGTCACCTCCGATGCGACTATGATCTCGAAAATATGTGATGTGGCCCTCGGTGGGATCTTCTTGGCGCATGAAAAGGCTGCTTCTTGGGCCGTGGGTAAGGTGTGGTAGTGGAGCGGTTCGGAATGGTGAGTTCATATCCCTATCGCATTGCGATTGTGTCTCATTCGATCGGAGGATGTTGACTTGGGTCAGGTCTTGTTCGCTTCCCTCGGGGGATCCAACAGAGGGGGCGGCGGTGGCGGGCGGACGGTCACTTATTTTCATTATTCGTTCGTTATTTTGATTTTCTGTGGAGCGTCAGGCGGTTTTTTTTCTCGCTGTCTTGTGGTTCGTTTTTCGGGCAAACATACACAAATGCCATCATTTTCACTCATCTACTGAAATGCAATCGTTTCCACTCTTCCGCCAGAATGCCGTCGGTACGTCGAATGGGTAGGCAAGTGAAGTGAGGTACATTGATAGGTAGGTAAATACGAGATCTATCTTGGAATAATGGTTCCGCCATCGTTCCAAGAAAACTGCCTATGCCGGTCACGAGAATTAATCACGAGTGAGAGTTGGAGAAGTTGCACTTCGAGAAAAATTGCTATTGGTGGTCGAACTTCCACGCTTAGCCGAATCCGCGCATTGATCCGTGAAATTGCTATGCCGCTCGTGAAGACCATTCATATATAGGATCTCTGTGGAAGTTCAATTTTCAACCGCCCGCGGTTCCTAAACACCACATCCTGAGCTCGAGACCTAGCAGCGACCACTAACCTACACATCTGATACCAATGAACCCTCCCATAAACTACTGCAATTGCAATCAAGCTTTCGATTGGCCGATCGAGCGTGCCATCGTCTTCTCTCCCGAGCAAAATGCCACTGCACATGCCCCCCGCTAGAGATATCTGTGGTGAGTGCTAATTTATGCCCACTACCAACGCAACCCAACATCGCATACATTAAACGCGGCAAAATCAAGTAAACAAACAAACCTCAAGCACGAACATCACACCGCAAACGCAAATCTACATGCCCCCAAGCCTCCCATAAGAATACCCACCCGTACCACCCCGCACCTACCCGCACTCAACTCCACAGCATCGTAACCTCCCCTTCTCGACCTCCACCTCGCGTCCCCACCAGCGCACAACAATCTCCTTCAGCATCTCAACGTCGGCCTCCGAGTACCGATCCAGACCCATTCTTTCTACTTCATCGAGGCTTACAACGGTGGTTTTGTCGTCCACCAGCTCCTCTCCGTCATCATCATCATCCCCCTCTTCCCTCTCATCGTCTTCGTCAAGACGGTCTGCCAGCCCGGAAAAGATCCGTTGAGTCATCCGGTGGAAGTAGGCGATTACATCCATCTCCTCACTACCGACGCCCTCTTGTCGCAAGTTGGTGCTGCGCCGGCGGAGTAGGCTGCCTCTACGTGGTCTACGGCGTGCTACCGGCTCCGGTGAGGCGGAGGAGGACGTAGTCGCTTGCAACGGCTCCGTATCACTATCATCCGTCTGTTGGTTTTGCTGCTGAGCATAGTCTGGTGCTGTGGTGGGCGTGTACGCGAACTGCGAGTCCATGAGCAGCCTCCCGTCCTCGGCTTCTGCATCGGAGCGCTGCTGCTCTCCCGCCGACGCCCACCAAATAAAGCTCGAGTATGCAATTTCCCGCCAGGTGAGTTTCTCGCACAGCTCCTCGATATTGTTCGGTTCATGGTCGTCATCGTCGTCGACGTCTCCGGGTGCACGGATGATCGGATTTCCCGCGTCGTCGTCCTCATCGTCCAGGAACAGCGACTGTTTCCGACGATACCGGTTCTTGAGACTCTTCGTGAGGGCGCGGTAGCGACGGAGATCGCGTTGTGTAGCGAGCAGCGGCACGCCGGAGCTGTGTTCGGCTGTAGGCCACACTTTCTCTTTCGCGTACTTTGCGTGCTGTGGCGGAAGCCGGATCACGACGTCCCATAGGTTGCGCTTGATACATAAAACCTCGTCCGTGGTGCATGCGACCCACGCACCGTGCTCGCCCTCGACGACGTCGGGATTTAACGGACCGGCACGCGTCTTCGCCTCGTGCTCCAGCAGTGGAATGTCGTGGACTCCCACATTGAACAGCGGCTTCAGCCGCGCTGGGCCGACTGACAGTAAATCCACCACGGACAGCGGGATGTTACTCAGTATCGATATATCGTAGACGAAGTTACACGCCATTTCAACGGGCGCATGGGTGACGAGTAGTATCCTCTTCCTTGCGAGCGCAGCTCTGTAGATGGGAAACACCAGCGGGCCGAAAGTATCCATGAACTCACCCAACGACAGCGCCGGATGAAACTGGCTCAGCGTTTGTCCCGGCACCAGGACGGCCCCAGTCTCGGATATCGAGCGGGAGCGCGTATGTCTTGGGTGTAGTCGCTGCGGCGATCTCAGTGTAGGCAAGTCGTCAACCAGCAGCGACGGCTCGGTATCTCTGATCTTGTGGCGTTCGTAATATTCCTCGAACACGGTATGCGACGAGGTGTCCTCCGTAAACTTCCTATCAAACAATCAGACTTTCCTGCCGCCCCTCGTATTCATTCCCATGACGAAGAGGGAGCCCACCTAGCAAGCCGCTTCAACCCCTCCGCATGTCTCCAGCTTCGGCCGAGGCGTCCGTAGCTCAGCGGGACTAGTAGTCCTGCGCTGATCATGAGCGCGCCCCGCTCCTCTTCGCCTGCATCGACATGCAGGAACGCGCTCAGACCCGCATACGCGCCGTGGACGAAGTACACCAGGTCCTCCGAGAGGTTATGGAGACCGGAGGGCAAACTCTTGAATTCGACGCCGTCAAGATCCACTGCGCAGGATTAGTAGGAGAACGACGGGCGAGGAGGAAGGAGGGCGAGGAGGAGGAGGGGAACGAGCCGTCAGGAGACGCAGTCTGGTGCCATTCGATCGTGTAGCCCTTTTTCGTGTCGAAGTGGATGAGGAACAGAGCTGCGAGGGGTGGCAGCTCGTCGTCAACGTGGAGATGGGAGAGCGGTGTTGACTTCATTTGATCCGTTCTGTGGGTTGTGGTCGTCGTGGTCGTCGTGATCGGTCGGAAGCGTGATGAGTGCGATGTCGTCCGATCGGATCTCCCGACGAGAGCTTGGGCTTGAGGAAAGTGGTTTGATTGGCCGTTCGGGGTTGAACCGTGCCGACGGGCTGATAGCCAGCTTGGGGCCTGGCTAGATAGGTACCTGTGCCAGCTAGGTACCAGAGTATAGCCGCGCAACGGAACGGCCTGGGTACGAGTACGAGTATGCGAGAAGCTAGACAAGTGGCCGCGTAAGTAGCAATCAATCTGGCGATTTTATGATGGACACAATTCCTGGAGTGCACACCCTTACATGCGCGAAAAAGAGTAGATGCACGAGCCATTCAGCGCGAAATTCTCACCGAACGGAACACACATTTCAGTTGCATGCCTAAGCAAGTAGTACGGAAGTAGACGAACCGTTTAAAAACAGTGACATTTTAAGAGACGAACTGTCTGAAAACAGCAACATTCTACAGCAATTTCGAACCCCTAGGCACGCGTCCGGGGAATCATCCCTTGATACCGGCCCAGTGCGTGTACTAGGAATAGTTGACTCGAGAGATCAAATTTATTGAGTCGATACGTAAGGTTGTTGACTATGTAAACATATCAAAAAGTCCATAGAATCGACACACCCAATTGAACAACGCCGCGCTCGTTTTGCTACATATCAGCTATCAGAACTGTCCTCGGAAAACAACTAAAAACATAGAAATGATCGTGTAACTGTCCTGTCAGGAGAACCCCCCTCTGTATAACACCACGATCCGAGACGTTTCACTGCACAGTTTCTGTCTTACGCGTCCAAGGTTGGGAGTGCACACAATAGGTATTGACTCGGAGAGACCGAACTCATTGAGCTCACAATCAATTTCCAACCCGTGTGTTTACCGGTGCACGTTAGGTTCCGCTCTCCGTAGCCTCAGGACCACCGTGACCATATCGATGCCGCCGGACGACGAGCACTGTCGGACCAGACGACAGGAGGGTACCACCAGAGATCAGAGGTGCCATATTCACTCTCAGCACCATAGCCGAGCCTACCCAAGCCCAGTGAGAAGGTTAATCGCCGTTGCTGTTCCACGAGTTCTTCGAAATAAGGGATGTTGGATGGACAAAGTGTAAATAATTTTTGTACTGTTTCAACCCTCGCTACCACAAAATCTCGGCGACGTGAGATTGGGTGGAGTACTGACTCTCAAAGTTTCACCAGAGTATTTACGAGACCTTTGGTACACACTGGTGACTGCCCGATATCTGCCGTATCGAAATTAATGCTGGACGCAAGAGAGAGCGATTTCTTAAACGGGCTTTCATGCCGCGTATGCCTCGCCGGCTACTACCGGCATTGTGCCGGATTGCGTACACCCTCGGCTCCAAAGCGAAAATTCGAGTGATACAAAACTGTTCTGTAGCCACACCAACCACACGGTACACTTCTCTGTTCGGTGGGGTGTACAAAAAAGCTGTTTTTTCTTTTCTTCTTTTCTTCAACCGTCAGTTGCCACGATGTTGCGCCGCAGCGACTCAGCGCGTTCTATTGATTGCCGCGATTCTGTGTAGATAGGCGCTAAAATGGGCATCATGGCAACGAGTCACGACCTATTGTAGCGCACTAGGTGGGATGAATGGGACCACCAGACACATCCAGTCAGTTCAATAGGCGCGCAAGAGCAATGACTAGGCTTTATTGATAATTGTATGCAGTAAGATGAGTGAGTGGTAATGAAGTAATTGTACTATGGAAAAAAAGTCGTGGCCATCTCATTCGTCTCAATCTGAAACCTATGGTGTTGGTTGCTTCCAGCGTCAATGACAGCTTAAACCTTTGCACCTTTATCTTCACTTCCACCACCACTGACGATGGATGTGATGAAGACGACGACCTCTTCACTTTCCACTCTTTCGGGGGACTTCTGTGATACCCTCATGCCTTCTCATTCCAAGGCTGCCGCCGAATAGAAAGCGACGAAAGAGGAAATGGGTCGAGAGGCTATTCAAAACTGGCTGGTCCACTGCCAATAGGATTTCTGCTGTCAGGGACATACATTAGGTAATGTAGGGTAGGCGATACATCACTCGATGCAGGAACACAAGATTGAGAATAATGCTCTGGTCTTCATGAGTGGTGACGCGGAAGCCTAATTTATTTGCTCCCTCACCTACGGGAGACTGACGGGTACTACTCTAGGTAGTGGAACGTACGGCGGCACATCTCATTGCCGCTCACCGCGAACGCTCCGGAGGACTGCATGCCGGCCAGCACATACCGTAGGTACTAGCGCTTCTACTCGGGGCAGCACTCGAAGCAGTGCTCCCGCGCCCGGGTCGTATTCCGATACCGACACCGTCCACACGGGGGAAAAGCTCAGTGACGTGGTAACTAAATGCATCTCCATCTCTGACCCCCCCCCCCCCCCCTCATGCTCAAGATATGGCAGCCAATACTAAGATTTCCATCATTGAACATTGAGCAGTGAAGTTGCCGCTCGGTGACTCGCTCAATCGGGAATGATCCGACGATGAGCCCGTAATCCTCGAGTACCGTACTATACATACCAGCCACACCTTTCGACTGTGGTGTTACAAAACGGATGTTCGAGACCACACGTTGTCCAATCCAGACCTCTCGTTCTATATGTGTGTGGGGGGGGTGGGGTATGACACATGCAGTCCTACTTGCACGTCTAGCCCGGGCTGGGAGCCTGGGACTGGCGGCCTGAATTGCCGTTTAGGTTGGCCGATTAGTTATCCGTCATGACGACAGACACTTGGTAAATATTGAAATATCTGCACGCTCATATGTACAGGCACAGAACGCCGACTTGTAAGCTTGCAGCCGATGACGATGAGTTGATGACTGAGAATGGTCGAAACGAGATTGATGCGAGAGGCGATAGCTGTGATAGCTGTGATGGAAGCTGTGCAGAGGCATGTATGCGTAGATAGCGAATATCGGGACTGGAGCTCGAGTATACAGCTATGATTCATCGGCGAAGCAAACGTTCCTCTCCCTCTTGTCCAGCGGTTGCGGAGTACCATAGGTAGTAGGTAACCAACTCGGAACACTCCTTATGCCTTAAGGCTGCAACCCAACTGGATAGCTTCAACGTTCTTGTCGTATGCATATCTACAGGCTACAGATCGATCTGTCCTACATATATAGGTAAGTCCTTAGGTAACGACATGCAGACTGCCATCAGGCAGGCAGGCGGGCGGGGTAGGATAACACGCCCCTCCCGACGCCTCTTGCCGTAGATTACTGGCATGGATTCATGCTTAATCCCACCTCCTCCTCCTCCGCGCCCCCATTCAGTGCACCGGCACGTTTCAAACACTCCAGCCCTGCGGCCCCGCCCGGTGGGTGGGGTGGCGCACGCCCAACGCACGTCCAACGCCACCGGCCGATAGGTACTACTCTAGGTAGTCGAGTTGTTTCACGTTTCAACTCTATTGCAAATACTCCTTCTGAAAATGGGCGATTGCCGAGTAGGTGGAGCGTGCGGTACTGTAGGCTGTAGGCTGTAGTGCACTCTAGTTATCCACTCTGCAGGGGACATAGGTAGTAAGCGCATACGCCGGGGGTCCAGTCGGTTACCAAGCTGTGCGCCTAATTTATAAAGTAAGTAAGCACAGAGCCGGGCGACGGGCGACGGGCGTACCTAGATGTGGCTAAGATGAGATGGTGAGGTATCTTTAGATTGACGGCGGAGTAGACTGGTGGTAGATTTGGAATTTGCAGTGGAGATGGAGGATGCGACGGAAAGTCATCGGGTATCCGGTGGGATTCACTGGAGGAGTTAAATACACGCTTGGTATCCACAATATGGTGCTCTTTTCCCCGATATCAGCATCTTCGTCTTCAGCATCTTCAGCATCTTTAGCATCTTCAGCAGCTTTACCGTCTTCTGCATTTTCACCAACTTCACCGTCAACACCGCCAACACCTTCCAGAGTTCCATCTCCATTTCCAGTCCATCTTCAGCTTTCTCTCCAGCCTAGTTCGACTCGACGTCCAACATGAAGCTCTCCTTCGTAACCATCGCCCTCTTCTCTGCCGCCGTCTCCGCCCTGCCAAACATGAACTGGCACAACGACTGGTCCAGCCACACAACCAAGACCACTTCCACCCCGGCAGCCATCCCGAAGACCAAAACCGAGACCACCACCACGACCGTCACAGCTTACAAGACCATCACCGCCTGTTCCTCGGGGCCAACCCCCAGCGGCGAGAAGTGGGGTAAGAAGGCGCCCAAGACGCATACCGTAAAGGTCGGCGGCCGCGACGGTGCCACTGCAATCCTGAAGTACGATCCGCCCACGGTAGATGCACACATCGGTGACACCATTGTCTTCGACTTCCTCTTCAGGAATCACACCGTCACCGAGTCGAGTTTCGACAATCCATGTGAGAAGCTGGATGGCGGGTTTGCGTCCGGGTTTCTGCCCAACTTGGTATGTTCATCGTCCACATGATATGATCGAATGGAGAGCAAAGGATGCTAACCTCGCACAGGAGAACATCCCCGGCACCGTAAACTTCACGTACTCGGTCGTCGACACCAAGCCTCACTGGGTCTACTGTGGGCAGAAGCAGCCGCAGCCGCACTGCCAGCAGGGAATGGTCTTCACGATCAACGCGCCCAAGACCGGCAACACCTTCGAAGCGTTCCTCTCTGCGGCCAAGGCGGCCCCGACCATTCCCAGCACACCATCAGCGCCCGTCCCCGCGCAACCCAAGAAAACGCACGCAGTCGTCGTAGGCGGCAAGCCGAGTCCCTCTGCCGCGCCCGTGCTCCGCTACTCCCCCGAGACGGTCGAAGCCGCCGCGGGCGATGTAGTCGAGTTCAACTTCCGCGCCAACGCGCACACCGTGACCCAGAGCAGCTTTGAGAACCCGTGCACGGGCATCGACGGCGGCTTCAAGACCGGCCTGCAGAACAACACCATGGACGTCGATCGCGCCATCCTCAGGGAGTTTGTCGTCCCCAAGACTGATGCCCCGTTGTGGTTCTACTGCGGCGCCCCGACCCATTGCCAAAAGGGTATGGTCTTTGCTATCAATGCGCCCACAGAGGGTGAGAGGACCTTTGAGAAGTTTCAGAAGGCGGCTATGGCGAGTGCTTAGGAGGGGGGCGAGTCTGTTTTTTTGTTTTGTTTTGTTTGTTTGGTTAGCGGCGATGGGTTTACGGTATAGAATGTATGATTAACGGTTGCGGATGCATACTGTATGGCGGTGTTTGAGTAACTATAGATTTATCTGAAGGCATATATAATGTTTTGGACTCGGGACTCGGGACTCGAGACGCCGCAAGGCGCATGTTGTGATTCGTGACACCGAATACCGTAGTCGGGCTGTTGCACACAGGGCTGACTACCGATCCGAAACCCGTGACTCTGAGCGAACCACGCTTCTGCTTCCGATTCGTGAGGCCCCGATACCTAGGTCGGAGAGTGATTGGGGTTGACATCACCCATGCCGAACGGCCTGCTGACCAGCCCATTTCTTGGAAAGCCAAAAGTCAAAACGAACGTAAAACAATCTACAAATATACGTAACCATGGCAGGTAAACTTTAGGAGAAGTCGCTACTTACGCAAGCCACCGACGAACCAACTTCCGGCCGGTGGATATAATGGCAAGGTCGGCAGCACCGGGTGGCGTAGGGGAATCGGGATTCTGGGATCGGCTTCAGCGTGGAAGCCGTGAAGCAGGAGATAGGTACCGGCTTAGAGTATCGTTCCGAGTGCCCCGGAACACCGGAGCGACTTCTCGAACACACGAGGATGATCCCGAGTAGGGTAGAACCGGCCAGAAGCCTCTGGGGAAGGCAGACGCTACGGCCTGCGGGCAGGGGGGAGTGGGCTCCGGCATGCTGGAAAGTTCGCGAGTGACATCTCGTGTCAGTCCGTCGATCTGACGACAGACAGTGATAGCCGCCGTCCAACATCGCTCCCATGTCGAACGAGGCGGAGTGGTTGTTTTGGTTGGGTCGCGTTGCGTGCACACGAATAGGATCGTCGCAGTGTGACGTAACCGCAATCCTCACGGGTACACTAACCGTATATGGATTAGCGCTAGAATGTACCAGGTGCTTCGAGAGCTTTCAAGAATGACCGCGGGGCTGCGAGAAAACAGTGAACACACTCGGCAAGACCCACAGCCAGCCAGTTCGAAAGTCTCCACGAAACCCACACAGAAACAGTATATTTAAGTTCGTCTTCCCATCTCTCTCTTCCCCTCCTTCTTCCATCTAACATACAACTCACGAAACGAAGATACGAACGATACGATAAACGACACTCATCACGACATACCAACCTACCTTTTACCCATACATACCTAATCGCACACGAATAATTCACATCAACCATCATGTCCGGCAGCATGCAACTCACCGACAAGGCTCAGAAGGCGATTTCTGATGCTCTGGATGTCGCCACCAATTACGCCCATCCTCAACTACTCCCCATCCATCTAGCACACTCCCTCCTCACCGGACCGCAAACGGAGGAAGCGACAGCGGGAGCACCAGCTGCATCAGGCCCACCACTATTCCGACAAGTCGTCGAGAAGGCGAACGGCGACGTCCAGACCCTCGACCGCGCCTTCAAGAAAGCCCTCGTCCGACTACCCTCGCAAGACCCCCCACCCGACAACGTCTCGTTCGCTCCGAGTCTGAGTAAAGTCCTGCGCGAAGCCCAGAAGCTACAGAAGACACAGCGCGACTCGTTCGTGGCGCAGGACCATCTCATCAGCGCTCTCGCTCAGGACTCGGGCATCCAGAAGCTCCTCGCCGAGGCCGGAATCCCGAAGGTTTCGGTTCTCGATAGCGCCGTTCAGAGTTTGCGGGGAACGAAGCGGATCGAGAGTGCAAACGAAGAGGCCGTCGAGAGCGAGGCTTTGGGCAAGTACTGTATCGACCTGACGGAAAAGGCTCGCTCCGGCGCTCTCGACCCCGTCATCGGCAGAGATCAGGAAGTCTTAAGAGTCATTCGGATTCTGTCTCGGAGAACCAAGAACAACCCCGTCCTGATTGGTGAGCCCGGTGTCGGCAAGACCGCCGTCGTTGAGTGCCTTGCTCAGCGAATCGTCAACGCCGATGTCCCGGCTCATCTTGCGCAGTGCAAGCTGCTCAGCTTGGACGTTGGCGCTCTGGTGGCCGGCAGTAAGTACCGTGGAGAGTTTGAGGAACGAATGAAGGCTGTTCTGAAGGAGATTGAAGACAGCAAGGAAATGATTCTTCTCTTTGTGGATGAGATGCACCTACTCATGGGGGCTGGCAGTACCGGCGAAGGAGGAATGGACTCGGCCAATATGCTCAAGCCGGCACTTGCGAGAGGACAGCTCCACTGTATCGGAGCCACTACGTTGGCCGAGTACCGGAAGTACATCGAGAAGGATGCCGCTTTCGAGCGTCGATTTCAGCAAGTCTTGGTCAAGGAACCGACCGTCCCCGAGACCATCTCCATCCTTCGTGGTCTGAAGGAGCGTTACGAGGTCCATCACGGAGTCACCATTTCGGATAGTGCCATTGTTGCAGCCGCGACCCTCGCATCTCGCTATCTTACCGCCCGCAAACTTCCCGATTCGGCTATCGATCTCGTCGACGAAGCGGCCTCGGCTGTCCGTGTCACTCGCGAATCGGCCCCCGAAGCTGTCGATACCCTGGAACGCAAGCACCGGCAGCTGTTGATCGAAATCCACGCCCTCGAGCGCGAGAAGGACGATGCTTCCAAGACTCGTCTCGCCGAAGCCAAGAGGGAAGCTGCAAACATCATGGAAGAGCTGCAGCCCCTTCGCGAGCGCTACGAGGCTGAGAAGCGCCGGTCCAATGATATCCAGGAGGCGAAGAAGAAATTGGACCAGCTCACTGCGAAGGCCGAGCAAGCTGAGCGCACTGGCGATCTCATGACCGCTTCCGATCTGAAGTACTACGCCATGCCGGACCTCAGGAGACACATCAAAAAGTTGGAAGCCGAGAAGGCGGCTGGTGATGCTGAAGCCAACAGACGAGCATTGGCGACCGGCGAGACTGCCATGCTCACGGACCTTGTCGGCCCCGACCAGATTAACGAGATTGTCGCGCGCTGGACCGGGATCCCAGTCACCAGGCTTCGCACCACCGAGAAGGAGAAGCTTCTCAACATGGAGAAGTATCTTACCAAGTCTGTTGTAGGACAGCGCGAAGCCGTTCGTGCCGTCGCCAATGCCATCCGTCTATCTCGCAGTGGCCTCGCGAACCCGAACCAGCCGATCGCTTCATTCTTGTTCTGTGGTCCCTCGGGTACCGGTAAGACGCTTCTCACGAAGACTCTTGCCGAATTCCTGTTCGACGACCCCAAATCCATGATCCGCTTCGATATGAGCGAGTACATGGAGAAGCACTCCGTCTCCCGTCTCATCGGCGCCCCGCCTGGCTACGTCGGACACGACGCCGGTGGACAGCTCACCGAGGCCCTCCGTCGGCGCCCCTTTTCGATCCTGCTGTTCGACGAGGTCGAGAAAGCCGCCAAGGAAGTCCTGACCGTCATGCTCCAACTCATGGACGAAGGCCGCATCACCGACTCCACCGGCCGCGTCGTCGACGGCAAGAACACTGTGATCATCATGACCTCCAACCTGGGCTCGCAGTACATAACCCAGCGCTCCAGCTCCACAGACGGGCGCATCGATCCCACCACCAAGGAAATGGTCATGAACGCGATCCGCGGCCACTTCCTGCCGGAGTTCCTGAACCGAGTCTCGAGCGTGGTCATCTTCAACCGGCTCGCTAAGCGCGAGATCCGTACGATAGTTGACCTGCGCCTCAAGGAGATCCAGCAGCGTCTCACCTCCAACGGCCGCAACATCCAGCTCGAGGTCGACGACCGCACAAAGGACTTTATGGGCGAGGCTGGCTACTCCCCGCAGTACGGTGCTAGACCGCTGCAGAGGGTGCTTGAGCGTGAGGTCCTCAACAAGCTTGCTGTCCTGCTGCTGCGCGGAAGCATCAAGGACGGTGAGAGGGCTCGCGTCACTCTCGACGAGGCCGGACGGGTCATTGTACTTCCTAATCACCGTGTAGAGGAACTGGAGGATGATGAGATGGATTATGATGACTACGATGAAGTCGATAGTGGAGAAATGGAAGTTGAGGAGCTTTACGATTGAAGGGCGAAGAAGAAGCGGAGGTTGATGTAAGGGCGGGAGGGGGGGAGAAAGTGGAAGTTGACGTAAAGGAGGCTGGATGACTTGAGGTTTTCTTTTCTTTTCTTTTCTCTACTGTTGTTTTTACAGGATAAAGGTCGTCTTTCCTTTCTTTTTCTACAGTTCTTGTACATTGCATGGTCTTTGGTTTGGGGTGCTTTTGTAGTCTGTTATTTGTAGTCTGTTGTGTGTTCCTTCTCAACTGGTTGAGTGGGGTTTGGACTCTGCCTTTGTAGCAGGTCCGATTTCGTTTCTGAGTGGTTTGACTTGTTCTGTTTCGTGAATAAAAGCATGGTGCGCTTTAGAATGAATACTACTATACGCGCTTTACTCGATATCACTCGTGTTCTGTGATCATATCTCACTCTCGAATCTCTGTCATGACCGGACCCGGCCGAATCAATGGAACAAGAACCGGTAAGTACATAAGCTCGCATAAGTGAGTTGAAGTTGAATGATTTTATTTTTTATGATTTTCGCAAGCCAGAGTCGCTTGCGCAGTATGTAATCAGTTTACATTCCATCGGGGCACGCAACGCGGGGATGGGATTGCGTTTCCGAGAAGCGGCGATTTAGCGATAAAGCCTCCTCGTTTGTCAAACCGACACCTGAAATCTGAGGGGCGCCGGGGGGGCCAGGTTGAAGGAACCGCCCGGCCGGGGGTTACATGCGCCGGGGGTACGCGGGGGTACGCGATATCGCAATCGCGGGGATGGCCGTCATCGAGCTACCAGGTATCTATCTACCCCGCCAAACGGCTAGTAGCTAGAGGTGGCATAGCTGTCATAAGTAGAGCACAGCACCCGCCTGCATCCCCCGCTTCCAACTCAATTCCTCAATCCAATCAATCCAATCTATAAACTCAATCCATCCATCTACGAACTCTACATCTCTATATCGAATATGACAGCCCAAAGAATCGACATCGACAAAGTCCAGTCGACATTCAGCGGGATATGCATCGGCGGGCCCCCTCCCCCTCCCCCCCCCCCCCTTCCCCCTTATTCTAACCACCTTGCAGACCTAATCAGCGCCTCCCTCGGCGGCTCAATCGTGTCCTTCTCAGACGAATTCTTCGCATCAGCCTCCAACCTCATCACTCCCACCGCACCCATCCAGCGGGCCGGACACTTCATTGCGTCAGGGGCCTGGTACGACGGGTGGGAGACGCGGCGTCACAACCCGTCGACTGCAGACTGGGTCGTGATAAAGCTGGGCGTTCCCTCCGGCGTCGTGCACGGCGTCGAGATCGACACGGCGTTCTTTTCCGGGAACCACGCGCCCGCGGTCAGTGTGCAGGGCGTGTTCCTCCCCGGTGGAATGCCGGATGAGACTACCGAGGGGAGGTGGGAAACCATTCTGGATACCCAGGAGACGGGGCCGAATCAAAGGCATGTCTGGCGCCTCGAGAGACCGGCGGAAAAGCCGGTTAGTCATGTCAGGCTGAATATGTACCCTGACGGGGGAATTGCGAGGTTTCGCTTGCTGGGTACCGTCGTCCCAGTGTGGCCGGATGATAGCGAGGCCATCGTGGATTTGGCGCATGTGGCGAATGGAGGGTTCGCGGTGAGCTGCAGCGATCAGCACTACAGCGTCAAGGATAACCTCCTACTCCCCGGGCGTGGAGAGAATATGGGCGATGGATGGGAGACGAAGAGGAGTCGCCAGCCGGAGCACGTCGACTGGGTGGTTGTTAAACTAGTATTCCCCCCTCCTCCTCCCCCCCGCTCCCCCAACTATTAAGCCCCCAACGCTGACACCCATCCCAGGGCGCCAAAGGCTACCTCGAGGAGATAATCGTGGACACGCTACACTTCCGGGGCAACTTCCCACAGGCGGTGGAGGTATACGGGCTGAACGCGGAGACGCACGACGTGGCAGCCGACGATGCGCGCTGGGAGCTGGTGGTGCCCAAGAGCAAGTGCGCCAAGGATACCGAGCACGCGTTCTCGTCCACCATGATGCAGAATGTCGACGGCAAGGTCGTGAGCCATGTCAAGATGGTCATCATTCCTGATGGCGGCGTTAAGAGGCTTAGGGTCTTTGGGAAGCGCGTTGTGGGGGCTTGAGGTCTTGTGTGTACTAGATAGTCTACGCGGGAAATGGAGTCACTGTCATCGATCAACTAGGAATGAATCCGCATCCACCACAGTCAATCAAATATATCTTCGTCGCCGTCGCGGTGGAAGATAATACCGTAGGTAATGTCGCCTTATGTAACCCCATCAAAGCGCCCATATGCAGACAGACACAACACAGCACAAGTGACTCTGATCTGATCATCAAAATCCAAAAATCCAAATCGAAGCAGCACCCAATCAATCACCGATCCGAAGCAAAAAACAGTAGACAGTAGAGCCGTAGAGTACGCATGTCGTCGTCGTCGTCGTCGCATATGATATCCAAACCAGGCGCACAAGTAAGTACTCGAGTAAAGAGAATACATACGGTGAAAGAAGAAAGAAGAAAGAAGAAAAAGAAAAAGAAAAGAACAGCAAAGTTGAGATGAAATGGGCAGCCAAAAGAACAAAACAAAAAAAAAAGAGGCACACCCTCACACGCCATAACACCGGTCTAATCCCAACCCAACCTAGCCTAGCCCCAACCCCAAACCCAACCCCAAATTTTCAAATCATGCCTCACAGATATGATGGTGCTCGTCCCCAATCATCAACGGATCTTCAACGGCCTGTGAGCCTGCGTTGCTACAGGAGCAGCAGCGGGCGCGGGCGCAATCTTCCTCTCACTTCCGCTCGCACGGGTAGTGGGACGGCGGCCCTTTGCCTTTCCGTCTTCATCTTCTTCTTCCCCTTCGTCCGCCTGCTCGGTGTCTTCGTCCTCGTCGTCATCTTTGATCGAGATGACCTCGTCCTCGACCCAATCGGCATCGCTGTAGTCTTCCTCCTCATCTTCTTCCGGGACCGGAAGAGCTCCGTCCCTGATGAGCCACCAGTACTCCGTCTCGTTGGGGTTGAGGAACGTCTGCCCATTGTGGCTGTGTATGAGGAGTGCGTGATCGCACACGTAGTCTTTGGTCTTGGGGTTCTGACGATCGAACGTCGTCGCCACCCAAACGCGGACGTGTGGCTTGTTGCAGATCAGTTTTCTCAACGTGTAGTACAGACCGTCGACCTCAGCAGCGATCGAATTGTACTCCCGATCATGCGGATCCGGGAAATGGTCCTGGCACAGGCCAGGCCAGTTGTTGACGAAGTAGAGATCCAGGTTCTGTAGTCTCGTAAACGCCATTGGCTCGAGCGTGGAGCAGATGGCGACGTTGCGGAACGACAGGGACTCAAGCGTGTCCTTGTGGTAGAGCAAACGTGGGCAAAGGTGCTGCGTCTCGGGGGAGTGACGGTAGAGATTCTCAAACCGTTCTTCAAAGGGGCGCACAAAACCCATTGGATGGTGCACTTCAAGGTGGAGCTTAGTGATCCTTTCGTGATTCGGGATCGTTGCGTTTAAAGCATCGGCCAGCAGCGCTGCGAAATAAATAGATATACATCAGCCGGGGCGCAAGGAGAAGAGGGGAGCAGGCAAACCACTACTAACCTTGCTGTGCCGCGAGAAGACCCAGCCTCTCGACCTTCAGGTCTTCGAGATCGTAACGCATGCAGTCCAAGATATACCAACGCGGCCATCTCTGGCCAATCTCGGAATTATCCTGCCTCCACGGTAGGTTCGTCATCCAGCAAACGGCCTCTCGCGTATCTATAGACGCCGAGTTCTTGGTGCGAACTCTCTTGGGAAGTCCATCGTTGCTTGGCTGATAGCTGCCATACCACGCGTTGCGGGGCACTAGGGGGCGAATCACCGTCTTGCCCGGGATGTCGTACTCGTTTCCCGCCAACGCGCTTAGCTCGCGCGCACTGACAACGATCCGGGGTCCGCGCGCAATCATCGGCGCGATGGTTGCGCGCCAGAACGAGTTGACGGTCGATAGCTTGGTCAGGACTCGGTAACGATGCAGGAGCATGAGCATGGGCTGGTTCATGTAACGGGGGTCCTGTTGGGTGGACGCATAGTCGGGGATTTCCTCGAGCGGTGTCACCGTCAGCGCGACCAAGTCGGTGATGATGTGTTTCTGGAGTTCCGGCGAGAGCGAGTTGAAGTTTGCGCGCGGCTTGGGGAGTTGGTAGGGGGCGGCAGGCGACTCGGGGACGGGCGATGCATGGGATGAGTGTGGAGGCGTCAAGGGTGCAGGCGAGGGAGTTCGCGACGATCCATTGTCGATTCGCTGACGTTTGCGTTGATGGGATGACGATTCCGACGCAACCGACGGGCTCTTTGATGATTGCAATGACGGTGCCGGCGATACGTACGACGGCAATGGCGATTTCGACGGCTCCTTCTCTGTGGTCGGCGACGGAGTGCTTCTGGGAGTTGGGGGATGCATGTTGTGCGATGTGTATGTAGTTGCAGATGATTGAACGATAATCGATGACGCGGCACGACTGGCGCGGTGCCTACTAGTAGGATGAGTGGGCGATGACGCTGTAAGTGGCTATCCTCGATTCCTTTTTTTTCCGACGAATATTGCTGAGTTGGGATAGATGCGAACTGGGGGTAGTGGAGAGGAGGGATTGGGTGGGTCGATGTAAGGATCAAGATGGATTGGATTTGTGCGGAAGTTAGAGGTAGGTAACTATCTCGGTGCTGGTACTGGGGAGGGAGATGAGAGCGTGTGTGTTGTGCGCGTGTTCGTGTGTCGTCGTGTTGTGTTGTGTCGTGTCGTGATGGTGTCGTGTCTTGTGCTATCTGTATCGCGACTCGCTTGTTAGGATGATTTGCCTGATGAATCGCACAGCAGGTAGCCACAGCGGCGGACGGGACAGGGCAAGCCAGCAGCAGCAGTCGATAAGGTAGGGTGAATGTGTGCTGACAGGGGACGCGTGGTAAGGTGAGCAAGCTGGGGGGGAGAGCAGTCCGGGCTGCGACGGGGAAAGAAGCAAGTGGGCAGAAGCAGGCAGAGTCACGCATACGTATCCTCACTGATCACTCACATTCCCGTTTTGTAGCTTCGCTTTCGCTTTCAGGTAAGATTCCACCCGGGAATGCGCTCGAGCAGAGTGTGCGGCGGCGAATAAAGTGATCGATATATTATTCTTGGGCCCGGTCGCTAAGGGACTAAAGCTTGGTGGCGGTGGTGGTGGGAAACGCTTGTCTTAGTGCTCTCGGTAAGTGAAGTGGTGGAGGGGTGATGATGATGGTGGTGGTGGGAGGCGGACAGGCGGCAGTGGTTGGTCGAGGGGAGGGGATCTTCTTATTAAGATGAGGCACCAGCCACCTGTGGCAGTGCATGCTGCGACAGAGACTGCCAACCCCAGAGTCCGGCATGGTACATACTCTACATCATACGTGATAACCCCGACTGATAATCCTCCGACAAACCGGTTCGCACATCAGGGATACTGACATGCGAGTCGATCACGGCGTTGTTTCGGTCTGCCGCCTTCGCCCATGCTGTGTACAACGACAACCTTCGAGTACAAGGTACATACTGGTTTGCAATGGCCTGAGTTCCTGCGCACTCCATCGCTTTACGTTGCTGATTGTTTTTGGTCATAATCATGACTATGGCGGCGTATCTGGAGTATTGCTGATTGCTTTTTCCTGTTCAACGCGACAGCCTATACCATACACGGGTGATTTCCTGTGAAGTTTGCCGTGTTACGGAGTGCGGCAGCAATCATGCGACCGACTTCTACGCTCCGGGGTGGGCCATATCTTGCTGTTTGCGTTGGGCGAGGTGTACGATGATTATCGCGGCACGGTGTTTGCTGCCTATCCAATCTCAATGGGTCGTTGTACCTAGATCTCACTCGCAGTTTCGGTTTACATCTGCTGGCATGAAAGCGGTTTCTTGGAGACCTGGCCATGGCCATGGCGGCTTGGAGGCATTGACTCGGCTCCGGACTGAGCGCTGGAGGTCAGAAAGGCCTTGCCTATAGACAACACGATCGTCCGCATGTTGCTGAATTCCGGACGCACGCACGAATCACGATCCATGTTTACGCCAAAACAACCACCGCCTTGGAATAGGTAGGACCGATCGTCCATCCGCGTAGAGTAACTATCTGTCGGACGCAATCTAGTTGTCTAGCCAATAATAGGGATTGCAGATTACCTACATACTCAGCAGCCTAGTAATCAGTGCAGGCAATAGCCCGAAAGCCCATGGGCTGATCTGGCAGCCGCGCGGGAGCCGTTGAGCATGCAGCCCAGCTCAGCCCGCCGGCGTTGGGTGGGCTGAATCCTAGAGTTTTGTAGAGTAAGGTTACGAGGGTGAGACGAAGGACAGAAGAAAGAATAGAGAATGTAGATGTGTAGAAAACAGATCCACGCCGGCAGCGCCCTCAAGAAACATACATGAATATCTCTTCGCTAAAGTGTATGTGACAGGATACAAGTGTTGGTGAAGATATGGAGAAGGAAGGAGAGTGTGCGATGATATAGTGGTTGTCTGGCACACGTCTTCCACGTTCGCACAGGGGGGGGAGCACCGTTCAGCAATCTTCTACGAATCCGAGGGGTTCTCTGCTTATGGCGGTGGGTTGTACTTGTACATTTCTTATGAGTGGTGGGTTCTCGTCGCCTTGCGGGTTCAAAATTTCGCGAGCAGCGAAAAACACTAGGCAGTGATGATAGCTCAGTTGGAGCGAATTTCCCAGGTGGTGCAAGGTCCATCAGCTGTACAAGGATAGCAACCGTGGGGAGGACGCTCTTTTGCGGCCGTTCAATACGGGGCTCGGTTTGTTTCTTTTTTGAGATTCTGCGGTACTGTATGGTTGCTCAGTCGAGTGATTGTTTTGTTGGCGAGCGTGGAACCGTCGATATATGTGGCACTGATGATGGACCATGACGGCCAGTAATGCAATGCACAGCTGTCCGCATAAGTACTAGCCTCTCTCTCCTCCTCCTCCCCCAAAGTTCCGTGGAGTTTGATCCATCTCACTCGCTTCCATCTACACTCCGCACCACTCTCCGCACCACTCTTTACTCTCATCCCCCGTCCTCACGACGACCGCCCCGCTTTCACTGCCGATGGCGATAACGTTCTGACCCGCCTAAACCTTGCGCTCGAAATCTCGCTTCTTCAGGCGGCGATTCTGGGAATCTGGGGTGCATACATGATACCTACGCGAAATCACCGGGATCCATGAAGTCAATCGAGCAGCGGATTGTTTACTTTTATTTGCTTATGATACATAAGCAAGCCTCGGCCCCCCTAGGCGGGACCGACAAAAGACATGAGGATATGTACGGACAGAGGGCGGAAAAGTATTGTTTACAGTGAGAATTGAAGGCCACTCAAGTGGGCTGGCTGGGCGGAAGAGAATGCAGTGTGTACAATACTATACACGCGCACCGCGGAGCAGATGCTCAACTACCGGCACTGATTCCTCGGAGCAAAAAGAAACGATCAAAAAGCCTCCGGGCTCATTACCAAAAAACCATCCTCCCCATGGACAACAAATACAATTAAAGTACAGGATATAGGGTATCATCAATGACAGCACACCACATAAAAATATACTCAGATACGTCGAAGAATTAAAGGAAGAGAATGAGAAGGATCGTTTCCAGCAGACATGACACAAGAAAAGACAAACATAGCAAACCAAAAAAACACAAAAAAAACACCACACGCCAATATCGTTCTCGTCTCAAAACATCAATCCATCAAAGTGTGCGCTGAAGAGGGGGGGTATTTCAGGCAAAACAAACTAGAGCAAGAAGAGAAATGACACCAACCAAAATCATCAGGAGGGGCGATTACTCGAATGAGGCGCTGAACGCTACGGCGATCGAGGCTATCAGGCCGAGGACGAGCGTGGATAGCCCGATTGAGCTAGCGGACGACGCAAGATTGTCGTCGAGGGGGATGTTGGGGGACGTTCGAGTGCCGTTCGTACCGGTTGCGCTTGCTGCGTAACTGCCGCCCGTAGCAGACGCTTCATAACTGAGCTTTGAGGTCGTGTAAAACGAGGTACTCGGCTTCTTACTCTCGTGATAGGAGTCCGACGATGAGGTCTCTTCCGAGTCTGAGGACGATGTCGAGGTTTCCGAGTCGGTGCTAGTGGCGGTTGCAGAGCTGGATGACGAAGATGTGGGCTTGGGTGATGCCAAAGAAGTTTCGGATGGGGCAACATACGACGAAGATTTATCTGGGATCTCCTTCTCATCATCCCCTCCAGCTTCCTTGTCGTCGGCCTTGGAGTACACCTCAACCTCAACCTCAACCTCCTCTTTGTCTTCTTCTTCCTCCTCCTCTTCCTCCTCCTGCTCTGGCTCCTCATCCTCCTCCTCCTCCTCCTCCTCATCGTCTTTCGGAGAAGCGACTGGGACATCTTCAGATTTTCCGTCCTTGCTGAACACAACGATGGTTGCTGTTGAGCCCTTGGGAACACCGACGACACAGAAGTTGGCACCACCAGCTCCTGGTGGGTTATTCTGGGAAACCTCGTTGACGCCGTGCTTGCTGGGGTCGATTTCACAGGGGAGGCCATTGCAGTCGCCGTCGCACTAAAATACAAGTCAGACAAATGTTAAATGATAGGGGAGGGAGTGTGGGATCAGTGAATCAAACCTCAATGCGGACACCATAATTTGGCATCTCATCACGGAAGGCGACATCAGGCTCGATGTAGATGGGGTTCCATCCGACGGTCACGAAAGTCTCTCCATCATCCATAGCATTGGCACCAGCAACATAGGGAGCCCACTAAAACACATGTCAGTATTCAACCAGCAAATCTTGATCATCAGCGTTTGTACTGACATTTCCAACCGGCTTATCCTTGGTGCCCCAGACACAGCCTTCTGTGGTGCTAACTCCAGGAGGGTTGACATAGTAGTGTGCAGCGGTCTTGGCCCAGTAATCGGTACCGGGAACGGCAAGAATGGCCTCGCCATCGACGTTGGTTGGGATCAGCATGGCCTCATTCCCAGGCAGGACAGTCTGGCAAATGGCAACCGATGCACCAGCTGTGTTCTTGCACTGGACTGTTCCAACACCATCATAGCAATATGGCTTATTGGGGAACGGCTTGGAGACATTTCCATCCTCGTCACAGTACAGCCCACCATCCTAAAGACGGAACGAAGTTAGCACGAGTGACGGACTATGATTCGCATTGCACTTACCATTGACTGAGGGTACTTGTATTCTGTTGCATCCGGATTCCATTGTGCCATGAGCTGACCACTGTCACGCACCATTAGTTCGTCTGCGCACAACCATTGTACCATCACGGCGTTACTTACGGTGGGCATGCGTATGGGCAGTACATTCCACTATTTCTCCATCAGCATACGGATAGATTTTCTCGCGTCATGGGGATATACGTACGGCTTGCAAGGTTGATCTGGGGACATGGCCCATCCGCCGTTCATTCCTTTCGGCGCAACCTCAACCATTCCCTCTCCCTTGGGGAACTCGCAAGTCGACCTCTTGGTAATACCGGATCCGGCGACGTTAAAAACGGGCAAAGCATCTTTCTTGTGGAGCTTGTGATGTGTATGCCTCCGCTCGAACTGCGTGCGATGATCGATAGCAAGGGCTTGGCCGGCGACGAGAAGCCACACGGCGGCGAAAGTGATTGAACGCATCCCGAAAGAAGGTGTGTGGATGAATCCGACGATAAAATTATGCTTGTTAAAAAGCTGGCTGCGATTATTGCTTTGCGCAAAGAATGAGTGTTGCGGGTATTCTATCTACAGGATCCCGTTTGTTGCTGAAAAGAGCGTGGAGAGTACAAGGACTCGATTGACGACAAGGAGCGATTGACTGGGCCGGTAGGAAGTGAGGAAGCAGAAGAGAAGAAGAAGAGGAAGAGAATTATGGGAACACTTCGCATGATAACCCGAGACGCGCCTCCGGGGGGGCATCACTACAGGCAGCCAGGCCATGTCGTCAAATGAGATACGGTGCCACAAACTTGTGATGCCCACACACCGACACACCCACACCGACACACCCACACCACACACAACACACCACATACAACACACCACACACAAAATGCTGCCCTCTTCCTCGGTTCCTCTTCTCCAGGCGCTGGTACTGCATGCCCAGGCTGGAGACAGTCCCTGATTGGTGCAGAAACCATCTAGGCGCCTTTATTGGTGCTTCTGGCGACGGCTCTATCCCGATATGGGCGCAAACTTACTCACTGGGGAAATGAGCTGTACGATTTCGCCCCTCACCCGCCAACGAGGGTGGGGAGGTGGTGGTGGTGCACGGTGAGTTGATGGTTCAGGGGTTGGCTTACATGGAGCCGAACCGAAGAGCTGTTGGTTCCTGACATGGACCAGACAACCAAGCATTAGTTACCTATGGTGGTTTAATAAAAACCGTTCGCAATTGATGGCGTAATTTAGCAGTCGTCGTCGCGCGAGCTCTAGAAGTTCATTCTACAGTAACAGAGTACTACCTATGGTAGATGCTCTGTGGGCGGCCTCTCTTTGGGGGTCCCGACAGTCAAATTCCGACTCCTGAGCCATCATCGATCGCGGCCCTAATCGACCTACATACATAGCGGCTCAGTGACCAGTCTCGCCCTCTCCTGGCCCTGCATTCGCCGTGGCGTTCGGGTTGTTTGGTGCCTGCCAAGTCCCCGGGGTAGAGCCCCGGTGGAGGACGACACATGCACATCAGGAAGGCGTGTATTCGCTTCTGCTCTCTGGCCCGACGGCACAGATGCGGTGTATGTGGTGTGATGGATGATGGATGTGAGTGACAAACGCCTTGTCAGTTGCAATTGAGTTTTACTTGCCTCTTCTATCGCGCGTCTATGAGGATATCTACAGTACGGCATGGTGAATTACGTTACTCTCCATGCGGTGCCCGTCACAATCTGTCTGGACAATGATATCCGCCAGAGATTCACATCCCCCTCCCCCCCAGATAAAAATTTCCCTCATCCTTTCAGCAACGGCAATGGGCCCACGGTCCGCGCCCCTAACGAGCGAGGAGCCAATCACTCTAAATTGACAACCGACGGCGGCGCCTCAATCAATGCCCTCCCCCTCCCCCCTCCCCCTCCCCCTCCGGCGAAGAGGGCGGGATGTTTGTCGTGTGCAAGTAGAGTAAGCAAGCAAGCATCATCCGCTGATCCCCCACCGAAAACGAACAACTGGTCCAGTATATAGAGTATCTAACCACCGATCGCTTGTCTCGTCTTGTATTTTATCCAACCGCTGCGACGATCAAATTTGACGAACGGGGGGAATTTCTGTGGGGAAGGCAGGCAGGCAAGCAATCGGGTCGGCGAATCCACTTCCCTACATAACTACTGTAACTAACTAGGGCCGCCTGTGCGTGCGCGGAGTTGATTGAAAATCGTTCAAAAAGATGCGAGCGAGCTCGCACGGACTGGGGAGGGATGGGGGATGGGAGATGGGGGATCACCGAACTACTGGAGAGGATACATCGTCTGTGTTCAGGGACTCCGAGTCATCGCACGCTCGACCGACGACCGGCGTCGGTATCTACTAGTTATCTAGTGGTTACTCTACACAGGTAGGCCGGTGTCGGTATATTTTGGACGGTCTCACCGAGCCGAAAGTCAACACAGTTTGTCGTTGGCGGCTGTCAGCGGCAGCACGGAGGGTGGACACTGCTTATATATACTTCTATAATTCTATTCTTCTGATAGATATCTATAGGTCTTTACGCGCCCCCCATGCCAGAAAAACATAAACTCAAAATCCGTACTTGCATAGGTATCTACGGGTACATATGTACTCGGGTATGAATTCTGGCGGCGATCGGCAGAAAGCCGGTGGGCGATCTCACATAATCTCTACATATCTACCTACCTCTGTGCGTGTCAGAACTGGAGATGGCCGAGCTTCGTCTTCAGAATCTGCCTGAATGCGGGTAGATGAGAGAGATGGAGATGGAGATGGAGAGTGTGATAACGGAAAATGGTGGATGACGGTCTCCCCCCTGATAGTGTAGGTAGAGTAGGTATTAAAACGGTTTTCTCGTCCAATGTTTTCGAAACAAGGGGCCAGCCTTAGATTTGGGGGGATATCTACCCAGGTACTCTGCCCCATCTCCTACAGAACCATACAATGCGAGGCAATTCGCCCTAGGTATTGTATCATACAACCCTATCCACCTATCCAGCACCGGTGTTAGATGACGTTGACGTCGATTGTAAGGAAACGAAACGATAAAAAGGAAAGAAAAAAAATGAACCCACACAACGTGTGGGAACAGCTGACATCTCCCCCTCGCACGGCCTCATTTCTCCTTGGGGAAGTTATGATGTCTTTACCTGTTTACCGGGCTGCCTGATACGGACGATTGGCGAGATTGCGCCCCGGACGAGGTCGGGGAGAGCTCCGTTGAGTCTTGACGCGACTTGGCCCCGGTAGAGTAGTAGAAGATATGTATCGCCTCGGAGGCTGGACCGCATGCACTTGCGCTCTGGGGGAGGGGGACTCTCCGGTCCAGAGGCATCCTGCAGTGTAAAAGAGGCGTCCAACAACACGAAATTAACTCATGCAGTTGGAATGGCATCGCATCGCAACTCCTCGTAAAATCCGAGACATCGAGTGATGCGCAATGAATGTCGGCAGCACGTGGGCGACTGCCCCTGGACATGCCATTCCGAACGTCATCTGGCTAACTAACTGCTCTAGAGTAACTAGCTTCAACTCACTTCACCCCCGCAGCAGCAGGTGCGCGACGAAGCTTCCCCACGGTGCGCTCGGAACAACGAAACGAAACTATGAACCCCCTTCGTCTGCCAACGCCAAATGCAACACCGCGTATCCCGACCCTCGGCGCCCAGCGACTTCGCAATATAGCCAGCAGCTCCAGCGCGGAAACAAAAGACAGCAAGGACCGCACCGTGCAGCAAACCGATCAAGACGCATCGCAGTCGCGGTTGTCCGCCGTGGACACCGGCTACCTCCACGATGACTTTGCGAAAGCCTTCTGCCAGCAGAGGGGAACGCGGAAGTTCCCCCTGATCAACCGAGGTTAGCTCTTTTTTTTTCTCTCTTTCTCGGACAAACAATGTGGCGTCGATTGTGTTGACGGAGCGTGTGACGGGTGGGCAGGAACCTTTGTGCGCACCACGGCGCTGGACCGTCTAGTCAATATATTCCTTCTCAGCACGCCACCCACGCAGCGGAAGCAGATCATCTCGTTCGGCGCGGGCAGCGACACGCGCTACTTCCGCCTGCGGCAGTCACTCCCCGCAGATGTGCTGCGCAACCTGGTCTACCACGAAATCGACTTCGCCGCTGTCACGACGCCGAAGATCGCCTCGATCCTGCGCAACAAACTACTACCCTCGCAGGAGATCACCGCGGTCGACGAGGCCGCCGGGTCACTGGCCGCGGACGGCAGCTACTACATCCACCCGCTGGACCTGCGGTCGCTGCGCCCCGGGTGCGAACCTCCCACCGGCGTCGAGCTAAAAGATATCCCCACGCTGTTCTTGTCCGAGTGCTGTCTGATATACCTCTCGCCCGAGGAGGCCGATGACATTGTGAGGTGGACAACGACGGACTTTTCGGCGAGCGTGGGTATGGCAGTGTATGAGCCCATCGGCGGCGAGGATGCCTTCGGGAAGGTGATGATACAGAATCTGGCGGCGCGCGGGATCGTGCTCAAGACGTTGAAGAGATACTCGACGCTGGAGCGGCAGCGGTTGCGGTTCCGGACGCTGGGGTATACGACCAGGCAGGAGGCGGCGGATGTATACTACATCAGCGAGAATTGGGTGGCTGACGAGGAGAAGGAGAGGATTGCGAGATTGGAGATGCTGGATGAGGTTGAGGAGTGGAGGATGCTCGCTAGGCACTATTGTGTTGCGTGGGCTTGGAGGGGGGACGAGTTTGATGTGTGGAACGGTGCGGTGCCATTACAAGCGGCGGATTAATCACACACACACACACACACATGCCCGAGTATCCATGATGCCAATTCATCCGTGTCAAGAATTATATTTCATGATTCTTCAATTCCACCCACCCATCCATCCATCCATCATCCATCCAACCATCCATCCAACCACCACTCTACACCTTCCTCTCCTCCTCCAATTTGGCCAACTTACTTCTCCACACCTCCGCATTCTCCTGTTGATTCCAAATAGCGGTAACACTCTTCTGCGCCAGCAGCGCATCGACCCACTTCTGCCAGACCTCGATCTCCTTGAGCTCCTTCAGCAGGAAGCTAGGGAACCACCCATACTCCTCCGTGCCAAGGGCATAGACCCTCAGTACAAAACTCGCCGTATTGACCTCGGCGAGCGTAAGCTCCTTGCTCCCGCCAAAAAACGGCGCCGCGTCAGCCAGCAGCGGGACGAGATCGCGCTTCACCGCGGCAACCACAGCATGCGCTTTCGCCTCCTTCTCCGCAGTGGTCCGCGCTGCGATCAGGATCCCCGTCAGCGCGGACCCGAACGCGCTCGCGAATACGTCCACGAAGAGAGAGATCCGCGCGCGCTGCAGCGCCGCGGCGGCGCTGCCCGTCGCAGGGAGGAGACGCGGCGCGTAAACGTCGGCTAGTTACTCGTCATCAGCACCACCACCAACATCCCCAAGCAATAAGCATCAGGATGACAAACCCAGATACTGCGTGATAATCCCACTCTCGATGAGGATCTCGTCGTCGCCGATTTTGAGCGCGGGCACCAAGCCCCTCTGCGTACCATATCCCCATTAGCACCGTCTCCCATATTCACCCGCCATCAATTTTCACTGCATCCCCTCCAGCCGAGAGTAACTCACGGGATTGATCGCGAGATACCACGCCTCCCGCGGCTTCGACAGGTCGATCGAAACCTCGTCGAACTCGAGGCCCAGCTCCGACAGCGCGATGTGCGCCCGGTGCGCCCAGGGGCAGTAGCGGTTGGTGTAGCTGCGGGTTGGAGGGGGGTTTCGTTAGTGGGCGGTGATGGGGTGGAGCGGGCGGAGGGGGAGCGGGAGGGTAGGTACAGTGTGAGCCTTTGGTTGGACATTGCTTTTGCTTTTACGTTTGGGCTGGGTGATGTGCGTGTGGTTATGTGGGTGTAGATGTGTGCGTTTGGATGAGTTTGTGAGTTTGTTGGTTTGTGAGTACTAGTATACGATGAGTTACGACCGACGTCACGACCTCTTATATACACCTAGTATGCCATACGCCATGCCCCCAGGGCACACCGCCACCACCAACAGCAGCAGCACCAGCACTCCCAGCACCAGCAGCAGCAGCAGCAGCACCACCAGCAGCACCATCCCGTAGGCCATGGCGTCTTCGGCACGGGCCTAGACGGTTGCCTAGACGATTAGTATCCCGTCCCCGCAATTCCGTGCCGGCCCGATTGTCTAACATGCCTAATCGGCCTAACCGCGGATTTCCGTGGCCGGATTACAAACTCATGCGGCGATGGTGCAAGTTCCGGGCCGAATGATGAATTGGTGGTATCAGTGATACGGGATCTGCACAGAGTAGATATCATACGAGTGCTCTTCCCTGTATGTAGAGTACAGGTAGTAGAGTAGAGTATCACGATTCACGAAGCATCACCCGCGCTCCACACTGAGCCCCACTCCCACTCCGAATCTGACCCCGACTCCGACTCCGCGCTGATAAATCCATTCGCTTGCTCCTGAGTCCTGAGTCCTGGGTCCTCGGGACCACGTACCTACTCGAGTATGTACTTATGCAGAGTAGATTTGCAGGCCGTAACTTCATCAATTCATCATCAAGCAAGCAAGCAAAAACACCTAGGTAACTAACTCGCCCAAGTTCAAGAAAGGGGAAAAAGAAAAGACAGAAACACAGAAAAACACAGAAAAAACTCCGAAACAAGCGAAACAAGCGAAACAATCAAAGGAAAGCAAAAGCAAAGCACGGCGATTTCTAAGTGTAAGTATATATGCCCCCCTTTCCCCCTCCCCCCTTTTATCTAATCAGACAGACAGATAGATAGACAGACAAAGGAAAATGGAAAAATGAAATCGGAAATCGGAAATCTGAAACGTATAACAACCAAGGAATTGTGACAGCAAGTTATTGGCAACAAGATATAGACAACGATAGGAGCATCGTCATCATCATCATCATCATCAACATCATCGTACATGGTGGAGACGAAAGTGTGGGTGTGGGCGGTGGGCGGTGGGGGGGTAAATCAATAAGGTTCGAAAAGCAAAACAAAGCAAAGCAAACGCAAGCAAGGCGGGAAACCAAAACCCAAAACCAACGACCAAGTACCGTATGAAATCCAAAAAGAAAACAACCAAAACAACCAAAAGAGAAAAAAAAACAAAACAACCAAAAGAGAAAAAAACAAAAAAACAAAACAAAGCAAAAGGAAATCCGTGCGGACTCAGCCCAGATCAGGTACTGTTCCTCCTGCGACTATTCTCCCTCTCGAGCTCGATATCCTGCTGGTTGAGACACATCAATCCCGCCGCGGCCTGCGCTACATCGCCCTCAGCCTCGACGGAGGGATCCAGGACGGCTGGCTGCTGCTGCTGCGGCGGCGGCGGCGGTGGTGGTCTGACAAACATCCTCGCGCGGTAATCATCCTCGTGTTCGAAGCCCTCTGGACCCTGGGCGTGGGCGTGGGCGTGGGCGTGACCCGAGATCCTGCGACGCTTCGACAGGTGTGCGGGATCGAGGTGGTGGCAGGCCTCGGTTGATTCTCTGCGCTGCGGGATTACTTGCGGCAGCTCTGGGGCTAGCGCTGGCGAGAACGGTTGTGTATATTCCTGGAATTGTTCGGCCGGGGGGGGCATGATGGGGGGGTACAACGGCGTGTCGCAGAGGTATCCGGGGTTGGCGCTGCTGCTGGCCATGCTTAACCGTTTGTGCGGTTGCCGTGGGGTGTAGTACGGCGTCGAAGGGATAGATGCCTCGGCTGGACTCCGCCACATTTGCTGGTGCGGTGAACATCCGTATCCTCTCCCGCCTCCACCCTCCCCTCCGATCCCATGGGCGGGCGTGGGTATTCTTTGCCCGATCGCGTAGCTGTACTGTTGGTACTGACGAGAGGGCTGATAGCGAGAGCTGCTGCCGCGGTCCATACGTACCGAGCTCTCGGGCAGCGGGTGCTGCAGGAATTGCTGATCAAAGTGATGATACTGATTCAGGGGAGAAGTGGCGGTAGGAGAAGGGAGTGCGTTCGCCCAGCCGCCCGGACTGGGAAGGGACGGGTACAGATGTTGACCACGGCGATTGCTGTTGCTGTTGTTGCTCGAGTCGAACGGGCCCGACTTCGAGCTGTCGCGGACGGGGTCAAAGTATCTGCCACCGTGTGTTGTCTGATCCTTCGTCATGGAGCCTGCGAGTTCGGGCGAAGCCGTTGGATACGTCGAACGTGGTGGAGTATAGGTGCCTTCGGGCGGAGTTGCGTATCTCGAATTGGACGGCGTGAAGTTGCTCGTGGAGGAAGCTTTGGATTCCCGTTGTTTTTGACTACGTGAAGCTTCAATCTGCTTGAGTTTGCGGACTCTGTCCGTGCATGCGACGATGATGGCTGCATCTATGTTGTATCGACCGAATTCCTCTTTATCCTTCTCTGGATCCAGGCAATCCCTGGGGAAGTCTTTCCCGAAGACTATCGTCAATGCGAACCTTATTCTCCAACAGAACCTGGTTGCCATCGCTCTCGCGGCCTCGTATGGGAACCAATATCCTGTAAGGTTTGCGTTGCATCGGTTATCACTCCGTACCCGACAACGTCCGACTCGGGGTTCACAACGGGATATAAAAATAAAAAAAAACCATCGGGGCCCACTTCAAACATACCTTGAGCATGGAGCTGGCCTCCAGTGATATTGGGGCAGATTGCCGCCAGATTTGAATTGATGCTCGGTTTGAGAGCATTTCCCGGCTCGGTCTGAAGCCAAAAGTAAGTCCTGACCGCACATCATTCCCACCCACCCCTCACACCTCACACGTTCGGAGGACTTACCTTTCCAGGTTTGCAACAGTTAAAGAAGTCGTGGACGCGAACGAAGCCCGTCGAGTAGTCCCACATGATCCACCACCGCGTTGGCTCACCCAGCGTATTATTCGCTACAAAACTGTACTCGTAGACTATTCAAGTTTGTGCGACAAAGGCCGGCAATGAGTCAGCACGGACGTCCCCTCGTCGCCTCCGTGTTCCGGGACGGAGATGTCTCATCATCTCTCCGTCGGCATAAAGGAAAAAAGGAAAGAAAAAAAGGAAAAGGGAAAAAGGAAGGGAATAAACGGGAGTTGGTGTGTGGCTGGAGGGGGTGGGGAGGGGGGAAGGGGGAGGGAGGGAGGGTATGACTTACGGTTGAACTCATGCCGTCCCGTAATCTCAAACAGCTGGCCCTTGGATCCTCTGAAAGGTATCTTTCGGCAGTAACGACTTACGCCATCAGCCGGATAGAGCTGCATCTTCCTGAGCTGGTGCTTTTGCTCCTCGTCCAATGAATCCTCATGGCATGGAAAGTTGACTTTCCCCTCCGGGGCCTGGGGCCTTAACACCCTCTCCTTGGAGGCGGCCGAGCTCGGAGGTTTGTTTGCACGGTTGGGACGTCGCATCTGGGGCTTCGACGAGGATGGTGGTAGAGATGGTAGAGGTTGAGGTAGAGGTAGAGGTAGAGGTGGTGGTGGTGGGGTTGGAGTTGGAGTCGGAATCAGAAGATGAGAGGGACGGACCGGCAAGGGTGTCGGTTGGGGGCTTTGGGGTACGATATCTTGTTCCTCTCGGGCTATGAAGGTAGGGTGATGGGGGGAAGTGTCGATTCCCAATAAGGTCGGCGCCTGATACTGCTGCTGCTGCTGCTGCTGCTGCGGGTGCGGGGGGCGGCGGACGTGTACAGCCGGCACAGCTGAAGGAAGAAGGGCATCGCCTAGGCCTGTGGGGAGGGACATATCTGCCGGTCTTATATCGACTCGATACGAAGGATGGGATTGATCGTTCTGTTGATTGCTTGCTGGATAGCTGCCTAGCGAGTGGGCCATCACGATGGGGCAATGGATTCTCTGTCTTTTTGGATCTTGTGCGAAGAGATACGTTTTTCCCGGAGGGGGACAGAGGGAGAGAGACGGTTGTTTTTTTCGTTTCTTTCTTTTCTTGTTATTTTTGCTGGACGTATGGGTTGATTTTCGGTGGATGGCTATCGCTTTGGACTGCCGAGGGTTGTGTGGAGGTTCGTATGGTTTTTCTTTTTTTTTCCTGCCTCTCTCTCCCGATTGCTCTCTTCTCTCTCCGTCTTTGACCTTCTCCCAGAACACTGGTACACGCACTGCAAGAACTGCTGCTGGGCCGAAAAATGATCTCAACCAGCAACAATCCTTAAGTGGCAAGTACAACAGAGGCCTTCAAGCTCGGAAAGAAGATGGCTCTAGAGATTCTCCTTCTCCTTTCCCCCTTCTGCTTCTCCTTCTGCTTCTCCTGCTCCTTCTTCTTTTCGTTTTTTTTGCCTCTGGCACTTCCTGATCTGGGTTTTTCCTGTCCTGTTAGGCCTGGGGGGGAAGCACGTATCCATCAGAAGACGGTCCTATCAATCTTCTTATATATCCACTGGGTGGGGTGGGGTGGGATATGGGGGGATATGGGGGGATATGTGGGGGTGGGATCTATGAGGAAGCCGATAAAGCTGCTCTGAATGAGAGGATCTGAAGCACCAGAGCAGAGCAGGGTGGAGCAGGTGACTTTGATCAGACCCCCCTTCACGATGGGAAAGGATTGCTGCTGTTGCTCCTGCTGCTGTTGTTGCGGACGGCCGGTTCATTCAAACTACCGTGAACGAGCCACCGGCCGGTGGGTGGGTGGTGATTGGCCAGGCCGGAGAGCTCAAAGAAGCAGTCGCGGCTGTGCTGTGCGTGACCGGTACCGGTGCCGCGCGAACAACAACGATCGATCAATCAATCAGAGAAGAGAATAGAAAAAAATGGGACGCACCACACCCACACGATCAATAACAACGACAACAACCACAACCACCACCACCACCACCACCACAACAACAACAACAACAACAACGACAATAACAACGACAACAACAACAAAAACAAGGGAAGGCAGGGGAGAGAGAGGGAGCTTTGTCTCCGGATCGAACCCTGCATGAAAAAACTGGGGGTGGATGGGGGGGGAGGGAGGGGAGATCCTGTTCTCCGTACCGGTGTTGAGGCTGCTGCGTGGGTGATTTCTTTCGGACTGCTTGCTCTGCGGCAGACAGGTCCAAGACGACGGCCGGCCGTTATTGTTTGTTGGGGGGCGGTCTGGCAGGCTGGTGGGCGGGCGGGTGGGCCGAGCAGGCAGGTAGAGCAAGCCGAGCAGACAGGCAGAGCAGACAGGGCTTCGAGACAGTAACGACGGTCGGTGCTCACTGCCCAGTAGTAGTAGTAGCAGGAGAAAAAAAAGAAGCGAATTCGAAACTCGGTCGTTTCAGGGAAAAGATTACGGCCGGTGGGAAGTCGAGATCGTTTTAAATGGGAGGGGGGCAGCATCAGCAACAGCAGTTGGGCTGGCCTGGCCTGGCCTGGTGAGACACTCCTCACGCTTCGTCACGCTTCCTGTACATGTTCACGCTTTTCAACGGTAGTACCTATGTAGCAGCAGTGCAGCACTGCAGCGACACCGCCACGCACGAGTGATGGTCGAGTGGACAGCTGAACAGCTGTATGGCTGTATGTATAAGTGGACGGTTGGATGGCCGGTCGAGTTCGTGGGGATGTGGATGTGAGTGGGTGGATGATTAACATTTCACTACATTTGATTCGGGCTCGGGTTCAAGTGCAAGATGGGGAGGGGGGGGGGGGGGGGGGGGGGGGGGGGTGATGATGAGCATTACGGAAGGGAAGGGGTAGAGGAGAGAATGACCATTACGGAAGCGGGGAGCATGGAGCATGGCCATTACGGAAGATGATGAGGAGTAGCAAAAGGAGAAGCAGAGCGCGAGACTCGGTCATTGGTACATAGTTCCACACACCCACCCACCCCATCCACTCGTCCTTCCACTCACTCCCCCACCCGCCATCTGACTCCTGCAGTCCACGCGCATTGCTGTACGTACCTGCCTTTGTGCGCCGTCGTCCTTGGCTCCTTGTTGGGGGGAAGCACCGCAGCAGCACGAACAATCCAATCTCCTCCAAGCGGAAGAAGAGAGATACAGAGAGAGGAAGCAAGAAGATTCCGTGACGAACCTTAACTAACTACCGTATGATACATACATGCCTCATACAAGCCTCCGGAATCTGCAGCAGCAGTAATAGCAGCAGCAGTAATAGCAGCAGCAGTAATAGCAGCAGCAGCAGCAACGGCAGCAACAGCAGCATATACCATACCACCCCGGTCCCGGCTATCACCGCTCATTGTACGTTCGTTCATTCGTTCGTTCGCTCGTTCGTTCGTGGCAGGTCTGCGCGTGGGCTCGCCTCGCAGAGTCGCCACTCAGCAGTCGATCGATCAAAGGAATACCTCTCCCTCCTCCGCCTCATCCACTTGCACTTCTGCTTTTGCTTTTTTTTTTGCCCATTTCTCTTTTTCCCGTAGATGCACGTCCGTCTGCCGTGTGGCATAGGGCAGATACGAAAGCCAGCCAGCCATCCAGCCAGCCAGCCGGGCGACAGGCCGGGCGACAGGCCGATAGACTTGACGGACGTGACAGCTGGCTGGCTGGCGGAGGAAGGGAAGGGAAGGAAAGGGAAGGGAAAGGAAGGGAGGGAGGGAGGGAGGGAGGGAAGGGAGGGAGGGAAGGGAAGGGAGCAAGGCAGTTCGCAGTCGAGTAGTTACCGACCGACCAGTAGGTGGGTAAGGCGAAGGGGTGGGGTGGGGGACACAGCATCCGAAACAAACTTGTCGCTGTCCTGTCCTGTCCTGCCCTGCCCTGCCCTGCCCTGCCCTGCTCGGGGGCCCGCCTGCAGCGTTCCACCGGTCTCTCCCTATCTATCATACATACATGGCCATTTCCTCGAGTGGAGTGGGTAGTGGGGGAGCCAGCCAGCCAGCCAGTGAAGAAGAAGAGGAGGAAAAAGAACAAAGACCGCCCGCTGGCTTTGCTTTGCTTATTCCCACCAGCCAGCCGGCCAGCCAGCCACCCCATTCTGACTCCCGGTTTGGGGGAATAGCCGGATATGCAGCCTCCCGTCGGATTTCCGTCACGTGTAGGTGGTAGGTGGTAGGTGGTGGTTGTGCGTGGTTTGGTTTGGTGGTGGGGATCCGTGGATTTTCTGTGTGTGTGCGTGCGTGTTTATATGCGTGCGAGTGTATGTGAGTGAGTGCGTGTGTGCGAGCTGTGCAAACTCGCAATCGATGCGATTCTTATCATGCGTGCGTGCGGATAAGTAAGTCAGTACCCAAGTATTCAGGCTTCGTCTCGGACCCATAGAAAAGAGCTACTTATGCATACCGTATTCTAGAAGCTCTGGCTTGCGCATAGCTACATGCTAGAGTATTGTACAGTACATGCCACGGCCCACGGGGGAAGGGGAGGGGGCCTGGTAATCGCCCATGTCCATGGTAACGATCTTGCATCCTTCTGTGTACATGCCTAATGTATCTGCCCTCTGTGTATCTCCCCGTACGTACCGTGGTCCTCTACATGTACGTACGTACATAATGTACATCATGTATGATACCTTCGCAGTCCATGATCGATTCCACCACCGCATGCTTGCCTACACCCTTCATACATACATGCATCCTTCAGGCTTCCAGAGCTTTATGCGCACCCCTCCGTTCCCCTCCACCAATCCCCTCCACCAATCCACGTACCCTGATCGACGCCCGCAGGCCGCAGGCCCACAGGTTCGCAGGCCCAGGCTGCATTATGCACGTCGCCTTCGGCTACTCCCGATCCCTCCTTCCCTTCCTGCCCTAAACAATAGTCATGGGGATGGGGATGGGACAGGACAGGACAGGACAGGACAGGACGGCTAAAACTTCCCGTTTGGAATGTTTGTTTTACTAGATACCTACTCTAGATGTGGATGGATGGATGTGGATGGGGTGGGAAATACTGGGATACTGGGATTCCCTCGAAGAAACGGGAGGATGTATGGTGAGGGGGGGAGAAGAGACAACGCACGGTATGTACGTATGGTACGTACGGAGACGGAGACGGCCCGTTGTGCTGTTTTCTAGGTACACAATGTACGATACGGCGGGAGAGGGGGGAGGGAGGGGGGGATGTGGTCGGAGTGGTAGGTAGAGGGGGGAGGGAGGAGGGAGGAGAAGAAGGAGGAGGAGGAGAGGTGTGGTCTTGAGCAAGAGGAAAGGAAGGCTGATGGCGCTCAACGATCGCTGGCAGTTTACCTGCCGTAGTCAATTGGAGACGCCCTCCACAGCTACCGTACTCTACTCTACATATTTCCCACTGCTTAACGCAAACACCACCCCCCATTTCCAGCGACTCCGTCCCGCCCGCACCCGAGTCCTGCCCTCCTGGACTCCTGGTCTGTCATGATCTCCCGGCTCTCCGCATATCCCATATCCCACCCACCTTCCTTCCTTCTTTCCTTCCTTCCCTCTTCTGCTTCCTTCCTCCATCCACTCCCGCCAGCCCCAGAAATTTCCCGGACGGGAGGGCGCATATATGGTGCGAGGGTGCGAGGGTGCGAGGGTGCGAGGGTGCGAGGAGAGGGGAGGGGAGGGGAGGGGAGGAGAAGGACCCGTCTCAGAGCCACGGTGGCAGCCCCCCCTCCCCTCTCCCCCGACACCGTCTCTGTCTCCGGAACGAGAAGCGGGAAGACCTGTAGGACACTGGGACTGACTGACTGACTGACTGACTGCATACGCACACATACACACCCACAGTACACGAACAGGAACACACACACAGGCACAGAAACACAGGAACAGGCACACAGACACACAGGAACACAGGAACACTGCGAACCCGGTAACTATAGCAGAGTCGGCAGCATCTGCAGCATCTGCAGAATCTGAAACGCTCGTTCTTCAGGTGGTGGTCAAGTTCGGTTCAAGTTCAGTTCAACAAAGGAATCGGGACGTGCAGCCTCAGCGGCGCAGAATACCGTCCGTCCGTCCCTCGATCGAGGTGAGGTGAGGTGAGGTGAGGTGCACGCGCGAAGAGAATAGAAGAAAGAAAAGGGAAATATGTAGGGTATCTGCGAACAAGAGCTGGAGAGAGAGAGCTAGAGAGAATCGAGATGGGCCCATCCATCATCCTCCCCCGAATCCCCCGAATCCCCCGAATCCCCCGAATCCCCCGAATCCAGGAAGTATACCCGCACCGCACCCCTGCGCAGCGCTGTTCAGACTCCAGTGTCGAGGCTGTCCCTCCCCCCGCCTACCCTCCCCTCCCTCCCCCACACGTCACACTTCACACGTCACACGTCCTCCTCGTCTTTGCCCTCGTCCCCGTCCCCGTCCCCGTCCCCATCCTCGCCCTCGATTCTTCGCTCGTCCCCCCACCCCACCCCACCCCCCCTCCCCCAGTGCCCACCCTCAACAAATTCTGCATTTTTGTTTTTTTATACCATACCTACAAGGCAGTTTGTTTACCTATCGTACATACCGACTAACCCGCGTCTCGCCGCGTCGCGTCCGTCTCTCGCTTCAGCGCCGAGGTTTCGCTCTCTCTCTCGAGTCGACTCGATCGATGGACGCAGACGGGAGGACCGATGGGGGCGCAGGCGGGCCGGGAGATTTTTTTTTGCGAAGTCACTCACTCGTGCTGCCGTCGGCAACTAAAGACGGACGGGGGACGGACGGACAGACGGACGTTGATTCATGGCTCATGCCATAAATCAGACCAGACCAGACCAGACCATGCCGCTGTGGAGTGCAGTGGAGTAGAGTGGAGTGGTATGCAAGTACAGTAGGCAATGTCGGAGGTGCCGAGACATACATACATACGAAGCGAATGTGCTGGTGCTGGTGGTGCTGGTGCTATGTATCGTGCGGCTTCGGCGGCTTCGGCGGAGCCGGTAAAATGTAGGTATGAAGCGAATGTAGCATTGCTACTCTACACATCGTGCAGTTTCGTCGGGAGCGTGCACTGGGGCACGCGAACGCGAGATGGAGATCGAATGTGTACATCCATACGACAAACAGAACGAACAGATGAACCCCCCATCTGAGTCCTCTCCCTCTCGCATTTCAATTTTCGGTATCATATGTACTTCCTATTATTCGCACCCATAGGTAAAGAAGGAAGGAACGAACGAACGACACCAAAGCAAAAACAAAAAAGAAAAAAAAAGAACCTGTAAGCATTGCTGTAATTGTAACACAAGGCAAATGGTATCGCACCAGGCAAAAAGCCGCCGCCGCCGCTCTCCTGAGAAGCTTTGAGGCAACCTGCTTCGGTGCAGAAAAGACAAAAAAAACTAGCTGATAGGATATTTTGAGTTATGAAGTATGAGCAAACAAACAGAGGAGAGAATGAAATGAACATTGAAACAGAGCACACACAGAGAACCCAACCCAACCCAGCCCACACCAACCCACACCAACACCAACACCAACACCAAATCCAATCAGCCAACCATCTAATCATCGCCATCATCATCGCCATACGAGTCCTCACTCTCCTCGTCCTCCTCCTCGTCCTCGTCCGAATCAAGGATGCGGTACTTCGCCTTCGCAGCCGCCGCACGTCCCGTTCTAGCCCTAACCGGCGGCGACGATTCCTCATCGACAGGGGCCGGCTTGCTCTTCGGTGGTGGTGCAGCCTTCTTTGGCGGCGGAGCAGCAGCCTTCTTGGCAGGAGGAGCAGCAGCCTTGGGTTTCGCAGCCTTGGGCTTGATCTCGATGTCGGAGCTTAGCAGGTCGTCCACGGTGCGGTCGATATCCAAGTCCAAGTCCATGTCCGACTCGTCGTCTTCCGACTCTAGGATCTTCTTTGCGCGAGGCTTGGGGGCGGCGGGCTTGGCGGGGGCAGCTGCCTTCTTGGCTGGTACGGCGGCAGCCTTCTTGGGCTCTGGCTTAGATCTGGCTGCTGGCTTTGGTGGGGGCGCAAAGTCGTTCTCGTCGCCTTCGTCGAAGTCGTAGATCGAGACGGCTTTCTTGGGAGTGGGCTTCTTGGCGGGAGCAGTGGGCTTGGAGGAGAACAAGGGGCGAGCAGTAGAAACAGCGCTCGCATCACCAACACCCTTGACCAGCGCGCTCACGTCGCCCAGTTGGTCGTCTTCCGAGTCCGAAGACATGAGGATCGGCTTCTTAACTGCAGCACGCTTGGCTCGCGGCTTGGGGGCAATTTCTTCCTCGCTAGACAGGTCGTAATCCGACAGGTCGACAACCGGCTTCGCTTTGGGTGCCGCTTTGGCAGCGGCGGTGGTCTTGGGCTTTGCAGTAGGCTTCGCGGATGCAGCAGCCTTTTTGGGAACGGGCTTCGCTTTGGGCCTAGGAGCAAGGTCCGAATCCGAATCGACATCTTCAGACTTCACTGAAGCAGCCGCTTTCTTAGGTACGGGCTTCGCCTTGGGGTTGGGGAGCAGTTCCAAGTCCGAATCGTCCGCTTCGGATTTCGTAGTCGGGCCTTCGTCTGCTGTAGCAAAGTCGTCACCTTCCTTGTCTTCGGCCTTTGGCTGGACTTTCTTGGTCGTCTCAAACTTGTGGATGAAATCCAGGTCGTCGTCATCGAACTCGTCCGCCTTCGGCTTGACCGGCTCGGCTTTGGGTTTCACTGGCTGGGGAGCCTTCTTCGGGGCGGTGACCTCCAACATGTCGAAATCGGAGTCATCGAGTGCATCATCATCATCCAGGATTATTGGCGGTTTCTTTGCTGCGGCCCGGGCAGCAGGTTTCTTCTCCGTCCTCTCCGCCGCGAATGGCAATGTCGCCTGCTTCTTCGCGGGAGCCGCCTTCTTCCGTTTCGGGGAAGCATCGTACTCGTCCTCTGTATCGTCATCCTTCTTCTTCCCCTTCCCCTTCACGGCTCGGCCCTTTGCGCCAGCCCTTCCGCCGGACTTCTTCTTGACTACCGTCTGCGCAAGTCTGATGTCCTCCTCGAGCTGATGTCTCCACTCGGTGATAAACTCTTCGAGATCGGTTTTCCACAGGTCCTTGGGAGACTTTCCCATGAGAATTTCAATTTCCTTCTCCTTATCCGCAACGTCAGCGAGAAGCTTTTGCGCTTTCTCCCACGTCAAAGTCCAGATGGCCATGCCAAGCAAGTAATTGTAGCTGTCGCCAGGATTTTCCGCAGCCGCAGCACTCTCCTCCTCCACCGCTTCACCGTCCTCGTCGAGCTCGAGCGCCGGCTCAGTCTCTCCCGCCATCTCGGCCTCCTTCTTCTTCGAGAACGGCTGGAAGTTGTGCTTCTGCAGCTGGGCGATGATATCTGGCCGTTTCTTACCGGCGACGATTAACTCTTTCTTGATGATCATCTGTATGAAACGCGCCTGGTTGCTGAGCTTCTGGAGTTCAAGGTTCAAATCCACCAACAGAACCTCCTTCCGCTTCTGGTAGAACTTCAGACGGATGAGATAGAACTCCTTTAGGATGTCCTCGACCGAATTGTACCTATTGATCCTCCCCTGAGGGTCGAATGCGACTAGGTTGGTTGTAGCGACGGTGTTGCTAAGCTTGAACTTCTCGACCAATCCCACGTCGAGAGCCTGCTGCATCGCTGCCTCGGAGTTCATGGTAATGATGAAATGCACCTTGGAGGGCGAATTGTAGTCGACGTAGTCCTTGATGAAACTGGGTGTCTTCTCGCCCTTAATGATCTCTTCGAGCTTTTCCTTGAAGTTCTGGGTCCACATCTTGATTGGCAGTTCTGTAACCTCAACTTGAAGCTCATTGATCTGCCTGATGGCGCCGCTGAACTTAAACCTATGCTCAGAGAGTTTCTCGATGGTGCCCGTCCAGCCGCGGTACCAGGGAGTCATGGTTTCTAGCTCTTTGCCGTCCATCAGGCGCCGCAGATTGTCGACGATGTCTTCCGGATTGTAACTGGGAATGCTGCTGCTCCAACCTGTAGTCAACGTCGTTAGTTAGAGGCTACGCGTGAGGGAGATGAGAGTGCAAAACATACCGGTTCCAATGCCTTCCGTGCCGTTGACTAGAAGCATGGGCACAACGGGAACATACCACTCCGGCTCAATTTTGTCGCCGTCGTCAAACTGGTACTTCAACAGACGATCGTCGTGCGGGGGCAGCACTTTCCTCGCGAACGGCGAGAGCGATGTGTAAATGTAACGAGCGCTCGCCGCATCCTTTCCACCCTGCAGACGAGAACCGAAGTTACCGGACGGATCCAGAAGATTGACGTTGTTACTACCAGCAAAAACCTGAGCCATCGCAGTGATGGTTGACTGCAGCGAGACTTCTCCGTGCTGGTAACCAGTGTGCTCAGAGACGTAACCAGCCAACTGAACAACCTTGATTTCGTTCTTCAAGTTTCGCTTGAACGAACCAAATAAGATCTTCCGCTGACCTGGTTTCAACCCATCGACAACGGACGGGATTGATCGCGCGCAGTCAGCAACACTGAACAGGATCAGCTCCTTGTTGACGAAATCCGGATACGTGATCATGTCCACCGAGTGATCCAGGTAAGTACCCGGCACATAGGTGCGCAGCCATTCCTTGCGTTCGTCGGCCTTGCTCTTGGAGAATGCAAGCTCAATAAGCTTCTTTCCGTCCTCCTTCATAGGCTCGAAGTACTTCATGTGTTTGTCGAGATCCGCAAAGTAGATCTTCGAGTCCTCGTCGCCGGAGGTACCCAAACCCTTGTAGTACTTGTGCCTCCAGCCGGATTCCTGATTCTGCTCTTTCCAGTATTCGTATTCCGGAAGGGTGAAGAAACTGAGTTGTTTTGTTGGTTTTTTCAGGTTTCCCTTGTACACTTTGACGATAGGGGTGATGAACTCGATCAAGAAGTTGGGGATCTTGAGAAGACTCGGGAATTGGGCTTCAAAAAAATTGATCAATAACCCCTTGATATGACTGCCGTCGTAATCCTGATCGGTCATGATCATGATGTGTCCGTAGCGCAGATCTTTGGTTGTCTCGTAGTTCTGCTTGTGCTTGAGCCCGAGAATCTGCTTTAGTTGGGTGATTTCGGCGTTCTTCGCGATCTGGTCGTGCGACGCGTCTCGGACGTTCAGAACTTTACCACGGAGAGGGAAAACACCGTATCGATCGTGTCCGCTGATTGAGGCGATACCGGTCCTTGCCATGCCGCTGGCCGACAAACCTTCGGTCAAGATCAGAACACATTCATCACTGTGCTTGGTGCCGGCCTTGTTGGCATCCGTCAAGTTAGGGTTGTGGATTCTATAGACAATGTTAGACCAAAATCGGAACAGCGTGAGATATCGTGATTATTATAGTACCTGGTGCGCCTGCCTCCATCCGCTCGCTTGAGGGCCTTGTCTGCCTTCATGTTGGCAAACTCGATGATATTATTGATGACCTCCGTCTTGACAATCTTCTTGACAAAGTCCTCGGGCAATTCGCACTTGCTGCCGAAAGCCGACACCTTGGTGGTCAACTGCTCCTTCGTCTGCGACGTGAACGCCGGGTTCTCGATCAAGCAGTTGACGAACAGGAAAAAGTGGTTCCGCATCTGGGCATTCTTCACGGCGGCTCCAGTCTTGTTCTTCCTCTTGATGTGCGTCTCGAGTTTTGCGCAGAGTTGGTCTGCAACGTAATTGACGTGGGTACCGCCCGAGGTGGTGGCAATACTGTTTACGAACGAAACCTGCTGGAAACTACCGTTGCTCACAGCGAACGCAATCTCCCAGCGATCGTTGACCACCGCATGGATGATTTCCATCTTGTCATCGCCGTCGCTCTCCTCGCGCAGGGCCTTGACATACATTTCACAGTAGGCCTTGAAATTTTTGACCTTGACGATTCGCTGGCCGTTCAGGAAGACTTTGACGTTCTTGATCGTACCGGCCATATCGTACACTCGTCGCTTAATGATATCTTCCAGATCCTGGTCCATTTCGGACATTCCGAATTTCGCCAGGTCGGGCTTGAAGGTGATCCTGGTGTACTCCTCCCCCTTCCCGTTGCTGGTGACAGCAGCCTTCCCCATTGTACCCATGTTGTTCGTCCATGTCTGCTTGTACTTCTTCTTGGAGTCCTTGTGTGCGGTCTCCAAGGTGAACTCCGTACTGAAGATGTTACAAAGCTTAGCACCGTAACCGTTGCGACCACCGGTGACCTTCTTCTCGTCGTCGTCGTAGTTCGATGAAGTGAGAAGGTGCCCGAAGATCAACTCGGGAACCCAAATCTTTTCCTTGTCGTGGAGTTCGACAGGAATACCCCTTCCATTATTGTAGACCGACACCTCATTCTTTTCTTTCTCGATGGTGACCTTGAGCGTGTCCATCTTTGCATCACGAATCTTGTTGTCGGCAGCATTCACCAGAATTTCGTCGAAGATCTTGTACAGACCGGGAACCATGGTGATGGTCTTCCACGCCATATTCTCGGTTGCCGAGTCGAACACCCACATCTGCTTTTCTGTTTGCTCGACCGATCCGATGTACGTGTCGGGACGTTTCAAGATGTGCTCCAATTGCGTGAGCTACACCAAACGGTATGTGTCAGCAATGTCGTCCGCGATCCCGTAAACCTCCCCCGCAACAGACTGACCTTCTGATACGTATCCGACGCCTTTTTCTTCCCATTCGCGGCCCCCAGCTCCTCATCCGCCTCATCATCGAAATCCAGAGCGTCCGCATCGTCGTCGTCCGAATCCTTCGCCTTAGTCTTCGCCTTGGGGGCCGCCTTCTTTACGGGGGCCTTCCGTGGCTTCTTTGAGGCGCCGGACTCATCCTCGCTGCCGCCGGGCGCTGCTCGTTTCTTTGCGGCGGTGGTGGTCTTTGGTGCTACCGGTTTCCTTGGCGCTGCTGCCTTCTTCGCAGGTGCAGCGGCGGCTTTCTTTGTGGGCTTCTCGACCTGCGTAGTGGGTAGCTCGTCAGCAATCGTTCGCTCGGGAAACTAGGAGGGCGCAACTGCACTGCATTGCACTCACTATGGACTCCGAAAATACACTGTCGTCGTCACCGCCGTCGAACATGGACTCGTCGGAAGACATGGCGAAGACCGGTGTAGGAGATCGGGTATATGCGTGGGAAGTGGGTCGGGCACTGGATATTGCTGCAACTGCGACTCAGATGAAAGCGCGAGAGGCTCTCTTTCGAAGCAGCCGGCGCGCGTGAAAGAGTGGGTTAGTAGTAGCAGTAGTAGTAGTACCGATTACCGCGTCTCCCTATGGGCTGGTGAGACTTTGTGGGGTTTTGCCGTTATTTTGCTGCTGTTGTGGTTGCTGTTGTGGTCAGTGGCGATGGGGCCGTGGTGGTGGTGCTTGTTGTCAAAAGTAGAAGAAGCCGCGTGCTGTGCTAGTGTTGTTTGTTTTCGCGTTGCTGTTGCAGGGGTTGCACCGAGTAGCGCGTCTCTGATGGGCTCATGCCATCGGCTCTTGGCACCCGGCTCTGTATGGTGCCTGCCTGCCTGCCTGGCCCTCGAGGGTGGCCGGCCATGGCTGACGGGCCCAGCCAGCAAACGGAAACAGGGAATCACCGTCATGGTCACTCGGATTGGGTCACTATCACCGCTACCACTACCCACTACTCCTACCACTACCAGTGTAAATACTACTACGGCTACAACCATCGCCCATAATACTCCCGTATACTGTCTGTAATCACGAGCCGCCCAAGCACAATGCGATTCCCGACCCATCGCCTCGCCGTCCTTTTCGTTGCGCTCACCAGCCTCATCGTTCTGGCGACAACGGCCGCCTCTCCCGAGCGCGATGTGGACCTGCTGAAGCGCCTCATCGAGCCCCCAAAGCTCTCTAAGCGCACGCCCGCGTTACTACGGCGCGCGCGATTCGGCTGCGACAAGTGCGTCCCCCTCGGTGGTGGTGGTGATGCTGGAACGTTGACACTGACGGATGTGTGCGCAGTGGCTACGAACAGTGCCCGGGTCTATCGTATTGCTGCCAGGCGGGGCTAGTGTGCTTTTCCGACGGAACCTGCGGGAGCATGTCGGAGCTCGTATGCTACAATGGGGAGACGGCGTGTGGTAAGTGGAGTTGAAGCGTGAAGAGAGAGGGAACTACGGACGGGCTGACGTGAATCCAGGGAGTGGAACCAACGCCGGATGCTGCCCGATCAAGTCCTCCTGTGTCAGCGACGGAAAGTGTGTAGTCAACAGTGGAGCTGTAGTGAAGCGATTCACAGGTGCCGCGACGTTTGGCGCGGGAATGGGGTTATCGGCGGCTGCTGCTGTTGTGGCGCTGTGTTGATCCGACCGATGGCGGAATATGTAGCAGGACACTCACTCCCTTTGCGATGGTCTTTCGGTCTCTGGTCTTTGGTGCTGCTCTTCGAGCGATTTCGTTTTGGACGATTATGTGATGCGATATGGCGGGACGACGATGGGATGAACACACGATACCATAGATGATTTTTTTGTACATACATATGCGCATGCAGACACCTTCACGTACACGGTACTGCATGCCCCTCCGTAATAATGCACTCACGATGGATGGTTCCTCACATCTTTTCTCCCTGTCTTTTTCTTCTACATACATACATACGACCGTCTGGCCCGCACGCCAGACACCTGTGTATGTGCCGTGTACATATGCGGAGTCTCTCTCGGCATTGTTACCTGCCTCGCAACGGGGGAATAGCCGAGCCCATCGCCCACCAGAGTAGGGCTTGCCTGCCCGGTGGCAACCACCTCCGCACCGGGGAAACCTACATGACCATCACATCCACGCAGCAGACATCCGTCCTCCTTCAGGTACTCTACTCTACCTAGGGTTCGGGGGCTAGGTACACCTAGTAGGTAGGGTTTCCCCCACTCGCCGCCCCTTACCGTAACGGGGGCGTTCATTCCGCTGCCATCGTCACTCCACGTCGAATCGGATCGCTCCCCAGCCGAGACACGCAGAACTCCAGTTTTTTTTCTTTCCTGTGCATCACGTATGTGAGTATGTAGTACCTACATCTACATACGTGTGCGGTATGTATGTTGGGGTTCGGGAACGTGTTGTACCTGCCAATTATCGAACTCAATTCTTCAGGGACATCTCTACCTAGAGTACCGTACAGAACTGCAGGACAGATGTGTGGTGTGCGGTTACCACGCGTTTCGGACTGGTCCACTCGTGACTTCGTGTTGTTGTTTCGAGCTTCTCCTGAAGTGAAGTGAAGGGGGCCAGAAGGGAAATTCAAGGAGCTCATGAGGCACGGACAAGAGATGCCCATTGCCATCCGCGAGAGGGAGAGGACAGCAGCAGCAACATCATATATCTACCCACTCCAGCCAGACAGCCCCCCCATCCCCCCTCCCCTCCCTCCCCCCCACAGACGCAGTCGCTGGCACTCGATCGAGTTTTATTGCGATGTGCAGTCGGACCAACAGACGCCTGAGCGCGTCCCCCCCTCCCCGCCCAAGAGGACGTTAGAGTCGATAACGTTGGGCTGGCCAGGGACAGTAACGATCCATGCTGGCTGGCTGGCCCTTGTGTCTATGTAGAGTAGTTAGGGTGGTTAGAGTGGTTAGCAGAGGTGTGTGGTGAGTGGTGGAGCGTCGGGCAGAACAAGATACCCCTGAAACCCTTCCCTTCAACCACGAACTGGTCTCCTGCTTCCTGCTTCCTGCTTCCTCCTGCTTGCTCCCTGCTGCTTCCTCTTCGTTCGCCAGGCCTTGTCACTCATTTCAACTCCCTCGTCCTGCTACCTACCCCAAGTACTGCCTGCCTGCCTGTTCCATCGAGCTCCCTTTCCCGACCCTCCTCCCCTCCTCCCCTCCTCCAAACCTCCGGCGCTCTCATCCCTCCTCCCCGCCATTTCCTCAGGATACAATATCACCACTTTTTTTTCCTCCAGCGGAAACAAAATACCCAGCACCGAACAACCGGAAAACAATTCGGACCGTCAATATTGCAGATTCGTCTCGCCTCGTCTCGTTCGTGCATACATCATCATACATCATACCGCGAACCTACCGGCCTCCCTCGATTTCGATATCTTTCGGTTCCAGATACAGTGCTGCCGTAATACCGTAATACCAACACCAACGACAGCAGCGCCCACGCCCAAGCCCACGCCGACGCCTACCACCACCCACACGCCACAGGCATCGTGCACACCGTTGCGATCAGCTGCCAGCTGCCAGTTGCTTGCTTGCTGCATATTTATTTATTTATTTATACGAACCTACAGTCTCACATTGAAAACCTCCAATCAATTAATTAATCTTGCCTGTCACCCGCTCTCTTTCTCCCCTATCAGAGAAGAAAAGAAAAGAAAAGAAAAGAAACAAAACAACAAACAACAAACGGGAAATATCCCGACTCGCGCCCACACGGCCCTGCCACCTCTACATACATAGAGGTGCATGACAGCTGCTGAGTACGCTTGTTCTGCACTCCAGAACTCCCAATAGGCACTGTCCGCGTGCACACACGAAACACTCCCACCACCACCGCCAGTACATCTAAGCAGCCTTTCCAATGGACGCAGGCAGCAGCAGCAACAGCGCAGCAGCAGCATCAGCAGCAGTAGGAGTAGTAGAGAACAGCATTGGGACTGGGAAGTCCGCCACACAGATCAAGTCTTCGACAGAGAGCATGGTGACAGTACGACTTTCGGACGCGGAGCTGCCAGAGACCTGCACGACGACATCCACGCCCTCGCCGACACCGACACTGAAGCTTGTGGACGAGAAATCCGAGGAGTACATACTCGCCGACAACGAGCCGATGTTTGTTCCCGAGCGGTCCGAGTCGCCCGTGCCGGCGGATCTGACGGCGTTTAGGCGGAGCAGCTCTTCGCTCGAGGCATTGATGGAGGAGATGGAGGATCAGAACGAGTGCGAGGTGGATAACTCGGTGGATTGGGCGGGTCTGGAAAAGACGGAAGACGAGCACCCAAAAGATCAATCGGCAGAAGAGGTTGGATACACCATCATCGCTCTGGCTTTGAAGAAAAGCTCGATCATTGTCGCGCAACCGAATTCTAATGCGTCGCAGGGAACTGCTTTCCTTCTTGCGCGGCTCGAGCAGGAGAATAAACGATTGGAGAAGGATCCGAAAGCTATGATCATCCATCCCGAGAGACCACCATCTCTCTCCAAGCTGAGGCAGATGATGGATAATCCCGACCCCAACACCCTGCGCTATTCGATGCTGCCGGCCCCGCCGCCGCTGACCGATCTCGACTTTTATGCGGCGCTGGTGGCCGATTACAACAGGGCGGCATCGAAGCTGCCGTATCTCCTGAGCAAGAAGATCCGCGAGGGTGTCCCACCTCCGCTCAGAGGAGTCGTGTGGACCGCCATGTCCGGCGCCAGAGACTGCAATCTGGAAGGATTGTACGATCAATTGCTCGGCGAAACATCGCCGTACGAGCAGTTGATCGGTAAAGACGTTGGCCGGACCGGTCTCGAGATGTTCAGTCAAGAGGGAGGAGAGGGGCAGCGCATGCTGGGCAGAGTCCTGAGGGCTTTCAGCATATACGATACGCAGATTGGATACTGTCAAGGGTTGGTGGTATGCACCCATTGGTTTCCCATCTAACATGGCATAGACTTGGGTTCTTGGTCGGTCCGCTTTTGATGCATATGGGCGAAAGGGAGGCGTTCTGTGTGCTTGTCCGGTATGTTCATCTTTCGCATTCGCACGATGCCTCCTGGTGACCGATGCTGATGAATGATGATGACAGGCTGATGGAGCATTACGACCTTCGGTCTTGCTTCCTTCCTAATCTGTCCGGGTTGCAGCTGCGGATGTACCAATTCACGCAGTTGATGGCCACCCACCTCCCCGACCTCGCTAACCACCTCGACAATCTGGGTATCCAGCCGACTTATGCTTCGCAGTGGTTCCTCTCCTTTTTCGCCGTCACGTGTCCGTTGCCCATGCTGTTCCGGATCTACGACGTGATCTTCGCCGAGGGCGCCACGGAGACGATGATGCGCGTGGCGCTCTCGCTGATGCGTCGCAACCAAAAGAGGATTCTGGCGGCGGCAGAGTTCGAGGATGTGATGCAGATGCTGCTTTCGAGGTCGCTGTGGGATGCTTTCCAGTGTAACGCCGACGACCTCGTCCAGGATTTCGTGGGGCAGTCTGGGATAGTCACCCGGGATATCCTGGCGGACCTGGAAAGGAAATACAAGGACGTCAACTCGGATGAAATGGTCAAACTTACCCCTGCGAAGTCGCAGACCTCGGAACTGCAAGCCGCTGCGTCCAGGTTTCTCGGAAGACTGTGGGGGGGCGCGACAAACGTTACGTTGTCCGTTCCGTCCAGACCTTCGAGCACCATCGTCATGCAGAGATCACCGTCAAAACATAGCCTATCGACACTCAACTCCTTCGACACCACCGAGAGCGGGACCACGGATGCAACGACGATGTCGCGGTGTTCTTCCATCAACGACGACCGCCGGCTATCGACCCGATCGATCGGGTCCCGCAAAGCCAACAAGGACCTCGAGCTCCACAACCAGATCGAAGATCTCCTCGTTGCGCTCAGCGGTCTGCAACGCGAACACGCTACGAAGATGGATGAACTCCACGCCGTCAGGGAGTCCCGAGAAGAGGAACGGAAGCTCACGAAGCGACTGGTCGAGCTGTTGGGCAGTGGGTCCAGCGACGAAGAGGAGAGCGTGGACGAGATCAGCGATCTGTGCGACCAGATCTCGGACCGAATCGAGAAGGAGGAGTCCGAGGAGACGCTCGAGGCATCACGATCAGCTGCGACACAGCTCTCGCGAGAACTCCAGCAGGTGCGAGAGCAACTTTCGCGGGAAATGATCAAATCCCGAAACCTTGCGAACCGTCTGGCGGAACAGGACGCCGATGTGGTCAGGTTAAAGAGCCAGCTGCTCGATACCCGCGGGAAATGGCAGGATATCCAGAAAGAAAACCAGCAGCTCCAGAAATCGCTCAGCGACATGCGGCAGAGGCGGGGCAGCGAGGACTGCCCCACGTCCCCTGGCGATTCTAAGAGTTCCGGAGGTGGAGGAGGAGGACTCCGTGAGCTCCGGCTGGGCCGCTCGAATTCAGGATCCAAGAAAAGCCCCATGCCTCCGCCAATCTTCAACAAGCGATCTAGCAGTCTCGGGATGCAGTCGATCCTTGCCCAGTCCGAGAATCATGCGCCGCCACCCGAAGACGCGCTGCTCTTGGAGCTGGTGGCGGCCAAAACTGCGGAGGCCGTCGCAAAACAGGAGGCCGAGGAGGCGAAGGCGAAATTGGAAGCCCTAAGGAAGGTTCTCACTGGTACCGCTACCGCCGTCACAAATGTTACGCCAGGATATCTCGGTGGCTCCTCGGGGTTCCCGTTCGCATCTGCCGCGAGCTCGCCTACTGTCACCACACCCGGTAGTGCCACAAGTGGCGGCGGCGGCGGATGGTTCGGTGGTGGATGGGGAGCCAAGCGGACAGCGAGTGTAGACTCGCGATAGCTCTGAATCTTCCACTTCCTTGGGTACCGGTGTGGATAGGATATATTTGGTGTTTTGTTGTGGGTTTTTTTTCATATCTTTTTTTTCCGGATGGTTTGGTTTGTTTGGTTGAATGGATATTTGGATTGGATTTTTCTTTACTGTTTGTGGCGACATACCCCCCTCCCTCACTCCCCCCTCCTCCATCAAGTCGAGTCTTCTACACACGTTTTTCACGGCTGCAATGGAGTAATCTGTCGTTTCTCTTTGTCTCTTTGTCTCTTTTTCTCTCTTCACATTCGTGTACATATACCTTCCTTTCACTGTTATTATACCTCCTATAAGTACAGTAGAACACAGACATTCAAGAGTAACACCTTTTTTTTCTTCTTTCTTCTTCCGACAGATGATACTACCTACATTGCCTTGTCTCCGTCCTCCTTGCCGTATTCCTCGTGGTAGGCAGCGTTGAAAATGTCCTTGTCGATGGCAAACTCGCGGATAAAGTCGATCTCGAGCTCGTGCACGCGGCTTCCCAGGAGCACCAGCGAGTGCAGCGGCGTCCCCAGGTCCGCCGTACTCAGCTGCTCCAGCGTCCCCGCCACGATCCGCTGGTCCTCACTTCCGAGCCGGCTCACGCCCACCGCGAGAGATCGCGGCGTGTACACTACACATCCGCATTAGCACCGCGGGCCGCTGCGAGCATGCAGGACGACGACGACAACATACCCTTCTCCCCCCGCGTCTCCTCAACCTCCAGCATCTGCTCTGCGCACTGGGCGACGGTCATATACCTGGGCTTATTAAACCTGCCCTTGCCCCCTCTCCCCAGGGCAATATCCTCCCAACTCTCCTCCTTAACCTTAATATCGAGCAGTACCAGCGTATGCAACCCGACATGTCTATTCTCTTTGACGCGATCATAAAAACTCGTCGGCCTCCACGCCTCGGTAAAAAACACCATGCTCACGGTCTGCCCGTAGTTGTACAGCTGCAGCCCCACAGCCCCGATCGCGTTCATTATGCTCGCGTTGTGGATCGTACGTGTGGGGATGTTGGCGCTGCGCGCCCGGAGAAGGAGGTCGCTGTGTGTTGTCGCCCCGAACGGGTCCCCCACCACGAGGAATGCGATGTCAAGCGTGTCGGCGGAACATAGGATTGAGTCGGCGTCTTGCTCGACGAGGGTCCGGTCCGCGACGATTACTGGGCGCCCGTAGAACTCCTCCTAGAATTGGGTCAGCACGGCTGCCCTGGAGGTGGGGGAGGGGCGAGGGGGCGAGGGAAGAGCACAAGTTTCTCGTGTGAAATCATCAGGATGCTCGTGTACGCCTCGAGGTAGACGCGCTCGGCTCGGCGGACGATCTCCAGGCCGCGCACGCTGATGTCCTTCTCGTCGGAGAGGCCGAGGCCGATGAAGTAGAGGACCATTCTTGCTCGAGGTCAAGGTGAAGGCCGAGGGGAGGTGCTGCTGGTGGTGGGGGGGGGGGGGATGCTGGCGGGGCTGGCGGGGCTGGCTGTGGTGGGGTGAAAGATTGTTATCCCTATCTAAAGTTCTAGACTATCTATGGCGGCGTGCATGCAGCCTGCCCAGTTGCCAGGGTTGGATAACTTGGATTATGGATATTCGTCAGCGGCTCGCATCGCTGCACATCGCTGCACATCGCATCGCTGCGCATCGCTTCTCGGATTCTCAGCCCTACCGTGGCGTGCGAGCGAGCTTCAAGTTCAAGTCTCCAACATTGAACACAATGGTAGGTATGACTGCATATCTATGCTGTGGAGGGCTTATCCACCGCCACCACCACCACCACCATCGAGCAATCGAGCAATCTGTGCATACGATACGGGGGAGGGGAGGGGAGGGCGGGGCGGACCTACGGGGCGGGGAGGGCAGTGGTCGCTCGGGAAATCTCGCACATGCAAGCAGTACGGCATGCTGTCTTTTGTTACCAATGACCACCAATGCCCACCCACGCACATGCTGACTGGATATGTCGGGAGGAGGTATTGAGCATTACGAGATGCATTGCATCAGACTCCAGTGCATACATGATACAATCGCACTCCATCCGGGGTCAAACCTATCCTCTATGATAGTTACATACATGTCCGGGGCGGTTGTATGTAAGTTTGTTGCAATGCATATGTAGAATAGGTAATAGGTATGCCCCGGTTGCGAGGCGGTAGTGCGGCTACGGCACTAGGTATACACAGCCACACAATGTACACAACTACACAACCACACGAGTCACGAGTCACGACTCGCCGTCTCGAGTAGTCCAATGGTTGCAGCTGTGCTGCTGGTGGTCGCTACCAGACCCTCCAACAGTTCGAACTGGGAACAACCTGGGGGTGTTCCCGTACCAACCAACTGTTGGGGGATAGTGAACTGAACCAACTGCCAAACTGAACCAACTGCCAAGTTTTGAACTGGGAAAACTGCTTGTCCCATCAGTTTTGTGAGGCTCAGGGCTGGACCCGTCGCCACCACCAACCCACCGGCCAGCTGCCTACAACCCACCACCCAGTCGCTACTATTAACTCACCACCTATGGAGCACGCTGCGCCGGTTGACGTGCTCCAGGACTGCTGTTCATTGCCTGTCGAGAGGAATATTAGAAACACTCTTGCTGCGATCAAATAGGGGCTGGAATCGCGCCAGCAACGACATTTTCCTAACCTCAGCCGAATGGCGATTGACATTCTATCTATTCCAGCCATGTTAGCTGAGGCTGAACGGCTGTTCTCCGAGTGCAAGATGATTCTGACTGATCATCAGTATTCACCAAGTACCGAGAGTGTTGAAGCTCTGCAGAGTATCAAAAAGTTCAATCGCCGTACTCCCGTGGGTAGGTAGCATCAGAGTAGTAATTCAAAACTAGTACCGAACCCATTTTCTATCGCTTTTTCCGTGACCATAGGAACCTATCTTGTCCACTCTGGCTGGCCTGGCTGAACTGCCAGTTCTGCCAGTTTTCCCGGGAAGACTTACCTAAACCAACTGGGAACTGACAGCCTCTGTTCCCAACCGAACCGGGAATAAGATTAACCAGAACTGAACTGTTTAAACCAGTGTTCCCATTTCAACTGACTAACTGTTGAAGGGTCTGGTGAGAAGTATGTACTCGTCACCGTACCGGATCAGTTCTGCTCATATTCCAAAAATAAGTCATAATGTTTGCTACAGTAGGTACATACATAAGGTACCAGGTACTGCCAACGTATGTACCAGCGGGATACATGCTCCCACAGATAGGTAGGTAGCTGGATTATCAGAACTGGAAAAGCGGCGGGAGTCTCGACTCTCGGCTCGAGTTAGGTACGTGCAGCTGGATTTCAAAATTGGGCAGCTGGTCTTGTGAGGATTACTATGTACAGTTATGTACAGTACCTTCAGGGAGGTTTCTACCATGTAAGTTGCACGAGTTGCTCCGCGGAATCCACTCGAATACCTTCATACTTTGATATCACTCGTTCCCACCATTCCGCACAGGTCCAGACAGATTGTTCCAACCTCACACACCCCACTTGGCACCAATACAAGCTCCCGGACGTATAGGAGATTGTAGTGGTCTATACATATGTACATACTTCATATCTTGTCTACATCTATAGGTACATACGGTAGAAACGACTTCCGCAAAACCCGTTTTTCAAGAGCACTTAGAGCAAACCCCTCCGTCCGGCCTTTGCCCATTCGCTTCGGAGAGATCCCCTCGCCCCCCCCCCCCCAAAAAAAAAGAAAAGAAAAGAAACAACCGAAACATGTATTGAACCGCAGCAAAAGAGTGTCCTCCCCAAGGTTGCTAGCCTTGTACAGCCGATGGACCCTGCACCACCTGGGAAATTCACCCCAACTTAGCCATGATCACTGCCTGGTGTTTTTCGCTGATATTGAAATCTTGAACCCGCGGGGTGCGCATCGATACCTAACCCACCACCCACCACACATAAAAATGTACATAATTGGACACGTTCAGCAACTCACCCACCGGCATACGCAGAGAACCCCGCGAGTAGACGATTGCTGAATGGTGCTTTCCCCGTGCGAACGTGTTGAAGACCTGTACTAGATAACCACTATCTACATCGCTCACTCTCCTTTCACTTCATATCTTCCTATCACATGCACTTTGGCGGAGAGATATTGCTGTACAGCGCTGGTGGGCCCTACTATAGCGAGTGAGTCCTAATGATTCGCTTCACTGCTATATAGAGTAGTATCGCTGAGGGTGATCCGGCACGGCCACCTCCTGTATGCCAGCAACAACCGCAACAGAATCTCCTCCCGCCACATAATCACGGTAGCGTGTGTCTGAGGTGGCACGTATGCACTTGGATTATTTAGTTGCTTATCTATCCTCTTGCTCTGCTGTCGTGAATCGTGATGCTCGTCGACGGTCCGGCGTTCGCCAACAAAACACAAAACAATCACTCGAGCGAGCAATTACATACCTGCATAGGTAGGTACATACATACTTGGTAGGGGGCACCACTGTTCCACTCAGCAGCTGGACAGCTGTTCTTGTGAGGATTACCTACCTAGAGTAGCAAAAAGTAGGGTGCGATTGATACAGGTGAATACCGAGAACCTGGTAGTTCTTCGGTATTCAAATGATTGCGGTATTCACCCCGTATCAATCGCAACCTACTTTTTACTACTATAGGTGCCTATATTGTAACCTGTTTTCCTGTCATCTGCCACCTGTCAAATGTTTAGATGAACTTTGGGAGGAGCGAAGTTGCAATGTACAATACTCCACTCTACGCTGCTAGTCTCTAGATACATGTGTAATGACAGTGAGGTTTCTACTACCTAACTTATATGCACTACAAGTCACTCAACGGAATCCAGTGTCCACTCGAATGAGTTGGTACTTGTGATATCACTTATTCCCCACCATTTTACATGATGCAACGGTCCAGAATCCAGAGTGGGCAAACTTCATACACTACACCTCATCAATATACTATCTATACGACCGCTCGAACATGTAGGGGATTGTATAGCAGCGGTACGTACATCATATCTTGCCTACACATCTTGCCCATTGGTAGAAAGGACTTTCGCAACTCCCGAAAATTTCTCCAAAGTACCGCCAAGCAACCTCGTCCTTCCGGCTTTTGACCATTCGGTTTGGAGAGATTTCACGCCTCCTCTCGCGCCTCCCCTCGCTCGGGAGTGGAAGGTTTTTCGTTCTTACTTGGACTGCTTAGGATTGTGCATACAATATCACTCGCCCTTCAAGTCAGTTAGCTAGTGATGGGCTATGATTATAGTATTGGGCAGTGCACATCAGTACGAGTACATACGGGAGGACTGGACGGAGGACTGGACAGAGAGCTGGACGAAGAGTTTTAAGGAATGTGCGTCGGATTTATGACTAGATGTAATCAGTCATGATCTATCAAGGTCGAATGCTAATATGCTATCATGATAAAAAACTAGCACGAATACTAGATAGTGGTTTTGAGCTTTTGCTCAAGGTATGTAATTCCTCTTGCCCGTCCGTCACTGGTGCTTTGATTGCTCCATTACCCTCATTACCGTCATTGCCATCCATTGCCACCTCTGCCCCTGTTCCGTCAACACCGGCCTCCACCACACCACTCAATCCCATCCCATCCGGCCGTCTAGATACAGTAGAAGCCTTTCCCATATCCCATATCCCATCTTCATACCATCTTCATACCATCATCATCCCGTCATCGTCCCATCATCTTCATGTCATCGTCACGGTCCTTGAAGTACACCCAATCCATCATCAATCCATCACCATCCATCACCCACCAAGCCTAAAGAACCGCCAGAAGAATATTCAAAGAATAATCAAAGAATAATAGAAGAAGAGAAATGGTATGGTGATAATACAGCCAGCCTCGTAGTACCTAGTAGTAAAAGGTGCCCAATCATGATCCTCTTCCCATCCCATCCCATCCCATCCCTCTACACACAAAACCAGAAAGAAGAAAGAAGAAAGAAGAAGCAAAAAAACAAAACAAGGATATCCAACAGTAGCAGCAAATGAAAGCCTCCCAGCAAAGCAAACAAAACCAAAAAGATAAAACTCCGCCCGAAAACCCCCCCATCCCATGATGATCATGACGAACGAACACGAACCGAGACAATAGCAGCGCAGCAGAAAATCATCGTAGAGAAAATCGCCAAAAGATACCGTGTCTTAGGAGAAGAGGGAGACATGGAAGCAGCCTGCGAGCACAAAACAGAAAGTCGAGTAAGTAGCCAAAAAGAAACCAAAAAAAACTACGTTCCACACGCTATGGAGGAGATACGAAAAAAAAACCATCGGGATCAGACTTGCGTGGTGGCAATGGTACGTACTAGATCATCAACAGCAGCATCACCATCCGGATGCCTGCATTCCTAATGCGGCTCCTGGTGCGCGACTTCCTTGAGTACGTTCTCCCGTAGCTTGACCCACATGTCGAGGGACGCCAGGTGGCGATCGCGCGCCTTGGTGAATGACTGGTCAAGAATGGTGTCCTTATTCTTGACGCGTTCCATGTACTTCACAATGTCCTGGGTGTCGAGGAGCTCGGTGCTGGAGACATGTAGGCTCTTGCTCGTCAACTCAGCGCGGAGCGCATGGACGTCAGCTTCGTATTTATTCCAGTCCTCGATGTAAGAGCCGAGCGAGTTATAGAAGCGGTTGTAGTTGTCCAGTGACACTTGCTTCGGGATCTTGGGCACACTGGGTGCTTTGGGCACCACAAAGGGCTGCTCTAACGGTGTCTGCGGATAGAGGTTCCAAAAGTCAGGGGGTATGCTGAACACGTAGGGCTCATTGGTCGTAGGGTTCAGCGCCGGTACCTTCATGCGCATGTCGCCGACTCGGGGCTTTGTTGCAGCTTGAGAAGGGAATGGAAGCGACTCCTTCAACGACTCGAATCCCCCGAGACCCACATCCGCAGGGCTACGGCTGAGGGGAGGGACGGAAGCCATGCCGCTCATGTCAAGGCTGGTAGTCGCCTTGCCCTTCTTGGTTCCGATGTTCAGCTTGCGCATGCCATTCGCGAGAGGGATGATCGGCTTCGTCCGGTTGTTCTGCGGAACCGGTATGGTCTTGGGGGCGCCCGTAGGTTCCGCGTCCATCGGCTCATAACCGAACCCGGTGGCAGGCTGCGAGGTAGCGGGATTCGTAGCCGTGGTCGCACTCTTGGGCTCGTCGCTTTCCGTCTCACTCCCGGCCTTCGGCTGGCTATCCCTTCTGGAATCCTTGCTTGTCGTTCGGTGCATGTTGCGGCCCTTGTTCAGGGTTGGCGCACTTCTCTTCTTCTTGGAGCCAGAAGGCAAGAAATCAAACACCGTCCGTTTCAACAGGTCATCGTATAGCTCGCGGTTGAATTTTGATCCCTCGCTCTTGCTGCTCTCAGCCGCCTGCTGTTGCTGCTGGAGGTTTGGCGGGGCCGATGGTGGCGGAACAAATGAATGATGGTTCTGCGTCGGCTGGCTGTGCGGCCTCAAGTGGGGAGCTGATCCGGTGCTGGCAGCCTTCTCCCCTTTCGGCTCGGGACTGTTCGACGTAAATGTGTCGAATGGTCGAGGACTGAAAACGAAGTCATACGCAGGAACCGCGGGCTTCTCCTTCTTAGGAGAGGGTGCCGCAGTCTCCTCGAATGAGAAAACGTTAATCGGGGGCTGTTTTTGCCTACTGAGATAATTAGTATCTGTCAAGTTAGAGAGAGGTTGGGTGACAAACTGTTCCTCCTTGGGTTCCTCTTCGGGTTGTTTATCGTGTCTAGAAGCTTCATGACTCCTGTCGGCCGAACCACCACCGGAGCTCCTAGATTTCCTGGTCGGCGGTGTAGGCGTCTCACTTCTAGTCTGGAACGAGCCAGGCATCGCGGAACGCGGCCTCTCTGGCCGCGACTCTTGAGCTGGCGTCTTCTCCCTTGCTGGCGGCTTCTCCCTCGCCGGTGTCTTCTCCCTTGCTGGTGGCTTGTTGAAGTTAAACAGCGGAGGCGCTGGATAGACTCCCGTTCCATCCTTGCGAACATATTCCGGACCAGTTTGGGGAGCAAACTTGTTGAAATAGTCCGTGCTGGGGCCATCGTGCTTTCCAGCGTCGTTATCCGTGGGAGTCGCCTCCACAACATCTATGTCCTCGTGGTGAGTCGTCTCGTGCTTCCAATCTTCCGGAATCCCGTGGGACCCGTATGTGTGGTGACTCTTCGCCCATTTCGACGGCGTGGGCTCAGCCTTAGGCCTCATCGAGGATCGCGACGTCTTCCTAGAATGGCTGTTCAAGTGAGGACCTCCTCCTGACGTCTTGCCACGCTCCTTGACCCTCTCCTCAGCCTCCCTGAGCAGTTCTTCATCATCCCTCCGAGAGGTGTAGGGACTAGGCATTTCGGTAGGATACCCGTACGCGTAGCCGTTGGGGCCCGGTGTCGAGTGCCCGCCGCTAAACCCATTGCCCTCGGCGTACGGGTTCCTCGTCGCCTCCTCCGCGCGCCGGCGCTCCCGTTCCTTCGCCTCCCGAGCTCTCTTGTGCCTATCTTCTTCTTGCCGTTTGAGTTCTTCCGCCTCCCGCTTAAGCCGTGCCTGCTCCTTAGCTCTCTGCTCTTCGGCATCCCCTCGCGCTCTCTCCGCCTCTTCCCTAGCCTGCTTTTCCCGGATGTAATCCGCCACGTTGAAGCCGCCGGGCGTGGGCGTTGGAGCTGGCGCGGCACCTGCAGAATATCTCGCGTTGGTACCTGTAGTGGATTTCGGCCGGGGGGACGATGTAGAGGACGAACCGCTATGATATGCATTGTGCTTGGTAGAAGTGGGGTGAGCGCGCTCAGTGCCCGACGTTCGAGCATAAGCGCTTTCCCTCTTTGTCTTATAACTTCCGTAAGGATCCTCATAGTCAGCCGCCGGGGGAGGAGCAGCCTTCGGCGGTCGAGGCGTCTGATACGAGTACCCCGGGGCTGCTTTCGGCTCCCATTCTTCATAAGGTCCATATCCACCTCCCCATCCCTTCGACCTCGACGAGCCAGCCTGCTGAGCGAACCCATCGTAGTTTCTTGTTGTACCAGTCCCATTAGCCCAACCAGGGGTAGTGTTGTGAGCAGACGACCCAGCCGTGTAGCGCTTAGCGGTGCCTGATCTGGCACCTCCGTTCGGTGTTCGATGAGCAGTCGATGCCCGGTCGGTGCCGTGGTATGGGTTGTCGTTATCGTATTTACTGCGCTCCAGATTATCCTTCAACGTGTCATAGGCGCGGTGAAGATCCTGAAAGCGTTCTTTTGCCGTGGGATCGTTCGGGTTTTTATCGGGATGGGTATCTCTCGCTGTTGGGGTGCTTGTTAGCGAGTGGCCATGGGAGGTGAGGATGGAAGAAACCCACCGAGTTTGCGGAACGCCCGTTTGATGTCGTCGTCTGTGGCATGTCGGCCTAGCCCGAGTATCTTGTAATAATCTATCTCGCTCTGCGCCATGATGTTGCCGTGATGTGTGTGCGGAGGTGCACCAGCCCTGCGCTACCACCAAAGGAAAAGTAGTGAGGGAGTAGTGAGGGGTTGTAAACAGAGCGCAGTGACACGTGGTGGTGGTGGTGGTGGTGGATCGTGCAGCCCGTGCGGTGAGGTGGGATATGGTATTAACGTGGAGCGGAAACCGAGACCAGATTGAGTTGAGAGCGTGAACGATAAGTACTGAGTGGTCGGTGGGAGTAGTGTTAGGTGACGGGAGAGGGATGTTGAAGAAGATGGGGAGGAAGAGGAGGAGGAGGTTCGGATCGATTCGTTGGTTGTTGAGTTGTGCAGCGCTAGAGTAGTTGAACCGCAAGCAGGGTGGATACCGCGGCGATGACAGATGGCGGCAAAGAGAAGAAGCTGGCGGATTTCTCTGCGGATAAGTTGATGAACGAGAGGGAAGAGAGTGGAGTGAGAGAAGAAGATGTGTATAAGCGCAAGAAAGAAGTTGTTCACTTTGACGTGGTGGATGCCTGGGGTGCGGTGTAGTGGTGCAGTGCAGGTCTTTGCTCTACTCTGCACTCTAGTTCTCGGTAGGAAAAAGAATAAGATCTGTTTGACCGACGCCGACACGGGCCACGAGCTTTTGCTTGGCTTGGACAGAAGTCTGCTTCGACTTCCTTTGATTCTTCCTCACCAGTATTTAACTATCCCCGCCGGCGAATAATACATAGAGCCACCTACCCGCTTCTGTGATTCTGTCCGCCTACATCACCGTCATCGTACTCCCACCTCCAAGCAACCAGTCCCACCCTCGACGTGTTGTCCCTCCCCTCCCCCTCCCCCTCCCCCTCCCCGTCCTCCTCCAATCCCAGGACAAGGCAGCATCGGAGAGCCAACACATCCATCTTCCCCTCCCGAGCATCCCCATCGCAGCCCCACCATAGATAAATCGGATCGCAAAATGAAATGGCGAATGAAAAATGAAAGGAGGCACAACGAAGAAGTAAGAAGTAAAAACCAGTTGTAGGCAGGTTGAGAACCCCAGATTAAACGGAGAAAACTGTAAATAAGTTCTTCTTAATAGTAGAAACTGGTGCCGACAGTAATAACAGATAAAGATTCAGTTTTTTTTACACTTCCGGCTAGCATCCACCCGTATCGTCCAATTCTATGTAGATAACCCGCGCTGAAAATCCATCTCAGCGACATGAGTGTTCCTTAATACCGGTCGCCCGCTGGGGGATCTCTACATATCATGCTCTTTCAAAATGTCCACACAGATATCCTACCTACCGTAGTACTGACAAATAAACAGGTGGTATGGAATGACAACATTCGAAGGCGGCGGCTTGGCAGTATAGTACGCTTGGAGTGCACAGCGGCGGCGGCGGCTGTACTTCTGCACAGCAGCGGCGCCCGTATTTGGAGCATCTACGACTGTAGCCGAAAAAGCCAGGAATTTTGTATGTTCGATTTCAGATGCGGAGAGATATTCTGTAATAATCTCAGGCATAGTCGTCACCAAAAGCCGTGATGTTGAACCGTTTCCATGCAGTATTTTGGTGCGTTACATAGATGTTTTGGCCAGTGTCCCGACTCCCTAGACTTTCGTCACTAGCCTTCTAGAAGCCACAGGTGCCGTGCGCTTTATCTAGATCTACAGTTACTCGTGGCAGGTATTTGGACCTTGGTACGTATCCGGATATATATGCAGCCTTTTCCTGAGCATAAAGCCTTTCCTTTCCTTTCCTTTCCTTAACCAACAGTTTTCCATCCCGGGTGTCCAGCTCAAGCAAAAATCTTCAGCGCAGTAAAATAAACTCCGGATACCTGCTTTATGCCACGGGTAGACGTTGGATAAGCGGCTACTCTACCCTACCCGGGCAAAACCATAGATCCAATGCCACATTATCGGTCGCCCGGGTAACAACTCCCCTTCTACGAAGGTCTATGCTAGGTTAAAAAGCGCGCAGTGAAACTGTGAGAGACGAGGCGGAGCCTCAGTGGAGGGCGACGTTGTTTGACGCCCAGACTAGGAACTCTAGCCTAGACCTTGGTTGGAAAGGGCACTTTAGGCTTATCTATCTGATCATCCTCTAATTCACCATGCTTCGGTCTCTCAACGGCGCTCATATCGGTATATAGTCTCAGGCACATGTGTGAGTGAGCGGGGCCAGTTGGTCACTCACACGCCGACCACGATCTTCCAGACACATCACCAGCTACTCTAGATAGGCCCTTTCGGTTCCGACAGCGATTTCCCCGTTCCAGACACCGACTTCACCGTTCCAGACGCCCATCAGTCAGGATGTGCCTCTAACCTCACGGTGAGGGACATGATCCTCCATTAAACATGATCGTCCATTAAGACTTGTTCTGTTTCTAGTTCAAACAAAAATGAAAAGGATAGATACGGTACTGAGATTTATTGGATTACTGTGTTGCCCTCACAACTCTTAACCACAGGCACTCGCCATGTCCCTTCTTCCTCAAGCTTATGAGGAGTGGACAGCTTTGGACATTCCTTCCTCCTCAGATTCTCCATGGCTTTTATACCCAAAACCGCAGAACCGGACACAGTAGAGTAAAACAGCAGACGCTCAAATTCGAACTAACCAAAGGGCAAGGTAAGGGTAAAGGTAAAGGTAAAGTAAATATAGCCACGAAACGGGAAACAACAACAAGCCCAATCCACGGTACGCCGGAGATAGATGACAAAAGTAACAGCAGCAGTAACAAAACGAGAAGAAGAGGAATGAATCACAAGTCAAGCATGTGCACCAGCAATATCGAAGAGAAAGAAAAGAAGAAAAAAGAAAACAAATCATAAACAGATCGCCTCCATACATGCGTCCCGGCGTTTCACCTCACCTTTGTCCAATGTGTACAGAGAAAAGACGGTCGATCCAGGTCCAATCAACGCTGAAAGAAAAAGGTAACGAAAAAGCAATAAAAATATCCATCCTACGGCCCGCCGCCGCCCTGCCATCCCGGATTCCACATGCCTTGGTTCATGTCTGCGAATCCCGCGCCCGGCGGCATTCCGCCCATGCCCATCGCCATGTTCCCCATCGCCATGTGCCCCATCGGCCCCATGCTGTTCATTGGAGCCATTTGCCCCATCGGCCCAGCATTCGGTACGTGTGTCGCCATCCCCGGGTATCCCATGCCGCCTCCAGCCATCACCATCCCCGGCGCCGGACCTCCCATCATCCCCGGGTTCATGATCTGCTGCGGAGCCATGCTCGTCTGCATTCCGTTCATGCCCGGACCGCTCACGCTCACGCTCATCCCCATACTTGTCGCTATTCCCATCTGTCCCACCATATGCCCTTGCTGTTGGAGATGCTGTTGTTGCTGCTGTTGCTGTTGCTGCTGGGCACGCTGCATCATGAGCTGTCTCTGCTGATGCTGTTGTAGCTGGGCATATTGTTGCTGCTGTTGCTGTTGGTGATGTGCCTGCTGTGCCTGCTGCTGTGCCTGCTGCTGTGCCTGTTGCTGTGCCTGCTGTTGGTGATGCTGCTGTGCCTGCTGCTGCTGCATCCGCGGGTCTTGTAACGGTGGCGACTGCGAGTGGGGATGGCCTTGGTACATCATCTGTTGCTGCTGCGATGTCGGCGATTGTTGTGGTTGCTGGTGTTGCGGTAGCGGCATCCCCACCATCACCGGCGGTGGCGGCGAGTGATGCTGATGCGATAGCATCTGCGGCGGTGGCGGTGACGACAAGTGGTGGTTCTCTCGTGGAGGAGTGCCATGGCTCGGCGGAGGCATTGAATTCAGTGGCGCACCTATCTGTCCCTGAGGCTTCGGCGAAGAATTCTGACCTGACCGCGGCGGACCGATCTGCGCGTTCTGGTGTTGCTGCGGCGGGTTCGCGGGATTGATGCCCGGGTACAGTTCCTGTAGTCTTTTGTAGAGTCCGTCCAGCCCAGGAATATCCGGGGGCGGCAGTAGCACACCGGGGCAGACTGGTATTAGCGCGGCGGGCTTGTGTGATCTATCCGCGATCGCGGCGAGGTAGGCAAGGTTGTTCTGCAGGCGTCGCATACATCTAGTGTTTCGCTCCGCCAATTGTCAGCCACATGCGCAGGCACCCCCGACCAGACGGCGCGCGCGTGCGCTCGGGATAGAAAAGGTTGTATACTCTCTGAAGACGGGATCATTTTTAGCCTCCTCCGGCGACTTCAACTTGGGCTGGACATTCAGCACTTCGCGCAGCAACTCGGCATTGATCTCGAGCAGTAGGGTGACGCGTTGTTTATCGAGCTGCAGTTCGTTCTGTTTCTCCATCGCCTTGTTCATCAATTGCTGCTGCTGCTGCGTCGCGATCGAGAGGGACGTGGACTGCTGCTGATGCGACGGCGCCGCCTGGCTGTGTTGGTGCTGCTGCTGGAGCTGGAGCTGCTGCTGGGTGGGACCTGCATCGAGTCAGTGTCGCCGCGGAGGGTGTGACATCGACTCCAGCGCCGCGGGCGGGGAATGGCCAGGCAGGGGCGATGGATGAATGCAATATGAATGAACGGGAGTTGTGTGTGCATTGTGCAGTATAGTGAACAAGGTGGCGGATGCAGATCGGCGAGAAGAAAAAGGAGACGCCAAAAGCAAAAATACGCAAGGCCAACCACCCGACGCGGAACAGAGATGGAATTGAACGATGAAAGCAAAAACGAAACGCGTGCACGACGTGGGCCGGCGAGGAGAGTTTACTCACGCTGTGGCGGGATTAGCAGCTGCTGACCCAGAGCAGCCTGGTTCGCCTGTAGCTGGGCCTGATACTGTTGAAGGTTCAGCGCGGCGCCGCCGGGGACAGTCATGCTCATGCTCTTTGTTCCGAACTCAAACTCTGATCCTAGGAGAGTTGAAGCGATCGATGGCTCGTGCGTGTGGGCGCTGGTCGTGTTGGTGATGGGCGAGGAGATTTGGATTTGGGGGTTTGGGTTTGAGTTCCTCGGCGTGGGTGGAGTGTGAAGTAGTAGTGGGTAAGAGGCGAGTGGTGTGGATGATGTCGGTTGGATGGTATAGAGACGGCGAGGCAAGACGACAGGCTGGGTTGGGGAAGTGTGTCGCGATCAGACGGTGATGATGGCGATGGTGCGGGTTTCGGGGCTGTCGCGTCTATTCGACATGGTCCTCTCTTCGTTCTATCTGTCCTCACGGGATTATATCACCTCCGATCGAGAGAAGTGTTTACAGCGACGACGACGGCACACGGCGTGATGGATTGAGAATTAATTATTGTGAGAAGCGCACTGACACATCCCTGCCGGCAATTCTTCTGCTCTGGAACAAGCCGCCAAGAAGTCGATTTGGGCTGCGTTCGAGTGAGAACACCAGAAACATCCCACTACCGAAAACACGCAATCTACATAGCCCTACGAACGGAGAAGGAGGACGTCATCACTTTACCCGCTGCCCAATCATCGAGTCGCCACCATCGAGTCACCGGCAACCTACACACTCGTACCCACCAATCAGTTGTCCCGGAGTCGAACACCATGAGCGACACTGGATACAGTCGTGGAGGCGGCGGCGGAAGCGGTGGTGGTGGATATGGACGCGGTGGAGGCGGCGGCGGACGTGGGCGCGGAGGCGGCGGTTGGAGAGGAAGGGGCGGCGGCGGTAGGGGAGGAGGAGGCAGAGGTGGAGGGCGTGGTGGAGAGGGCGGCGGTGAGGCATCTGCGGATGACAATCACGACGACTCAGCACCCCGCGCAGGCTCCACCGGAACCCACCAGGAGCTCGATAGCTTCCTCAAGCAAATCGACGGAGCGAACTACGGCCGATACAAAAACCTCCGGAGCCACTACAGATGGACGGAAGGTCTTCCGATAGAGCTGTTCGTCGACCACGTCCAGGGAGATCCGTATGCTGCTCCGTCCAGGTTTCGTGCCCGGCTTCCCATGAGCGCAACTGGAATTCCCATGGAGGTATATGGAAACAGCGCTCGGTAGGTCTACATATCCGAGTGAGATCAGTGGGCGAGGGTTGACTGATATGCGATAGTGTCATTGCATTCACGGACTACGTGAACCGTCAGATCGTCTCGCTCGTAAAACAGTGGCGTCTGGACATCGCGGGGTCTTCCGGAGGCTACCACGGACCGAAAGGTGGAGATTTCGACATCTACAAGCCCAGACAGCAGATCCTCGAGCGCTCCAGCTGCGTCCTTCTCGGTCTCGATGCGGAAGCTGAGGGAGACGGAGGTTATCCATGCCTTGAAATCAGATTTTCCGTTACTCTACCAGCCCACGGCCGAAGCATCAATGGCACCAAAGTCCACGAGCTTTTGATTACTCACTTACCGCAGATCATCGATAAGGGGTTCCTGTGGAGCAACCAAGACGAGCAGAAGGTGTGGAAACATCTGAGGACCGCCGAGCTACAGGACGCACTCCGGAATAGTCTTGCGGAGAAGGGATTACTGGCGTTTGTGGGCAACGGTTCAGTCCTCCCCCGAGCCAGTGGTGCCGCTCCTGGTCCGATGACAGAAGGCGTCGTGGAGTTCCAGAGCCCCAAGAGCCTGGAAGTCACCATCGACACCTCGATCCTGTCCGAAGACGGCACTCCAATCTCTGTCACGGGTATGGGTATCCCGCGTGGAATAGTGGTCATCACCGGTGGAGGCTTCCACGGAAAGTCCACACTCCTCGAAGCGATACAGTTCGGAATCTACAACGTGATCCCCGGTGATGGACGGGAGCTGGTAGTCATCGAGCACAACGCGTACAAAGTCCGCGCCGAAGACGGCCGGAACGTCGTATGCACTGACATCACCCCCTTCATCAGCGAGCTTCCCGGCGGAAAATCCACCTCATCCTTCTCCTCTCAGGACGCATCCGGCAGCACTTCGATGGCAGCCAACATCCAGGAGGCCCTCGAAGTTGGTGCGACCACTTTGATCATCGACGAAGACACCTCCGCCACGAACTTCCTCATCCGCGACCACAAGATGCACGAGCTAGTCCGGAGCGAACCCATTACGCCCCTCGTCTCCAAGGTATCCGCACTATTCACCGAGCACGCCGTCAGCACCGTCATCGTCGTCGGCGGCTGCGGCGACTACCTCAGCCCCGCAACGACCGTGATCGGCATGGAATCCTACCTCCCCCAAGACTGGACGTCTCGCGCGCGCGCCATCTCGGAGAAATACCCCAACGCCGCGCCGACCGCGCCGACCTACGGCGCGATCCCCTGCCGCACCCTGACCATTCCCTCCGGAGCCCTTGGCGACCGACAGCCGATCCCCAAGGGCGTCGACAAGATCGTGATCCGTGCTGGCCGCAACGACGACGACGCTGAACTCGACACCTCGGCACTCGAGCAGTTCGTCGAGGAGGGCCAGACCACGCTCGCCGTCCACGCCCTGCAGTCCATACAGAGGAACTCCGCCGGTCTTACCGCACAGGCTTGGGCCAACATGTTTGCCGAGCGCCGTGTCAACATCTCGCGTGACCCCATGCCGAGAGGAAATATCGCGGCCGCGAGACCGCTCGAGTTGCTGGCGGTCGTCAATAGACTGAGGGGATTGCAGGTGCGAAAGGTCAGTTGAGCTGGGACGCCCTTTGAGATTTTCTTTGTAACCCTGTAGCATTAATGACAAAAAAGTATACCACGTCTTCGTCTTCCACGGTGAACAAACGAGTGCTGAGTAGCGGTTCGCAACTACTACCGCCAGCAAAAAAGGTTTCTCTAGCTCCAGAGGGGGATGATGCGGAATCGGAAGGCACTAAAGATATTCTGTAATAGGCTTACCCGTCGTATACTTATAGCCGTACGTTCTCGTTGCTGGCGAGACGGCTGCTGCTGAACCGGTGATGGGGGAATTGTGGGTGTGCTTACGGTGGACAGACGATAACTAATGTACCTACTATAGTGGCTGGCGACGGTGGAGGGCAGTAATGAATAGCATCTCCACTCATACCGACGTACCGATAGTTCAATAATCCATGATGTGAATAACCGGCGAGTGCGAGCGTGTGAGTGAGTCGGCACATGAGGATGAAGAGGATGCAAGCAAGGAAGGTGAAGGTCTGTTTGTTGTCTGCACTTCTGCTCCTAACGATAATATCTTATTATGTTCGCCCTGGCGGCGCACTTCCCAGTCCCAGTCCAGTTCAGTCCGGCCTTCAAGTGCCGATAAGCCCACTGCTCAGTGCCCACCATCCAGCTGTTTCATGGGCAAGGCAAGGCAGGGCAAGCACCCACCACCAGACAGGTGATCACGGAAGACGGGCGCAGAAGATCTATGCATTCCAACCGCATCCTCCGCCAGAGCAGAGCACTGAAACCGAAGACCGGATCGAGTAGGCGTACGTAGACTCTAGAGTCGCGGCACTGCGCGCACACACACAGCAGCAGTGTGCACGATTCAACTCAGCCACCCGCGGTGCGGTGAGCTCCAGCATCGCGGATACGCAGGGGCGTGCCACGGTGCCAGACCCCACGGTGCCCACGGCCCCCACCTGGAGCCATCTTGCGCTGATCGTACATACCGAAGTACATACCAGGAGGACTTGTACAGTTGCGCAGTTGCACGCCCGTAGATAGTAGGCTTACAGTAACGATCTCCGCTCTTCTCCTTCACGTAGAGCTCGGTAGAGTAGCTACATCGCTCGGTATGTAGATGTGTGCTTGCCCACCATCACCTTCCACAGCAAACAGCAGCAGCAGTCCCGAACGCTGAAGTGAATGACCCACGCACCCATCGACCCCATATCGAAACTCCACATACTGTGCGCCCGAGGCGCTTTGAGGATCTCGCCGCTCGCCCCTCGTCTCCGTCTCGACGAGTAATCGCACCTACACACTGCGATGCTGGTACATAGATCGTCAGAGCCAGTCACACGTCACACGGAGGATATGTATGCTCGGCAGGCAGGTACGGTAGGTAGATCCTCAGAGCTCTATCTATCCAGATCCTCAAACTCGACCCTACCACCCGCCACGAGCTCTGACGCGGGGGCTTTTCGAACCACTGGTTCACCACTTAGAGCTAGGTATGTAGCGATTCGAGACGTGCCATCTTCGGATCTGACGGGATTTCATTCAATTCCGCTTTCTAACTCCTCGAAATTTCTCGCAGACAGCCAGTCTAGCTGTAGCATAGCATCGTGCAGACAGACAAGAACTTCAGAAGCAACCCGAACAGACACTGAACACTGAAGAGAACTGATACAGGGTACACAATTCACCATGAGCACAATGTGAGACGCAGAAAGATTACCCCAGGCTATAATACAGTAGACTGCACCCTGTACTGCAAACAAAAAAAGAGAACAAGCAGGTAAAAACAAAACAAGACACCCGTATACCCAGAACCGTTTCGTTTCATTGCACAAACAAGTAGCAGCCAGAAAAAAAGAACACCCACGTAAAAGGAACCATGTTAACGAGGAAAGAAAATTGAAGACCAGTTTTAAGCCCACTCCGATCACACTTCCATCTCCCAGAACAAGTATGCGACCCAATACAGGGAAACATGTCATACCAAGAAAAAGAGGCGAGATCGAACTAGAAAACTAAGTCATGGCGCGTTGGAATGTTGGTTGTTTACGAGCGCTCGCCACGGAGACGGCGGGCCAACTGGATGTCCTTGGACTGGATGGTAACACGCTTTGCGTGGATAGCGCTGGAGAGGTTGTTAGTTTGATGTACAGATGTGGCAGTGGATCTGAAGAAACATACCAAAGGTTGGTATCCTCGAACAGGGAGACCAGGTAAGCCTCAACGGACTCCTGAAGAGCACCGATGGCCGACGACTGGAAGCGGAGGTCCGACTTGAAGTCCTGAGCGATCTCACGAACGAGACGCTGGAAGGGCAGCTTGCGGATCAGGAGCTCGGTCGACTTCTGGTAGCGACGGATCTCACGAAGAGCGACGGTTCCGGGCTTGTAACGGTGGGGCTTCTTGACTGAAGAGGAAATTAGACAACTTCGATCGATGCGCCAGGAATATCGAAGTTAACTTACCACCTCCGGTAGACGGGGCGGACTTGCGGGCAGCCTTATGGGCGAAGGACTTGCGAGGAGCCTTTCCTCCAGTGGACTTGCGGGCGGTCTGTAAAGAGACGCGTCAGTAACCATGATCATCAAACACGAGCATATTAAGCGAGACGCGACCGACGCAGCCGTGTAGAGAAAGCAGCACGGTCGCGACGACAAGTTGATCACGTCCCACTCAATAAAATATTAATAGATGGGAAGTATTTACCTGCTTGGTGCGGGCCATTGTTGCTGTTGTTTGTTAGTGTAGGGGTGTGGTGTGGTGTGGAGGTAGTGTGTGTGGGGAAGTGTGAATGTCGGGAAGATGGAGGAGAAGGAGGTGGGAAGGCGGGTGTTGGGGGTTTTATAGGGAGAGTGCGAGTGGTGAGTGATGGGATGGCTGGCGGCAGGGAGGGCGAGCAAGTGGTTAGGGTTTGTTGTGGTTGGGGGGATCAGCTCGGAAAGGGTCGTTGCGTGCCAGCGAAAGAAAAGCCCGCGAAAAGAGTCTGGAAGGGCACGCAGTTTGGGGGAGTTGCGGTGGCAGGCATTTTCGCTGTCTTCTGCGGTTGCTAGCGTGGCGGAAGGTGGTGGGTCGGCCTTAGCGCAACGGCAACCGCAGCACGGGGAGAACACGGGCGGAAGTGGGCGACGGAGACCGCGACAGAAAGAAAAGAGAAAAAGAGAAAAAGAGCGAAAGAGAATTAGAGAGAAAGAGAAACAAAGAGATAGCGACTATTCTGCCGGTGTCTGGAGACGCCGCGATGCTTCGTACAGCTTCACGGTTTTTTCTGCGTGCGCTATCGCCTTCGCTCGCTGTCGGTCTGTCCGTGTCTCCATGTGTCTCTCGCCTCGCGTCTGCGCACCGGGTCCAGTCTCCTGCGTGTCTCCGCCGCTGTCTCCTCCCGGCCCATGCGCTACAAGTCTGGGTGCCTTATCGCCTGCGTTGCTGTCCCCTGCAAGATCGCATCTACCAACCCTAACATCCCTTCGCTCGCAGTTCCTGGCAACGCCAACCTGCGCTAATGTGCGTGGTGGACAAGCTCCGGATTGCTTGGCGGGTTGATGTCTGATTTTGCGTTCGCCCACACCAACTTGTATATAAGGCTTTGGTTCCCCGCCAACCTCTGCTGCTTCACCCCAGTCTACCAAACTTCTCACCTACCATCCACAACAACACGCTTCCGCAACCCCCAAACACATCTCCACCTCAAACTTCAACTTCAACACCAACCCAATCTCAAAATGACCGGACGTCAGTACCTCCTCCTCTCCGACGCGTCGAATGCAATGGAAAAATAAAACAAAAACATCGAGCTAACATTCAACAGGTGGAAAGGGAGGAAAGGGTCTCGGAAAGGGAGGAGCCAAGCGTCATCGCAAGATTCTCCGTGACAACATCCAGGGTATCACCAAGCCCGCTATCCGCCGTCTCGCCCGTCGTGGTGGTGTCAAGCGTATCTCTGCCAGTGAGTAGTCCACCGAAGCACGCGTCTTTCTTCGACCAGACTCTAACCCACCTTCCAGTGATCTACGAGGAGACCCGCGGTGTCCTCAAGACCTTCCTCGAGGGCGTCATCCGTGACGCCGTCACCTACACCGAGCACGCCAAGCGCAAGACCGTCACCTCCCTCGATGTCGTCTACGCTCTTAAGCGCCAGGGCCGCACCCTTTACGGTTTCGGTGGTTAAACGCTTTCCGGTCCGGTTTCCCGTGCATCGTCTTTTTTCTTCCAGCAAACAGGTGTTCATATGAGATAATGGCTTTTTTTTACTGTCTCTGGTCTGGGTTCTTGGAATTAGGGTGTCTTTCTTGATTGTTCGAACTTTTTTTTTTCTTCTTGCTGTATTATATACACTTAGCGATGGGTGCGGACGTGATTTTCCCACCCACTTGAAAGAGTGACAGAGTCATTACGCGGAATCATACGGTGTTGTCTAAAACAAATCGAGGCGAATCGTGACACTGTTTACGTTTCGAAATTGTGGGTCTGAAATAAGACACAAACCTTCTGTTCCCTACAAGCGCGCCGCCGGCCGGAGGCCTCCTGTTGCCGGTACGTACCGTATCCTTGGAAGCGAAGAAGCCATTGCGCAAACCCTTCAATTGAACCCGGCGTGAAAAGGAAAGAAAAGTCTGCAGCTTGGGTTCCTTCCTTCCTTCCTCCTTTCCGACGTCCATTAGCACCGTAGCCGAACAAGCTACCATGTTCCCGTTTGAGGATCTAGATCATCCGATCGAGCACCTTCCACACGTGCGATGGATGGGTGGCTATATGGGCTGTATCGAGGATCCAGACGCGACTCGGGTCGTCAAGAACACACAGGACAAACGCAAACGCAAAGACAACGCACGTACTACGTAGTGTGTACCTGTGCATGATGCGGCACGCCAGGTAGATTCTCGTGCTGGCTGACGACACGCGTTGGTGATTGGTACGCTAAAGGTAGGTACGGCCGCTCCGCGCCGGAATTTTGTGAAGTCATGGGTATCACTCGTGTTTTCGGCGGAGATGGAATTGGGTGCTGGTGGTGAGTTTCAGGTTGCCCTGAGGCTCTAATGCGATGTAGATGGTGGTCTTTCTACGGTGGGCTGTGAAGAGGGCAGCTATGGAAGCGCTGGTAGTCATGAGTGTGTGACTGTGGAATCGGGTTTGTTCATGGAAACAGCAGGTTGAACGTAGAGCTTGCGTGGACTTTGTGGTGGTATGACTCGTCGGATAGATGAATGTTGCCAAATTGGTTTGTATGGCTCATAGGAATATCAAGCATCAGTTTGGAACTGCTTATAGCCCTTGGAAGACGGAAATCGACTCGGATTTGAGTCGTCGGAAAGTAACGTGGGATTTCGAGTGATATATTATGCTACTCTACTCGCGGGATACGATCGGCTACTCTCCGGTGACGTCGAAAGCTCATACCGCTCCACACCATACGGCTCACTTGTAATACACAAGTCGATGTACTTAAAGACACACTTGTAACTTTTTCGTTTGTAGTAGCGAGTGATATCTACCAGTCGGGTTTGGCGTTCTGCTTTCTCCTAACGGGTGATGATAGGGGCTTTGAGCGAAGAGTGGCTAGCAGACAGGACTACTCTAGACGTAGAAACTGAAGCAGACACCAACGTATGATCAAAACTAGAAAAATATGTACCGGTCATAACCACGACAGGATTCGAACCTGCCGAAGTGTGCCAAGACACATGCGAATCTCTCTCCTTAACCACTCGGACAGAGTGTCGCGAAAAAACCGCTCCGAAAATTATCAAACCTTATCAAGATAAACATGGTACTCGGCTAGATAGTGGAAGTTGTATCGTAACATCACTCCACGTGACTTCTCCACCCAACGCCTTCGCGTCACCTTCCCAAGGCCCCCTCGCATCCCCTCCATATCCATTCCTCGCATCCACCATGACCCCGCCGACAGCAGCACGTACCCGTCCGATCGAACCCTTTGCCAAAGCCGTCGCCGCCTGCTCTGTCGAGGTATAATCTCCCATTTCCCGCGATCATCTGGCCCCCCACTGACACGGAAAGGCGTCGGCATACGGGAAATGTATCTTTCGAGATTACAACAACGTCTCGAAGGATATGTGCTTACAGGATTTCATGAGGCTGCGCGAGTGTGTTACCGTAAGTCATGAATTGGCAGAGGGGGGGTGGGACGGCTGAAGGGACGGCTGACGTGACGGGGTGGGGACAGGGGAAGTTGAAGAAACGGTAGTGGTGGTGGTGATGGACGGCGCTTGCTCCGTGGGTTGAGGGGGGAGGGGTGAGGATGAGGGGCTATGGAAGAAACAGATAATTTTCTTTTCCCGTCTTCACTTTCCTGTGCTTCTGGGGGATGATGGAGGGGCGAGAGTGTTCGCATGAAATACTTCTCTCAATATCGGATCTTCGCCGTGCCGGTGCGAGGATGAAGGGGTATGTAGATACTCGAGGGAGACCTACTGCAGGTCCTGCCTGAGATCTCACCCGCAAATAGCTACGCTCAGCTCAGCTCGACAAGCTCACGCTCATCCGGCTTTGCGGAGAGCTATTGGCGATGTACCGAGCTGTGAAAAATGAGATATCTCCCGTGCGTGGTCACACCCTGATAGAGTAGTAAGCCGAGATGTTCGTGCGTGTTGGGCAAGATGGGCTGTGGCGCGAGATGTGGCTATGGCGCAGTTCCGGCTGCGCCTGCCAGCGATGCCGACACGCTTCGCAGAGCTCACAGGACTAGGTGGCTGCGGATATGCACCTATGCCTTTGTAAATTGCTGCTTTGCGAGGTACATACTATCTCGATGCTGAAGTAAGAATCTAGGCGCTTCTTTGGAAGTTGGGAGCAACTGTGGGTGGGTGGGTGGTGGTGGGTGGATACAGTAGGGCTGGCTTCTCGCTCGCCATAGGCCATCCCCCCGCCTCGCGCGACATCATTCACATTCCTGGAACCATACCACGCCCCCCCGTCATCATCTTAAACCCCTCCTCCACAAAACAACCCTTCCCCCTCCTACCTCACTTTCCCAATTTCTGCAGAATAGCACCCATCGAACCTCCGAAGAATCAACAGCTCTTGCCTGACAGCGTAACTCGATAAATCGCTTCCGCTTTAGTTGTACCTCGACGGCTGCCCCTCTTCACCCTCGCCCGCCTCCTTGTTCGAGTCGTCAACCACTACAACCACTACAACCACCACCAAGCAACGCAACTCGCACCACGTGCCCCCCGCATCACTCAGAGAAAGAAAGAAAGGGCGAGAGAAAGAGCCTCGTTCGAGATTCCGCCGTTTTCGCTACCGCTTGCCTCCTCCAGGAAATACCGAAGATCACCAGCCACAACCCGAGTATCTACCAACCACCAAACACCCAACCGCCAACCATCAACCACCACACCCAGCCAATACCAAGCAGAAGCTACTGCAGATAAGCGAATATGGGAAAGACGTGGGTTTTTTCCTGTCCCTGTTACTGGCTTGATTTCCTCCATTACGCCATCATATGCGACGGAGGGTGGTGATCTCGTGTGACTGACGCAATACAACTTCGCAGTCAATCCAAGCTCACCCATGAACAGCTCACGGAGCTTCAGCAGGCGACTCTGTTCGAGCGCAAGGAGCTGCAGCAGTGGTACAAGGGTTCGCTTTCCTCTTCGCGCGTTTATTTTCTTCGCGCGCGCAGCACACCGCGGTCACCGGATGGGTTGCTGATCACAGATTGGGGCGGATATCAGGCTTCCTCAAGGACTGTCCGTCGGGCTCATTGAACAAGTCGGAGTTCCAGAAGATCTACAAGCAGTTCTTCCCGTTCGGAGATCCGACCACGTTCGCCGACTATGTGTTTAACGTGTTCGATGCGGATCGCTCGGGATCGATCGACTTCAAGGAATTCATTGTCGCGCTGAGCGTCACCTCCCGTGGCACCCTCGAGGATAAGCTCAACTGGGCTTTCCAGCTCTATGATATCGACGGCGATGGCGAGATTAGTTACGACGAGATGCTGCAGATTGTCGAGGCTATCTATAAGATGGTATGCGCTGTAGGGCGATCGCTCCGAATGATCTTGCTTTAGTTGCGGGAAAGGGGGGTTGCTGACGCCCGTCGGTTGTGCTGCGTACAGGTCGGATCGATGGTCAAGCTCCCCGAGGATGAAGATACACCACAGAAGAGAGTGGCCAAGATCTTCCGGATGATGGACAAAGACGAGGTTGGTTGACTGCAGCTCCGGAGTGCTGTGAACACAAACTAACAAACTCGTAGAACGGAAGCTTGACGCTCGACGAGTTCCGCGAGGGAAGTCAGAAGGATGCGACAATAGTGTCAGCTCTCTCCCTATACGACGGCCTAGTCTAGCATCGGTATCGACTTTCTTCACCGTCTTTCCCCCGTGCTTTTGAAATACCCTTTTTGCGATGATCAGTTGGTTTTTCGGGCGGGTGTGCGCGGCACGTTTGGTGACCATACTTAGCGGCGCGGGGGAAGTAGGGAGGTTTGAAATGAGAAATGGTCATGCTGTCCGGTCCATTGGCGCCTTGTTTTAGTTCCTTGAAACCACGATATGAAATCGAATCACGGGGTGTTTTCTTTCAGGAGGCAGCTTTTTTTTTTTCTTTCTTCTTTTTCTTTTCTACACTTCTCTTTGTCTTTTCTTTTCTTTTCTTTTCTTGCTTTAGGGATATAAATGGTGTTGATACGCAAGCAAGTAAGCAAGTGGTTGGTTGGTGGCTTTCTCTGGCTTTGTCTGGCTTGTTATTTTTTTGTGGATGATATTTGAATTTGTGATATTTTTTCTTCTTTCTCTCCGTATGCCTTGTTATTTTTTACGGCTTTTTTTTAACCTTACCTTACCTTAACTTACCTCAATACCCAGCAGGCTTTTTGTGAGTTTGTTGGTTGTGGACTCAATGCCCGAATAATTTGTATTGCTCCAACAAATTACGCATGAAATGGCAATGGCCGAGTGGTTTTTGGCTACTGGTATGTAATGGTATGTAATGGTATTTAATGGTCATTCGGGCGCGCACTTGACGGAGACCGAGGCCTCATCTTCTCATGTGGAATTACATGAGTATGTGGAGTAAGCATCTACAGCGTCACGGAGATCTCGCGTTTACGGCTGCTTGTCGATATGTACAGTACGGCGGCTTTGGACGGACCGGTCCAGAAACTGTATATACAGTGCTCCAGACGGACCAAAAGCTTTGTGGCGAGGAGACTCTGGGCGCCGACGATCCTGCGTTTATCCACCACATCTAGAAACCATCTTTGCTGCACGTAAGTGTGAAGTATGCAGGCACTTTCCTCGAGAACTCTCCGACATCCGCCTACGGTATTCCCATGGGCCATCCGAACCGGTGTCTGGAGACTGACACTGAGATGGCTCGGAAGACGGGATCAATCATCGGGCCTGGGTAACTAGGTGGTTGACCGCGGCTGTGGAATACCTCTCCGGATGGCGCGCGAGGGAGACTACCGTACCGTATGGAGACTACGGATGCGTCCGTCGTTGACGGGGGGAGGCTTGTGGGTTGGGTTGTGAGGATAGAGGATTCGAGGATGTACATACACAATGATACACATGCTGTTTGGGCACCCTCATCCTCCTTGTGCGAGCTGCTCCGACAGTCCAGCGATGAGCTGCCGAAAGCGCGAGAGATTCCTATGGCCCTATGGAAGGCTGAAGCACGGTAGGGACTAACTACCCACAAGTGCCACCACCACCAACGAACGCCCCGGTAGCATACGGCGAAACTTGCTGGTTGGGATGGTTCATCGACTTTAGTTTCGACCCTACGCCGGTCTACAACGATACGAAATAAATCCAAGTACGTGTAACCAGGCTTCGGGATATTGATTTGATGTAGGTATTGCAATCCAAATTCTACAGTCCGTTCCACACGACTTTCCCGATTGTTGGCCCGGGTGGATGAGTTTTGTCAAAGATACTGAGATACCTACCTGGTAGATAGGAGGATTGGTAGGATGGCGTAGCTATTTTGTTGCTTGCTTCTTCTTCTTCTACTCCGGGCCGGTGCCCTTCTATAGGGTATATATACAGAATATGTCTGCCGTTGGGAGACAGACCCGCCGGCGAGACTAGACAGACAACAGAAAAAATCTCCGGAGTCCGGATACATTTCGCATGAATGACCGAGTCCTTGACTCCTTCAGAAAAGTGCTCGTTGAAACTTCACCATCACCTTACAGCGGACACCAGGAGAGATACTTCATGTGCTCCGGAGCCCGGACGCCGTAATCTGACAAGTCTCAAGTTACTGCTGGCACAAGCTGATCGGTTTGTGACCAGCCACATTCAGTAGCCAAAGAGCTTCTATCTACGATCCCACATACCGGTACTACATACGATCCCCCCGAATGCCGGAATGTCTGCATACGCTCGTCGCCTCCACCACTGCACAACCAAAGTATTAAAAACCAAAGCGTGGTGGAAGGATGCAATTTTTTGATATACGTCCATTGATCTTCGAGAGTTCCGGATACCCAGTCGGGTTGCTGCTGGTCCAGTATCTATCCGCCGCGTGGTTAATCCGCCGTAACTATTCGCGGGTACGTGATCCCGTTTGTCAATCTTCTGTGCGTGCAGCCTGCATTACGTCCGCACTCCCTCCTCACAAAATTCCCTGATTGCTGTACCTAGGTTCATTAGTATCCGCCGCGTCGTCCAGTTGGTCCCCAGGTTCCCACTGCAAACGTCCCCATGTTTACATCGGCCCACGTTGTCACAGTCATGGTATTAAAAACCAAAATGTGACGTATGGACGATTGTTGGTGGGATTCTTTTCGATCTGCGATCCGCGCCGGTAGTGGGGTAGTGGCGGCCTGGTGCTGGGTGGATGGGTCCTTTCTTTGTACATAGGAAGAAGAGTACCTAGTGGTGTTGGTGTTGGTGATGGTAGTGAGGAAGAGGAAGAGGAAGAGGAAGAGAAGGAAGAAAGGTAAGTAGGTTATGGGCGGTGGAAGAAGGAGCCCTAGGGTTATGCCTCAAAGGTCGAGAAAAACGCTCACTAGCTAGCAGAACGACCCATCAAAAGGCAAGACCCACTTTCCAACTTCTAAGGCATCTGGCGGCGATACCTATAAAAAGCCCCTCCCCCCCCTCCCCTCCCATCTTCTCTCTTCAAGCACAGGCATGAGCATAGCACAACAGCAGTGGCAAGAGTAAAGAGCAAGCACATAGCAGTGGCAAGAGCACAGCGGATTGACATAACGCCCCTTACGCGGTCAAGATTTTTTTCCTTCGGGTTTCCTCTATAAAACATCGCTTTCCTGGCTGCAATGCGAGGAGGCGAGGTTTTTTGGTCCATTACTAGGTAGGCTCCATGCGAAGAAAGCACACCAGGTTTGGTGGCATGAGGTCGAGATAGGAATCAGCATCGCTCAATCCTGAGTCCTCTGTTTCCGACTGCGTACCTAGGTTGACCGGTGGATTGGGAGCTGGTTGGTTGCCGAATCATTGCCAGTGCTTGACCGTCATGGGGCACGAGCGAGTGATACCGCGTGCGTGGGTGTGCACAACCGAGAGCTGGAGGGATCCAGTTACCAGTGCTATATACATGCAAAAGCCTTCACTACCAGTCATTCACTCCCACTGGGGGCTCTGCTCGGTAGAAGAGCGACGGAGTCTTGGAATCGAACCGGTTTCTGGCCGGCCGTCGGTTTCGTGGGATTTTGGTCTTGGAGTTCGGTATATTTACATTTTATTTTATTTTCTTTTCTGATGGTATGAAAAGGGGGAATTAGGTAGTCCTGATGGCAATGCCAAATGATTAGGGAGGGTACTGGCGAATATTATACTCCAGGTCGTCCCAAGTGTTCCAGTGTCCATATAGAGGCCTTTACCTAGGTAGTTGGCATTCGAGGTATGAAGCAATCCTATCAGCCACAACTAGTCAATTTAGGATCCAGGGAGGTACATTATCATGGGCAACACTGAGTTCCCCTGATGCCTGTACGGACAATAGTACATAGGGTATTGCAGTGCCGCCGGAGTCTGCTACCTACCTACAGCCCCATTCAAAAGTTCATCGTCCGTTTGAGAACCTCCTCTAGGCTCCAGCATGCTGTCTCGCTCGCTCGTTCTTATTTGCGATTGGCTGGTTAAGATATGTAGTTATACCCCAAGATCCTCCTATCCTTATCGGCCGGCCTCCGGTAGAGAAGTTTGTTTACGACGTACGTAGACCCTAGTCAAAGGCGTATTAGAGTAGAGTAGCGCGCGGTCGGTCCCGTACCGGCCGGCGGCAGCAGCTCCAGAGCCCAGAAAGATCAGGGCATGTCGGGTGTGGTGTCTGGAGACTAACCACAGTACTCTATATAATACCCAGATGATTTCATGGCTGGGTATTCAGACAGGCTGGATGGCATTAGCAGGGTGGCTGTCTGAATACCCATGAAACGATTTAGTAGGTACATATTAAAGTAGAGTAGCAGGGCCCGGTATGAGCTGCAGGTAGCGTGTCTTGTCAAAATTAAGCGGAAGAGCGAGTTTCAACTTGCCGTTGAGGGAAAATCTCGAATCTTGACCATGTACCTCCATGGCGCGAGTCGCAAGACGAGTCATCGCGGCAAATCCGTCTATCATAGCATGGGGTGGATCCGACGTAACTAAGCTTTGGCACGTGGATAGCACGTGAGCGGCCGATAGCTAATAGGCCTGGAGCAGGGTTGATTGGGAGTTAGAACTTGGAAGCCGTGGCGGTGGTTGATGGTGAGGGGTTTCAAAGACTCAATGGTGAGTTGGAGTTTGGATGTAGTTAGAGTCGGGGGGTGGACAATGGACGTACCTAGAGTTGGGTATCTTCATTGTCACTTACTCGGTTGGTTTGACACGCCACAACTATTCTAGGCCTAGTGAGGGCTTGCACGCCTCGTGTGTCTGCAGGATGTGGAATTGATGCTACGGATCTTGAGCTTGGTCATCGACGATTCCAGGACTCCCGATCCGATCCCGTGTTTTGGGAACTCGCGAGTAGGTACGTTACTTGAGGTTTTGGCGAGGAGCGAAAATAGATCTGGAAACCTTGGGGACAACTACCCTCGTTAACTCTATTCAGGTGTGCGTTCGTTGCTGGAACTTAAGGCCATGATCTGGCAGTGTTAATGGTGGAAAGGCGGCGGGTTCTTTCCAAGCTCCAACAAAGACTCTCGCCATACAAGGTAGAATAGGTAGGCTAGGGTAATCCGAGGGTTTTCTTTGACAATGCTTTGATCCGGCCGTTTGGAGGCTGGAGCAGTAGAGCTTGGAATCTGTCGAACCCAATTCTGGGAAGTTCGGCAACTGCCGCCATCACGTGCTTCCCCCACAACTAGCGCAGTTTGTATGACGCCCCTCACCTACTATCCCCAGCAGCTCTGATCTCTCTTACCTCCCCTCCAAACCACGCACTCCACAACCTTCCGCAGCAGCTCTCACCACGCACGATAACCGCAATAAACCAACCGCAACCAACATGGCGACCCGCCCCTCCGCCGCCCTGCTGCAGCGCCAGCTGAAACTGATGCAGAACGATAAAGACCTCAGCAACATTTCGTGCGGGCTGGTGCACGACAACATCTACGAGTGGGACGTGATGCTCATGATCTCCGACGACTGCAAATTCTACGGCGGCGGGTTCTTCCGCGCCAGGCTGTCGTTTCCCACTGACTACCCGCACGCACCCCCCAAGATGCGCTTCGAGAGCGATATTTGGCACCCTAATAGTACGCCCCCCAACGAATATGAAGTGGGTGAGGACTGACAGCGAGCAGTCTACCCCGACGGAAACGTATGCATCTCGATCCTGCACCCGCCGAAGGACGACGAGTACGGCTATGAGAGCGCCTCTGAGAGGTGGCTACCCGTGCACACGCCGGAGACGATCCTCATCTCGGTCATCAGCATGCTGAGCAGCCCGAACGACGAGAGCCCGGCCAACATTGAGGCGGCTAAGCAGTGGCGCGACGATCCCGCCGCGTTCAAGAAGAGGGTTCGCAAGTGTGTTAGGGATAGCTTGGAGGCTTGAGGGCTTGGGGGCGCGAAAGGGGTTTGGCGTTATCGGTGATGGGCGGGGGTGAGAGAGTGAGAGAGCTCCCTTGCTTATGCTTCCATGAGCCCTCTCTACTGGCCGGTATTGGTCGGGATTGGTGCTTTCCCTTTGAATGGAATACTTCTATTTGTTCTTCTGCTTCCTGCTAAAAGTTTCTGGTTATTAGTTTGGGAGGGGGGTGACTTTCCGCTGACGGAAATATCTGGTGCGAAATGGCTGTACTGGGTAGTATATGAAGGTCTTCCTTGCGAAGCACGTACGCAATACGATACGATACATTGCATCTGTTTTCTGTTACAGATACGATGCGATACACGGGGATGTATTTTCTGTCCGAATAAATACATACGCACAGTCCTTATTACAGCCTTCTTCCCCATCATGTTCTGCAGGAATGCAGCCTCATAGGATGTTCTCTGTCCACCCCACCACCGACGGACGACGCATATGCATACCAACCAGATGTCCGCCTTGTCTTCCATCGTCAGCTCAAGCCTCAAGTCTCAAGCTTCTCCCATTCCCGTGTTCGTCTTGACTGTGATTGTGATCGTGATTTCCGTGCGGCAACCTGCCTACCTGCCTACCTAGCCGCCCCACAGGCTGCAGTCCATACCCATCGTCTATCGTGCCTCCCTTCCTGCCGTCGCTGTGAACTTCTTTGTAACTTCGTTTGAGCCGGTAACTATGACTGGACTCTTTGTCTTCGCCGCCGGGCATGTGTGCACAGTCCAGTCCACGTCGCCCATTCCATCCACGCCCTATGGTGGTTGTGATTCATCGTGTCAGGCACCGACTATAGTGGCCAATCCGCATCTTCCTATCTATGGCTGTGATTCATCGTGGCAGACGCCAACTACCCGGGTACGTAGCCAATCCGCATCTTCCTCTTTCTCTCTTTCTCTCTCTTGCCATTCCACCTAGAGCACGAGCGCGGCCATCCATCCCGTGCCTCTACTTACCTAGCTGAAGTCGACACCGGAGGCTGAATGGTGCTCGCACCAGTGACCGCACCGCGGGCCCACAGGCCCGCCGGGGTCTTGGATCTTAGATTCTCGGCAGAGGCACAAATCCATCCAATGCGATCCACGGACCGGCCAAAAAACTCAATCGCCTCCGCCTAAGGCTGCATTCTCCGCGCCTCACGGAGTATGGGTAGTGCGTCGATGAGTCGATGAGTCTTCCATTCCCTCCCTCGCACAGAAACAGATCCAATGGCTGTTGGTAGGTTGGTGGGTTGTGGTTGGTAGGTTGGTAGGGTGATTGGTAGCCGCATGCGCAGCCCAGCCCGCCAGAGACTGGTGGTGCTTTATGTAGGCAAGCGAGGAGAAGAGAGAAGCTTCCAATCATTCGGCTCGGTACCGGGGTTGCTAGCTGGCTGGGTTCTGGAGCATTGCCGCCTAGTTGTTCACAGCCCCGCCGCCCCGCCGCCCCGCCGCGCCGTGTTGGAACTCGGGTTGGGTTAAGTTGAGGTTCGATTCTCGAGTGAGTGAGGAGTGTCGAGGGGAGGAGGGGCAAAGACTTCCTTCCTTCCATTCTTCCATTCTTCCAGCACAAGAGTTCGGGATGGATCTCAATCCATTCATCAACCCATTCACCGTCATGATTGGTCAGGCAAGCCCAGAGAAGAAACCCCACCCCCTCCCGAGTCCCATCCCATCCCATGGAACAAAAGCTCGCATTAATAACCGTCTAGAGTAGAGTAGAATTATACCCAGTGGAGTGAGTGACTGCAGCTCCGCCTCAGCAAGCAAGCAATGAGCATGCCAGTTCCCTCCATCCCACCCACGAGCGGCTGACACGAGTGGTTAACTATGCCTGCACACTGCAGACACGACACGACACGGCTCCTCTAACAGTCCAACTAGCGGAGAGGACTTGCAGATGATTTGCGGAGCGCGCACGCAGGTATCTTGTAAGGCGCTCTCGATCCACCAATCTGTAGAGTACCCAAGTACGCAAGTAGAGCACACCCAAAAATCATCCCATTTATCTGGGCTTCCTCCCGCACGGCACGGCACCGACCGCACCGTAGAAACCTCCCCCATATCCCACCTTCCCCCCACGCCTCCCCCACTCCCAATAGATACCCAGATACCTACCTACCCAGGTATTCACCATGCCGCCGTCTTCCTACACATCCTCGTACCACTCGCCTCCGCAACGACTCTCGCAGCACCGGCGGCACCGGAGCTCGACCGTGTCCTCATCCGAGAGCGCCTACTACTCTCCTCCGCAGAGCTACTACTCGCCGCCGCAGCCCAGCTACCACTCCTCGCACTCGCACTCGCACTCCTCGCCCCACCACTCCTCCCCTCACCACCACCAGCACCAGCAGCAGCAGTATGCACCCGCACCCCCCGCCGAGCGCTTACCCAACTGCTCCGTCTGCGACTCGCCCGCAAAGCACGCGTGCGCCTGCGAGCTCAGCTCCCTGATCGTTGCGGTCGAGGAGGCGGAGGCGAAGGTGCTGTCGGGGGTGTGGGACGATATCCGGTATTTCCCCCTCCCCTCTGCCCCCCTCTGTCCCCCCATCCCCCTCTGTCCCCTCAATCAATACTGACGCAATGTGTAACTAGACGATACGTCACGACGCGCGCACAATCGCAGATCCATGCGGACTTTGCGGCGGTGACGGCGCAGCGACGCGCTATGGCGAGGACGGTGGTGCAGAGGGATGTAGACGAGGACTGGAGGAGGTGTGTGCAGAGGTATCCCGAGATACTGGAGGCACAGTATAGGCGTGTGGAGGAGGCGGTTAGGAGTGGGAGGGGGGTGGCGGAGATACTGGGAGGTGGAGGTGGGGGGAGGATGAGGGTTGTTTATGAATGAGGGATGGGATGGAGTGGGATGGTCGGCGGAACAAATTGGGCGAGGAGGGGGAAACATCGACAGACGACAGACGACAGACGACGGAATGATCTATGGCGTATGGGTTTCTTTACTGTATGATCTAATGACTATGGTATAGTTTCGATAGAAGAAGGATGCATTGTGTCAAGTATTCACTCGTACCTTTTGCGTCATGTAACAATGGGGGAATTGTTATTAGTTAGGCCATTATGTAGCACAAAATGGACCGTCCGGACTCCGCAGGCGAGTCCGTTTCATAGTACCACACCCTCCCTCTTGCTGTGATTCCTCTACTCATTCTGTGCACGTCAATCGTAATTCTTACGTGGAGGCCGGAACCGAAGGAGATAAGAAGTCATCGATTGTAGCACAAGGCGGCGCGAGGCAGACCTGTACTCGCCGTAAGTAGCATAGCAATCCCACTAGGCACCTCCCGCCCACTAAATACGGTATTTAGCGAACTAAGCGCGTCCTGCCGCCGTCGTCTGTAGTTACCATGTATGTGGATATAAACCTCGAGCTCCCTAGTTAATCAACCACCTCCCGTCACCAATGGTCCACCCCCAGCCAGCCATGGCCAATCCATCCCCCCTCGCTCACGCCGCACTCACAGGCGCCAGCATGGTCCACACATCCCTCCAGCCATCCCCCACCCCCCACCAGCTATCTTCCACCCCCCTCCAGCCCTCCTCCACCTCCCACCACCCCATCCAGCACCTCCTCTCGACCCTCGCCCAATCCTGCATCTCCGCATCCTTCTCCTCCGCCGCCGCCTCCTCCCCTTTGCTACAAAAGCGCTGCGACGACCTCCTGCGCCTAGCGCGGACAAAGCTGCACGCGTACCCGTTCTCGGCTGTGCCCGAGTACTGGCGGCAGCTGTTCACCGATGCGAGCATTGTCAAGGCTGCTATGATGATTCTGCGCAGCTGCGGGGAGGGCGGGGATGGGGCGCTGGGGGCGCTGGACGCGGTGGAAGTGCTTGACATGGCGCTGATCATGGCGGGTGCGCCGGGGGAGGGGAGGAGGGAGGTTGCGGAGGGGATGTTGCTCGCGCTGGAGGGGGCGGTGGGGGAGCAGCGTGGGGATGGGGGCGGGGGCGCGGATGCGGGGGCGGCGGAGGTGGTGTGGGATCGCGTCGTGGACGCAGCGCACGTTGCGCACCCGATACGGCAGTGCGGCGAGCTTTCGCTGGACGAGTTCCAGGAGCACATGGACGTCCTCAACACGCCGGTGATCATTTGCGGGGCGCTTTCGCAGTGGCCGGCGCTGGGTGCGCGGCCGTGGAGCTCGCCAGCGTACCTGCTGTCGCTGACGCACGGGGGGCGGCGCCTAGTCCCCGTCGAGGTGGGGCGCGCATATACCGACGCCGGGTGGGGACAGAAGATCGTGCCGTTCCGCGAGTTCCTGGAGACGTACATGACCGAGGGCGCAACGGAGATCGGGTACCTCGCGCAGCACACGCTGTTTAACCAGATCCCGAGGCTGCGGAATGATATCGTTATCCCCGATTACTGCTATGCGGACCCAGGGGACCCCCCCGGGAATGTTAAGGCTACGGAGATGTTGGGTGAGCCTGTGATTAATGCTTGGCTCGGCCCCAGGGGAACGGTCAGTCCCTTGCATACCGACCCGTACGCGAACGTCCTCGCGCAGGTCGTTGGCAGCAAGTATGTCAGGCTGTATCCGCCAGAGGAGACGCCGAGGGTGTTTCCGCGTGGCGTCGAGGAGGGAGGCGTGGATATGGGTAATACGAGTCGTGCTGAGGTCGAGGAGGAGGGAGGCGGAAGTGAGTTGACGGAAGAGGAGAGCGAGGTGTTCAAACAAGCCAGGTACGTGGACTGCGTTTTCAGGGAGGGCGAGCTGCTGTTTGTTCCCGCTGGCTGGTGGCATTATGTCCGGAGCTTGGAGACAAGCTTTAGTGTTAGCTTCTGGTGGAATTAGAGGATATCCATCCACAGAGTTAAGCTCTGGTCTGGCCGTGCTTGGACGACAAAAGCCGTACATTTTGGCTTCCGGTACACTCTTAAAAATCTGGCCGGAGCGTCTATATAATCTGGCCTACCAATTTTTTTCGCGGGGGATATCGAAACCGAAATCGAACCTTTGGAGACAGGTAGCAATATTAGACAATCATCAACATAACATCACTACTAGAAAATACACCAAATCACCATGCAAATACGTCTCCTCCTCCTCCTCCTCCTCCCGTTCACCACCGCCCCTTCCATAGCATCCCTCCAGCCCTTCCACCATACAAACAGCACAAAGCCCGCAGTCCCCGCCATCGACCTCTCGCGCTGGCAGTCACTGCTACCAGACAACACCCCACTCTCGCACCTCTCCATCCCCGGGACCCACGACACGATGTCATACCCAAAACCACCCCGCCACTCTCTACCATTCACATCACAAACCCAAACCCTCCCCCTCTCCACCCAGCTTCTCTCCGGGATCCGGTACCTGGACCTGCGCCTGCAGCACCACAAAGACCGCTTCGTGCTGCACCACGGGGCGGTATACTTGCACTTCGACCTGCCGAGCGTGCTGCACATAATCGAGGAGTTCTTCTCGGGCCCCGGCGCAAAGGAGACCCTCATCGTCCGCGCCGCCTGCAATAACTGCCACTACTGCCTTCAGAGCCGCTTCCGCAATACCCGCAGCTTCCTGGACACGGCGATGGCGTACGCCTACGGCGACGTGAGCACGGCGGAGTGGTTCCAAAGGCGGGTGTACTTCCCCCCACCTAGCCGCAGCGGCAGCGGCGAGGGGGAGGAGGGGGAGGGGACAGAGCTGTGGGTGCCGACGCTCGGCGAGACGCGGGGGAAAGTCGTGTTCGTACAGGATTTCCCTAACGGCGAGGAGCCGTGGGGCGCCATCAACTGGCACGACCGGGAGCAAGTGCAGATCCAGGACCTGTGGGACCTCAAGTTCCGCAGCTTCCTCAGCAAGAAGGTCGCCGCCATCAAGAAGTTCTTCTTGGAGACCGTGTGGCCACTGCATGATCCACCCCCGCCGCCGCCGCCGCCGCCGCCGGAAGACGGGGTTACCCGCGTCATCGTCCGCGTCCACGTCCAGCCCCCGGAGCCCGCAAAACCCACAAAACCCAAAAAGCCGCCAAAGCACAAGCACCAGCACCCGCCGCCCCCGCCCCCTTTGCCCCCGCCGCTCCAGCCGCAGCCGCAGCCCCCGCCGCCGCTAACGATCAACCACCTCTCGGGCTCGGGGCTGCTGTGCTGCACGCCGGCGCAGACGAGCCGGTATGTGTACAAGACGCTGTACGAGTGGTTACGTCACGGCTGGGACGGGGGCGGCGGAAGGCCGTTGGGAATCGTCGCTGCGGACTATGTCACCACTAATGTGGCGCGGGTCATTGTTGAGAAGAATTTTTTGAAGGGGGGCGCTGGAGAGGGTGTGGATGTGGATTTTAGATGGGGGTTCTGGGAGGACGGGTGGAGGCAGATGGTGGAGGGGAGGGCTTGTTAGGAATGGGGTGTGTTTGGGCGAGGGAGGGAGGGAGCGGCGATCTGTGGAGTATGTATGATGTATCAGGGAAGAAGTATGTGAGTGGAATAGGTAAATGAGGAGGCATGGTTGACTACCATTCCGTTGCGTACTCAGAATGGCTACTCTCTATTGAATCTTGACGTTATCCATTGCCACAAGTCCTCAAAGCATCCTCTCCATTCCATCGTGGCATGGTACACATCTCGAGTGTCCTAACTATCCCAATGCCAGCCAAAACCATCCATCCATCCATCCATCCATCCATCCATCATTAAAGTCTCTCTCCATCCCCTCCCCTCTCCCCCCCTCCCCTCCATCTCTCCAAAACACGAATGGGGTATCAGACAACAACAACAACAGCACAAACATAGACACAGAGAGAAACGAAACGAAACGAAAGGGGCAAGAAAGGGCAGGGCAGGAAAGGGCAGGGCAGGAAAGCCAAGTAAAAGTAAGGCAAGAAGTAGTAACTAAAGCTTTAATAAAAGACCGATTTATGGACAAGAAAAAGACAAGAAAGCAACGAAACAAAGCCCCCGCCGCCCCCGCCGCCCCGCCCCCCACGTCTCCCTACGATCTGATCCGATCGCACACCCCCATCCATCCATCCATCCATCCATCCATTCATCCGCACACGCCTCCCAAAACGCCTCCCAAAATCGCTGAAAAAAACGAAAAAACATCCCAAAGAAGAAGAAGAAGAAAGAAACAAGCAGAAGAAGAAGTACATATCCCCCACGCCAAAGGCCAAAGTGTCTAGAGTAGTCGAGTAGAGCAGAACAAGAAAGAAAGAAAGAATGATGGTTCGGAGAAGGAGGCGCGGAGAAAAGGGGGAAGGGGGGGACATTAAACTCATGCCTAACAGCAGCAGCCAAAATCGACGCCATGCCAAAATCAACAAAAAAAAACAACTCATGATACCAATTCGATGCCCTTGCTCAGACCCCGGATCTCGTCGTCATCGAGCGCCGAGATCCACAGGCACCGCTCGCAGACACCGTCAACGGCCACGAATGAGTATTTATGGCTGGCCTCGATCAAGCGCAGTAGGCGCTTGACGATCGCGGCCGTCATGCGGTGGCGCTCAAAGTTTACTAGCGGCTGCATGTTTGGTACTGCGAAGTGGATTAGTGGTGGCCGTTGTGCGTTGAGGATGAGATCGTGCGTGAAAAGGCCTGGGGAGTCATTAGTTAGTTATTCCGTCAAAGCTAGGCTGAGCTGAGCTGGATGATGCATACCAACAAACGGAATACATCCGGATTCTCCAGTGACCTTTTCCATTTCAACCCGGAGATTGTGGAAGTTCCTGACGGGCTGAACGAGAGCTTCTAGTTCCCTGAACGTGTGCATCTCGGCCGCACTGACTAGCTGCCACGTTTTACGCAGCCGTGCGATGTCGGCGGTGAGAAGCGCGATCGTGATCTGATACATCGTTGCGTAGTTGTACATCTGTCGGGCGTGCGCGGCAATGTGTATCAGTTTTACGATCGTCCTGGCCCTCTCGTCGATGGATTTTGTCATGACGACTTCCGAGCGAGCCCATCTGCACATCTATCGCGCAATTGTTAGCACACCGAATCGGCAGTACGCTCTGAATTACGGGCATAATTACCAGATTGAAGCGTGCGATCACCACCTCGACGCCTTTGATGTCCCTCGAATTTAGAAGCTCGACCCAATCTTTGACATCGGTATCCGCCTGGCTCCAGCTCAACTCCACGAGCTCCTTCCAATCGATCTCCAATAACGCATCTTTCTCGATCAGGGTGAACTGTTTTGCAAGGAGCTCCGAATCGTAGGCCAGTATGAACGGCAGATGTATTGCTGTCGGCTCAAGGATTGCACTTTCACGGCTCCGCCTTGGTGTCTCTGTTTGTCTTGTACTCTGGCTATGCGGCGATACGTCGATATTACCAGGCGCAGACCGTGGAGTGTGTCTGGGAGTCCGGAACGAATCACCAGAAGTCCTGTTGGGCAACGAAAGAGCTTGCTCCAATGTTAAAGGCGGGGAGGGAGGATGTCGGAGCGGGTGGGATGGTATTCCCAACTCTTGTATGATTGTCCCTGGAGTGGCCGAAGGATACGTGCCGTTTGCGGAACCCTGCTGAACCATTCCGAACGATAGTTCCGACGACAGTTGGCTTGCATTATCGTCATCGTCATCATCGTCATCATCATCATTGCCCGGATATGGGGATTCCAGGTGGGTTTCCAACTTGGAATCCACATGGCTGAGGTCCATCCCACGATCCCCGGCCCTACTGCCACCGAACTTACCTCCACCGAATGCATTGATGGAAAGGCCTCTCTCCAGAATTCGGATCGAATCCTCGGATTCTTCACGTACAAGATCGCTCCGATTACTCGAAGTATTCCCATCAATCATCGGCGGAGTTTCCAAGGGGTGTTGATCCAAGACCTGTTTATGCCTTCTCCTCAATCGTCTGTTGTGTTCGGGGCCATCATAACCATCATCCTCGTCCTCATCATCCTCCTCGTCCTCATCGTCGTCGTCCACGCCGTCGTATCCAGGTTCACTGACCACAACCAATGACGAATCCATCTCCCTGCTTCCCAATCTTGCCATGCTCATACGGAAGTTGAACGTCGGCGAAGTGTCACCACTCCGCTTGCGTTGGTAAGTTCCTTCAAGTTTGGCCAGGGCCACCTCCAAGCCTCCATCGTCATCCTCATCATCTGGTAGCTCGCGCAACATCTGAACTCCGGCCTCGAAAGATGCTCTGGCGTCGGCAACAGGTGCCTCGCCCGGACCCACCGCTTCCTCTGCAGACTCGTCGACTGTCGGTTCCTGCGGACAAGTCGCACCGCCATTTTTGCCCATAGCACCGAGTGAGACAACCCCAACAGCAATGGGATGAGGTCCGGAGACTTCCGAAGAACAGGTTGCAGGCGAGAAGGCTCTCTGTCGAGGCCGCGACTGGAGTTCCGCGCGCAGGTCTTCTTCGAGGGAAAATGGAGCTGTAGCGATTGATCCGGTGGACATGGGTCTGGGCTGGTCGAGATCGCCAACATGAGCTGCCGCCCGCAAATTCCCGCCAGGCCGCCGTCGCAGCAAGCCACGGGCAGGAAGGATATCCTCATTATCTCTCGCAAACGATCGAAACTCATTGAATTCTGAGATATTATCCATGGGTGTGCTGAACTGGCTCAGCATGGAATTGACCCGGTTGATCGAGAAGGACCGCGCAGAATGCAAAGACCGAACATCCACACCTGTACGATGGATGAACGAAGAGTTTTCGTCAATATTTCCGATATGCCGCATATACGGAGACGGAGTTCTTTCGAACGAGAACGATTTGCTGCGCCGCACCAATAACGACCGGGTTTCCATCGTAGGCGCCGGGGAAGGTGTTGCCTCTTTCCTCTCCACCACGAGCGGTTGTACGATGGAATTCTGGCTTGAGCCATCAGGCTCCGACTCATCCGCCAGAAAGGACATTCCACCAAGCAAGCTTGTCGGTCTGTTTTGAGGAGACGGGTTGCGTGGCGAAGCGCTAATAGTTGACGGCGAGTCCAAAAAGTCCTTGCGGTCTATTTGGCTTGCGAATGAATGTCGCGGATCCTCATCATTGTCCCCGATTTCGCTGATATTACTTCCTACTTCGGCCAACAGATCTGTTTTGCTGCCATCCACCGCGCCATCCATCCCCCTGAGACTGGAGAGGTCGCCGTCTCGCGACGCTTCGTCCCCCGATGTAACCGCGGCGCTACTTTCGTGCCGTCCCTGGGTGTTTTCTGCTGCCATCATCGCTCTCTGGAATGCATCCACAGCACCGGCTCCCAGAAGGTCAACTCTGGCCACTTTACCATCACCAGACGTTCCCATCCCGAGCCTTGATGCGTTTGCTGCTAGGGTTTCGATTGCGCTCATGTGCGAGCGTGTTGACGATGACCTAGATATGTGCTCGTTTGAGACAGCTGCAGACTTATCGCCCCGGCTGACTGAAAGCTGCGAAGTCGATTTACCTCCCAAAGCTTTGCGCACGCTCCCGAATAACCTCTTCATCCCGGGAGCATTGGTGGCTTTATTCGGAATGGTCAGATGTTTCTCTGACGGTCTCATCGGGCGGATTGCCGCGCTGCCACTGGAGCTGCTCGCCGGTAGATCAAAGTTGAAGCTTGCAAACTCATTGACAGGAGTCGAAGGGGCGATAACTTCCACAAATGCTGGAGTGGGCGGGAAGCGATTTCCTCTGACGAGAGATCCGGCATACGGGAGAGCCATAAGGAGGTGAGTCGACTTTGCTATCGAGTTTGGCAACGGTAGAGGATATCGATGATCCCGAAGTGCATCAGAGAATGATCCCGAACGTTTGTGAGGCCCACCAGGTAGTTTATGCTTCGTTGACAGATTGTTGGAGGAGGATGCTTTCCTCACCTCCGGCTGGCTCGGTGAAATCGGTGCTGAAGCACTCGATTTCGAGTGAACCGTGGAACGGGTCCGAGACTGCAGCGTGGAGTTGTTTCCTGTTTTGCTGCCGTCTCTCTTTTCTATCATCGTTGCAGCACGGCGCTGGATAACATCTCGAATGAAAGATTCTGTACCAGAGCTGTTATCGGGTTGCACGATATCCAGCCTTGGTGGAGGAGTTGTAAGTTGCGATACCCTGAGCATGGTGGACTGCGGTCGTTGTAATGTTTCCTCCCTCGTCCCCGGTGGTCCACCAGGTTTTATGTCCTCGTCAACGTTGGCGTCAGGGTTGTCCATGTTATCCCAATAGAGTGCACACGTCCTCCTCCAACATTTCTTCAGTTCGCCGATGATTTTTAGATCAGAAGCATTGCCGTTGGCTCGGACAGCATGCGTGAGGTCGTTCAGTATCTTGACGAACTCCTGGCGGAAAACAAGAGACGGCACAAAATCGTCTGCAAAGTAATTCAAAAGCCAGTGCCGAATGGCGACGAACGTCCGCACCCGGACGACCTTCCCTGTATCATCGCCTCTATCTATCGCCCATCGCAGCCGCGCTACAAGATGGGCGGCCAAATCGCGAGCATTCATGAATAGGCGGTAAGTGAGGAAGAAGTCTGACAGTAGGTGGTAGTCGACGAAGGCTGCGGACGTAATTTGGGCTATTATTCTTGCCGGTATGGCTGCGCTGATCTCCTGCCGTGCATCGTATCTGACTATCGCTTGATCTTCAGAACCCGGTGGAAACGAAAGTCTGTCGTAGATCTCAGGGTTGATATCGGCGGGGGCATGCGTCGAAGGAATAGGCGGAGAGGGAATTGGCGGGAAAGTGTTCATGGCCGACGAGGGCACCAGAGGAGATGGTGACAGTGCCTGTGGTATCGATGGCAGAGAACTCATTCTGTGCATTCCCCCATATGAAAATGATGTGGCCATCGGCGAATTGCCATCACGGGAGGAGAAGGCGGGTGAGAGCGATCTTGGATCGACACTCGGCCAAAGCCAACGTCCGTCTATGTGCTGAGACGTTGCACGGGACGATCCCATTTCTCCGATCGTCGATGGGAGGTGGAGACTCGAGGAACCGTAAAGAAATGGCGTACCGCCGGGTGAGAATCGCGGAGAACCAAGATTATAGTGCGGTATCTGTACTTCTAAAGAATGGAATGCGTTCTGATGTCCAGCGGTTCGCGGCCGGACACCCTCGGGTGCAGGCCCGTCGCACTGATCTATCAATATCTGAAGTGTAGGACCAGCCGAGCCTCCATTAGGATGGAAGCGCTCGTCCACGGTGCTGTACGAACGTGACCGCTGGTGACGGGTAGGCGCTACCGGCGGGGAGGACTTTATGTATGGATTATTTTCCCTATTACGCTCGACCGCGGGGTTCAAACTAGCAGTGGGCGTCCTGGGGGGAGAAGCTTGACAAGATTCGTCGTAGGCATGCTGTGGCAACCCGACCATGGCCCGCTCTCTCCGGCGCTCCTCGATTTCCTCGGCGGAATTCGGGGGTGTCGTGGGCAGCGACGCAAAGTTATGCTGGTGCTGCTGCTGAAGCTCATGCGCAGGTCTTATTACGGGCCTAGCCAAAAACGCGATGTCAGAATGTTCCATCTCGTCCGATCATGTCTGTAGGTGCGAGTGGATAGCGGTGTGCATCGACAATCCATCGGTGCGGAATACGTGCCCGAGCAACCGGCAAATAGATGTCCGTCTATATTAGGTAACCATACCTCAGATATATTAGTCCGTTACTGACATTCCCGACTGTAAACTGCTGCCCTCGATCCGCACGGTATTGGGTCCCCGAAACGTTTATCGCTGCCGGAGCGCCCTTTGCTCGCGGCCATGCGCGTTCGCGCTGCGCAGGTGCTTCATTCCGTCGTCTTCGTTCCGGGCTTGTAGTAGAGATAGTAGTGGTGGTAGTGGGTTCGGCGGCAGCGGCAATGGTGCGATCTCGTTGTTGTTTTCGAGGGCCCTGATGTAGTGACGCACCTCTCGGTGGGAATGGCGATTGATCTCCCATTGGGTTGCCGAACGACAAAGGTGTAGATACGACAGAGATATAGCGGCTGGGCAATAGAGTGGGGAAGGGAGGTCCGGGTCGATGGGGGAGGAGGAGGTGGAGGAGGAGGAGCCGGGGGGGGGGGCGGGATGGGGGAGGCCACGGCGGAAGGAGCGCGCGCGAGGTGGAGGAGGCCCCTAAGAGGCCGCCCCAGTTGTGTAGCGCCTCAGGACGGACGACTCGACTCGGTCACGGAGTTTCTGGTGTATCGTTGAGCTGAGGGGCTGCACCCACAATGGGGCTACGAGTCCGAGTCCGAGGTAACGCGATGGATGCGGTGCGATGAGGTGCCCGCGGGGGTGGAGTAGTCGGGACAAGCCCAAGCACTAGAGTCGAGTCGAGTCGAGTCGACTTTCGCTGACAGCCACGCGCAGGGCCTGCCTTACGGATGGGATGTTGGTTGGGATGCTGCTTGGTGGTTCGGAATGGGGCCGAGTGCGGATAAGTTGCTGTGTTGCGAGGGCTATCTATCAAACGACATACCGGGACGGTGCTGTGGAGGCCGATGGAGGATGGAGAAGGCAGAAGTCGAGTCCCGTCACGGGCCTACTCTAGGCATAGGCAACACGGGCAATCTGCGCGCGTAGGCGGCATGGCTGCAGCAGTGGATTACCTACATCTTATTCTGGCAAGGGCCCTGGTCGGTTGGGAGCATTACTCCACCTGGCAGCTGGTAGTATGAAGCACGTATTTACTTGGACTACGGTACTACTATAAGTACATGTTGGAGAATTCGAACAAGTGAAGAGGACGGTTCTCACATTGAAACCGAGATTCCGATCTTCTTCTTTTGAATTCTTCGCCCAACTTCTTGCAAGGACACCTGTTTCGCTTTCTTCAGCTTTTGTGGCCATAGAGTACACATGGGGTATCCTGTATGTACTACGGGATGTATACCCAGATGCGTGCCAGCTCTTGTTTGCAACAACGTTCGCTCCCAAATTGCACCGACGTACACGGTCTCCATTACTCCCTCGCCGACAATGAGAGGAGGGACAATCGAAAGGATTTTGAAAACGACAAAGAAGTCCAAGTTATCCGAGCTCCAGGGAAAAAGGGCAACACATAAGCGCAGAAATAGGCAGTAAGCACCGCATTTATCGGTACGGCGTCGGGAATGAGGCACGACGAAGAGGCTCATCCATGATACCTAGTAGGCAGCTACAGATGGCCAGGGGGGCCGAACCGGGGACAATATTTAAAGGTCAGCAAAGAACATCGCACATAATTGCACGATTCTCGAGAACACTGCGAATCCTAGACTTGCGTACCGTATGATACGTCAACTGGGAACAGCATGCCCTTCGGTTCTCGCATCGAGATTGCTATGTACATACCCTTATTAATATACAATGCTCGTCAACACATTGCACATTACCATCACTGCCCGGTCACTAGAGTAGGTATGCCGTCCGCCGCCACCGCTTCACTAGGCCAAGTCTGATTGATGGATGGAACTTTTGCCTCGGTATTCCTATCTTACCCACCACCACCACCACCACGTTGTGCGCTTACCACACGATAATGAATGTCGCACAGTGGGAGGGTGCGTCGGATACATACCAGTACGCTCAATGGCCAGCTGCAGAGTGTGGGAGCTACACATATGCAAGCGGATACTCTACGTACCCACTCGAGCGTCGAGCCCACTGTGCTGCAGAGAAGTCCACCCCAAGTATGTAGGCTGCGGCCTGGGCAGGATCGATTCTGCGATCGCCCAGGATGGGGTGTCATGCTCGAAGAAAGCTCGTCCGGCTCTGTACTCTGAGACTACAGTTGGAAGGCTAAAAAGCCACGAGTGAGGAAGTAGTGACGCGAGTGAGAATCGGTGACAGACGTCCCAGCCGGGCGGGGGATGGGCGGGAGGGGAAGGGCGCTTATGTACGGACAGCATCACCACGTGGAATCTCATCGGAACATCACAAGGTCTGCTTGCCTTGCCTTTCCGCTCTAACTAGTATGCAGCGCGCGTATAAACAAAGAAGGTCGGAGGTGAACGGGAGAAGAGCCGGAGTTTCTGCGGCAAGGAAGGAACGAAGGGCTCGTTTTTATTCACTGTTCCCCAGCGTTCCCTTTCACAATACTAATACATAACACCGTGATGTCTTCTAAAGACCCTGAATTTCCGGATATCTGGATTGAGCCAGCAAGGAATGATCAATGAGACACTCGCTTGAGTGGAGAGGACTACATACTGCCAGATGAGGAATGGTTGTTGTGGGTAGTAGGTCTTCATACTCCACTCTACAGCACTCTAGAAGCAACACGAGGGAATTAAAGTGCCTATGGGCATCGTCGAGCTCACAAACATGGGTACATCCGCACACAGAACCTAGGTAATGAAGTGCCTACTGGTACACTATATCTGGCAAAGACTCCAGGACCTTCCAGCTTTACATAACCGGCGGACTTGTGGCATGGCGTTGTGAGTAATTTACTTTCCGCAACAACAGCCAATTCCCACGGCGAAACAGCCACTACGGTCCCCGTCGTATTAGCTACTCTAGTATGCAACTCGATTGGCGCCGGATTGGGGTAACCATCCGTTATTGCATTGGAAAATGCCGTTCGGCGGTTGTTGCTGTGGGGAAGTCAGCTAGAACAAACCGTCCACATGCACTTGGGTCGATGGAGGGGGACTGAAACGCCAAGAAACGCATTACACCTCAACTCCAACAGCTCCTCACAGTTTGTTGGAGCACTCAGCACCGTGTTCTAACAACTACCCAAACTCCACTCACTCAACCTTGCCCCACCCCCCGTTCTACTCTACATAACTCAGCTCATCGAACCATCGCCGCAAATACCACTGCTACAAATACTGCGACAGCTCTAGTTACCGCCGCCCCACCGTCAATCCAATTGCTCCGGCTACACAAGCGAAGGGAACGGTCCCACAGCTGCACCTTTGAACTACCCCCGCCTCCCCCCGCCTCCATCGCAACTCCACTCGCCACTCGCCGCCCGCAACGATGTCTTTCCTCTTCAGCCGAAACCGTCAGAAGACGCCGCAGGAGCTTGTTCGAGCATTGAAGGATACCATCATGCGGCTGGACACGCCGCTGGAGAAACGTCGGGTATGAGGGTTTATCGAGGACGTGTTGGAGCGTGTAGCTGACGATCTCTCGCAGGCGTCCGAGGAAGCCACGAGGTTGCTCTCTCAGCTCAAGGTGATCCTACAGGGAAACACGGGTTTGTATCCCCCATCCCAGTCCTGACCTCTGGCGACCCACCCTGTAGCTTAATTCGGGAGTTAATGTCAAGACTGTGCAGAGTCCGAACCCTTGCCCGACCAAGTGCAAGCTCTCTCCGACGAAGTCATCAACAAAGACCTCCTCCCGCTTCTCGCAGAGAATCTCTTCCGATTGGATTTTGAGGTACTACAATGCCACGACCAAGGGCCAGCGCACTCTTGCTAACAGGAAATCCAGGCCAAAAAAGATGTTGTAGCGCTCTTCAACGGTCTCCTCCGTTACCGCCCACCGGTCGGACACTTTGGTCAACACGTCTCCCCTCTCTACCCCGTCGTCGAATACCTCAGCCATGACGTCAACGAGCGCAACCGCAGGAACCCCCCGGATACCCTCCGGACGCTGGTCGAGCACTACAAGTATCACCCGGAGGTTGCCAACAACTGTGGCACAATCCTGCGCGAGAGCTTCAAGCATGAGTCGCTGGCAAGGGTTGTGCTGTATGGAGAGATGTTCTGGGATTTCTTCGACTATGTGCAGGGAGGAAGCTTCGACATAGCTAGCGATGCCTTCTCAACGTTTAGAGTACGTGCGAGGTGTCGGGGGACACTGGTACTACGGGTTGAAACGTGCTGACAGCGGTAGGAACTTCTGACAAGGAACAAGAAGCTAGTAGCCGAATTCTTGAGCGAAAGACAGGTCGATGTATATATGCCAAGTGTCGCATCGTGAATACCATCCGACGGCTAACGGTCATAGTTCTTCCTTCGATATAATACCCTGTTGGTATCGTCGAACTACGTCACCAAGCGACAGTCGATCAAACTGCTCGGCGAAATCCTTTTGGATCGCGCAAACTACAATGTGATGCTGGAATACGTCGACTCACCGGAGCATCTCAAGTTGACCATGAACCTTCTGAGAGATAAGAGCAAGAACATCCAATACGAAGCATTCCACGTCTTCAAAGTGAGTCCATGACCGACAATGCACCGATGCAGCTGGCTGACCCGAGGCAGGTTTTCGTGGCCAATCCTAAGAAATCGAAGGCGGTGCAAGACATCCTGTTGAAGAACCGCGAGAAGCTTCTGGTATTCCTGCCCAAGTTCCATGAAGAACGAAAGGGTAAGTAACTATCCACGGTGTAGGTGATCGAACATGCCCCCGACTAAGACATTCTCACAGACGACGAGCAGTTTATAGACGAAAAGAGTTTTCTGATGAAGCAGATCCGAGATCTGGGACAGCAGCCCCACCATCCCCAGCAGCAGTACTCGCATTCTGGTATGGTGTCGGCTTAGTGTCCCTGGTCCCATTGTGTGTCTGCCATTGTGGCCTCGAGGCATGGAATGTGGAGGGGGGTTTACTGTGCGATTGGGAGGCGATGGCATGGCAATCAATCAATGGTGCGATGGAAGGGCGGCAGTTCGTAACGAGTACGGTGTTAACATGGCGTTAATGTTTTGATAGTACTTCTTTTCTCTCTTGGAACGTGGAGTGCGGGGCGGGGGGTTGTTGGGGTCTGTTTCGACGTTACTTGTAGTAAGCGTGTGTGCCGTATACCCACTTTTATTTCCTTTTTACGTGTACTTTTTTCTTTTCTTTCTTTCTATTGTCCTGTACGCTTTTCATTCTTTTCTTCCTAGTTATCGGATGTGGAGTTGCTTCGTTAAGGGGAGTCACAGTTGTATGTACTGTACATATCATACCTTGACGGCTGTTCCGGCGGCCGGCATGATGTGCTTGACACTTGTGCTTCTATGAATATCGGTATGTAGTTTCGGGGATTGATAAGATCTTCAAAGAACACGGCGTTTCTGCACCTTGCCCTGGCTCTTGTCGCCCTATCATTCGTGGCGGCTTTGTGCACTGTGCACTGTGCAGGCGTGTGGGGGCAGAGCGAAGACCATGGCTTCTCACTCGAAGACCTTGTACCTTGGGCCTTGGACCGGTAGCATTCTTTCTGGCTGGTGCTTTGGATGCTTCTTCTCAGTGGTGGCGTATGCAATAAATACTATGTGTAAACGTAGCTTCTATTCGCAGATGTTGGTATGCACCTACAGGCTACTTGATCCTACACGGCTCGGGAATCGTCAGCTCAGCTCAGCTCTGGCTTGCTGCGGTTCCACAGATGCCTGATGATTCTGGACCGCAGGCCGGTGAGTCGTATACCAATCGTGAATACCGATTGCAGATAATGGTCGATACGCCCTGCTTTGGATGGATGAAACTGGCCATCCTCGTTAGTTTTCGTCGTACCCGGACGAAAAGTTGTTGCTTCTACACAGCTGCGGCCTGTCTTGTATCACCCATATGCACAACGACAAAGACCCCCGCAGATCAATCCCATCAAGACCAGAACCGGCGAATCCAAGAGTGGCTATTGGCTGGAGGCAGCTTGAAATTTTAATATCGGTGACTGCGGCAGATCGGTCAGGTCAATGCTTGCCATTTACTCTAGGGCTGCAGTCGGACCCTATTCTGTGTACCGGCGTGCTAGTGAGCGTCCACGGCGGCCAGATCATTAGCTGCAACAGTCCGCTTGCCTCATCCGCGGCCTCAGCCAGGTACTCTACAGGGACCTGTTCCTCAAAGACATAAATTGGCTGTTTCCGTACCTTCTTTCCACAGATTCGATTTAATCGCTTCTCTAGATACTCGGAACCTTGAGCTTACCTGCCCCGCGTTTTTTTACCCCACCATACCATGCCTAGCGAAAACGCTCCCTCCTCCGTCACGCACGCCTCCGGAGCTGCAGATGATGGCGCTCCCGATCTCCGTCTGCTCCACTACAACGACGTCTACCACATCGACCAAGGGTATTCAGACCTCAATCCATCCCATGATTCATCCCCAATCCCCCTCCAATCCACCCCCCAGTTCGCCCAGCACCCGGCTGTCTAACTAGCTAACGCCTCCCCCACAGCTCGAAAGACCCCGTCGGCGGCGCGGCGCGCTTCGTCTCTCTCGTGACGCACTACCGGTCCTCGCCCACGTACACCTCACAGCCGGAGCTACTAACCTTCTTTTCCGGCGATGCATTCAACCCGTCCCTCGAGTCCTCAGTGACCAAGGGGCGGCACATGGTTCCGATCCTGAACGCGATCAAAACTTCCGTGGCATGTCTGGGCAACCACGATCTCGACTTCGGCGTCGAGCAGTTCGGCCACCTCAGGGATCTGTGCAACTTCCCGTGGCTGTGCGCGAATGTCGAGGATCCCGCGCTCGGCGAGGGCGTGAGTATTGCGGGGCTGCCGAAGACGGTTATGCTACAGGCTTCAAATGGGATTAAGGTCGGCGTCATTGGACTCGTCGAGAGAGAGTGGCTCGATACTATCAACTCCCTGCCACCGGGACTCGTCTATACCAGTGCGGCGGTGGCGGCGAAGAAGTGGGCGCCGGGGCTGCGCGAGCAGGGCGCTGAGATTGTTATTGCTGTCAGCCATATGCGTGAACCGAATGATGTGCGTACCTACCTAACTATCTCGTCACGCGGAGGGAATCGCTGCTGATGAGGAAAGATCAAACTGGCCAATAACATCCCGGAGGGCCTTATTGATATCGTCCTTGGAGGGTATGGCTCCTGCATGAAGTTTGGCGGTTGAACTGGCTAGCTTACAAGTGTGGTAGACACGATCACCATTACGCTCATGAGGTCGTCAATGGTTGCCATATCATCAGATCTGGTTGCGACTTCAGGCAGCTCTCCTATATTGAGGCGCGCAAGAAGAGCAGTACCGATCCTGACGCTACGGGTTGGCACTTTGACATCGTGCGGCGGGATATCACGAGAGATGTGTAAGCTGTGGTAATCACTGTATTTATGGATGGATGGTGGCTAACCTCAATGGCAGGCCTGAGGATCCTCACACTGCTCACATCGTCAACAAGCTCACAGTCGGTCTGAAATCAAAGCTTGCGAAGCCCATTGGCGTGAGCATGGTGCCTTTGGATGCTCGGTTCAGCACTATCAGGTGCAAGGAATCGAACTACGCCAACTTTGTGTACGTTCGGCCCAGTCAACCGCGGATCAAATTGATATGAACACTGATGGCGATTTGCATACAGGTGCGATCTGATGAGGTTCTACTACAACACCGATTGTGCGATGATGGCCGGCGGAACCATGCGAGGAGACCAGATCTATCCCCCCGGTGTCATGAAGCTCGGCGACATCATCAACTGCTTCCCGTTCGAAGACCCGGTGGTCGTGGTTAGACTACCCGGATCGTCGATTGTCAAGGCCCTCGAGAACGGTGTTTCGAAGTTGCCGGCGTACGAAGGTGGGGGGGGGGGGGGGGGGGGGGGGGGGGGGTTCTATAGGTTTCTGGGCAGCAAATACTGATGTGACTACATAGGCCGCTTCGCCCACGTATCGGGAATCAAGTTCACCTACGATTCTTCTCTTCCAGAGGGTTCTAGGGTCTTGTCTTGCAAGATCGGAGAGGATGATGTTGTACCGGACAAGAAGTACACCCTTGCAACCAGGTACCTACGAAAGTTCAACATATCAAGGAGGGGGCAGGTTTGCTAATTGAAATCGAAGGGGCTACATGAGCCGAGGAAAGGACGGATACGAGGCCCTATCCGTAGAGCAGGGAGCGGAGAGCGTCGTGGACGACGAGAGCGGAGTGCTGATCTCGATGGTGCTCCGGCAATACCTCCTATCGCTCAAAGTGATCGGGAAGTGGTCTCGTGGCGGCTTCTACCGCAAGTTCTTCGGGCCCATGAAGAAGGACATGAGCGCGAAGGGAAGTCTCGTGCAGTCATCGGAAGCAGCCCAGCACGAGGATCTCGACGACGACGACCAGACCAGTGGAAGCGAGATCGAGAACGACGAGATCGAGCGCGAAGACGATGACGCACCGAAGGCGGCGCAATCGGATGAGACCGACCATCTTAAGATGAAAATGGGCACGAAGTGGGCACGCCTGGCGAAAGTTGGTTCGAGCACTCAGAATGTCGACTGGACTAGTGCTATCTCGCCCGCGGTCGAGGGGAGGATTGTCGATGTCAGGCAGGAGTGATTTACGTCTGTATAGTACTCTAGTCATGCAATACCAATACGCTCTGTAGCCTATCATGAGATGGTGAATTGAGGCTTGGGATTTCATTCAGTGAGAACTTTGGTGTAACATGTAGTTTGAGTTGTGTCTGGCCGCTCCGGTCTGTACCCATTGAGCGTGGGGGGAGTGCCAAGCTAGGAGCTCAACCGGGAGAGCATCATCAATCAACAAACGCGAGCGCCATTGCAACCACCACCACCACCACCCACCTCCTCCGACCCCACACCACGCCATCGTCTCGATACGGAATGGACGCATCGGTCTACAACGCGCTCGACAATCTGGAGCGCAACATCCAGCAGCTGCTCGAGTCCGTAGCGTCGTACAACCCCTCCCCGGCCGGCGCCGTAGCGCTCGTGCAGTCGGACGATGAGCTCACGTTGACGTTGAAGAAACGTGAGTCTCCGCGCACCTTCCCTTCCCCTTCCCCTTCCACATACTGATCCGTCTTATCCTATGCCCATACATAGTGGAAGAGCACCAGCAAGCCACGCAGCGAATCCTCACACTCAGTGCGACCAGCGCCTTGCTCGACTCGCAGCTGACGTCGCTGCTGTCGACACTCTCGGCCGCGCGCCAGCAGCTGCTCGCTACCCCGTCAACCCGCTTCACAGTCCCCCCGCGCGAAGTTGCTTACAACGACCTCCTCGCCTACGCTGCGAAGATCTCGAAATACTCCCGCCCGTCGAATCCCGCCGCCTTCCGGAAGCACGCCAGCGCTGTGCTGCCGCAGTTGCAGGTGCAGCAGCTAGAGGAGGGGGTGGGGGTGGGGGAGGGAGGGGGAAAGGTGAAGGTGGAGGAGGAGGAGCAGGAGCAGCAGGAGCAGCAGGAGCCGCCCCCCCTGGGCATGTCAGAGGAGGAGTTCACGTCGCTCGATCCGTCGGGGAACCTACAGTTCACGCCGTGGCCAAATGAGATCTTGATGCGGCAGGGCGCGCTACAGGCCGTTGGCCCGGATGGCGTGCCCGAGGATATGGTGCCCGAGGCCGAGAGGAGGAAGATCGAGGAGGAGGGGGAGAAGGTGCGCAGGGAGATGGAGAGGGTTGTTAATGGCGGACCGAGCGACGCAGACGAGAAGGCCCGCAGGAATAGTGGTTATGCACACCCCGCCCCCCAGCGCGATAGACCCCCCGCTCCTCTCCCGCCGCCACCGCCGCCCCCGCAGGGCTCCCTCACGTTTGATTTGTGGCAGGATGAGGGCGATGATGATTAGGCGATTAGGCCCGCGGAGTGGGGGATACCATGTTTTCCAATTCTTCTGTATGCAAGTTCTACTGCGAAGTCGGGCAGTCGTAATGCAATGCCACTGCACCACTGCTATATATGTAGAACTTAGGGCGACGTCCCGCTTCGTTCGTTCGTTGATCTCGTGTGTAAATCAAGCTACAATAAGAAAGTCGCGAACCGACAACTTACAAGGCTAAGGCTGCGGCTCCCACTCCAACTAAACTCCACATCCTACCACCGCCGCCGCCCATCAATCTCACCCACCCCACCACCCCACACCACCACAACCAAGCACCGACGACCATGGCCATATCCGCAACGCTCTCGCTCCTCCCGCGCGCCGACGGCTCCGCAACGTTCAAATGCGGCCTCACCAGCGCGATCGCCTCGGTCTCAGGACCAATGGAGGTGCGACCGCGCGACGAGCTACCAGACAAGACATTTATCGAGGTGATAGTGCGGCCCGCGGTGGGTGTCGGCGGTTAGCATCTCCCTCCTTCCCCCCCACCCTCCCCCCCACTCCCCCCCCCCTAGCTAACACCCGCAGGCACGCACGAACGCGCCCTCGAATCGCTCCTCCTCTCCGCGCTGTCGCCGCTGATAATCCGCACGCACCATCCACGCACCCTGCTGCAGATCAATGTGCAGATTGTCGAGGCTGCGGATCACACCGACGCTACTGCGCTGCTGCCCGTCGCTATCAATGCTGCCAGTCTGGCCCTTGTTGATGCGGGCGTGCCGTTGAGGAGTTTGTTGGTTGCTACGACGGTGGGGTTGGATGAACAAGGCGGGGTGATGAGGGGAGAGGGGGAGGGGGGGAGGGCACAGGTGGGGAAGGAGGGGAGTAGGCATGTACTTGGGTTTGCGAGGGGGGAGTGTGTATTCGTTGAGAGTCTTGGCACGTTTGATGAGCAAGGGTTTGCCAATGCGCTGCTGTGGGGAAGGGAGGAGTGTGCTATGGACGGCGGCGGTGCGGAGGGGATGGGGGTGGACGGGAAGTGCAAGGCTGAGACGGTGGGCGCCGTGGTTCGTCGCGCCGTCGAGAGGAAGGTCGCTGCGGATATGAGGTGGAAGGAATAGGAAGAGTTGAAGAGTTGAAGGGCTACTTTCTTGATTTCTTTCGGGCGGGCGGGCGGGGGGATACGGCGTTCTTGTCTTGCGGGTTATTGGTGGGAAAAGTTTGCTTGCTTTGTGAGGGTTGGAGTTGGATCTTCGTATCATGTTTTTCCGTTGACCGTCATTGTGAAAGTGCTGGTTGTCATTACCACGGTACTTACGCAGCTTGATCATCTGCGCCATGCTATGCTACATGGTCGACCGCTGCTACCCTCCAATAATATGCTCCACATAATATCACCATTTCAGTCCTCAAGGTTGTAAAAACACGGTCCAGACTTTAAGGTTCACATCTGACCCCCGGGGGTTTCTGAGGAACGGCTGCTGTTGTTATGCACTCGTGGGAAGTATTTAGCCGATGCGAGATCAGTGTCAATTCTCGAGGCACATTTTGTCTGTACGGGCCATGGAGCGTATCGGATGTACTCCGAGGGAGTCACTATTTTTTACACACGCCCGGTGTTGGGGGGATTGATTATTGCAGCGCACGAAGCACTTCCCTCTTTCTCATATACGGTAGTACCAGTTGCGCCGCGGCTGAGTACGGATGGGCCGGTAGTTAGCACAGCGTTTCTGCTGCTGGACGAGGTGCAACAGTAAGGTGGAGCACCTGTTAAATCAAGCGTCCAAAGACCCGGCGCTGCCCTGGTAGGTAAAGGCAGTTCCTCGCCGTCTCGTTCTATCTCTGGCTCTCGCTCTGGTGGAGTAATGTCTTGCTCCTATGGAGCGCTTCGACATCTGGAGAAGAAGGAAAGCCTTGGATATGCCTTTCACAGAGCTCCGGGAGTGAGGGATGGACATGAGGGGAAAGGAAAGGGGAGGACATGGCACTCCGTTTAGCTGGTGCAAAGAGGAGCTTACCATCTGGTAAGATACCGTAATTTTGCTTGCTTAAAATATAGGGTTCCTTTGTCCAGCGGGAGCTTGTATACCAGTAGCGGGTGGCTGCGAGTGATGTGCGCTCCCACTTCGAGTGATATACTGTGAATCTGTTTCCGCCGACCTTCGACGCCTTCAAAACCACCGCCGACTCATCGCCATCTCCATCACACCATCCGACTCACCTTCCTTTTTCTCGGCGCCCTCCCTCCACCACAGTCCTCACCGCCGAGATGCCACCATCATGGAAAGAGCGAACCGGCAACCCAGCGCTGATACGCCCTTTAGCCCAACCCCACAAGATCGTTACACTAGACGCATCTAGCGCAGGTCCTTAGCTCCCCCATCACCGCCACTACCACCACCGTCGCGTATTCCCGCCGAAACGTGCGCTGACAGTCCCACCCTGTATACAGACATCATGCTCAAGAACGTGCGCCTGCGCCTGTTCCCGACGACGACGTACAATTCTCTCGTGTGGAGTGCCGAGGGAGCGCTCGCACTCGCCGCTGGGGAGAACGTGGTTATTCTGGTAATTATCTTCTTTTTTTCTTTTTTTCTTCTTTCTTTTTTACAGGTAGCTGATCGACGCCCGAGCGAGCGCACAGGTCCCAAAACTCACTGGACAAGATGGCCGGCAGACCGACAAGAAGTCGCCGCAGTTCTGGCACACCGTCGCCGACATGCGGCAGCTGATCATCGACGCCATGGACGAAGAGATCAAGCCGGCACCCGGTAAGTTCCATTCCATTCAATTGCTTCCCCCGCCAAACACAATCCGTTCACTCTGACGTCTCCAGCGCGCATATACTCGATCGGCGAAGAGCAAGGCCCGGGGTACGCATACCAGATCGCGTGGTCGCCGCTGGGGATGTCGCGCTACCGCCGGTGCCTCCTCGCCGTCATCGCCACGAACCACAAGATGTACATCTTTGAGCCGGTCGGCCATGTCGGCAGCGACATGAGGGTCCTCTACGATCTCACGCCCCTGTCGTTTAAGTTCCAGGACGAGAAAGATGCGGACGAGAAAGAGAAGGAGATCAGGACCCGTCTAAGATCGAGGTGTATGGGTATGGCTTGGAGTCTGGCCTGCAGGACAGACGAGAATCGCTGGGGTGAGTCGTTGATCGCCGTGGCGAACGATCATCTCGAGATGATATTTTTTAGGTGGGTTTTACTGTCTGGTCTTTGGCACGGGAAGGGTGAGGGCTAATGAGGTCTTGGGGTGATGTAGGATCGGACAAGGCTTGCAGGAAATGGTGGCCGTTCTTAAGCCTTTTCCCGCACGTTATGTCGCGAAGTACATTGGCACGCGGGCCACGCACTTCAAGGCACTGCGCTGGAGCCCTTGGAGACAGTGCGACAAGAAGAAATGTGAGTGTTATTTCGTGTGTGGGGCTATATCCAAAAGGGCAGGAGTCTGATGGATTTACGCAGACTACGCTTTCCTGGCATACTTCTGGGACGGCAAGGCAGTGGTGTCGAGAGTGACCCTTGATGTGGAAGATGCTTCGGAGCCGCAGGTCTCGATTGGTTCGGAACCAATGCTGCTCGGCAAGGCAATGTCGAACTTGCATCCCATCTTCTCGGTGGCTTTTGCTCCCGAGTTGATCGCGGGCCGGATAGTCGCTGCGTATGCCGCTCAGCTGTGTACCGTGGTGCTGACCTTCGACGAGGATGGATCTATTCTGTCGAGGGAAGAGTTCGAGAACACCTTTGTCGAGAGATGTTCAGGTATGTCGGGAGAATTGTGTTCTTGTCGCGATCAGACGAGTTTAACCTGGAGAATAGGCCTTGACTTTGCACCAACGAATGAACCCGATACCGTGATAGTTCAGGTCCTGACCAGCCAGGGCAAGTCACAGATCATCACCTACAAGATCCCCACCACAGCGTCTCCGTCGCCCTCCGCTTCTACCTCGACGATCCAGGGCATTGCGACGGTCCAAGGCACTGATGACGCAGCCATAAAAGACGCACCTACCGAAGAGCTCGAAAACGTGCAGACTACCTGGCCCATGACACTTGCAGAGATGAAGCAGGACTACATGTCCGAATATGACATTACCAAGGCACAGGTACGCACCTACGGTCTTGCCGTGTCACCGCTCGGTGGCATCACCGCCATTGCCGCTAGCTTCCATCCCAAGGTCAGCCTGGAGTATACCACGGCGCACACCGAGAGGACGACCTTGATCTTCGGATTCGCGCCCGGATCGAGCGGGTGTTGGAGCAGTTTTGGGTTCACCCCCAAAGGCGCACTGCCAAATCCCATCACTACAGCCACCGAGGCGGTGATCCTGGAATCAGTGGCACTGGGCAAGCCCTTCACGTCGCGCATCCACGCAGCCATTTCGGCCGTGACAGCAGACGGAAATCCCCGCTTGGAGGGTATAACCTTCACCCCCGGCGAAGACGAGGAAGAGTTCCTGGCGAAGCACACGCTGCTCTCCAAACCGCTCAACGCGCTCCGCTACACGGCCGCGCTGAAGCGAATCGCCCAGATGAACCACAAGTACGAGCTCCTCCCGGAGAACCCGCACATCATCGCCGCGTCGATCGTGTCCGCACTCTCCGTTCCGCGCGACCTCTGCACCGACGCCGATTCCAAGCGAATCCTGTACTCCCTCGCGTGCATCGGGATAATGGGGCTATACTCCTCGTCGATAATCCTGGGCCTAGCCGAGTCCGCCTTCACCTGGCTCAGCACGCACACGCCCGACGAAGTCCGCTTCGACCTCGAGCTGAGCATTGTCGCGATGCGCCGCCGCGCCGGCAACTCCGACGAACTGCCCGTCAGCGTCGAGAACGGCTTCGTCAGCTCGTTCGAGCGCTGCGTCATCTGCGCCGCCGGCATGGTCTGGCGCGATCTCAGGATCGCAGAGTGCACCGCCGGCCACAGGTTCAGCCGCTGCGCTATCACGTTCCTGCCAATTACCGATCCCATGGCCACCAGGGAGTGCTCGGTGTGCGCGCGCACAGTGCTCGGCGCTGACGTCGAGGATCAGGAGGTGGCGGGACTGGCGGCCACGGTGTTTGGTGGCTGGGAAACGTGTTTGCTCTGCGGAGGCAGGTATTGGGCCGAGGAGAGTTGATGGATGATGATATTCATCATACTTACTGCCATTTGACGACATATGTTCAGTATGCAGCCCTGTGGTTACAGGATGTGGTTTAGCGTACATAGTAGCAATGAACCCTGTCGTCGATCTCCCGCAGTCTGAGTTTTTGTGGATCGTGAAAATTCCGTTCGTGAAATGTGCACAACCTCCGTAGATCAGCAGTGAAAGATGTCGAAGCATCCGTCAAGCACGCATGTTTCGTGTAATCCCGCAAGGGTACGAGAGTGGTGGAGTTCCGCAGCATATGTAGACGCCAGCGCACTCACCATACCGAAGAATCCCTCCAACGATCCGCCAGCTTGTATAAGTGCTCTGTGTAATCGCTATCTATGGAGTTATTCTTTCTCCATGTAGAGTAGAATCCTTAAAGTAAGCCTTACCCCTGCCTTTCCTTGCGCACAACGAATGAGCAGTACGAGGCCGAAGGGGTGTGCGAATCCCCATTGACCCTCCAGGCGCCGCCTCCGCCCGCGCCTACACTTCAAAGAGCGCTTTTCCGCCTCAGCAGACTCCGCGCACGGCTTGGATTACCATTCTCATTTCCGAGCCAAGCCTGGTGAAGCCTTAGAGTGGTTGTGATTGGCCAACAGCATCATTCCAACCCCACTGCCAAGCCAAATCACTCTTTGAGCTCCGTTGTTCCCCACCTGGCACCAGCAACACGCGCGCTTTCACCCACCCACCAAGCTCCAACCCCGCAACACGCGCAACTCCGCAACACGCGCGCCGCTCCTCGCTGCCCAGCCCAGCCCAGCCTAGCGGCGATCTTGTTTTGCCCGTATTCCACACCACCATCACCACCACCAACAACACCACCACCCGCACCACCACCACCACACCACTGCCACTACCCGCACCACCACCAGCAATCCAAAATGTCCACCCAACCGCCGCTTCAAGTACCTCCCCTCGCCCCACCCCGCCCTCCCCACCCTCCCTCCCTCCCCTCCCACCCTCCCTCCCTCCCCTCCCACCCCGCCGCCTCCCCACCCTCTCCCATCCCGCTGACACCCCCCAGGCTCCACTCCCCCCCAAACCCCCCGCCCCCTTACCCACCGACACTACAACAACAAACGACAAAAAGCGCCCCCCACCATCCCCGTCCCCACCCTCCCCCACGTCACCCACGCCCGCGGACCTCGGCCTGCCACTGTCGTTCGGCAGTACCAAGCGCGCGCGTGGCGGAGCTGAAGATGCGGCATTTTATCGCGGCGCTGGTGGGGGCGCGGGCGGGAGAGGGGGTGAGAGAGGTGGTGCGGGGGGGAGAGGGGGTGCAAGTGGGAGAGGTGGTGGCAGCGGGAGTAATACCGTTCTCGTTGGGGTGAGAGGCGCAACTTCCGCTACGGGGGCAGCGGTGGTGGGTGAGGGGGTGGATGGCGGGGCGCAGGAGGGCGGGGAGAGGGGTGGGCGTACGGACCGCGGTGCTGGTGGGAGGGGAAGGGGAAGGGGTGAGAATAGGGGTGGGAGAGGCGGTGGTGGCAGGGACGGCGGTGATAGCGGCAGGGGCCGTGGCGACAGCTGGGTGGAGTATCCGTGGGTCAAACCGAGCTTTACGCAGAACCCGTGGGCGGCGTTGGAGCGCCGGATGGGCGTGGAGAGTGCTTGGTGCGAATGAGATTGAATGAGGAGTGAGTTGAATGATACCATGTGAATGATGATTTGCACGTGCTATGTACAGGAATTGATTCTGCTCAGGCGGTAACAGAAGGGGCGGATCAATGTCTTCACCGAAAGACTGAGGTTGTGATTAAAAGACTGCGAATGGAAACAAGTACAAGTACACATGCCGCTAGCACACCGCAACAAGGCAAGGAGAAAACAATGGAGCCACCCCGACCGTACGAATGAATTGAACAAGCAGGCAAACCAGTAGAGTAGTAGAGTAGTAGGCAGAGCCAAGTAAATATCATCGCAAGCACAGAAAAACGTGGTATGTAGCAACAGAAGCAGCAGAAGCAGCAGCAGCAGAAGCAGACAAAACATCGACTCCGAAAAACAACAAGCGGAAAGCCCATGCGCCGGAGCCAAGAAACACCCTACCCACCGGCCCAAATCCAAACTGCAAAACAAAGAAAAAGAACCTTCCGCGGGAAGGTGCGTTCCCGTCCGCCATCCCGTTGCCGTCGATCTGTGATCTGTTCATGATGGCGGCGGGATTCGATCACGTGCCATATTGTATTCTACCGGATATCTGCAGCGGAGCGGGTGGACATGTTAGTCGTGGACAGCAGACGAGCAAACAGAACAGACAGCAAACGGGTCCATTGTCATCGCCAGGGAGAGACTCACTTCCGTTCCGTTTTTTGCTTCAGAACCCTAGACGGAGAAGGTTAGAAGTTAAAGGCGCAAGGGGATGTGGGATGGGACAACGTACCTGACTTTGCGGTGCACATAGTCCAGGTCCGCCTTGACTTCCTTTGCGATCTTCATGCCCTCGACGAAGCTCCTACGAGTCTCCGCGAGCCGTGCCTGAGCCTCCTCCTGCAGTGCGATGAGCTCCCGAGTCTTACTGTTGAGCATACCGGACCTGTATATTCGGGAGAGGTTAGACAGGGGACGAGACTCGAGCGAGCGAGCGAATGAAACTCAATGGCATCAAGGAAGGGCGAGGGGGTGGGGAGACTATATACGTCTGAGCTTGCATGGCCAAACTGCGATCCAATTGCAGCGGATCGAAGGCGCCAGCCAGTCGCTGCGTCAGCATGTCGACCATGTCGACCTCCCCACCAGCCAAGCTCTCATCCTCGGCGCTACCGGCATAGCTGGAGCTCGAGATGGAAGACGTGCTGATGCTGGCGGCGCGGCCGTAGGATGAGGTTGGTGACGAGGCCGTGTAGGGAATGTAGCTGTTGTCGCCGGGAGAGCCGGAGGAAGGAGTGTGTGCGTGGTGGTGGTGATGGTGCGGTTTTGGGAGGACGTGGTGGTCGTGCGGAAGGCCAGTGTAGCTGGGCGCGCGAGGACGTGATGAAGGCGGCGGTGGTGCGCGGTGCGAGTAGTGGTGTGAACTCATGGAGGCGATTGGGGGAGGGGGGGTTTAGGTTTGTGCTGGGATTCGGGATTCGGCGAATTGGTGCTGGCTTGCTTGCTTGCTACTAGTAGCTTCTGGGGTTGCTTGCTTCTTCCTCTTCTTCTTCAACTGACCGACTGCACAGAAACAGCCCTCAATCCGAGCAGAACGAAAACACTGGAGAATGGAGAGATCAACAGCCCGTGGGTGAATAGCTGGACGGAGAGACAAACAACCTGACTGGCCGACTGGAGGAAACGGAGAGGAGGGAAGCGACGAATGACTTAAATAAGGAGCTGAGTAATGCCTGGTATGTATACAAGAACGGTAAAGATGCGAAGCTGATGGTGCGATAGAACAATACAAGGAGGTAATAGACGATGAGGTGAGGAGAGAGCGAAGCAAGAGAATGACAAGCAGGATCCGGGAGGAGGGGGGGACAGTGCGTTCGCTCGTTCGTTCAGCCAACAAGACAGACAGCCGGGACCGGACTGACAAACTACCACCACCAGCAGCAGCACTATTTACCACTATCACTACCCTATAGCCCCCGCTTGCCTCGTCTCGCTGCAAGAAGTTCGGGGGAGGGTGGTGGTGACGATAGGACAGCAAGCCGGCTGCTGCTGGGCTGTTCCCTTCCACGGCGTTTCAGGATATTTCTGCCTGGATTATCGGGCCGCCGTAGGGAGCGGAGTGGAGGTGAAGGTGGAGGTGGAGGTGGATGTGGAGTTGAAGGCGGAGGTGGAGACGGAGGTGGAGGCGGAGGCGCGCGCGGAGGTGAGGCTCGAGGCGATGTGGACCAGTTCACTGGAGACGGCGAAGCATCATTCACCAGTGGTGGTTGCGAGGTGACGAAGATAGTACCTGGGCGGGTATCGGTGCGAGGGAGGGAGGCAGAGGAGGACAGAGAGCGCCCGGGGTGGGGGGTTTGCGTGCAAGAGCTAGGTACAGCACCGTACCTACCTCTCTTCCCTTCCCTTCGGATATGACGAAACGGGGAAGCAGAAAGTGGAGAGGAATTGGGACCCGACAGGCGCGGCAATGCAGTCTGGCGAATTGGTGCGCATGGAAGTGAACACCACCGCCCACACATATGGCATGGCCACCCAGTTGGAACGGGGAACTAGGGATGGGCCACCACCTTTTTGCCGCTTGCACTTTTTGGAGGGAGGGTGTGCGGAGGAGGGCGTTTAGTTACGCACTGCTGAGACACGGCCGAACGATTTTCGATTCAATCACAGCCCCACGCCCACGCTCGATAGAGTTGCGAGCATCTATCGTGGCCATGAGCTGTCAAGACTCAGGATGAACGGAAAAAGAAAAGAAACGTGGGAGAAAAAAAGTGAGGGAAAAGCAAAAGGGAAAAGGGAAAAAAAAGTCTATGACGATCTCCATTTCACAATCTGCTCGACAATCTCCAGCCGATAGTTACGGCAGACAGACCACACTCATCTCACCAGCTCGCCGGCTGGCTGGTGGGGGGCTAGAACGGCCAGCAGCACGCCGACTCTGCACGCAGCGAAAAGCATCACGAATTCATTCAGAGATCTCTGCCAAATGGCAATGTAAGTTTCCAGCTGTCAAAAGCACACCTACTCATCCGACGTCCAGATGCAGAGTTATGATACGTAGCCTACCGCCACCCACGTCCCCTCGTTCTGGCTGAGGGGCTACATACCGTTGACAGGGCGTCGAACAAACACCAAACAGCGGGCTACGTGTAGCATCCGGTCCTGCACAATGCCAGTCCAGTCGCAGGGAGGACGATCCGAAGGGGAATAAGCGACTCCAGTTGTTTTGTTTCGCTGGCCCTCGGCCCACCCCTGCCCGCATGATGAATCTGCTGAGATATGATGTCCCGCACATGGATAGTTACTCTACAGGGGTATCAATCTGAAAAGGACGACACGGATTTCTGGGACGGCGGACACATCGATATCGCTGCCTGCCTGCTGCCTGCTGCACGTATGTATGGGTCAAGCGGGACTTTGCTGCTTGCTGGCTGCTGGCGAGCGACGTGCAGATTCTGGAAAACTCCCCGCGTACTTGCCTGTGCCAGTGAGTGGTGCACACAGTACCGTAGATAGCTTTTCCGGGGAAGAATGCCAACAACGCAGGAGAAGCTTCCCTCCCTTCTTCTTCCTTCCCCTCCAAACCATGCAGCCCGCCGGCAACGTGTTCTGCCGTGGAAAAAAAAAGAAGAAAAAGAAGAAAAATTTCAACAGTATTTTCGCGAGCGGAGGATGCGCTGTTCATCCATCTTACACGTCGTCGTTGTCCTCGTCGTCGTCAATGTTCTGCTTTGTTTGCTTTTCTGGGCTGAACCGATGCTTCCCTCTCTGAGTCTCTGGGCGGACGACGGAAACCACCGTTGCATTTCGCTCGTCCGTCCGCAATAGTCACTTGCCTTGCAGCATCATCACGGGTCGAGGGCAATTCGACAACAGAAACAGGACCCTCCCTAGAGGGCCCTTCTTCCCTTTCTCCCTTCCTTCCTTCCTCTCTCCATCTCTGCATGCTCACGTGTTGTACATCCCACCCTCCCATTCACCAACCCATCCGTCCACATCCACGACCACAGCCTCGGATTCTCGGTATCGCGGTATCACGGTATCGCAGCTGCAATCTCACCGCCTCACCTCCTCACATATGTATCCCCACACACCTAGCACACCCAGTACCCAACCCACGGCGCTGACTCCTATTACGGCCATCGTGGTTACATGTGTGGGTAGATGGATCATGGAAGGGCGAGTGTTTCGGGGAGTCGAAGGAGACACCCCCGGCCTCCGGGGTGACGGGGCCTGGAAAGTAACACGTGACGGGAGGGTGGATAAGTACCCAGACAAACATCCAGCTCTCCCAGTCTATGATACATATGAAACCCTCGAGCTCCAGCAGCAGCAAGAACCGCTGGGAAAGGCGCAAGTAGAGGTGTAGCTGTAGCTGTGCTAGATACGGTACCTACATACAGTAGGTATCAGTGTATCGGCCGTCTCCGCCACCGCCCGTGGGGTCGCCTGAGAATACCTACCTCCTACCTCCTACTCTAAGTGATTATGGTCACGAGAGAGAGAGCGCGCGGCTGGAATATCCGAACCGTGGGATGGGACCTGAGATCGCACTGACGGATGGGTGTACTCTACTACTCCCCGGATGGATGGGTGTGTGGCCGTACATACCCATTGGGAAGCTCGGCTTACAAGTATAGTATAGGTAGTAGAGTGGGGTGGGCTCGTCGCTCGTCGCTCGTCGCACGCCGTGAGATTTTGTGGTATGTATTGTACTCATGTATGTATCAGCGGTGGTATGTATCAGCGGTGAGGAAATACTACAGGCTTCACCTTGCAATTGCTTATTCCCTAGGTGCGGTTTTGCCACCGAGGGAAGGATGGGGGTCTGTGCGAGTGCGGCGAGCGAGGAAGGTTGAGAATCCTGTCAGCTCTGGCTGGCTGTGATGGTGGCTTGAGTTTGGAACTTTGCGTGGATGTGGGTGGGTGGGTTGGTGGGGTTGGTTATGCTTGGAAGAGTGGGAGAGAGGTGGATAGGTTTCAGCCTCTTGACTTTGGAGTATCTTGGAAGCTTCGGTGATGATTCACATTGAAATTCGCTGGCTCTGGTTGAAAAGTGACATGACTGGAGTTGCATGACACAGCACTCGGCATTTTACGCATGGAAACATTCGACACTGTTCGCGATAGCATTATTACCGCCTGCGTCTAACTTCTCTTCCCCCTCCCTCTGCCACCTCCCCTCCCACCTCCCTTCCCACCACCCCTCCCACCCCGCTTCCCACCCTTTCCTCTCCCACCACTCCCGCCCGTGATGCTCTCCACATCCCTCTTACTCAGCACCAGGGCACCATCCTTAAACCTCCCAACACCGGGATTATCCACGCCGGCCATCCCGCCCCTCTTCCGTTTCTTGAACTCCTTAACCTCCTTCTCCAGGACGATGCCAGACTCCTTCGCCTCCCTCCGCCGCTTCTTCTCGCGCTCCACTTTCTTCCCCTCAATCCCCTTCTTCATGTGCATCGCCATCTTCTGTGGCGCCACATCCCGCTTCCCGCCCAGAGCTTCGATCCGTATGTTCAGCGCCTTGAGGCGCGCCGCGCCAGTCGCCTCGAGCGACCCGTCGCGCCCGCCCTCAAGCAGATGCGACTCGCGGAGCAGCTGCTGCAGCGCTAAGTCGTTCTTTAGGTTCAGCGCCTCATCTTCGCCCGCGTCGTCGTCTTTCTCTTCTGGTGATTTGCCGTGGGCGCGGCCGGCAGGTGCGGTGGTCGTGGGTGTGGGCGCGAGCAGTGAGGGCGGTTTCGAGGACTGTGGTCAATCAATTAGCCTTCCCATCTAACCCCATCCCATTAAGCTGCGCAGTGAATACGTACCATAAACGCCCTCTTCTCCCGCTTCGACAGTGATTCTGTTCTCCGCTTATCAGCGCCATGGAACACTGCCACAACACCGTCATCCTCCCAGTCGTCCTCTTCGCTGTCATCCCCGCTGTCCTCATCCCCACTGTCCTCTTCATCGTCCTCCCCCTCACCCTCCAAGCCATCGTCCTCATCTTCGTTGGAGCCATCATCAATCACCACCTCCTTCTTCCCCTTGTCCTTCCCCTTTGTAGCGGGTGTAGCAGGCGTAGCAACAGGCGCCCCCTCCAGCGCCCCAAACCGCTCCTCAAAATGCCGTCGTAGAGCGTCTCTTGCTGCAGCTTCAGCTGCCCCATCTTCCCCGTCCCTGTCCCCATCTTTGCCGCCGTTGTCGGAGGGCGCCCGGCGCGTACGTTTTGCTGGTCGGTCCTTCATTGCGGGTGTACGTAAAAGCGTGGTGGAAATATGCAATGAGATTGGGGGAGGTGGCGGGGGGATGGCCGTCGGGGGCGGTGGTGCACGGGAGTGTGGGGCGGGGTGGGGAGAGCAAGGCAGCCAAGCGAAGAAATCGAGAAAATTTTAAGGTGCGGCTCTGTGTGCTGTCGGTCGCGACTCGCGCTGGGTTAGCGGGATTGGGCACTGGCGGGGAAGGGAAAGGGGGGACGGGATTTGCACGTGCTCTGTAGAACTCCGCTCATGCCGTACTTACATAATTCGGACCGGCGGATTCTTGTGGCAGGAGAGGTACCAGGAGCTGTCAATAAGTGGTGCCTCACACCATTACGAACTATAAGCACTAGTCTATATAAGGAGAGCACTCAGCCAGGTACAATGAAATAAGTGAGTGGTTGTGACTAAGTTGCTTGGGGGAAAACGCTAAGCTGTATGGGGAAAAGACTGGTGAGGCAGCACTTACCCTTACACCCGAGTACAATGACTCTGATATGCACATTCTCGACTTGTAGGCCTCATCTTCGAGAAGGTACGGTAGCGCAGTTCGTCCTAAGTTTCAGCATCTAGGGAATCTGTGCGTAAAACCCGTTTGCGGATCGAGGCATATAACCGATGCTACTCGTATATACCTTGAACAATTGTCTTCCCGTGAGTCGTCGACAGTGCTTCGGAGGAAGGACACCTTTTTTGGAAGTTTAACATCCCTCATAACGCAGCACTCGTCGCCACGTTGAAGTCTTCTATAAACTTACTCGCAAAGCTGACAGTCTGGATCTGTAACTGTCATGATTTAGGGTAATAAGGTTGAATGTAACGATGCTTAGACGGACAGAAAAAAGACAAAAAAAGGCTGGCACATGGATATCGGGAAGTGTGCTTCACCATAGTCGAGATTGGCTGTATGCGGATAATGGTGAAACATACGTAGAAACAAGGCTGACACGCTTCGTTGGAACGGCGAGCGTTTATCGTTGGAGCTATCGTTACGGCTGGAGAAATGAGAGCTGCGCGCGTATACGAAACCGCGAGCTTTACGTGTCGTTGCCAGGTATTATCACGGCAATAATCTGACGAATCATGATCTCACGGCGCCCTCCATCTGACGGTTTTGATGAAAGCAATCCGTCGCCCAATTCACAGTATTCCAGCTCGTACCACACAACGCAGTAAAAAAAACAGTCGAAAGTTTGTTTAAAACCAATTCAAGTCTCCCGTGGTGAACAAGCCGGTTTTTTTCCCCTTCCTGATGACGAACAAACAAAGTGCGAGCAAACGAGAATTTGTATTTTAAGATGCCCCCCAGCCAGAACTCCGAATGTACATCATCGTCGTCGACAGGTAATCGATCGTTTACCTGTACTGTTGGGGTGTCAATCGCTGTCGCTCGCGCGAGTGGAGGAGTGCGTGGGTGGGTGCGTACCTTGATGAAACCGATGTCGGTTGACTTCTCACGGAAGCACTGACGGCAGACGTTGAGTCCGTACTTGCGGATGAGACCGGCCTTGTGGGCACAGACGCGGCTGTAGTTCGATGATCCGTCAGTTCAATGTTCGAGAGCTAGCGCTTGGAGGAGCTCCGGGTGTGGTGGTGATGGTGATGGTGATGATGGAGGTGGGGGGTGCCTACCATTGCCTGCTTCCCTTTCCGTAGGTGCGGGGACGGGAGTACCAAACGTTCTCGTGGGCCATGGTGGGTGTTTAGGTATCTGCAATTCCAGTCTCAGCCCACCACCCTTCATTCATCCCAATTTATCCCCAATTTCCCCATCCCATTCCCATCCCGCATCTCGCCTCCCCACTCTCTTTCTCTCTCTCTCCAAATTCCTCCAGATTGTCGGGAAAAATAACATACTCGTTTTCGTGTGAAGAAACGGTTCGGTCGGGCGGCGGGGGTCGTTTGGCGTTGGTCGTTCGGTCGGTCGTTCGGTCGTCGGTCGTGCGTAAGGGGAGGGAATTCTTGTGTGTGTGCAAGAAAGACAGGGATTGTGGCGTTGGTGCGATTTAGCGGTTGTGTGGTGCGTCGGCCACAGTCAGCGAGGGCAGGAGCCCTTATCGCTCAGCTCGCGGAGCCGCATCTCTTATCGGCGACTAAGCGGGGGAACTGTCGCGTCCTCCCGCTCAGTCCATACAACACAACAGAGACGCGTCGAGCAGTATGGTATTTACGACCCCCTCCCACCCCCTGCCCGAGCTGTGAGATATATGGACTGACAAGAGCAGTCTAAAGATTCCGCCAGAACGCACGTCCACCTGTCTTCCGGGCGCATCGCGGACCTGTTCGAAGACTTCTGTCGCGACAAGCTTCCGGACGACGACATCTACGTTCCTCCGCACCACCAGCCGATTAATCCCGAAGATGAAGACGACGTGATCCCCGACCAACACGGTACGAACTAGCTGCCACCGCCACCACCCCCCTCCCTTATTCATCTCTTCCCCAACCCCTCGGCTTGCCGCTGACGCGCTACAAACAGCGGCTTTTGGAATCGCCCAGGCGCAGCAGAAGAAGCGTGAGCCGGCGTGGAAGGATCTCGGACTGCAGGACTTGATCGAGAGATACGCGGGTGCGGCTTCGTCGGCGACGGGATCCGGCTCCGGTGCGATCGGTATCGATTCGCCTAGGAAGATGCCGAGATAGGTGTTTATGGCCTGTGTATGGAGACGGGTTGCGCGTAATACTCTATTGATACCCCTACTTTTTATGCATTTTTTTCGAAGTTGTTTCCACTATACACCGGAACGTAGCCAGCGCTGCTTCTACCTGGGGCATTTCGTGGTGATGTCGAGGGTTTGATCGTCATTGATCTAAAGAGTGGGGCAGAGCAGATATGAGGTGGAGTGCTTTGCTATACGGAAGAACTTATCATATCAAGCGCTCAACGCATGGATATGGATATAGATATGGATTTCGACAGCCGTAGGCTCAGCAAAGATACTTATGTGGTAATGAGTGTGAGTGTGTATGAGCCCAGTGTTCTACATACCTAGTCCAGTCCAGTCCGTCCGGACCTATGGACGGGACTGGAATACTTCCCGTCCGTCCGGAGGTGTGTGCTGGACGGACTAGGTAGTCCACCGGTAAGGTCGGATGGGACGGACTGCAGTCGACTGCAGTCGACGACCAAGAATGATCAGTGAGGTTATTGAGGGCCATTCGCGCGCGGCCGCCCCAATGTGGTTCCAACAATTTCAACGACAATATTGAACAACATCGCCAACTCAGTCCCCGGAAGTTGAAACCGGCCCATCATGTCAATGCCCTCACTATGCTGGCTGAGAGCTGGGTAGACACTTTCGGTCCCATAGACTTAATAGTCGTGTATGAGGTATGCGCTGAAAAGAGCAGCTTTTTTCACTGTTGGACTGCAGTCGACCCCCATCCGGCGGACGGGATGGACTACCTACTTTTATCCCGTCCTCCAAAAGGAACGGACTTATCCCGTCCATGATCCCGTCCAGTCCGTCCGAGTCCGGACCATGTAGAACACTGGTATGAGCTGTGGCAACACTGTACAGCGGGACGACAGGGCGATACGGTACCTAACATAAGGCGGAAGTGTTCGGTCCGTGGACTCCCCGGTTACATAGACACGTGCCGATGCCGGATAGGAACACGGGACGAGTGATGTCCTCACGGGCGCTCGACCGGGGCGGCATACAGAAACCAGGGTAACATAATACCGGATAGATTTGGAATATTCCGAGCCGACTCCTGACAATATGGCGACAGCCCACCAGGCTTCGTCTATGTCCCCCCGCAGGTCTGGCAGGAACGACAATAAATTGATGTTCCCTCTCTCTCTCTCCGAGTCCCTGACAGACTCATATCCAGCATGTCGAGCCACCTACCAGGTGGAATTATTTGGATCATTATTTAATATGTATGTACATTATTTTCCCATCCCCGACCTAGGACGAAAAGATGGACTGGGGGAGGGGGGCGCATCATCGTTTCTCGTACAGTCCATCAGCCAAATCCGTACAAAACACATGCACAAACCGGGCCTGCCGTGGAGCCTGGCTGTGTATATCGCATGGTAAGAATCGCCCCCGATGCCTCCTTAACGCCGAGGGAACAAGCAATCCGTCGACGGAAATCTCTAATCAACCCTCCACCGCCGCCGTTCCCTCATACTATACTATCGTTCCTTCCGCTGCGACTATCCCTCGTAGCAGCCACGATCTGATCGGTGCTATCCGAGTTTGTATTTTTCCGCGAGAACATCTCCATCTCGACCAAGAAATCCGGCGGTATTGTTTGCGAATGTAGCCGCGAATGTAGTGGTGGTGGTAGAGGAGGAGGTGGCGGCGGTGGCGGCGAGGTCAGCGCCCGCTTCCCCCTGATGATCAGCTGCCGCACGGCAAATAGGCTCGTTGTGATCAGCGTTAGGTTGCACTCGATTATGGCGTACAGGCCCGAGGTGGTTGCTTCCCCTGGATAGGTGGTAGGTATGTTAACGGAAAGTGCTGGCAGAGGGGGGGGGGGGGGGGGGGAGGGGGGGACCCGGGAGGAAGGTGTACCTACATGTGAAATCATAGTTCTCCCAGTTGAAATCCAGCAACCACTTCAGCCGTAAGATGGAAGCCACCACGGCGATGCCGCCAAATAGCAGCATGAGCACAATCGTGATCTTGTCTCGCCGGGGTATGTTGATGGCGTAGATCACCGGCAGCGGCATGCAGTATATTACCACTGAGCCGACGAGGTTGCACCCGGCTTGGATCGCCAGTATGTCGTTCAGCCGTAGGGGACAGCCACTGGGGTAGTGCAGGACATCCCAGGCTTTGGAAATGGGATAGCACATGAATATACTTACCTGCAGAGTGTCAGTGTCAGTGGGGGTGAGATAATTGGGGGAAGGGGAGGCGTACGAAGAGGAGGATGATGGTGTAGATTATCACCACCCAGCTGGTGATCTTGATGCAGCGGCGGTGAGAAGGCTCCACTGATAATCCGTAGTAGAGTGCAAGAACGCTGAGCTTCACCGTGCTGGTGAGTTTGGGCTCCGTCAATTGACTTGGCCGGTGCGATATGGCTATCGATTTGCATGCGGTTGGATTCCTTACCATGGGGCCAAGGCACACGCAAAACTGGTGGCATATGCTAACTGAGGTTCATCTCATGTCAGTGAGGGACTCGGAATAGGTATGATGACCGTGGGACGAACCTTGAGTAGCCCCTCATAGCTCTGCAGAGGAACATCTTTGAGGTGCTTCCCGTAACCTTTTTCCAGCGAGAGGACCGTTAATGTCGAGTAGCCAAAGTTCACAATCTGGCAATCAAGGATCAGTAGGTGATTTGTATCCTTTCAGTAGGCAATAGTGAGGTGAGGTGAGGTGAGGTGAGGTAAGACAAGGTGAGGTGAACATACAACGGCGATGATAGCCAGCCAATCCTCACGGCCAAAGACCTTCAGTACACACGCCCTACAATATACTCTGTCCTCGTCTCCAGTCAGCGCCAAGAGACCTGTCAACACCAGAGTGAGCAATCCACCAGACTAACCTCAGCCCGACCACCACGGTCGACAACACCAAGAACACAATGAGAGTTCCCAAGAGTTTGGGAGCTCTGTTCGGGACGTTAGTATCGTCCATCCTTGAAGAGAACAGACAAGCGAGCACATGGCATGGGCATTCGCTACTTTAAATACCAAGCTCATTTTCAGGGGAGGGGGGGCGAACCAGAGCGCGGACTTTACCGAAGGCTGGCGATTCCTGCATTCCTGCATAACGTCGGCTTGTCCGGTAGCGAATTATGCAGAATCCGAGCGGATGCATAAGGCTAGATTGAATGCTCTCGTGCATTAGAGTCTGTAGCATTGATGCAGGAGTCTACACGGTGCCAAAGTCCTACGAAGCGGCTCTCTCAGATATCTATACCTACATGCTCTCATCTACGAACCGCCTCATGTAGATCCAACCAACCTACGATCGATGAAACGTGGTGATTCTCGCCCACACGGCTCTTCTATTACCCGCAGCCGACGTGGCGAGGAGCGTGAAGCCGGCTACGTATAGGACCATGGTGCTCGCTTGGATAATGACGGAATAACCAGGGACCCGAGTCATCCGCCGGGAGGTGGAAACCCGACCTCGTGGGGCCCACAGAGCCTCGGGTGAGAGGCGAGAAACGCACCGGGACGCGGGGTAGTTAACGGAGGTGGAGTGCTTCGACCTTGGGGCCCGGTTTTGCTTGCTCGTCTTGTTAAGCTCTGGGCTCTGTTTTTTGCTTGTGATTAGATGTTGCAATTGACGAGATATCTGCAATATTGATCTCCCCGAAATACGACTCCAACACAGTACGAATCATTAGAGTACTTGGGACCCCATGCAGAATGTTTGAGAGTCTCCGGGACCAATACCAAGGTTTGCGGTCTTAGTCGTGCGTTGCTAGCGAGTATGAGGAGATGATTGTATGTACGATCATCACTTCGCTTGGTGTCCATTAAGCAGACTGGGAACTTTACTAGTAGGTATTGAGGGACTAGTTCCCACTGGCGATCACACCAAAAGTAAGGCTTGTAGAGCACTTACGGTATATGGCCATATATCACAACAACTTCTGGCGATAACAATATCAGAGAAGTTTACGCCGAGCACCCCTGCCTACTTATGAAGGCCAACATGTCATTTCATTTTTTTGTATGCATAATTTTGGCGACAGAGTGGCTGAAGGGTATATGTCATATGCATTGCCCGGATCTCCCTACATAGCAGCCGTCAGGCCGAGAGCACGAAACAAGGGCCTTTCCACCACGAATGTTTCGGATCCGCACACCCCAGCACTGGAAAGCGACCTGCCATACCTTCGACAGCCCTGGAAGGCTATTATGTATGTAGGGGCCAGAGCGGAGGCAACGGTACGTAAGCAATAGCTGTAAGAGACGGTAGATATGGAGATAGTATTGTACAATCGAGGAGACGGACATGCCACTTTTCGCGCCACCGCCGCTCAGCCCACCCAGCACCGACGGTCAGTTAACCAAGTCCGAGGCTCGAGCCCATCCGATAGACTGGGGCGTGGTGAGAACCGGGCGCCGAGGAGGAGTTGGTGGTGGCAGAGGGAACGGGTGACGGTGGAGTCAGAAGCGACGGAGACTCGAGAGGGACAGGGACTTGGGACGGATGGTGGCAAGAAGCGGAGGATGGACAGGGTTGGATTTGATATCTGTCATTTCTCCCCATGTACCTACTAGGTATAGCCTGCGATGGAAGAGGGCTGGGCGGAGAGAAATATGTATTGGACATAGCAATGGAGAAGTTGAACCCAGTGCCCACGTCGAGCATTCAAACGAGGTCGAAGACAGTACTCATGATCCGACGAAGTCGAATGCAATGACGATGTAACGAAAAGTAAAAAATAAAAACAAAGAACCCCTATACCTCACTCTAGTACGGTAGGTAGTGTGTTCAAGTCTTATGTTCGTGAGATATATCCTGTCCATGACGTGGTCTGCAAACCGGCGCTTGACGATCTCGGGAGACTCACAGACTTGACACACTGAAGCAAACATGTGGGGGAGCTAGGGTTCCGTACTAAGCGTACCGATTGGTTGCCCAGTACCCGCTTCTCGTGCCGAAGATGGCGTGAACTTTGGCAAATACGGAGACCGAACTTCCAAGAACATCGTTTGACAGTTGACTTGGGCAAACGTTTCAAAAATACCCCCCGGCCCGGCGCACTGTTAACCAAGCAGTGGAAAGCATAGTACGGGAAATTATCTTACGTATGTCAATCAGGAAGAGAGAGAGAATGAGAGGGAGCACGCATAAGCACGCGACTGTCACCGGTAGTCACACCAACGTTACATCACAACTTCCGACGACAACTCATGACTGATCGATTTGCATGTACATGCATACGATACATACCGATACCTCTTTGAAGCCGAGCTTCACTACATGCAATCCGAACTTCATCACATGAAACCCTCACATACCTACTCTTCTTCGGCCGCATGGACAGTTCATTACCTTGCGGTGAGTACATAGCGCCAGCACAGTGGCTTCACGATGTTCAAACTTCAGCACAGATCTACATACAAGTCAAGAACTTGTGGGGGAACCAGACTTTGGGTCCGCCAGGGCAAACCTTCGGGACCAGCCGTCGTAGCCGTCGTCGTCGGGCTAGGCGTAGCTTTCTGATTAATCACACATGTGAACATACCTACCCTCCTAGCTCCAAGTCGGCTTGCTCTGCGACTTCACGCACGACCATTCCATTGATGCGGCTAGGCAGACTTTCTTTTTCCACATGACGGAGACGGAGGCTACGGTTAAGGCGCGGAGTACTTAGCCGGGAGGAGTTCCGGCCGGCGCCGCGGCTTCGAGCCTTGAGCTGCATAATCCATTCGAAACCGGTGCATAGATCCTTTGGACCGCCGGCACGCAATAATTCGATGGACCCATGTACTGCCTATGCGGTAGTAGATTCGGAGCCCGTCCAAGGAACTGGCGACGTCGGACGGCGATCGTGTCCGAGGACTGGTTCTCAACTTCAATGTTCAGCGACGATCCCGTACTCTGCCTACCTACGACGCTGGGCTGACTAGCGCGTTCTCGCCGGAGTGTGAAGCCCACCATCCTGGCCTGAAGTCGAGCTTCAACGTTCTCATATCCCCGGCCGCCTCACCGGTACCGGACAGATACATATGAACCACGGACCTGGGGACTGGAGATCAACAGCATCGAAACATGTACTCTATATACTCGAGCACCTTGGGACCGGAAGTGCCAGGATCCGCCAAGTACGCGTTGGAGCCGAGCAACTTCGGCTTTCGGCACGTGCGGAATGGTGGCTTGCATATCTTCCTACCACGTCCACTGCCGCGAACCTCGGCTCATGTCCCAGAAAAACAAGCTACAATGCCTAATATACGGACTCCCTACTTTCTGTTCATTCACCTCAATAACTTGTTCGAAGCTCCTACAAGCTCCTTCAAGCTCTCTCAAGCTCCCAGGAAATAAGCAACCGCCGATATGCCACCCCACGAACGCTCATCATCTTCAACCGGCACGATCAAAGCCGAGCCACCACTCGACAAAACCGTAGCTCCCATCGAGAACACCCTCCACTTGACACCGCTCTTCGAAATCGGTCCCAACATCTTCACCAACACTCGCAAGCTATGGCAGCCAGTCGGAGCCCGCGGCATCTACGGCGGCAGTGTCATTTCGCAGTCCCTCCTCGCCGCGCAGCTCACTGTGCCGTCCACCTTTGTCCCGCACAGCATGCACTGCTACTTCGTCCTCAGCGGAAACCCCCACATCCCCATCCTCTACCACGTCGACATTGTGCGCGAGGGCCGAAGCTTCCACACTCGCACCGTACAAGCGCGGCAGCGCGGCAAAGCGATCTTCACCATGACCTGCTCGTTCACCGTTCCGCAGGCGACCAAGATCGCCGAGAGCGATAACCCGGAGAAGCGGATCGTGCGCCACCAGCCGGTGTTTCCGACCGCGGACATCCGGCTGCCCGAGGAGTGCGAGAGCGAGTCGGATGTCATCGCCCGCCTGCTGAAGACCGGCCGCATCGACGAGGACATGGCGGCCGAGGGGATGAAGCGCTTTGAGCGCGACCCGTTCGAGTGGCGCGCTATCGGCGTCGGCCAGCGGAATCCAAAGGCGAAGATCCTCCACCCTGCGAGCACGTCACATCCTGACCCCTCGCTGCCGCCGGCCGAGAAGGTGATGCGCCAGTGGGTGCGCTCCAAAGCGCCGATTTCCGATCCGCTGTACGTCAACCCGGCACTAGCGTACTTCTCGGACTCGTGGTTCATCGGCACCGTGGGGAGGGTGAATTCCGCCGCGAGAAGGGATCGGGTCGGAATGATGGTTAGTCTCGACCATACCATCCACTTTCATGCCGGCGATAGGACAAAGGTCGATGAGTGGTTGCTCGTCGAGACGGAGTGTCCGTGGGCTGATGAGGAGCGCACCCTCGTCAGGATGCGCGTCTGGAGTGCCGATGGAACGCTGCTGGCGAGCTGTTTGCAGGAAGGAATGGTGAGGCTGAAGGATGGGAGGGAGGGCGAGGGGATGGAGGACGCCAGTAGCCCTGGGGCCCATACGCCGAAAGCGAACCTGTAGTTAGATGCTCGCTCGCTGTAGTTTTGGTTTCCGTTGGTATGTAGCGGTGCGGTTTTTGTTTTGGATTTGTGCAATGATACCGTGCGATGTGGGTTATTTCGATAAATTATATTTGTAGTTCTCTACGGACGAGCGTCGTTCGAAAAATGGTACATAACTTTCCCAGGTGCTATAGCCACTCCAGCCCGTGACCGCCACAGGCTCTTATGTATTCTTCATATGTGATCCTGTAGACTGTAGTTCACATCGATGAAACCCCACGTGCCTTTTTCGGGTTTTGGGGGGTTCACCAATGGCATGCAGCCCAGCTGGACTACCGTATGGCAATGTACAATACGCACTCTCGGGTCTCCCGGATTCTGTCTATATGTAGCACGGTCCAGATAACCGGCTCGGTGTATGTAATACATAGCAGCACGCTTTCCTCAACCCTGGGGGGCACCGAACCGATGTACTGGTACAGCGTATATATATGCATACCGAAAGAGTACGGGGGAACGACAGTCGTCAGCCGCTCGGGGCTGGCCATCTTCGGCCACGCGCTCTACTCTACTCCGTGCCACGGTGCTCCACTCGACCCTCTGAGCATTGCAGTGCTCCCGCGACTACGGGCCTTGGTGGCTGCCCCCATTTTTCCCAGCACCGAGTATCGGGCCCCCCTTGTCGTCCAAGTCCAGCGCAGTGTTGACTGGCTCGGGCATGTCCCCAGTCCCGACTTGAGCTAGTACCGCACTCTAGAGTCTAGATGCCGTGCGCTTCTCGGCCTCGGCCGGCTTTAGAGGGCTCGCATTTCTTCCGAAGCCGGCAGTGGGTTGGCGCTTCTTGCACCACAATCGTGCCCTGAGCTAGCCCCGAGCCATCCCCGAGCCAGCCCCGAACCAGCCCGTGTCCGATATTTACCGGCATTAATTGGCCGGCTTCTGTAGTTGTTGACGTGGGCTAGGCACTCCGGTAACTCGACTGGCTGAGAGCTCGACTCATCCGTCCGCTAACTACCGTATCCGGGTGTGTGCCGGGCACTAGGGGATCGCAGTCCGATAGGCGGGTTCGCCGCGGCGCATATGTACGTCTGGCCGGGCCCGGTTCGCATGCCCCATTCGGTATATTACGGTCCGAGGAGCGGTGAAGATGCGTATTAGAGTAGGTACCTTGCTGACCTTGCTGATCTTACGTGCTTGGCCTCGGTACATATTATAGTCGACTGGCCTAACTAACCACAACCGCGCACTCGGCATCGTCTCACTGTGTCTCTTAAAACTACCGGTACATTGTATATATGCCCCCATGTGGGACAGTGGGGCCTCCTGCCGGTCCACGTGTGCCGGTTGCCGTTGCATGCGCCCCCCGGATGCTGACACTAGTAGTAACCGAGTGCTAATCCATGCCCGCTTGCACAGTCACGCAAATCCGCAACTGCGCCCGAAAAAGCGAAAAAGTAAAAGAGTCATTCCTTTCTCGGCAGTATGATAAGTAACCACATACCTGCATACCTGCATATCGGAAAAGCAGCCCCCAGGGCTGAGTGACACAATATGCAAGCCCATCACCAGCCACGGCTAGCTACCAACCGAGCCGCTCGCTCTAGGCAGACACTGGACACTCGACAGATGGGTTTGTGTATATCCGGATGGTTACTTACTCTCCCTGCAGCCCTGTGGGGAGAGGTGACGGCCTTGACGGCCTTGACGGGACTTGCCAATAGGCAGGCGGCCACTACGAACGGAAGGTGGAAGGTGGAAAGTCCCATGCGAACAGCCATGCGAACAGCCATGCGAACAGCCATGCGAACAGCCATGCGAATAGCCGTGGGGGATATTTTGCGAACATTTCCCTACGATTGGCGTGAACTTTGAAGAAAACTGGAGATGCATATACACATGTAGGAATCGGCTGTATGTCTGTCTGTGAAGTCGATGCAGGCGGATTGGAATTCGCGTGAATGTTAGGAGGAGCAAGATGAGGGGGCAATTCCTCACTTTCCAAATCCCCATCCCAAGATCACCACTGGCACCACATGGCTTCCGTGGCAATCGCCATCCGGAGGGTTGCATCAGTGGTACAATTCCCAGGCTCGTCGTGACTCGCCTCCGTTTGTAATGTGGGCATCCGGCCAGAAGCAAGAGCCCGCCGTCTGCTTTGTAATCGGCCCAACCGAGAGAGCACAGCGGCCGGCCGGTTGCTGCGGATTGCTTTGGGTTGCGTGGACTTGACCCTCCGTCAATCGCACTGCTCAACAACTCAACAGTCCGGCGGGCTGCTGGGCCACTTACAGACCAACGGCCAGCCCGACGTTTAAGTATCAACGGACTGGCCGGCTTAAGTGTGGAATGGCCACAATGATCCGAGGAGGGAGCTCGAGTGGCGGTGTTTACTTCGGGGGCGACAACAATGACGAAGCGTCTGCATGGCCCATCGACACCATCAGATGATCGCCGGTCTCACGTTGTGCTTATGTGTTCCTTCCCAGTAATCCTTAATACGTATCACAAGCTCTATGTGGCACCTGTGGACTCTGGAGACACGGCGCTTCACGTGACGGACCTGGTACATGCATAGCCGCCTCTGCTAACGAGTTGGGGGGCTTGTAGCCGCCGCCAATATCTGGGCCCCTGCGGCATGACGGTGATTGTTGAAGCTTGCATGTGTATGACTGCAAGGATCTCGGTGGTGCTTTGTTCTCAAAGCCTCTCTGGCTGGTTAGCTGAGGTACTTACCCAAACTACCCCGCGTCAGCCCAGCCAGCCCCACCTGTGCTCCCAATGCCCAGCGTCTTTAGAATGTGAGCGCATAAAAGTACGCACTCCCCCCTGGGCCTCCCAAACCGATCGGGAGTATAAGTTCTTGGAGTAGCCTGCAACCCATCCTCCGTCCCGTCGCGACAAATCCATCTCAAAACACCTTCGCTCACACACAAGATCCTCGTATCTTGTATAGTAAAACACCGTCATCATTTACAGCTATCAACAACAAACTATGGGGGTACGTTGCCCGACGACTGGAGGCCCCCACGTGGCATCATTGGAGACTGACTCGTGGCTATTGCTACCCATAGCTCGCTAGCAAGATGGCCGCGGCGAAAGTCCAGAGTGCGCAACCCCCGGGCGGCGCCCCCGCCGCCGCTTCAGCCTATCCTGGCGCCGACAGTCGTCCAACATACACCGGCCAGCAGCCACCGGCAACTTACAACCCGCAAAAGACCGGACAAGCTCAGTACCAGGCCTACGTGCGTTTCTCCACCGCCACAATGTAGGTTGCCATCGCGCTGACGACAGTGAAGCAACCTCAACAGCAGCAAGCTCCTCCTCCGCAGCAACAGTCGTACGGTCAGCAGCAGCAGCAGCAGTACGGCGGCGGCCAACAAGCCTATCCCCCACAGTCGTACGGTGCACCGGCGCCCCCCGGCGCGGGCGCGCTCCCACCAAAGAAAGCTAGCCCCGCAACCGACCCGGAGATCCTCTTCTCGATCCTGAAGGAGACGACGACGGAGAACAACCTGGGGAATTTCTACGATGACAACAGATTACGACAGCTAGCGGCGCAGCTCGGACGTACGGATCCCGTGACCACCATCTGCGGGCGCTGGGACATTCCTCTCGAGATCTCGTTCGACCTCGTAAAGCTGGCGCTGTACGATATCGTCTTCCTGGTGGACGACAGTGGCTCGATCGAGTTCTCGAAGCTCCAGGGTGAGCTGAAATCGCTGCTGAGGAGCGCCGCGTTCGCAAGTAGTCTTTTCGATCAGGATGGCTTCTCGGTCAAGTTCTTGAACTCGACTGTGGAGGGGGATAATATTCGCACCGAGGCCCAGGCGGAGGATCTGGTGAACAGAGTGAGGTTCCAGGGCGTTACTCCGCTGGTTACGTCGCTGCGCGACAAAATTCTCAGGAAATATCTGGGCGAGGTTCATGAGCAGACCCCTAATATCAAGAAACCGCTGCTGGTGATCATCATTACCGACGGAATGGTAGGATACCCCACCCAATTCACATTTCATCACGCCGATGACGCTCACATACCATTCAGCCCACAGACAGTCCCGGCCGCGAATTCCAGCGCCTCATCAAAGACTACAAAATCAAGCGTTTGTCGCCTCTCCTCCCGCCTCTCCCTTACCCGTTCTAACGTGACATATAGCTGTCGCATTTCAAATCGCGCAGGTCGGTGTAGATGCCGATGCCCAGGACTTCCTTGCATCCCTCGATTCGGACCCCGAAGTCGGCGGTCTGATCGATTGCACATCCAGTACGGATCAACCCACTCCCTCCGAGATCCCCGCTAACCCTCAAACAAGACTTCGAAATGGAATCAGCCGAGTTCCGGCGGATGACCAACATGGCGCTTACGCGTGAGCTGTGGTACACCAAGCTTCTGTTAGGTAGTATCGACAGAACCGTACGTCTTCCCCGTCTCCCAACGGGAAGTGTACCTCACTGACGGAGCGCACAGTATGACAAAAAGGACGAGAAAGAATCCGGCTACGCGCCGCCCGCTCCCGCCAAGCCCTCATACGGCGGCAGTGCGCCGGCGGCCCCACCAAGCCAGTACTACCAAGCCCCGGGCGGTGGCCAGCAGCAGTACCCTCCATCGTACAGCCAGCAACCCCAGGCGCAACAGTATGGTCACCAGCAGTACCCGCAGGGGCAGCCGGGACATGGACAGCAGGGACATGGGCCGCAGTCCTACAACAATCCTGCGCAGTCCTCACATTCGCCTGCGCCCCGCGGTCAGGAATATGGGTATCCCCCCTCGTCTGGACAGCAGTATCAGCAGGGGTACGTGCCGCCGCCGCCCGCTGGGTACAGTGCCCCGCCGCCTCAAGGACAGTACTATAGTGGACAACAGCCACCGCCCGGAGGCCGCTACTAGGCACCTATTTCAATCAGTTCTGGCAGCGAGACTGGGTGGAACAGAAGCGGGGGCGGTCATAAAGGGATGTGGGCTGCAGAGTCTTTGCCTGTGTGTGTAGGATGGGAATAGAGGCCTTTTACTTGTTCTTGTTCTTACTTGTTTCTTACGACGTACGTTCATGGGTGTGTAGTGGGCGTGAGAGCCATCGCGGAATGAAAATGAAAATAGTATACCTACACGGTTTTATGTTTCTGAATTTGGCGTGATGTGTGTCTAAGTGTCGTGGTTCAACTCCAACTTTTGGTTCGGACCAGAGTGGACTGGACTGGACGGGACTGGACGGGACTGGACTGGACTAGACCTAGCACTGAGCAGTCCCCCTAGGCTCGATTGAAACCAAAGGGTGGTCATAGCCGTACCGTAGGTAGTCAGCGTTGAACGTTACCGATGTCGGGATCGGACTGTATCAGTTCAGAAGACAGAAGACGGAAGTTTCCGGACCGGACCGGGCAGAGTCGGGGGACTCGGGGCACTCGGCTCGACTGGGACCCGGAACCTTTATTTTTGTGTTTCTTCAGCGATCGCATGGCAGTGACTACAGTCCAGTCTAGTCCAGTCCAATCCAGTCCAGTCCGTTCAGCCCAGTCCGTCCAGTCCCATCCGGTTCCGTCCAGTCCGTATAGTCCAGTCCGGTCTGGTTTGGATAACCAGCTCGGTGGATCGGTGGATCGGTAGATCAGTGGGCCAGCCGATGGCCGTGGTGACTTCCGAGTTCCGGGTTCTGAGTTCTGAGATACTTGTCCCGCGGATACTCTAGGTATATACTACTCTATAGTAGTGTGCTAAGTGCTTGGGATATTCAGTGGCCAGGCTCGTGTAGTTTTCATGTACTCTACTTACGTGGTATCACTCGCCACGAGAGTGACCGCCATGATTGGGCAGAGTGTGCGCCCACAGTTGTGGTGGTTACAGCTTACGAATATGTAATCTACCATGATCTACTCTACCAAGGTCGAATGTAATGATTGCAGCAAAAAACGGTTGTGCTGCTGCTGCTGCTGCTGCTGCTGATGGTATCCTGAACAACGATCCCCTTGCAGATTATGTATTCCTCTTGGAGTCTTGATGGGTTGCTGCAGCCCGGTGACCAGTCGCCCTATTTACGTCTAATGTGCTTTTCTTCTTCTTGGTAGTTCCTATTCGACCTTGTCCATCCAAGACTCCAAGACTCCGAGACTCCGAGGCACTGCACGATAGAATCGAATCATCTCAGTCATCGGAGCTTGACGAAGCAGCGAATCGCGAATAGAGGTACTACATACATGTATCCAAGGTATCAAATTCATCCATATATCATGTGTAACTATCATGTGTAACTAAAGTATACCTACATCGCAGCAGCAAAAATCAAACTCCTTAACCACTCCGCCCCCCGCCCCCCGCCCCCCAGAACAGATCGATTACATAAGTAGTGGCGGCATCAACATTGAACATTGAACAAGCATCAAGCGCATAACCTGCCCGCCCCCCTCAAAAAAACAACCGCATCCCCCGCCCCCAAAATACAAGCTCGAGATTAGCCACCTCCCACGTCAAAACAGTGATGTGATGTGGTGGAAAACACGAACATTAAAACGCCAGACAGGTATAAGAGATACAAACACCCATTCCCCCACGAACCAACCATTTTACTGCCCCCCTACTTCCTCATGAAGCAGCAACAAACCGCCGCGCGGCCCAAGAAGTACGTGAACCCACAGAACCTAAAAAACGACAGAGCTGCTGTCGCAAGCAAGATGAAGCGGAAGTATTCGGCGGTCCTCTTCTTCGAGTCTGGGCCGACCCAATCGAACGCCTCGGATGTGACAAACACCGCTACGGCGGCGTTCAGTATGATCCACGCAGTGATCAGCCGGGTGCGGAAGGACTTGTACGAGTCGTCGAGACTCTTCTCCTCCTTCTCCTCCTTGATCTCGATGGGTCGCAGGCAGCGCTTGACGACTTCCTCGAACTGCGAGTCCACGTCCGTCTTCGGTATCACCTCGACCTCCATCACTTTGTCGCCGCCCGCGATCTTGTGCGTTTTCGCCGACGGCATCGCTTCGGCCGTGTCGGAGCCCTTGGTGCCCCACGACACGTCGTGCCAGTTGCAGAAGGCGTAGACGTTCAGGACGTTGGTGTACGACGACGCGAGGAAGAGGTATGCCGGGAACGAGTGCAGCATGTGCCACGGGTCCAGGTACATCAGGGAGGACACGATGTAGAGGCCCCAGGTCGCGGCGAGGGCGAGGATGATCAGACCGGTGTTGGTGACAAACATGTTTGTGATGAAGCCGCCGACGGTCGGGGAGTAGAGCTCGTCCCATCCGGCGGTCTTGGAAAAGGCGTTGAAGACCAGGTAGAAGGAGAGGATCAGGACGTATGCCTGTATGAGACCAAAGATGACGAAAGACAACATGTAGGCCTTTTTGGATCTGGATAGAGGTCAGCCCAGGGATCAGGGAGGAGGAAAGCGGAGCGGTGCTCTGTTACCCTTTGGGACGATTGCCCAGCGCGAGAACGAATTGCAAGAGCAGGAATGCGAGATATATGTATTTGAGGAACGAGTTGACGATCGGCGAAACCGTGTCTCCGAACGGCCAGCCCACTTTGCCCAACGTCTTTTCCTCAGCCGTTGGATTTCCGACCAAGTCCATGATGACGGAAGTAGTCAGCCAGAAGGAACCTAAATTTTCCGCACCGTAAGTATCCATTCGAGGCTAGAAACAAACTGCACGCGGGAACCTACTGATCATGAACCACGACATGATCGTCGAGAAAATATTGTACAACAGCTGGCAGTGGAAGAAGAACATGCGGATGATGTTGTGGCTGCTCTTGTACATCTTGCCAAAGTGCATCAGAGCGTAGATGGTGGCCGCGAAGGATCCGTTTAGCCATCGTCGTCTCTGCGAGATGAACTCGGCGGCGCCATCCGGAACGTCGGTCTCGGCCTTTGCGCTCTTGACGTACGACAGATGCCACTTGCTTCCCGCTTTAACCACCACCTCGAAACAGAGAATACGGTCCTCGGCCAAGAACATGTTCTTCTTGAAGATGTTCATACCGTCGATTCCCTTCTTGCCGAAGCGTTCCGACATGGTGTGGTCGCCGTGAAAGTACTGGTCCAAGGGACGTCCGGCGATGGCTCTGTACCTGTACGCGGAGAAGGCACCAGGCTGGCGCTGTTAGTCCGGACCGTGCCGGCGATAGAGACAGAGAAACACATACCAAAACGGACACATAACCGAACGCCGATTCTAACGGCTTGTCCAGAATGTTACTGATCTTGTACTCAAAGTTCTGGGCCGCTACCAATGGGTTGACCAGATTCCTTCCCCGATGCCCCAACATGGCGTGAATCTCTCCACAAGCACCGCCCAAGTTCCTACTCACGGTCAGCATATCAAAACATGGCGCAAGACGGGGAGGACAACGAACTTGTCATTATGGAACGCCTGCCAAAGAGCCAGCAGACTCCCGGATCCGGGCTTAGTTCCTGCGTCGAGTAGGATACAGATTTCCGGCTGGAGGATCCTGCCGAACGCGTTGAACAGCCATCGGTGAGAGTTGATCTTCTTGCTGTTATTTTGCTTGAGGCAAAAGATGATTTGCGTCGGGGGAAACGCCGATTCGTCATCCTCGCCCTTGGGGCGGCTAAGGTGGTGGCTCGCCGTGACCGAGATCTGCGTGGTGTACTCGAAGATGTGCGCGGTGGTCGGCTGTCCGTCGACATCCTTCTTCATCACGTCGTTCTGGAAGACACCGACGGTTGCGAGAAGATCCAGAGTCTCCTTGTCGCACGGCCCGATTCCGTCGAACACGAGGCAGACCACAATCTTCTGCCACGCCGGTCCTCCCTTGTCCCAGAACTGCGACCTCTTGAGCTTCACAAACTCCTTCACATTCTGCATCACACCGTGGAGCGTGCGCGCCGTCAGGACTTTGTCCTCATTGTAATACGTAATGGCGATCAGAATCTCCGTGTGCCGATCGTACGTCTGCGCACGCAGGCTGTAGCCGTTCTTCAACGTGAAGTCGTCCGGATCACATGTGGCGGGAGTGTCTGTGGGGCTGAAGTTAGTTACACGAGACTACTAGTACTAGTACCACTACTACGCGGGGAACGACGTCTCTCTCCCCCGGAAAAACCTACACCGCATATGAGTGAACTCCTTGCTCCCCGTCTCCAGATCGCCCGCACGGTACTTTTCCTGGATGGCGTTCGCGACGGCCGAAGGCACCTCGTACTCGATCGACAGCGCCTGCCCCTTCCTGATCTTGACCTTCCTGGTCTCCTTCCGCCGAATGCCCATGCCACTGAGCGTCTGCCGCCGCCCGTCGAAATCCATGCTTGTGTTCCTACTGCTCACACTCATGGCACTGCTGTTGTCGTAGGGGGTTGTGGTCGCGCCATTGAACGAGCTCAGCGCCGACACCGACTCGTTCGAGAGCGTCGTCGGGAACGACTGCCGCAAGCCACCACCACCACCGCCCGGGGATGTCGGCCGCGAGTCGTCGAAGGGCCCATGGAAGGGTGATGGCCTGCCGGTGCCGATGGCTGGTGGGTCCTCGAGTGTGTAGTACGGGCCGGTCAGGGGAAGCCGCTCGGGCTGCTGGTCTGGGTCGGTGATGTCGGGAGCGCTGTATGCGTACGGATACGGGTGTGCCGAGTCTTCGAAGCTATTTCGCCGCTCTCCTCCGCCTGGGTATGCCATGTTGAGAGGGGAGTGGGATGGACCGAGACTATCGAACAAACGAGAGATTTTCCGATTTTTTTTGTATGGTACACTAGCAGCGGAAATACGGTGAAGGGTTCGTTCGAACGGTAGAGGAGGAGGAGGAACGATCTCAGACGGTGTGGTTAGATGTGGGGTTGGGTGGTCGGATGATTGATGGACCGTCGGGGGAGTGTTGTGCTGGAAGTGTCGAGATGAGGATGGTGATTGCCGGTTTGTTTTTCTTCCTGTACAGAAACTGGGGTCGGGTGAAACGAAGGTGAAGGTGAAGGAAGAGGAAGACTAAGAGGTGGAGAAGGAGGAAACAGATCCAAGAACAACAAGAGCAGGCAGCAACAATAACAACAAGGTAACGGCCGGGGACAATAAATAACAATGGGTCGGCAAAGACAAGGAGCGGTATGGTATGGAAGGTATAATAGTAATAATACGGGGGTGGGCGGGCTGAGTAACAACAACAATAGCAATTCGAATCTATGCCGACATGCACATGCACATGTAGAGTAGAAGAAAGTAGAGGATGTACCGGTTCCAGTTGTGGGAAGAAAGAAAGAAAGAAAGAAAGACACCGGAAAGCCGCGTAGGTGGGGACTGGAGGTTGTTAGGGATCCGGATCGTTAAAATAGAAATGATTTCTGGCAGCTTGGTGGGTTAACTGGGACATGTGCTAGTGGGGAGATCAACACGCCGACGACGAGGAAGAAGATGGAATCCGAAACGCAAGTCTGCGCGTAGAGTATGCATACTAGTATGAGGTAGGTGTGAAAACAAATAAGTACGTTGAGCATCCTCGGTCTTCCGGAGAGAGAGCCTGAGCACGCCCATTCTCATCCTTCCCCGAGAGACAGAGCACATTCAGTCTCAGTCTCAGTCTTGGTCTCAGTCTTGGTCTCAGTCTTCACGAGAGCCAGAATACCTCCTACTCACTCCACTCCACCTAACTACCTCGTACCAGCCAAACCTCATTCACTCTCTCCACGCCGACACCCGTCCAAGCCACACTCTCCAGACCGCCGGCACCGCGAGTACCGGTACGTACTCCAGTTACCTGACTACTACCGACCATCCGCAGCTTCAGCCATCCGCCCGCCCCACCCCCGCCTCCCCCTCAGACCGCATCCTCACATCCACCATCTCACGTCTTCACATCCACCATCCACCATCCACCATCTCGATCGCTCGTCACACCACCACCACCACCACCACCATCTTTTGTTTGTTGTTTCTGACCCCACCCTCTCCCTCTTCCTCTCCCTCCCCATCCTCTTTCTCCCCACCCTCTCCCCTCCCCACCCGCGAACAAACTACTCACTGCATGCATGGCTGCCGAGCCAGCCCTTGCTAGCGGGTGCATCATACACAATACTAGTAGTTTGGCTAAGTTAGTGAACTAACTTATTTGTCGCGCTGATCGATGTTACCGTAAGTTCGTAACACCCATGTTTTTGCTTTTTGCTTTTTGCTTTTTGCTTTTTGCTTTTTGCTGAGCATGGGTCGGCATGCGCGGGCGGGTGCTCCACTGGATGACGGAATCGACAGCGGAATCGACGGTGATGGCGACGTCGACGCCACAAACCGTGCGTTGCCAGATAAAAAAAGAAAGAAAAAACAGGATTGGACGGTGCCAGTGGGAATAACTACCGGTACATCGGTATTTGCTTGAGGACTTACTTAGTAAGAAGGTCAATCGACAGACGAGAGGAGTGGGATGAACTGGAAATGCGAAAGAAAGGAAAGAAAGGAAGATCCCTCCATTCCCCTTCGGACTTCCTTCATTTCTCTGCCGGTCCAAGGTTCCACCGGAGCGGATCTTGACGGATCTCACGCACACGAGACGGCAGTGCGTCCGACCGACCGCCCAGTCAGTGCGTGCTGCTCCTGCTGCTGCAGCGGGTGCGGCGTGGCGCGGTTGCACTCCGGAGCGATCAGGATGGGATGAGAATCAGGTTATGTACTCGTACATCATATGCGCCGTGTTGGAGTCTGGGGATTTTAACGCTGGCTTGATGGCTATAGCCTGTTGTTGTCGTTATTGTTATGGTCGTCATCGTTGCCTGCCCGAGCCGCCCGCCAGTCAACTGCCCCACACCTGCGCACGCGGACTCTTGCCCGTCGACGTCCGCAACGTCTGCACGGCGCAACTGACTGCTCCGGCGGCGACGAAGACGATACTAATCATGTTTACTATTCGTAGAGTTGTAGTTAGTGCGAGTATGTACACTGCCATCGAGCCCGGCTGCCGATCGCTGAGCGTTGAAGAATCCATCCCCCGTAAGTATTTCTGTTGTGTATATGTAGTAAATCTGATGACTCGGTTCATCGCCTGACGGATCACGGTCGTGTATGGATTTACTAGGTAGTATATTAGTATTTCTGTTCTGTACAGTGTAAATTGCGCCCTTGGTTCATCGGGTTCACCTTTAGTGACGGATCACTCCAAAGCTCCACCCCTGAACACTGGCAGTAGGAATACGGCACAGGTTCTCTGCGGTATCGCCAGCTCGTGAGCACCAAATGGCCGGGACCGTACCTGGCACCATGGTCACCATCCCCAGCAGCAACAGTTCTTTCGGCGGTCAGAGGGACAAATATCCGAGCAATCCGAGCAATCCGAGAATTCCGATCATTCCGACATACTCGGACACTCGGACACTCGTACACTCGGACATTTTCCACGATGCCGGAAGCCGAGCGGGCCACACCACTAGGTCAAACGCCAAACACTAGTCAGGCGCGCACAGATCTCGAAAGTCGATCGCGAGCTCGAGCTCGAGCTGTGTGCCCTGTGATGATGTCGTCTGTTCGGAAGTAGAGGCGAGAGCAAAGGCGGGAGCATATGCGGGATGCATAACTATACCGGTAGTAAATGTGGATGGAAAGGTTGGAGAAAGAGATCCGAGAGACTCGAGAGACAGGACGGGTGGATGAATGCATTAATTCGGACTCCGGAGAGGTGCTAGGCGAATCTCGAATCTCGGCTGGAAAGTGTAGATGGAGTGATGGGAGACCCAAGAACGGGTGAGAGGCAAAAGCGTGATTAATTGGAAAAGAGTTGTATGGTGATGACGATGATGGTGATGTACAAGATGGTTATGTACAAGGTGGTGAGGACCATAGACCGACCGAAGAACAGGAAGAACAGAAACAGTGGCAACAGAATCAATCCAACGTTCGAATGGCCGCATCGGGCCTGCGTCGGCCTGCATCGGGTCCCACCTCCATAACACATCGGTCCCATCAGGTCTCAACAAGGTCTCCTCTCTCGTCTCTCCAGTGCTCACCGATGATGCCAACTTCCGCCTCTTCCTTCGCACTCCTCAGTACCTGCCTACCTACATACTGCCACCATGGGTAGAGTACTCTACATGTGTCACTTCAAGGGCATGCGCCGGTACTCTGTCTCAAAAGTCTATGGATGTGTGGATGTGTTGAATCTTGAATCCCCCAGTCTTCTGGATCGTGCTGTGCTGGGTGTGCTGAGAGTGCTGTGTTTGATCCACTATCCCGCCTCAATCCCGTCCCGTGCAGCCTCCAGACTCCAAAGTCATGTTCGCAACTGCTACAGTCTTTGCCCTGAGTTTATGTCTCAGTGCTGTGCCGCGAGGCGGCAAGGCCGCGAATGGCATCGAAGGGCTCACAGCCTCACACAGCCGACATACTCTACCGCACTCCATAGTACACTACTACCGGTATATAGCAGACACTGTCTCGGCACTCCCGAAGCGCAGACGGGAAGTTATACTCCACATATCATATCATATTCACTCATAACGAGCCCTCCGGCTCAGCCTTCAGCTCCACAGTCGTCAGTCGTTACCGGTCAGGAACGAATACGGTAGAGTAGGTTATGGACGGCCCACCGACGCCTCGGGCCTCGCGCCTCGCCAGCGGCCACCACAGTGCACACATCATTTCGCCTACATACCCCCTCCCACCCCCTCCAGGCTCTACCCCCTCCACCCCCTCCACCCCTCCGCCGGCTGTTCGCCCTCCCCTGCCTGCGGCGGAACTTCTGGAAGCCATTCTGCCATGGGGGCCCATCAGCCCTTCCCGGACGATTCCCGGATAATTTCCGGACATCGATCCGTGCCCCGTGCCCCATGTATGTATCTACTCTAGATACGTGTGCACATAGCTAAAGCAACGCCCACCGGAAGTCGGCGCGCTCGGAAGGAAAAAGGGAAAGGGAAGGGAAAAGGAAGGGGGAAAGGAAAAACAAAGCACAGCCGCAGGTTGGATATGAATAGAACGGGATTAGGCAGACCACACCACTCACTCACAGGCTCCAGTATATACGGAGTACACGGACCACGCAGTCGCAGTCGCAGTGCGCACACGAGACACGAGAGACCAGAGACCGGAGACCGCAGACCGGAGAACGCAGCGCAGCGCATGCAGGTACCCGTTGCATGTCTCACAGTCTCACAGTCTCAGCTCATAGCGCCCGTACATACTCTGCATACTTATGATATGTGCTCAAGTAAGCAATTGCGTGGCTCCTCCGCGCTCCTTCCTTTCGCTATGTATGTACTCGAGCACATCATAGAGTAGAGTAGAGTAACTTACGCGGGACGGCGGGTGGTTTGCCCGCTTGCTTCCTCACTTCCCCAAGAAAGGGGAGGCACCCCGACGTCCCACGCCCACGCGGGAGCCGCACCCCTAGGCTCTCCCCAGTCCCCAGTCCCCCAGTGCCCCAGTGCCCCAGTGCCCCAGTCCCCCAGTCCCCCAGTCCCCCAGTCCCCCGAGTCCCCGAGTCCCCGGTCCTGCGCATGCCATGTCCATTCCGCTCATTCCGAAACGGACCGAGCCTCGGATCCGAGAACGCCAGCGTGGCGCAGGTTGCAACTCAAGCACACTCCCGGGGCTCCCGGGATCCCGGACCCGGGCTCCGAGAGTAGAGTAGAGTACGGTAGAGTGGATACTTGTAGAGTGCGCATGTTCGGTATCGAATCGGATGGATAACTGTGGAACTCTGTGTAGAGGGAGAGTACCTAGCAATATTCCAAGCCCACTGCGGTGGAGTACCGTGGGTATACAGTTCTAGGGACCTCCCAGATTGTCAGACCCAAGACTCCCAGACTCCCAGAGCACCAGTACGGTACTCGGTCCATTCTACATCCTATCCATCCTCCCCGACCCCGACAAACTACAGTTTCATCCATACCACGCCCTTCCCTTCGCTTCCCTCTCCTTCCCTTCCCTTCCGTTCCCATCCCATTCCATCCCTCCGTTTCATACCCTTCCCTTCGTACCCGTATCGGCTTAACCAAACTCTACTCTAGTATGTAAACCCGCAGCTCCCAGTAAAACCAGGTGGGTGACGTGCCGGGTATACATAGCACTACATATTACTATTACTAGTAGAGCACCTGCCTGTTTCTGGCGCTGGTCGAGTACTTTATCCAAGTATCCAGGTATGCACATAGCTTGGTCCTTGGGAATTTGGGAGTTTGCGCGACGGCCCCATGCCCCCCCCCCCTGCTCGGTCAATCGATAGAGTACTCTACTTACATGCACATGCTTTACTCTATGTAGAGCTGGCTGTCTGGTGGCCTGGAGCTGGTGACCTGGAGCTGATGACTGGAGCATGTCATCGCTGCGTAGAGCTCTACAACAGGCTTCAACCTCGAACTATGGGTTTACTATCGGTACCGGTATGGGACATCGCTTTCTTTTCATGTTTCGATCGTTGGTTGCTTGTTTATGACTCTATGGGGACATCGCTTTATTCCGTGTAATCATCAATTACATGCGACCTTGCTTGACCATAGCAAATAGGGACATCGCTGGGATTTGATGGCAGGGATGTCACTCGCCGAGTGATCCCACATGACCCTCCACGACATCGCACGTTTCGTTCCCATGTTCACAGGCGGTGAGTGCGTCCATCTGCACAATTCCGATGTTGATTCGCACCCGCACAGTCCCACAATCCCATAGCCATGGATTGTACTCCAGCAGGCCTGAGGCACCAAGATCAAGGCAAGGCAAGAAGCTACTTTCGATAGACCCCTTCGCCTACCTAGAGTAAGGCAGAGTAAGGCAGCCAGATCCCGGCCATTAAATAGGTACTGTACAACATCCCCACTCCCCTGCCCCATCCCCATCCATCCCCATCCATCCCCATCCCATCGTGCAATCAATCATAACAAGGAAACCAGTTTTTCTTCATCTCACTCCATACAATGACGTCCAAAACACAAACACACACAGACAAAAAGGACACGGAAAGCAAGGAAATACACATCATTAGAGTTTACATCTAGTAACGTCTACCGCCACCACCGCCGCCACCGCCATTATAGCCGCCTCTGCCATTATCGCGGTTGTCACGGCCATAACCGCCTCCTCCTCCGCGACCTCCGCGACCGCCGCCACCGCCGCCTCGGTAGTCGTTACCCTGGCCGCGTGGAGGACCAACGTAGGATCCTGCGTCGCGAACACCGGGGGGCGGTGGAGGCAGACCTCCGGCAAAGCCGCCTAGCGGTGGGGGAAAGCCGCCCCATGCACCTCCTGGCGGAGCGCCGTAGTTACCCCAGCCGCCGTACTGGTTTGCTCCTGGGATCGGTATGGCACCTGGCGCTTGCTGGTTGTGCTGAGGTGGAGGTGCGTTGTACGACTGTTGGTGCTGCTGCTGCTGCTGTCCGTGGCGATAATGTTGCGGAGGTCCGGTGGGTCCGCTGCGATCCGAACGGAAGGAGTTGTGGCCTCCACCACGGCCTCTGTGGAGAGGCGCGCCGCCGTATGATCGCCCCCTGCCTTCAGCGCGCATTTTGGTTTGTTCAATGTCTCCACGATTGAGCGTCGGTGGTTCAAGCTGGAGGCCGCGGAGGAGCATGGACTTGTGGATGTTCTTGCTCTTTGGGATCTCGTAGCGCAAACTCATGGTGCGATCTTCTTCAAGGTCCGGCATGCCGCCTTCTTCGAGTGGGAAGACAAGCCTGCTGCGCGGAAGGAAGGAGGGGTCCTTCTCGACTTTTCCTGCCAAACCCTCCGAGGTTCGGACATTGATCTTGTATTTCTACGATGTCCATCAGCGACTGGACGAACATTAGTGGAGTGTTCGGGGAAGCATACCGTGACATCTTGTTTCTTGGAGTAGAATCGCTTCACGACATCATCATACAAAGGATGTCCATCAGAAATGAGCAGCGTGTCGTGACCCATAGCATTGCGAGCCGCGTCTTCCGTGGTGAGCAGAGGGTAGATCTTCTGCGCAGCATCCAGCAACCGTTTCTCGTCAATGAATGGCAATAGTGCAACACCTTGCCATGCAAATTTCTTTCCGTTCAGATCCAAGGGGAAAGTCTCAGGGTAGAAATCAATGATCTCAGAATCCGGTTCCGTCATCAACTTCTGGAAGGGCGTAGGAAGGTTATGTTTACTAGCCGCTGGTAAGACACCCATCAATTGCTCGAACGGCTTGAAGGGTTTGCCCCCATTGAACTGGATGTCTAGTTTGCCCACGTCATGGAAATCCTGAGCGAATGGCGCGTAATGGTACGGGTAGTACCAGTTCCAACTGGGGCAGCCCTGGAAATAGTACTTGAGGACCCAGCAGAGGCCCTCTACATAATGAGCAGCAACTTTGTTCCTAAACTCAATGTCTTTCGGATCAACGTGAAACTTTTGCTCGTAATACCGATCTCTGTAGCCATCCTCCCAGAGACGAACAGTGTCTGGCGGCATCTCATCGTCTTTTTTAGGTGTTGGTGGTGGTGTTTGCTCCACTTCATCCGCCTTGCGCTTGTGCGGGACCACTGAACTTTCGGTATCCTCGACGGCGGGGGCGTCCTCCATTTCGGCACCGTTGACGGGTGATTCTGCAGCAACCTCCGACCCGCCCGACAGCAGCTGTGACTTGAGTGCTTGTGCGGCACTCTTGTTCTGTAGATTGGCCTTGCGGATGCCCTCCCTATTCATCACCATGTCGTAGTTCAGCTTCTTCGTTTCAGCGGAGAGATCTCCCGGCTTCATCAGCGGGATCATCGGTGGCGGCGCCGAGTCGGGAGGACCCTTTCTCTTTAGAATAGCATTTTCATATGCCGGTGCTTCAAGATTGTTTGCAGATCTGTTCCTTTGAGCCTCTTCATTCAGCTTGCGCTTTTTTGCGCCAGCCTCACGTCTAACTTCTCCCTGTCGCCGTCTTCTGAAGATAGCATCCTCCTGCTTGGCCAGCCCATCGAGGACAAACTGGACTTTGTCTAGCTCCACGGATCCGTCTTTGGTGAGGTATCCACCCATGACGGGCAAGTTGTCCTTCCAGATGGTCATAAGTGTATCTATTCCGCCGTCGCGAATCTCCAAACTGGGCAGATGGGGCAAGAAATCGTTTCCAACGAAGAAGCACATAAAGACCCAGTCATCGAGAGCGCGCTCAAGATCGAACTTGAATCCTTGATCTCTAACGTCAAGTTCTACCGCCAAATACTCACGTAGAATAGAAACGTGAAGCCAGATGAACGGCTTCTTCTTGACGGGTGCGGATTTCTCGTCAAATTCACCCTGCTTCTCCTTGGCTTTTCCCTTGCAGTCTCCAGCTTCATGCCCATTCTGTCCACAGATCTTGCATGCCTTTGACCGCGTATCTCCTGCAAACACGTCCTCACGCAACACTCTGAAGTGGGGTTCGTGGGTCCCAAGCCCCAACATGATGAGATCTGCATCCAGACCGTAGATGACGTGCCGAGTGTTAGGGTCATGTTCGGGATTGGCGCGCTGAGATCGAATGAACTCCATGATCTTGTGTTCTCCTTCTCCGGGAACGGTCGAGTCCGAGATAATGACTTTCAACTATTCCGGTCAGTTAGCATCAATTATCCCAACCAAGACATTATTGGGAAATACCTTCGCCCAAGCCGGATCGGTGTTCAGCTTATACGCAGTCCAGTACCGCAGAGACGCCGCCAGGATATCCATGAAAGGCGTTCCTGGAGTAATCGCATTGCTGTCCCAAACCTTCTGATTCTTCAGACTATCGTCAACTTTTGTGCCCTTCTGGCTCTCGAGCATCTTCATCAACTCCTTGGTCTCCTCCTCCTTGTCTTTGGCTTCCTGGGCGGATCTGAAACGACGGGACCGCTGCTGGTTCATTTTCGCACGGGGCGCAACACCATCTATGCGCGCATGATTGATCAGCAACCTGAGTCCCTCCTACATGGTGATTCTGGGGCGAGAGCGCATACCGACGGCGATCATGAGAACCTTGCGAGGTCGCACCATGTTTACAACACGCTCGGTGTACTTGAAAACCTCCATCATCATCTCCTCCTCGGTCTCGGGCGGCGGACGATCCTCGGGGTGCGAACACGGATGTACGATTCCATTCATATCGAGGTAAAGATTGTCATGCTGTAGTAAGAAATCATTATTAGCACGTGGGCGCTCCCTCGGACATCAAACAAGGAGGAGAACCGACTTCGCCATTGGGATTCGGCTTCGTATGGTCGACGGGCACAACAACGCCATCGATCTCCTGCGGCTCCTCCTCAATAACCGGTGAAACGATCTTCGGGTATCGCTGCGAAAGCCATCTGAACAAGGCTGGGACACCCATATTGTCGCGCGAAAAACGAGTTTCGCCACGCGTTTACCGTCGTGAACTGTGTGTGTAAAGGGCAGTGATGATTTTTTTCTTTAGCGTAAGGAAATCGGCGTGCCTCTTGTTGTTGGCGAAAGGGCTGGGAATGAAAATTCCCGAGTAGTTGAGGTGGGCGGACGTGGTGTGTCGTGCTGTCTGGCTGTCGCAGAGGTGAGAATGAGAATACTGAGTGAAGCGTTCGGGCGCAGCGTCGGGTAACCGCGTTTGCCAAGCCCCTATGCAGCCTGAGACGTAGCTTGTCTAATGGATCCGTCCAATCAATGTTCAAATCACATATTATCACACGATTGATTATCACTATGCCATGATCTAGAAAGGTTGAATGCATTATGACCAAAAAGGTGGTTGCCATTCACGGTTTGAGGACACTGGACCTGTTTGCTTCCCGATACTTGGATGAAAGTAAATAACATCAATGCAAACTATTGCCTAAGCCGAAAAGTAGAAAATAGAAGTACATTGACGACCCATTGAACAACCCCGAAACGCCCATGCAATAACCATCCCAAACGAGATATCTCTAGATGCCACGATCAAACGGCACACAAACAAGTGGTAAGAAGCAAAAGGTACATGTACACATCAACAGACATTGGTTTCCCATTTTACATGAATTGAGCCCTCGTGGTCTTCTCATACTGCTCAATTAAGATACTAGCGAGCAGGCATGGTATGCTCTGTCGCGCCATCCAAAAGGAGCACTGGTTACGGATCTCTTTGTGGAACATGCTGTCTGGTCCACCAGCGACTTTCATTGTTCCTGTAATCAGATGGTTAGCCCACTTGCGTCCAGATAGGCGAGTGAGACGGCGGAACAAACCTTTTTCTCCGTCAAACTCGATGCTCTGACTTTCGTCACCGAACATATGCGTGACACGGACCCGTCCGTTCTGCATGAAATCGAGCTTCCACCCCAGGAGCGAGAACACGGCCTCCCGGAATTCAAGAGATTTGGCCGACCAAATCTCCTTTAGTCGCATCATTCGCTTTTCTTTTTCGGCGACGACTTTCTCCATGGCCTTGATTTCGGCCCGGACGTTCTCGAGGGTGGCCCGAGGGACCATGCGGACTTCTTCGCCTCGGCCTTCTATTTGTGCGAGTAGAGCGGCATTCTCCTCCTGCAAGGCTTTGAGCTGGGAGACCTTGACTGCTTGCTCTCGTGCAGTAGGATTGTCCTTTAGCTGTAGGATCCTGATGGAAGTGCCTTCCATCGAGGTAATGCGGAAATGCAACGCCTCAATCTCGGCGTTTAGAACAGTTTCCTTGCGCTGTAATTGCATGATATCTGTATGTAAAGTCAGCACATGATCTTCCAAGTTCAGTCAAGATCACGCATTACCATTCTGCAATTGCCTGTTCCGGCGGTTGAGCTCCCCTAGCCGTTCGTCGCTGGCAGTGTCCTCGAGGGCCCTCTTTCTGCTATTTTGAGCTTCGTTGCTGGTGCTAGACGCGGCGGCGGCGCTGGCGGCGGTCTTCAGTTCGTCGATCTCCGTCTTGTACGCTTCGAGAAGGGTTTCCAATTCCTGGATTCTTGCCGTTTTCTGCTCGTCAAAGTTGCCTTGGTTGTGAATGGCTTCTTCCGTGGAGAACGACTTGAGCTGTTCCCGCAGAAACTGCGCCTCCTTGAGCGCCAACGCTTTCTGTCTCTCCATCCGCTGTCGTGCCTTGGAATCCTTTGATGCCGTCTCTTTCAACTTCTCCAACTCTTCGCGGAGCAAACGGACCTCTCCCTCCATTTCCTGGATGATTTGATCTTTCTCGAGCAATTCCGGCTCCAGGCGCCCAGCCTTCTCCGTGAGGCCGATCCTCTCGACCCTCTCCTCGATTAACGCCCTCGCAAGGCTCTCCGGAGAATCGAACTCTAGTCCTTCGCGCTGGAAGTAGCTCTCCCAAGCGTTCCGTTCGTCCTGCAGAACCGATATCCGTACTTGCGCCGCCGACAGCTCCTCCCGGATCTCATTCAACATCTTCAACTTCCCCTCTAGCGTCCGTTTCTCCTCTTCTACCAGCTCCAGCGACCGACTCGACTCCCGTAGGGACTTCAACTCCAACAGTTGCCTTCGATTAGTCGATTCCAGGGTCTTAATATGGTTAACCTGTTCTGCTAGCTCCTTCTTGAGGACCTTCAGCGTCCCCAGGTCCCCAGTCTGCGCCTTAGCACTAAGCAATTCAATCTCCAACTCCTGCGCTTCCCCATCCTTCCCTTCCAACTTCCGCTGGACCTCCTCGATCGTCCGGTCCTTGATGTGCACCTCCTCCTTGAGCTCCTGGTTTGCGCGACTGAGTGCATTGCTTCTCGTTTCGTACTCATCGATTTGCCGCTTATACTGCCGTTCCTGCGACGAGAGATCCTCCTCTTTGTCCCGCACCGCCTCCCGTAGCTCGGCGCTCTCGGCCCGAAGTTGTCGCACCTGTCGCTCCAGCCCACGCTTCGCCTCCGCGGCTTCGGCGCGCATCTCCTGAAGCTTCTCGCCGAGATCTTTCTGCTTCTCGAACAAAAACCGTTTGTCCGATTCCAGCGTCTACCACCACACACACACACACATCAGTCTACCCTACCCGACACAAACGAACAAACATGAACCCCCCCCCCCAACTCACATCAGCCCGCTTCGCATGTTCCTCCGCGACAGCCTCAAGAGCCCTGCACTCCTGCTCGTGTCTAATCTTTTCCAGCGATCGCTCTTCCTTCAACATCTGTAGCTCGTACCGCACCGAGTTGAGATCGCCGCGTATGACCTCATTCGAAATGTCGACCCTCACTTTCCTCTGAGCCGAGACGGGGGTAACCGAAGGCGGGGGAGAGGGCGTCGCGGGTCCTCCTGCATCGCCGGAAAGGAAGTCGTAGGTCGGCTGCAAGGGTTGGCGAATCGGTGGGTTGTTCGGGAAGAGTTGGCGCTTGGTGACGGGAGAGCTGAATATATTATTGCTGGACGTATTTTTGGGGGTGCCGCGTTTGGTGGTGCTGCCTCGCGGCCGGTTTTCGAACGGCGAATTCATGCTGCGTGTGTTGTGATGTCGGGGTTTGGGGGGACGCGCTGGGGTGGTGTCGGTGCTGGTGTTGGTTGCTGGAGTGAGGAGTGCCAAGGCACTAGTTAAGCTGATTCGCGAGCGAGCTCACAAAATACCTTGGAATACAAGACGGCGACAAAACACCTGGAGAAGCTGAGGAATTCAACAGACTCAATCTTCATCATTCGCAATAGTCTACGACTCCGATCCACTCAAAATAAAGATTATAAGAAATGCACCAAGATATCCCCTCCAATCAATCCTTATGATCATCACCACCACCACTATAGTACCTATTCTAGTGCATCAAAGAAACAAAACAAACGCTTTTACCATAACACATTATAAGCCTCCGACCATCACATCAAAACTTCCCGTTCCAACACCCGATATCTTGCCCATAACAATCCGAGAACTAGGTGACGTGAGATCGTCGAAATCACCTTCCAGGGTAGCGTCCTTGAGGAATTGACATGTTGTCTCGAAACTCATCTTCATCAACGGCGACACACTAGACTTCATTCCTTGTCGGTTGAAAGGTGCGTAACCACCGCCACGAGTCATGATGTCAGCGATGAGGTTCAAATGGCGAATATCGACGGAGATACCGTGACCTCCGAAGACGGCGTCCATCTCCTTGACAATGTTGCTCCGACAAGCTTCAACACCGAAGGTTCTCAGAACACAAGCAATGTCGTTGGTCTCGATCGTGTTGAGGTCGATTGTGTCTGCCTCCTCCCAGATAGCCCGGAAGTTGACACCGTCAACAGCCAACTTGCGCTATTGCACGTATTAGCAAGAATCCAGTAGTCAAACAGAGGAAAGGTGCATACCTTTCCGGCGGCTTGCTCTTCTTTGGACAAGTCAGATGCAGGCACCTTCGCAACGGAAGCGATACCAGGGAGTTGACGGATAACAGTGTCTCTGCAGACCTTCTCGACAATACCCAACATCAACACCTTCGGTGCCTCTGCAGGGTACTCCATCTTGATCTCGCACCACTCTCCGGCCGAGTCGAACTCGAAGTGCCGAACAGTGTCGCTGTCGACGCTCTCCTTCATGGAAGTACGAGGCTCATCCTGGCTAGCAGCGGTGGCGGTTACCCCATTCATGTCACCCAGTCCCTCGTCTTCGTCGCTCGACGGGGCCTCCTCGTCAACCAGACGAGCGATCTCCTCCTCACCAGCATCGGGTTTCTCGTAACTGGTAGACTCCAGCTTCTGACCACGACGCTTTGCGCTCGTAGCATCACCCTCGTCATCGTCATCACTGTCCTCGTCCTCATCACGATCACCGCCTTGGGTCTCCCGCGGGGCCTGTGCCTCCTCACTAGGTCCAGAACTTTCACCAACTTCCGGCATGGCATCGTCCTTACCAACCAGGGCCTTGCTCTTCGCACGTTTAGGATCCAACGCCTTGGCGATAGCGGTATCAAGAGCCTTGAGGAACTTGTTCTTCAACACGGAATGCACCTGCTTCTTGCTGACAGAGTACTCCTCGGCGTATTCGTCGGCGGGGAAAAGGTTCAGTCTGATCATGTATGTCTTAGACTTGGTGGTAACGGTTTCCGTGACGCTGACATCATCGATCAGTTCAGCCAGGACCAATCTGTTGCAGCGTTTCGCGAAGAGCTCGGCTTCCGAATCCGAGACTTCTGGTCGGAGGGTGAGCGTCATCGCCGGTGTACCGATGTTGGCACTGGCTGTCATGACGATTTCACGAAGACGTGGAATACCCAGTGTGACGTTCTTCGTGGCGTGACCAGCCAAATGGAAAGTGTTCAGTGTCATCTGGGTGGATGGTTCACCGATGGATTGACCGGCAACGATACCAACTGCCTCACCAGGATCGATCATGGAGCGGAGATATTTGAGGTCCATGAGGGTTCTAAACTCCGATTTCGGCAGCGTATCGATCAGATCCCTACCAGCCATCGACACTTCCTTCTTGTTCAGGATCTGGTCGGGGTTCTTCTCGATATACGCTTCTCTGCTTTCGTAGAACTTCTCGGACACACTACCCAGGTACCGCGCGGGGTTCAATTCCGACATGGTGACTTCCGACGCGCCGAGATCCTTCTTTTTGTTGTACTTCTTCAGGGCCTTCTTGACGCGGGTACTAGCCTTCTCCTCGTAGCGCAAAGCAACGGCGAGACGTTCTAGAGTACCTGAGAGGTTCGCATTCCGGTAGTCCTCAGTGGCTCGTCGCAGCAGCGAAGACATGTTTTGTGCGCAGAATTTGTACTGGTTCAGATGCCTCTGCTTGGCCACATCCAGCCCGTCTTCTCCGTAGAGGAACTGCATTCAATTAGACCAATGGAACCCGCAGACTGGAGGGATGGGGTCAAACCTGAACAAGAGATCCATCACTGTCGCGAACGGTGTTGTCATAGTTAACCATAATTCCCTCCATACCCTTGATAAGACATCTCTGCAGATAACCGGATCTACTCGTCTTGACGGCTGTATCGATCAAACCTTCACGACCAGCCATACAATGGAAGTAGTACTCCTGTGGCCTGACACCAGTCAAGAAACGATCTGTGATATATCCTCCCGCTCTCACATCGGTCTCATAGGGCTTGAAGCAAGGCAATGTCTTTCCAGAAACCATGACCGGAACACGGCGACCCTCCAGAACCTGCTGTCCAAGCAAGCATGAAATCTGAGAGGCATTGACGTCGGAACCCTTGGCTCCAGACACAGTCATGGCCTGGAAACTGTTCCGCGGGAAGTCCTTCTCGAGGCCGTCCGGCAGACATTGACGAATAACACTGGAGGTGAAGTTCTTGGTCGAGGCATTGGCTTTAAGATCCAGGGTTCTATGTTTGTTCTCGTCTCTTATGACTTCTTCCAACCTACCCTTGAGCTCTCTCTCCTTAAACTCGCCCTCCTTGAGCCCGACATACTCAACGGCTAACTCGCGACCCACAACATGCGACTGGTTGAGAGTATCGCGACGCTTTTTGTTGCCGTCGGGTGTCAAACGCAGATCGTCCATTCCACAAGTATGCGCACGCATGTGAAGCAACTTTGTGAGCAGTCTACCCAGAATACTGAGCAGACGACCAGCTGCAGCGGGGCCGTAGACCTCGTATACGGAATGGACGAAACCAAACTCGGTGGGACCAATCTGATTCTTGTCCAAGATTCCGCATGCCAGGTAACCCTTATGGAAGATGACTTCTCCTTCCTCGCAACCCTCAAACCATCGATCACCTGGAACCTTAGCCTTCGAGAAGAGCGTCAGGCCATCGAAATGCTTGGGCTTGATGTTCTCGAGGATACTGGTGACAACCTGCTTTCCGGTCCAGAGAGACCTCGGCTTCATGACCGCCGGTGGAATGGTCTTGACACGCTGACTTGCTCCCTCCGGTCCGTTTCCTTGCTCGGGCAACAATCCTGAATAAAGCAGCTGTTGGTATTCCTCCCGGGTGAAGAAGGTATCGCGGTTCGTGAGCCAAACAGCCATAACCAAATGGTCCTGAATCAAACCACGGAGGGGTTTTCCGGAGGTGCCGACCAGGTACTGCAGGTTCGTGCTAGCGATCTCCCGGGCCTCAGCCTGGGCAACCGCGTTCTGGGGAAGATGCATGTTCATCTCGTCTCCGTCGAAATCGGCGTTGTAGGTATTGCAGTTCGCGTAGTGCATGCGAATCGTGCGCTCCTTCTGCAAAACACGAGCTTTGTGACCCATAATAGACGGTTTGTGCAGCGTCGGTTGACGGTTCATCAGAACATAGTCGTTATTCATCAGATGACGGAGCACCTTCTTCGGCCGGAGGTCCCCAATCAATGGATCCGGTGTTTGCAAGAGCTTAGCCATATCGGCACGACGGTCCCTGTCGGCTTTCATTGTTCCTCCTGGCAGTTTCTGAATCGACCCGTTCTCCATCTCAATCGACACAGCTCCTGGCCATTGATCCGGTCCGTTGATGACGAATTCTTTGAGCTTGGCGTAGTTCTCATCGGTGACAGGTTCCGGGTAGGTGAGCTTCTGTGCGAAGACAAGCGGAACACCGATCTCACTCGTTTCAATCATAGGATCGGGAGAAATGACGGATCGCGCGGCAAAGTTGACACGCTTACCCATCATATTCTTTCTGAAAAGACCTTCCTTCTTCTCCAAAGCCTGTTTGATACCATTCTCCACATTACGAGAAGCCATTCCCTGCAAAGGGCTCTTGGAAGAGTCGATAAAGGTGTTCACATCCTCTTGCAAAGTAACAAGAGTCTGCATAAGCCTCTGCATCGAATTTGGCTTGTCGCCATGGTTGTTCTTATGGTCGCGGATGGCTAGGCAATCCTGGAGAATCTTGACCAGACCCTTGTTGCTGGAATTCTCATTGATCTCTCCTCCAGCCGCCTGCGGTGGCCTGAAGCACGTCGGTGGAACCGGCAAGACGTGTAAAAAGAACATATCGGCCGAGACAGGTTTCGGGTCTTTCTGACTGATCGTTCGGGGTCGATAAAGTATCAGCGTAATCTCCTTCTCCTTCTCAAACAACCGCATCAAAGTATTGTGAACTTCTATATTCGTCAGAAGCTTTCCGGACTCGTTCCGAATCTCCACCTCCTCGGCCTCTTCCTCTTCGCTCCCTTCTTCCGACCCAGCCTCCTCGATATCAATAGTGATTCCCTCATCGACCTGAGCAAGCTTTTGTTGGTCATTCTTCGTCTGTTTACCGGGAGGCTTCCGCCGGTCAAGCGCAGCATTCGCTCTTCGGAGTCCGAGCTGAGCGTTTGAGGCGCGCTGCTTGGCCTGCAGCGGCTTTTCGAAAATCTTGGAGAAACTGTCGGCGCGGAAGACGGGAGAGAACCTGCACAACAGGTCAGCAAGTCGGGAGCATTGCCACAGAGAATCGCCTCCACTCACGCCTGACACCGTGTGCACTTCTTGACACCAGCCACAGTGCCCATGAAATCTTTGACCACCTGACGTCTCGCCTCCGCGATGGCGTTGATCTTGGTGGCGCTTGAAACATCAGACTGCTTTCCCTTCCGGCTTATTGCCTTGTCCACAAACTTCCGCCTGCGCGCAATGAAATTCTCCAAGTCGTCATCATCGTCACTGTCTATGTCATCGCCGGGGCCTTCCTCCGCGCCAGTGCCCTTCTTCTTCGCTTTCATGTGCAGGTTGTCCAGATCGGAAGCCTCTTCCAGCAGTCCATATTGAATCAGCCTAAGTTTGCAGGCGTAACGATCGACCTCGGCTTTCGACATCCGTAAGTTGAAACAATAGACGCAGGTCGCGCGCAACAACCGCAACATCTGGTCGAAGAAGGTTACATTGTAGACAGGAATCGGCAGAGAGATATGTCCCATATGTCCAGGACAGTACTGGTAATCTAAGTGGCATGTTGAGCATCTGCAAGTGGCGCAATTGTGAGGAACGAACGCGTATAATTGCAGCTTCCAGCCATAGAACGAGCTGAGGGAGCTTACCGTTGTCTCAGAGAGTCCGATGCGCCCAAAGCGGGATCATACAGACCGCCGGGGAGGGGAACCGGAGTTTTGCCAGCCTGTGTATTTGCGAAAGTGACCGGATTGACGATCTGCTTGACGGAGAGGGCGAGGACTTCTTCCGGCGACAGAAAGTTGAACTCCACACTGGTCACCTCCGAGGCGACAGGGCTGGTAACGTTCATTGTGCCGTGTTCCCTTCAGCTCGTTCGCCGTTTCCTGGTTTGGTATGTGTTGATTGACAGGCCGGCTCTCAGCAGACAGGCAAGCAGGAAGGGTTGTGGAGCGCAAGGTTGACGGTTTGGGTTTTGGGATATCGCGCCCTTCCCATCCCACCTTTTCAAAAAATTTACTCGAAGGCGCTAATGCTGAGAAAGTTAGACCAATTTCTGTCATGGATGTGCCAAACTCCTTGCAAGACTTGGCATTGAAGGTGAGCACCCAGCTCACAGCATGACAACCATCACATCGACTCCTCACACCTCGCGCTACCGAAAGAGAGAGTGAGTGCTCTTCAACTCACACCTCGGCTCACTACAATCACCACCTATCAATGGATCCATCGCGCAAACGCCCCCTTGACGATGGAACCGTCAGTCCCGCGAAACGGCCCAAGGCTGGTGGGCCAGACCAAGAACGAATCCAAAAGATGATGGCCGAAGCACGCGCCAAAGCCGCAGCCCTAGCAGCGAAGTTGGGAGCCAACAAAGTCACCGCAGGCTCACCTACTCCCCCATTGGGTGGCTCTGCTGCGCAGACGGCGGCTGAACGTCTCGCTGCGATGAGATCGCGTGTCGCCAATGCTGTTTCCAGATCCACTGCTGCGAGTGTGGCTCCCCCGTCCCGACCAGTCTCGTCGACACCGTCGTTCCGCCGCGACGAGTCTGAACATGATGATGGCAGTAAGGCACGCGGTGGATTGGACGTCGGCTTGCATCCTGCGTTGCTGGGCGATACGGCTGATGCTGGGTCGTCACGGCGGGGCAAGAATGCGATGATGCCCAAGTTCGCGACTACTATGGCGAACCGGAGGGGGGATATTGGCCGGGGAGGAAAGCCGAAGAAACAGCTCGATCTCAGCGCGCCGCCTATTGACTTGATCGATCCGGCAAAGAACCCATACCACGACCCCAATATCGCGGCCAAGAGTCTTCAGCCTAGAAGAATCCCGAAGTCGCTTCACTTCAATCCAAAGGGAAAATACATCGAACAGGCCAATGCTCTGCGTAGACAGGAGGCGTTGGAGGAGATGAAGAAGAGAATCGCTGCCGCAGCCAGGAAGGTCGGCATTGACGAGGACATGCATGCGGATAAGGCTTTCGCGGTTAGTCCCCCCTCCTGCTCCTTTTTCTGTCATCAAAGAATGTTTTATGCCAATATGCAGCCCGTCTTAGTCTCCTAGAATTGGCGTCGCGGCCATTTTACTCTGGGATTTCATGGGAACATGGTGTTTTGGAGTGAGAGTGCTGACTTCATGTCGTTATAGCCACAAGAACCCCCATCCATCGAATGGTGGGATCAGGGACTTACCCAGAACTCGACATATGAGGATATGGACATTGGTGCCTTGAAGGTCGACACGGAAGACTCTATAGTGACCATCTACATCCAGCATCCCATCCAGATCGAGCCACCTCAGGATAAACACATTCCGCCGCCGAAGCCGCTACCTCTCACCAAGAAGGAGCAGAAGAAAGTCCGCCGACAGCGACGTGCCGAGGAGTTGAAGGAGAAGCAAGCCAAGGTCCGCCTGGGACTCGAGCCTCCACCACCACCGAAGATCAAGAAGTCCAACATGATGCGCGTGCTGGGCGAAGAAGCCGTCAAGGATCCCACCGCCGTCGAAGCCCGCGTCAACAAAGAGATCCGCGAGCGTCTAGAGAATCACCTCAAGACCAACGAGGACCGCAAACTTACAAAGGAGCAACGACACGAAAAGCTGGCCATCAACCAAGAAAAAGACCAGTCCAAGGGCATCCAATGTCTCGTCTTCCGCATTGAAACCCTCGCCAACGGAAAACACCGCTTCAAGATCAACAAGAACGCTGAACAACTCGGCCTCACTGGCATCTGCATCTTCAGCCCCAAGTTCAATCTCGTCATCGTCGAGGGCGGCCCCTACGCTGTCAACAAATACAAGAAGTTGATGATGCAGCGTATCGACTGGAAGGAGGAGGTTGAACCACAGGAGGGTGGCGAGGAAGCACCCACTGAACAGCTCACTCATGGCGCGGATATCCCCATGTTGCAAAATAGATGTACTCTCGTCTGGGAGGGCGAGCTGAAACAGAAGGGATTTAGAAAGTTCTCTTCCGAGAGGTGTCCCACCGATGCTATGGCGAAGGAGAGGCTGGAGAGGGGTAGGATGGAGCATATGTGGACTGTGGCTAAGGGGGCGGTGCAGAAGGAGGAATAATCCGGGGAAGGAGTAATCATTAGGAAGACATAGCATTGTGTTGATTCTTGTGTTGACGTATTTTGGATGAAAAGGAGCGTGTTTGTATCTCGTAGTGAAATGGTAACGTTTGATGTAAGGAATGTCGTTCAATGTGGATTACCTGGCAGTCTGGGTCCGTCCCAGCGTCGACATCCAACAGGCTGCATCTACATAAGCCGACGGGCTGCGGGCTGCGATCTGCAGAGTGGGGGCCTGTAGAGTGCATTAGCACATTGCGGGGAGAACGTCATGGCGCCGTATCATCTAGCGGTGGCGCTACAGGTGTCCGCTTTTTGCACTCCGTACTGCGCCTAATCACAATATATCACCTAGGTATCTTCAGTATTCAGTCCACAAAGCGCAGCGATTGAATCAATTCTCGCCCACGGATTCAAAACCGTAACGGACACTATCTCTCCACACATCTATCTAGGTGGATCCAATTCCAAGTCTAAGTCCAAGTAAAAATCAATCCGCACGAGCGCCATCAAAGAATCTATGATCCAGCGCCTACACTGTATGTCAGCCGTGCCTCAAAACTCGTGGTAAACGGGATATCACTCACATCCTTCGCGCTCAACCTATCACTACCCTGATACACCAGGAGGCTTCCCACCAAATCCCTTGCATCCGTACTCGCACACGGCAAAAGCTGTTCCCACTCCTGCTTCGGCCGCTGATGAAACATGATCTTCCCAAAATCCGGGAGCTCCCGCGACTCAGGCCAGCTGTGTGTATCCGGCGTGCCCAGTTTCTGGAAGATGCTCGCCACGAGCTGCAGTTCGCTGCCCAAATCTCCCGCATCGAAAAATGCCTCGTGCTCGGGGTGCAAACACTCCGCTATCACGCAGCCGAGCGCCCACATATCCACCCCCGTGCCGTAGCTGCGGTAGCCAAAGAGGAGCTCAGGCGCGCGGTACGAGGTCGTGCCCACATCGGTGATTTTGTCGTCGGCAGGCTCGCAGTCGGGATCGTCGGCGTGCCAGGCAATCCCCAGATCAGCGATTTTTGGGCCGCTGGTGGGGGAGGAGAAGAGGATGTTGCTCGGCTTGATGTCGCGGTGCAGGATGCCTAGGGAGTGCAGGTGTGCTACGCCGGTGAGGATGCCGTGGATTATGGAGGGTAGGCGGAGGGGCGTGATTAGGCGTTCGGAGAGTAGGGAGGCCAGGGTGCGTGGGAGAAAGGGGAGGACCATTACGAAGGTGGAGGGCGGGAGTGTGAATGTTTCGAGGACGGAGATGATATTGTCGTGGTCCGCGGCGAGGGCGAGGAGTCGGGCCTCGCGCTTTGCGTTATGGGGTGGCTGTGACATCGAGGTGACGGTCACCTTGAGCGCTACGAGAGAGCGCTTGCTGCCCACCGTGGTCATCGTTGGCATGGCCTTGAAGATGGTTGAGAAGATCCCGGATTCGAATGGGACAGCCGTCTTGTATGGTCCGATGGTCTGGGTGGGCTCATCGGCGGGAAACTTGGTGAGACTATCGCTGTCATCCTCTGATTGTGGCCGTGCTGCGGCTTGCTGGAGCGAGAGGAGTCTGGCTTTCCAGAGGCGGATGTAGTCCTCCTGGAGATGTGGTGAGTGATAGCTCGTGCGACAGGGACCGGACAAACATACCTTCGTGGCGGCTGCAGCCATGCATCTAGACTCCTCCTGCTGGGCTCGCAACATTGCTTCCGGACGAAGAAGCTGTGCGTCGGCGGATTCCAGTGAAGCGGCACTAAATTAGGTGGACATCACACCATATTGTCAATATGCATAACATTCCACGGAAAGAAAACGGATAGGTGACAGCTAAAGTATGTACGCACATCTGGTCGACTACGGCCATTCGCTCGGAGAACCCAACGCTCTGCTGCCATGGTACGTCGCTCATGGTTGCTTGTTTGGCGATGTTGGCGATGCGAATGAGCAGAGAACCAAAGCTTCGGCAAACAGGTATTTTCCAGTCTTTATGTAGGGCGTGGATGAATGTGGCCCTGGCGTTGTTTGCGTTCAAGGGACAGATGCGATAGGAGCTTGGGCGAGGGACATCTGGCGAATCGCCGGGATGTTCCGCCAATTCTCATGCGCCACAGTTGGAGCCTGTGCCACAAATTCACGCACGGAGATGGCGTGTGAAGTCGTACGACCACTAGTACCGCAGTAACTACAATAACAAGAACATAATAGTAATAACACCAAGGAGGACCGAGGGCTGCGGATTGAGGGGAAAGACCGACGCGTAGCTGGATCGACACGAAGGTTCGGGCTTCGGGGACCTTGGGCTGATGGATTCCTTTCCGAGGTGACGAAGTGGCTCGCTAAAAAGTATGCAATGAAATCTTCCTCTGCAACGAAAAGCAAATCTCCCGGCTCCCAGAATGACAAGGCTCCCAGATGGCGATTTGCTAGGATGACTTTGTCGGGAGCAATGCTACCATGTTCAGCCTCGTAGTCGATGGTTCCTAGCGAAGACTTCGATTATGACAGCCATTACGCAATACTTATACCCCTCATACAATCTTCATGGCTCGGGCAGTCACGGTTGATCGATGACTTTAGTACAAGGGCGTATGAATCATCCTTACGTTGCCTCTTGAAGGGCAGGCCGGATACCTGCCCGGAGAAATCGAGATAGCTGGGCTTCTGCTAATTGTGTTGTGGTTTAACCACAAGTTCCACGGAACATGCACCCATAATTCCAGTCTTTACCACTCGATATATGCAAAGGAATGGTGGGATTTGACATGCTCGCTGTTGTGTAAGCATAGCTGCAGAAGAACTTGATAAGTACATACACACGGAAGAAGACGACCATTGAGGGGTTTGCTCATTACCTGCCTGGTACAGTGGCGCCTACTAGATGACTGAAAAGGTGACCGGACATGTCGCAAACCCCCTAAGTTGCGGAGTGCAGCTCTGTGTCCAGCTAGCAAAACCTCTGTAAACGCGATAGGCGCATTTCTCCTCGCTTAGTCATCTGTGATGTGGGGGAATAAAACCCGCAGAGCGGCTCCCCTTTTTCCGCCTTTCGGTAACTTCGGAAGCTGACCAGATTCTTCCTAGAGTACTGCTCGATCCCAGCAGGCATATGCACGCACAGCAGAGAGGGCGTCTCGATTGAATTTATCTGATTGCTCAACCTCTCATAACTCACCTCTTCTTGACTGCGCAATCCCCACACCACTTGATGGACTATTCATTGGGCACACCCGAGTCATCCTCCGTCTCCTCATCGCCGCTGTCCGCCGCTGCTACTCCGAGTTCCCGCCGTGGTTCACCTTTCCGATAACAACGACGCCAGCTCTACTGTGCCGCGGCTTGTTGACTCCACACGACGCCTCCCCTTTCCAAGTTCTTCCACGCCCGACCCACCATTCTACGCACGTAGGCCGGTTTACCTTTAACCGGCTCTTACTTGACGCTATCAACCGCGAAGCGACATCTCGGGCTTCTGGTGGCCTTCTCGAATCCAACTTCTCCACACACCACCATCACCACTACCACCATCACTACCACCACCACCACACTCCTCGGTTCTTTTAGAACGTAAACATCGAAGTGCCGGCATAATTCGAACGCGAAAGGCGGCGTTCTGAGCGCGCGCAGATGACTGAGATGGAGCTTTCACGATCTGAATACCCTGCCATTGTGGTCCGTTGATCTCACTCACTCCTTGCCCCTCCTGTATTCGATGGTGTCGCCTAGGTAAAATGGTGTTGACTGACAGTTGCGAACCGTCTCATAGGCATCGGTACCAGCTTCTCCGGCTGTTAAAATCCTTCGCGACAGACTTCACAAGGGACAAACATTGAATACCGAGATCGCAGAATGGCTACAGGTATTCACAGACGCCGCGCGGCCGCCCTAGTTGTGTATCCAGCTCGGAACGAAGCTCACGTTTGGAATCTACACAGGAAAGACGACGAGTCGAAGATGCTTATGCGCAGTCCCTCTCCAAACTGGCCAAGAGGCCACTCCCCGGCGACGGGTCGGATTTGGGAGTCTTCTCGGGGCCATGGGTGCGCATCATCGAGTCTACAGCGGCGTTGGCAGTCACACATCACCAGTTCTCGCAGAAGCTTGAAGGCGAGGCGGAGCGACCGATCCGCGACTTTGCGAGCAGGAATGCGGAGTGGTCGAGCATGAAGATTATGGAGACCAATCTGAGCGCAGCGGCTAAGGCGATTGATGCAGCTGAGGATCGGGCAGAAAAGCTCAGGAGGCGAGGACAGAAGGCGAAGGCTCAGCAAGTGGCGGAAGCTGCTACAGCGTTAGCCAATGCAAACGCCGAGTGGGACAGCCAGGCACCATTTGTATTCGAGAAGCTACAAGCTGCAGACGAATCGCGATGCAACAGTCTGCGCGATGCTCTAACGCGATTTCAAACCCTAGAACTAGACCACGCCCAGAGCACTATGCAGGGTGCCGAGGCTACCTTGACTGCGATCCTCGATATCAACACCAGCGATGAGATCAAGGGTTTCGCGAACAAGGCGACGCTCGGACAACACAAAATCGAGAGAAAACAGAGCCGGACAGCCAGTCACGGCCCATCATACCCCGCGACTCCTTCAATCGTGACTGATGACTCTATTAGCGTGCAGTCTTCAGGCTCGGGAGGAGGTGCCTCTGCCTCTGGTGGGTCTCCGAGGTCAATGAGTCCGACTTGTGTGCTATGCTAACCGTTTCAGCAGGAAACCATGGCGGCGGAGGTCTAGGCCTCAAGCGATTAGGCACAGTGCTCCGAAACCGATCTAATCGCAACAGCATGTTCCACAGATCTTCCTCCCCCGACAAGCGACCACGGCCGCCTCTACCAACATCTCCCCAGAGTAGAGGAAACGATTCCATCAGGTCGGACGGAAGGTCTCTAGGCGTCCCAGGTTCACCTCTAAGCGATAGGGATGTGCCTACATTTGCCTCGCGGAGCAACGGCAATGGCGACCAGCGACCGATATCTGCAAACGAACTCGCATCACCGCCCCCTTCCTCGGGCGGCCCGCCATCTGTAATGGTGACTACATCGGAGGAGGTAAGGATAACTTTCGGTCTGAGAAATGGCGAGCGGCTAATGATTTCAAGCCACGTACCGACTCGGAAGGATTCACAATACCCCCGCCAGTACATGATTTAGGCTCGCCCTTGGATATGGATGGGTCTGGAGAGTATGTTCAGGCAGCCGTTTCTCGAAAAAAGCCGGGCTAATTGATCGTAGGGATGCCCAGCCTCAGTTTAAGGTGGAGATCAAGAATGATGTCATCCGCGAGGAAGAGGAAGAGGCAGATGCCGCTCTGTCAAAAGTAGCTAATACTCTACGTGCTGTATGTGTCTCCAGTGTTCCGGTGACCTACTGTTTACTGACAGAACAAAGCAAAACACTGTGTCCCGAAAGACTCGCGGGCGCCGTGATGTACGGAATACCATGTTCTTCCCCAATCCCCCGGAACTAACTCCAGATCTCACCGGATCACCGCCACTCACACCCATGCGGATTACTTCGCGAACGCCTGGGGCTATGTCTGAAGAGGGTTCCGATACTCATTCAATAAAATCGTCGAGATCGGTAAACAGCTTGGCTCAGGCGGCGGCCATTCGGCACCCCGACTTGACGGAACTTGGTCTGTGTGCCTCTCTCGTCGAGTCGGTCAGCATGACCTTTGAGGCTGGTCTAGTAACGCAAGCGGTCGTGGCGGGTGAAATTGCTCTTGCATACAACCCACCTGCAGGCGGCGAGGAACCATCATCCATCATTCGCATGGACAACTTTTCCGTTCTGGAGAAGGTTGCCCCGAACCCTGCATTCATCTCCACCATCCCGGACCGGTCAGGAGAGTACACGGTGAATAACCAGAACATCCATAGGACTTCAGTTGCATTCCGATACAGGGTGCACGTAGATGAAACCAACCTCTCAACCTTCGCCCCCATCATCGTCTCCCCCGTATGGAGACTAGAGGCACACCAGAGCTCCGTAATCGTCAACTGGAAGCCGAACATGAACTATCACCGTCTGAACAGCAGCACCAAGCCGATCGTCCTGCGAAACGTCATCTTCATCGCCGGAATCGAGGGGGCACATGCATCCTCGTGCCAGAGCAAGCCGATGGGCACTTTCTCGCGGGAGAAGGGTCGATTGGCCTGGAAACTAGGCGATTTGACGCTCGATCCTTCGGGGGAGAACGCTGGAGGCAAGGTGCTCGCGCGGTTCGCCACAGATGCCCTAGCCCGCGCCATACCTGTCGAGGTGCGCTGGGAGATCTCAGCCGAGGACGCAGACACCGTCGGCAGTGGGCTGGCGTTGTCGTTGATGACGGCGACCAAGCCTGCGGTGGCGGAGGATGAGGAAGAAGCAGATCCGTTCGCGGATGCCGGTGCTGCCGAGGACAAGAGCACCAACGGCGCTGAGCCGGCGGTGACATGGAGCTCGGTGACCACTGTGCGGAAAATCGCGAGCGGGAAGTATGTGGCCAGTTAAGCAGTGGTGTAATGAATTGGTCGTTTGTGTTGTGTTGTGTCGTCGCTCTTTGCCTTCCCTTTGTTTACGAGCTAAAAGCTCACCGTTTGCACTCGCATTTTCCTATGTTTGTCTTACCGTCTTGTCTGCATCGCTGGATATCTGGATTTCATTTGTACTACTGAAGAGATGGTGCTCGAGTGGAAGTGGAAGTAGCATCTGTACTATCTTTTGATATAAATATTGTTTCCTTTTTTTTCCTCCCCGACTGGCGGTTACTTGCTCTGTTGTGTTTTTCGTCTGTTTGTTTGACTTTGGAGGTGGTTGCCGGGAATATGTATTGTAACAGTAATGGATGTGGGGAGATTTATTCTAGAGTACTCTATGTACAGATGAGGGAAGCGTTCATGGACGTCACCCGTCAGCGCGAAATGAATGTGAATAGCTTCTGACCAGTGACAGGTGCCTCACATCCAAGCAATTGCGATTATCATAGCCCATGGCTTTTGTGCGAGTCATGCCAAAGATTTTAATGAATATGGGAGTTCCTAGCGGTTCTTGAAGACGGTAGGATTAGAGTAGGTAGTATGCATATCTTCTGAGATGATTACTACCACCCGAGTCGCTTCCTCAAGCTTTCAGCGGGGCTGTCGTGCATGGGGACTCCCGCGCCCCATCCGTCGCCGCCGAATCAACGCGTCATACATAGCATGACCACTAGAGCTATACGCCTACGCCTAAAGCCTCAGGGGCAGACTGCTTCGATACACATGCACGAGAGACGTTAACCCGGCCGCCACGCGCTTCGATTCCGATTCAAAAGCCACCCCGCGCTCCGAACTAGCTAGCAGAAACAATGGGCGTGGATCACCAAGACGCCGCCTCTGACTACGGTAGCGACATAGACCTCGACGACGAGCAGCTTCTCCTTCTGCTGGATCCTCCATCCGCATATACGCTCCCCACGACCGCAAATTTTGCAGACGAAGTCCGACTTCACGATGCGGGCAACGATGGCGATGCAGCGGTGGCAATCGTCTACCCAACTTTACCCCAGTGCATCTCCGTGTCCCCTCCTCCTCCCACGGACAGCACACGCGCTTTCTCCCAGGAGTCCAATAGCACTGAAGACGCAGACTCGCAGTATTTCGAGTGCACAGAAGCAATCCGTGGGTAATCCCGGCAGCCTCCGTGAGCAGCACAATCTCATTAACCCAGCTCGCAGCCGTCGGCGCCGCCGCCACGCCTGAACCCAGCAGCCTATCGCTCTCCTCGCCATCCGCCGAAGACACGCGCTCGCCCTACGATCGCTTCCGCTCGCGGCGAAAAGCACTGTCGGTAACAGACCTGGTCTCGAACATATGGTGCGAGCAGCAGTTCGAATACACGCTGCTGCGGGGGTTCAAGCGGAAAACGCCACAGATGCGCCGCGGGACACAGGTGCACAAGGCCCTCGAGGAGCAGGTGCAGACCGCCGTGCCCGTCGATGTCTCCTCAAAGAGGGAGGATGCCTGGGGGCTCAAGATGTTCAATATGTATCAGGGACTGGCAAGCCTCAAACATAACGGGCTGACCAGGGAGTTGCCCGTGTTTGGCTTCCTCGGCAATACTTTTGTCCAGGGCATCGTCGATGAGGTGTCGTTTGTGCCGCCGCATACGAGGGCGGAGGAGAGGAGGCGGACGGCGGCGACGGCGGCGACGGCGGCGGCGGCGGAGAGGGTAGCCGGGGAGGAAGATCCGGAGATTGTGCTTGGGGAGGAGGATACAACCGATGCGTTTGGTGTTCCACCAATGGGTGAAAGAATTGCGTACCTCTCGGATACGAAAACGCGAGTATCGCGCTCCCTCCCGTCGTCCTCGCAGGTGCGCGCCACCGCGATCCAGCTGATGCTGTACCACCGGTTGCTATCGCACATGCACTTGGGAACAGTAGATCTCGGGAAGGCGCTGGATCTGTTCAAGCTGGACGGCGGCGTGGAGTTCTCTGACAGTTTTATCGCCCAGATGGCGGGGCTGGATAGTGGAATTTCGCTAGAAACATTGCTGGAGCATAATTCCATCTGGGGGATGTGGGAGCTGGTGCGGCGGCAGGCGGAGGAGAGCATGGACGGCATCGGGGCGGAGACGGGCGTCTCCTACCGCAGCCAGGCCGACGGGAGTATGATCGGCTTCATGCCGCTGAAGCATGATGACAAGGCGCTAGATGCGCATCTGGTCGAGGTTATGAAGTGGTGGAATGGTGAGCGCAGCACGGTCGGTGTCGATATCGAGGATGCATGGAAATGTGAGCGGGATCACTTATCGTCAACGCAAGTACATTGGGCTAACATCCCTAGGTGGGTCATGTGAGTTTCAAGACACGTGCGAATGGAGACTGTCGAAGCTCCAGCTGGATCTGCAGGGGAGGAGCGCGAAGAAGCGGAAGTTTCCCGCGCGAAAGCGCTCGGTTGTGGTGTAGATTTAGTTACATGTGGCACGCTTCGCACGGTGGTGGCGTTCTTTGTGTATTTTCGTGTAAATTACTACTTTGTATAATACGGATGTAAATATACAGAATAGAGCATCTTGCAGATACACACTCATTGGTCTTCTGATCATCGTTCGTTTCTTCCACCTCATTACTCCAGCTTGTCCAAATGCTCCAGCCTCGTCAACACAACCTGCTTGCTTGTCTCCTCGATTTCCCCCGCTAAAAATACCTCGTCGAGGATAGCATAGACCTATCGGCACGCATCAGCCTTCCCCGGCCCATATTCGCCCTCAGCTCTATCCACTCACCTTGTAGAAATTAAACACCAAATCCAGCTCGCAGACATTCCCGAAGAAGGCATCTAGCACCTCGACGAAGAAGTGTATCGCCTCCAAGTATGCCAACTCGTTATCGTTCGCGTCGACACAGACACAGAAGAACAGCCCCGCGTATCGCCGGTACACTATCTTGTTGTTCCGGAACTCGACGAAGTTGCTCTGGTACTTTTGGTCGCGGGGGGCGACCAGCCGGTGGACTTCGCCCTTGAGCTTCACTTTTTCCTCATCCTGTCGTGGTGGGCGCAGTTAGTGGGGGGGGGGAGCGTGGGGAAGCGTGTATGATGGATTGGATGGGATGGAGGTCCGTACATACGTCGTATGGCGCGTACCACTTTGCGAGCCGCGTTTTCCCCCTGTGCGCTTGTCAGTTGCGATGGAAGCTACCTGGCTGGGGACCTCGGGGGCGCACTGGCGGTTCTGGATCAGGATGAAGGAGAGGACCATAGTTGATACGTCGGCGGCCGGCTGTGGGGAGTGCGAATGTCGTTTGTGTGTGGCTGAGGGAGGGAATGCCCGTGGATATGAGGTATGTATCTGGAGAGCTCTGGCGTCCGTAGTTACGTGCTTTAGGAGATACCTACTCTAATAGAAGCTGCGTGGCTATGTGTCACGGATCACTCGGGTGGATCGCCCCTGCGTCTCCGACAAGGATAGGTAAGCTGGGGGCATACAGCAAGCCAATCTTCTGTCTCCGTATTTCTTTCGTTTCTTCTTCTTCTTCCCCGCCAACTGCCAACACAGCACACTCTCTCGTTCTCTCGTTCTTGGAAGCTGCACCTCTCCCCCTCCCAAGCTCAACCTCTCTCCCTCCGAAGCTCAACCCCTCGCCAGAAAAAACCACCTCAACACCCTCGCCGCCGCAACTATGAAACTTCATTTCTTCCGCCCTCGGCTCCTCTTCCGGCAACCAGCAAGCTCCCCCCTGCGCACACGAGCTACCCACACCTCTCCACCGCCGCCCTCGCAAGCCCCACTGCGGCTCCTCCGCCGTGTCGCCGCGCCAATCACCAGCTTCTTCGTCTTCTACGGAGCCTCTCAGCGGGCGCACCCCTGGCTAACCCAAATCGCGACGTCGACGACGATCAACACGCTCGGCGACCTGAACGCGCAGCTACTCTTTCCCACGTCGGCAGACGCCTCCTACGACTACGCGCGGACGGGGCGCATGGCGCTCACAGGCTCACTCCTCGCCATCCCCGTCAACGCCTGGTACACGCGTATCTCCTACCGCTTCCTGACGCTGCCGCGAAAGCTGGCGATATTCCTGCGCGTGGCACTGAGTCAGGCTGTGTTCACGCCCGTGTTCCTGGTCGCCTTCTTTGGTGTCCAGGGCTTGCTCGAGGCAAAGAGTCTCCATGATATCAGCGAGAAGATCTTGACCACCGGCCCCCGCGCTTGGAGGGATGGCCTCGTCCTTTGGCCCGCTGTCAGCACGGTTAATTTTGCACTCGTGCCTATTGAGTATCGTGCCCTCGTCGGCGGCGTGGCGAGTCTAGGTTGGAATACGTGGTTGAGCTATCTCAACTCTAGGAGCAAGACTCCCGTGGAGGTGCAGGAGGTGGTCGCGGGTGCGCCAGTGGTCATGGAGGTGTCGGCGTAGGGGGGGAAGTTTGGTGGGCGGGTAACTTGATGTAATTGGGCGGGCGGGATAGATGGTAGATGGTAGATGTTGGATGGGTGGGTGGATTGATGGATGGATATCCTTACGGCGTTTGATTTTTCTCGTTTTTGTACGGTATAGATTTGTTCAAGTTCCTTTCCTTTCCTTCGGTTTCTTTTTTTCCCTTTTTTTCTGTGGGGTAACTACATAGAGGTATGAGTTTAGTGGTGCTTTAATTTGGGCGGTTGTTTGTTTGTATAGATATTTAGAAGATGGCTTCCTGGGGGGTTTGGAATGTTTAGATGTACTGGGTTTGCTTGATCGGTATATATGGAGATGTTGGGATGGTTCTGTCAAGTATAGATAGACTACTTGCTTGCTTGCTGCACAATTTTGTGGTTTTTGGGGGGCTTCGTCATTTAGAAGGTATGTATTCGACCGGGCTCGGCCATGCCATGTTAGATATATACACGATCCGTTTCCTGCTCCCACCAGTCGCCGGAAATCGCCCATCCCATCACGGCTGCGTGGTTTTTGGCTAGAAACACGAGATATCACTAGTTCCGTCGAGCGGAGTGGATGGATCTCATTCAGCACATCTCACTCGGAAATTAAACAGGAAGATATCTCTCTCTCTCATCTCACTCGGAGTGTATGCATATTGCCATAATCATTGAACAAAGCTTCAGTTCAATTCAACCCCACAACTTGTTGCCGTTGAGGGCTGCCGGTACTATATGAGGTATGTACCGGGTCATGACATGGCATGACATGACGCTCGAGCTGGCCGTCTCCGTGGCATGACGCCCCACGACCGTGATTCCGGAGATGGAAACGGAGAAGGAAATGGAGATGGCACACGGGTCAGTGGTCGGATCTGTGTACGACTGAACCCTTGGTGAAGGGTACCGTATGTACTATGAACTCCCACGGGCCATCTTAGGAGCGGAACACTTCTAGGTGGCGGGCAGCGGCGGCGAGTTCCCATCACTGGGCTCTTTTCGGACTCGACGGCTGGTCTTCGCCGAGGTCTTCACTGGGGGAATTGTTTGTGAGAACTGAGCAGTAATCGGAGATATTGAGGGCCGTCTTGGGCAAGTGCAATTGTCCGCTGGGACCGGTGATGCTCTACTATCTACATAACGCCAAATGCAACAGATGATTCACGATGTATGGTATCCTCACGATGTAAAATTTCTGGGTGCCGTATATCCCGGGGACGGGCACGCAGAAAATGAGGATGAAAAGGTGGAGGTTCTAGCTATGTAGCTACAGCTCAGAGCGCCATCTCATGGCTGCTGAGACCCGACTCCCAAGAGCGGGATGAGATAAAAATAGAAGTGTGATGAATTATTCGGGTGGTCTATGATCAATGATGATGTCTAATGGATTGAACAAGAGACAGGCCGACAAGACGAACATACAAGAACAGAAAAGCAACAACAGAAAAGCAATAACATAAAAGTAATAACCAAACCATACACACAAATTTCGCGTAACCTCCGAACCTTCAGATGATGAACCCCACCCCCACCCCCGTCGCGTCCGCCAGGCGGTCGCCGATAACGGTGTACTGACCGAGAGGGAACTTCCGAGTCAAAGTCTTGAGGCCGTCAACACTCCGGATATTCAAAGCTCTGGAAGCGGCCACCTCAATCCACCCGCCCGGCAGAATGGGCTTTCCCTTCAGCCCATCTTTGCGTCTATGCACCAACCAGGCTCTATGGCATTCTAGAGCTAGTCGTACCTCCAGAACAATCCTACGCGCCGAGTCGGCAGATAATTTCGGAGCAGGGGGAACTTCTCCGACATCACCGAGGACATTGCCCGGTTCTACGAGCTCACATTGCGTATCCTGGAACGCCGTAGTCTCAGTTACCGGAAACCCGTTCCATATGTCGGGGTAATGGGAACGGGAAGCTCGGACATTACTTGGTGGCCTTCCCCTCTTACGCTTAGGGACTTCCGGCGCTGGTGGCTGGGTTGTCGCAGCCTGACCGTCCTCTATCGGAGACGTGACTGCCTGGCTGGCGTCAAACCCCGCGTCTGTCCCCTGGCTGGCGTCGAAACTGAAGCCGCTCTCGGAGTACTGCGAGTCTTCCTGGCTTTGTCGATTGCGAAGCCGCGTTGCGGCCCTTTGCGACTGGGTCTTTCGCAGCGACTCAGTCGGGGAGCAATATATCGTCTGATTCGCCGGTGACCGTGGGTTGCAGGTGGGCCCGTTGCAAAGCCTGCGGGTCGGTAGCCGCGGCCTGGGGAGCCATGATGGCGGGACGCGAATATAAGTCGTCCTCGTCCTTTACCATGGGGGAGTGGCTACGACGCTTGGTAGCGAGGGGACGATCGGACATGCTTCCCGGTTCTCTCGGGCCTTCTCCTTTCGTTCGGCTACCGCCAAATCGTGGACTCGCAATTCGTCGTTCAACTGTCCGCATGAATGCAATCGCCGGATTTGGAGCGAAGGAACTGGGGCTCTGGGGTGTAGGCCGATATCGATGGGTGACCACACGGGTCTGAGGGTTGAATGTTGGTGATTGATGTAAAGGCGACGAAGTGGAGGTGATGTGAAAGTGAGAAGGAGAAGGGATCGTGGTGACGAACTCGCGGGGAATTTCGAGGTGAGAAGTCGATGGTTGAATGTTTGAGGTAGAAGCAGAGGAGATGGAGCAGGTGGGAAGTTTGATGGTTGGATGTTCGAGGTAGAAGTAGAGATGATGTGAAGGGAAGAAGAAGAGGCGACGAGAAGGGGGGATGCCGGTGTTTAAATGGTTGGGATGGGAGTGTCGAGTGTCGAGTGTCGAGTGTCGAGTGACCGTACGACCCAGCTGCAAACCGACATCAAAGCAAGCTCACCTCGTGTTTTTCGTTTTTTCATTTTTTCTTCTATTTTTTTGGTTTAATCATTAATTTCTTACGACCCACCTACGAGTAGATCATGGCAACACCTGCACCAGTATACACACTCCGATTCCCAACTCGACTCCCATCGAGCGGTCCGATGTGGCTTCCCTTACCTACCCTCCACTGAGGTGCGCGAAGGAAGAGGCAACTTGGCGTCATTGATGAACACCGGAGAGAGCAGATCTTGTTGAGACCTGGTGGGACCGATGTGTTTTGAAGGTGGGACCCGATGTAGACCCGATGCCGGTCGTTGAACGTTGAACTGATTCCTGTTGTCACTTTTTTTGTTTTTTTTTGTTTTTTTTGTTTAATCATTGAGCTCCTGTTGGCACTATTTCTGTTCTGCCTATCGTCGGTCGGCCCTAAACAGACAATCACCGTGTACTCTACATCATGGTCATCACCAGCATCGTCATCATCGTCATCATCGTCATCATTGACTGAGACTTCCAGTTCAATTGATTCCGGTTGTGTTCCTCACTCGTTTTTGGATCTCTCACCAGTCACCCGTCGTCCAACCCACCGTCGCCCGAGTGACACCCAATGAATAGCCCTGGAATTAAATAATCCCAGCTGACAGTACTCTCCCACCGGTACTAGCACTTACCGCTAACCCTCGCGTCCTTACCGAGGTCCGACCCCCGAGATCTACACAGAGCTCGACGGAAAGAGCTCGGCTCGTGTATCCGATTCCGCTATCTCCCTCTCGCTCTCGCCGGAGATTTCATTACAGCTTACTTACATATGTGCGGCAGCGCATGGAGGCGGCGACCGGGCGAACAAACAAACAAACAGCTCGTCTCCTCTGCCCTCTCGCCTCTGCCCTCCTCCCCCCAGACCGAAAGAAAATGTATGTAGGCCTCGGGCTAACTAACTACATCTTGGTTACTATATAGGCATCCGCAACCGCCATGCCATCACACCGAACCATAGGTGCTCTACATTCATAGCCGGCATCAGCTAATCCTCCCCCTTTTTCTTCGACTGTCCCCAACGTCGGCCCAACCCAAGCCAATCCAGGCCAGGCCAAGAAAAGCGAAAACGAAATGATGACTTGGGAGGAGGCAAGATGCATTCGGGAGGTGCCAGCAGCCAGCGGACACTGGACAGAGACTTTTGCGAAGCGCCGCCTATGTGCTATGATAGGTGCTCTACATAGAGGTGCTCTAGAGAACAATCTATCCGGCGCATGCTAGAGTGCGGCGTGGTATTGTAGGTGGTATGCGGCAGAGATTTTCCCTCCACAGGGGGATCCACGGTGAGGCAGGGCAAAGGCGAGGAACGACGGCGATAGAGTACCTATCTATGAGTATATTATTGAGGGCGGCGGAGACGAGAGTTGCTGGACACGGGGGAGTCGACACCGTCATACTCTACACCACACATCCTCCTGGCGTGCACGGCTCTGAGGCTGAGGGTGCAGATGGGGGGTGGGAACTCGAGTGGGCAGGTTCCGTCGAAATCAAGCCGTCCGCTCGCTCACTCACAGCACGGAGACGAAAAGGAAAAGGAACAAACCGAGAAGCCGATTCCGCACATCTCGGCTGCGGCTGCGGGAGCGGGCTGCCGTTGCTGATACCGTTGCCGATGCCGTTGCGTCCCCGCAACTCAGATTCTCAGATTCTTAGTGCTAGGGTGCTGGACTGGCAGTGCGCCTGTCCCTTACATGATAGGTACTCTGCCTATAGTTAGGCGGGGGATGCGAAACGTCCGCCTGCGGCGACGAATCATAACTATGCCCGCACTTCTGTTCTTACTTAGAGGAGAGGCTTGAAAGGGTCCGACCAGCCTCCGGCGGCGTCGTTTGGTAGCGAGGCGGGGGCGGGTTGGCTCTAACTAAGCGGCGCGGGGAGTAGATCACTTTCTGCCTATCATGTACTGTAGTACTATACTTACTACATGAACTGTTTCCCTCAAACAACTACGGACTTCGACATTCCAGTCCTCGCGGCACTGCGGCAGATTCCCATAGGACTGAGGAGACGCTGCGAGATGCCCGACTAGAGTGCTCTACCTACCGTCTGCCATGTCGTGTGAAGTCACCAGTACGATCGGATTTGAGGCCTCGAACGTTCCGGTATTGAGAGAGAGAGAAATTCAATTTACATCCTACGTTCCGGCATCGCACGGTGCGTACGGACTCCGGAGGGCTGGACTTCGCTGGTGAGTGATCCTCCGTGAGAACGTCGTGCACAATGAATGTGTGGCTGACATGTTTCCAGGAGTCCAGGGTATGAATCCACTGTACAGGCACTGCATTTATCCTCCATGCATATTTCTCAATCACTTCCGCCCGTTGAAACCTGCGGACTTGCGGCATCGTGGTCAGGAACATGACGTGGGGCACTGGGCTGAGTGGCTTTCATTCGTTCGCCGTTCGTTCGGTAGCGCAGGGAAGCGTCTACCACGTACGGTACCGGTGTACGCACCTGAGCGGTGGGGCGGTGGGCGGTGGGGGATCTCGCCCGCCTCTTGGTAACTTAGCGCGCAGGAACGGAAACGTTTTTACTGGTGGGATTTTTTCCTGGTTCGTTTCGTTCGTTTCGTTTCTTACATACCAAGTACCTACGGACTTTCGCGCGAGTCCAGTGTTTTGTTTTGTATCGCCAAATCGCAGGATATTCCATGAAGAAGCCCGACCTGAAATTTGGAATATCGTTGCACGAAGCGTGGAGTAAGCAGAGATGGAAGAAAGGAAGGAAGGAAGAATGGGATGGGATGGCCATCTCGGCAGTGTGCGACTCTGCGAGCGTTGTGCAGTGTGCATTTGGTGGTGTTCCTGTGGTGTTCCTGCATTAGCGCCCAGGGCATGGGCAGAGCACACCCATACACACGCAGGCATTTTCCTTCCTTCCTGCCTTTCTTCCCTCCCTCCACGAGTGCGAAACTGACGATAGGGGGGATTTGCCGAGTCGAATCAGGGCCTTTCATGTTCCGGGAGGAGGAGGATGGTGGGGAAGAATGATCGAAGAGCCATCAGCCACCAGAAATCAGTCACCAGCCACTTTGCTCGAGACATTCCTCCATCTTCAGCTGTGCTCCCTCTGTGCATATTCACATACAACTCATCCACCAGTAGTAGTTAGGCATGTACCGTTCGCTGTGTCGGCGTGACTTCCGCGGGCGGGTAGTGTTGTTGGTGTTGCCGTATGTGGTTATTTTTTTTCTTTTGGCGCTTTGCTTTTCGCGCTGGGGGGATCATCGTCAGCCAGCAGTAGCTAAGTCGGACCACCTTCTCTTTGTGTAAGGCACCACGGCGTCCGGTTTCCACAGCGCCGTGGTCGTGAAGCGTTCGGTCTCGTCTGCATGTACCAGTAGATACACATGTACCTGCGCCATCTCGACATCATCTGGAGTAGAGTATCCAGAGTAACTGAATATCCGCTCCACACCAGAATCCCCCTCCGAATGCTTCCCCGTGAATAATTTGGCGGATAGAGTGCGCTCAATAATTGCTATAACCGTGACGGCGAGGCGAGGTGTCGGGCGCATCTGGTCTTTCCCCAGGATAACTGCTAGTAACATACTAGTCTCTCCCACCATCTGGAATTCCTTACGACAGTGAACGAGATTAGCAGCTCGTCATTTTGGAAACAGGGCGAATCCTTGTACCTCAATCGCCCGGCCAGCCAATCGTAATCACTCGTGCGTTTCACCTAGCCAACACCCTGGCGGATGTCCTCTGCTCACCTCTCCGTCTAGCACCACCACCCACCCCCCTCCCCCAATCCCTTCCTCCCTTCCTCCCTCTCTCCCTCCTTTTCCTTCTTCCACCACCCCCATCCGCCCGCCCTCCGTCAACTCCTGCGTGGCTTCGCACTTTGTTTGCTCGCTTCAACATCACCAGTTTTGCTGCCCTTCTTTTATCAGCAAAACACAAATCGAAACGAACACATTCATTCCTTCAACTAAACCAACGCACACACGCAAACACAAACACACGCAAACACAAACACAAACACACGCAAACACAAACACACGCAAACACAAACACACGCACACACAACCGTTAGCCGCTCTTTCTAACCGCTCACTACACCATAATAATAACGCCAAAAATGGGGGGACATATTCGCTACCGCGCACGGGACCTCAACGTCCACCGTCGCCGACATCTCGCCGTCCGGAATCCGGCCATCGTCACAAAGACAATCTTCTTCGACCCGGCACGGACCGAGAGGATCACTGGGTTTTCGACGCTGCCGCCGGCCGAGGAGGAGAATACTGCGACGCAGGTCGAGGAGGACACTGCGACGTCGGTTGAGGAGGAGCAGCCAAGGACTACACAGGAGGTGGTGGACGAGCTGACGAGCACCCGGACTTCCACGAAAGCAAAGGCTACGACGACATCGGCGAGTGATAGAGAGGAGATCACATCGGGTAAGTGGCTCGTGTGCGCACAGACGGCACGATAGGAAGTTTACTAACGCTATGGATGAAGCTTCGACAAGAAACAGCGCGAGTCCGAGCGCATCGCGCTCTGTTGGTGCTGCTAATCTGTACGCTTCGTCAAGTGCGACCGGCACGCACAGCGGTTCGGCCGCCTCGTCGACCGCTTCGCTTGCCGCTGCCAGCAACTCGGCAACAACAAGCGGAATGTCGACTGGCGCAACCGCTGGTCTGGCTGGTGCTGGTGTAGCAATCTTAGTCATCGTTGGCTTTGTCGCATTTTTCTTCTACCGAAGAAAGTCGAAGCAGAAGAAACAGCTGGCGTATGGAAACATTGAGGATGAAAAGGCTGCTGCGGCTGGAGGTGCTGGCGGAGAGAAGAACTCCCCCTACGGAACTCCTGTCCCCTTCGTGGCCGTTTCACAGTACGACGAGAGGAGTATCGCACCTAGCATAACGTCCGAACGTGCGCCTCGTGTGTCCTTGCGCCCCGTTACTCAGTTCATGCCGAATCTCATGGGTGGTGCTGCTACTACAGCTGGTACTACTGCTGTCACTGGCGCAGGCACTCTCGGTGTTCCTGCTGCGAGTGCACCTAGTGCTACCACGGGCGTTACTGATACTGCCACTGGTGCCAACATGGGTGGTGCTCTCGGAGCTGCCGCTGCCACCGGTGTAGTTGCTGCTGCTGCTGGAGGAGCTTTTGTCGCCGCCAACCAGCAAGCAGACCAGTCCCAGCAAACCCGACAGACGCATCTGGTTCGCACACTGTCTCGCAAGGAGCCTCCCCCAGCGTTGGTACTCAACAACGAGCCCCTGCCCCAGGCCGAGGATTCCAACGGTGTGAGCCCGCTTCTCCCTCCTGGAGAACAGCGATCTTCTTCGCCGACCCCGTCCGGATTCACTGACTCGTCTATCGGCGTTTCGCCTTTTGCTGGTTCGCCGGCTGGCTCTCCCTCTCCCAGCGCTGGAGGTAATCCATCGAACGGACCTGTCCACCGAGTGCAGATGTCGTTTGCTCCCACTATGGGAGACGAGTTGGAGCTTCGTGAAGGTCAGCTCGTCCGTATCATTCACGAGTACGACGATGGATGGGCGCTGTGTAGCCGCCTGGACCGCAGCCAGCAGGGTGTTTGCCCCAGAACCTGTCTGTCCCAGAACCCCCTCAAGCCTCGCCCACCCCCAGGAAGTGCCGGCCCCCGTGGTCCTCCTCCTGCTCCTCGTGCTGGCCCCGGACCCCAGCAAGGCCCCGGACCCCAGCAAGGCCCCGGACCCCAGCAAGGCCCCGGACCCCAGCAAGGCCCCGGACCCCATGGATTCCCTTCCCCTGGCGGACACAGCTCTCCAGGACCCGTCAACTTCCCGCCTCCTGCAGGAAGGCAGTCGCCGCGCCCTCAGAGTCCCGTCTCGCGCCCTCATAGCCCGGTTGTCTCGCGCCCTCATAGCCCGGTTGTCTCGCGTCCCCACAGCCCGGTTGTCTCGCGTCCCCAGAGCCCTGCCATCCGCTCGCAGCCCCAGAGCCCTGTCAGGACCGTCGGCTACCAGAAGCCCCAGTACGTTCCAGCCAGTGCCAGTCGCCCGCAGTCCCCGGTTACCTCGGTGCCCAGCTCTCCGACGACGCCAACCATCGTCATCTCTCCGTCGTTCTCGAGGCCCACGTCTCCGAGCAACCAGAGCCCCACGAGCCCCACTGTCGCGCCCAGACCCGCGGTCGCGCCGATCCATCCATCGCCCCTGTCGATCCAGACGAGCACCAGCGATGTCGAGGGAGAGCCCCAGACTCAGCCACCAGTGACCTCCTCCTCCTCCTCCTCTCCTCCGGTGTTCCACGCCATGTGAGCCGAGCGAGCGAGTAGTCACGCTATGCGGATGAAATGAAATGTGCAACGACAACAACCGAAAACCGAAAATAAAATAAAAATAAAAAATGAAATGTGGGGGGGGCGAAATGGGTTGGGTTTGGGATGAATGGAATGGAACGGAATGGAATGTGTGCACCCTCGCTCTTGCTGGCTGGAAAGAGTGGTTTTTTAATGATCCGGATCATATCAAAATCATGGTTTTGGTTTTTGAATGGCCGGATCATCGAAACCATCAAATCACGAACGAACCATCTATCTCTCTCGCCTGGTAGTTTGAGCATGAATGTGGCGGACCGCAAGGAATTTTCCTGTTACTTGTTTGCTTGCTTGCTTGTTTGTCAGCCGTTGTCGACGTTGCCATTGTCATTTTTACTTTCTTTTTCTTTTTTTTCTCTCGTTCGTGAAGTACCTAGGGGAGCGGGGGGAGTGGGAGTGGGGGAGTACCGTAGTTATGTGGGTGGTGTTCTGTGATTTTTTCCTCTTCTTTTCTTTCTTTGACGATACTCGACTGTTGATTCTGTGCCGATACCCCCTTAACCTACCCTTCTATCTTCTACATACTTCGTCTGATGACGGACAGATCTTATATGCGCTTGTTTTTTTGAGAGGAGGGGGAGGTGGGGTGGGGTGAGGCAAAGGGAAGGATAGGAATGAAGGTGATGGGAATGGAGGGGATGGGAAGTAATTAATGGCTGGCCTTTGCGATTCCAATACCAATATCTGAGAGCTGAGATTTGAGAGACTGGGGCGTGAGTTGATGGGGTGGGATGTGATGTGACGGAAAGGACGAAAACGGATCTACTATATAGTAGGGCTATCACTCGTTGATTGTATCCCCCAATGGCCATCTCAACTACTTCAACTACTCTATTCCTCGCCCGTCCGTACTGCGGAAATCAGAATCGCCATCATACGCCATCATCATAAACCATCACCCAGCACCCATCACCCAACACCACCACCACCCATAAGCCTAGTTCTATATAAATTCAGTCTATAACAGTCTATATTCCCTTTACTTTTGCTTTCCTATTTCCGTTCACCGCCCACCGTCCCTCCTCCCCCAGCGCACCCAAACTCTACGAATAAAACGAAAAACTTGTCCGACCTATCGCATCCTCGCATTAGCCACCAACCAACCCATCAGAAAGAGAGCAACTTACAAAGCGGACAACTACTCGAATTGCTAGTCTTGAACCACTTGAGGAGACACGTGGAGTGGAATTTATTCTTGCAGGTAGCGCAGGCGCGGTTCGGCAGGGAGCGGTCTGGGGTAACCGCTAGAATGCTGTAGCAGATGGCGCATTCGCTGACGCCCTGGAAGTGCAGCGACACGTTCTTGCGGAACAGTGTCAGGGCGTCGGTGATACTCCCGCTCTATTTTGTTGCGTGGGGGGTTAGTACTGGGGCGGGGGAAGGGGGGGGGATGGGGATGGAGGGGGGGGAGGGCGTACTTGGAAGTTGACGACGGCCTGCGAGGCGAGGCGCATCTGCTTAAACTTGACCTCTGGCAATCCGACGCGGCGGAGTCCCTGGACCTCTACCTGGCGGAGGGGAAACAGTTTTGGCAGGCGGATGAGGATGTCCATCGCCTGGTCGTCGACGGGGTACGAGGCGACGACCTCGCGCGTGACTTTCGAGACCTTGACTTTCATGCCGTCTTCGTCGTCTTCGTCGCGGGTCGAGATCCACTCCGCGACCGAGGCGAGCTCTTGGTCGATCAGTAAAGGCGACATCCACTTCTCCGTGAACGCCTCGACTGCGAGAACAGTGCCGCGGTTGCGCGAGGTGTCGAGCCACCACGATTTGACGAGTGAGGGCGTACGGCTGAGCTGAAGGTAGTACAGGTGCGTGCAGAGCCAGCGGAGGTCGTGTAGAGGGTTTTCGGTCGTGTCGGCGGTGTAGGTTTGGATGGAGACTTTGGAGGCGTCGAAGGGGCGCGCGGGGGTGAAGATCGTGGTGGAGACGAAGTCCAGTAGTGGTGTCATGTATTGGCCTTCTTTGAGGGATTCCACGTAGATCGAGCGGACCTTGAAGGATGCGTTCTCGAAGTGATCGAAGACGAGAATCCAGCTGAGCAGGTAACCGCGGATGGCGATCGGCATCTCGCGGGCGAACCCAATCTCCATATCGTCTTCCAGTGACTCGGGGGCTTCAAGGATCATCGACAGGATCTCCGGTGGTAATTGTAGGCTCCCAGCCACATCGGCGGACAGCGCCGCGTCGACGGACACTTGCTCCTGGGTGGTGGGAATATACCGATGGAGGATATCGAACGCCACTTTCTGAATCGGTCTGGACTGCGTGCCCAGCAGCGGGTACACCGCCCCAAAGTCGGGAACATGCGCAATATCCACATCTCTAAGCTGCCGTGCAATCTGCGTATTGACGATTCCCCTTGGCTGGTGCATCGCATCGGACCGTCCCGAGTTCTGCAGGAGAGTGATGAGCCGTGAATACAACCCAGCCTTATTCTCGGCCCACGCATCATCCAGATCATCGTTCTCGCCGACGAGTCCCTTAAGGACTTGGAAAAGCCTCAATGTCGCAGACACCATCGGTAGATGCGGCTCCTCCAGGGGAACACAGATCTCCCAACACGACCCCACAAACTCCAGCGTGCTCTGCCAGTGCTCACCATACATGCTCTTGACGATGGGCAAGACGTGACACAGGACCTGCGCAATCTGACAGATGAGTCCCGGCGTAAGCTCAATGTCGTCATTCCCCTCGTCCAGCCACGAAAGCAGATGTCTGATCAGATTCATAGCCCTCGGTTGGGGGATATTCGGGGCTCCCTCGTCCGCGCTCGGCAGGGCAGCGTCAAGCATCACCAGCAGCTGCAATCCGCCCGTCGCAGCGTTCGCAGAGGAAACTCCCAGGAGCGTCCCGATAGTCCCCATGAACACGCGCTCCTTGCGCGCCGGCATCAGGATCGTCGAGGAGCCCACTAGCATCGCTGTGGACAGGAAGACATCGCCATCCTTCCACACATCATTGCTGTCGACCCAGCTCACCGCCATCTCCCGGAACACCTGATCGCGCTCCGTTAGATCAGCCAGAACGATGGAAAGCGCACGGGCCGCGTAGAACGTGGCTGCATCGGCGCCGCGGCTGCGCTGCATCAAGCGCTCGACGAGTTTCTCGCGGGCCCCACCGGCCGCCAGAGCAGCCTGCGCCCAGTGCTGCGTCGCCGAGGTAAACACCAGCATTTCCGGCTCCATTTCGTGGTCCTTCCAAAGCTGATTTGCGCCGGCCACACTGAGGTTGTCCTTTGCCACCTCCTGGACCAGGAGGATGTAATACAGCAGTTGCGACTTCACCTCGTCGGCGATGACAAACCCCGCAAGCTCCTTGACCAGTTTCGTCGAAAACAGTGCCATCCGCAGAACCGTCGAGTAGCCCTCCGAATCCCAGAACGCCTCTCCGCCCTTCTCCGTAGCATCATCGCCCACGAGGAAAATAGCTCCACCCAGCGGATTTGAAATCGCCAGCGAAAGACTGTTCACCTTCCGAGGATGTGGTGCAATAGCGCTCTCCCACTCCTCCTCCGAAAATAACAGCTTCGCTACGAGCATATCCGCCGTCTCCTTTGGCACACCCTTAACCAAGCTCGCAGCTTTAGCCGCAAGGTAGTCGATATCCAGATGCTCACTGGTCGGCTCCAGAACACTGTTGCAGATACTCCCCACCGTGATATCAGTCAGTCTCCCCACACCATCACTATCGACCGCGGCATCAATCGCACTGCGCAGTCGTGCCGCAGAGCTGCTTATAGCCCTATCCGGCGAGTTTGCCAGTACCAAAAGCTTCGATAACAGCTCCTTCCCGTGGTCGGAGTTGATGAACGGCATAAGTCTGTGAGGGTTTGTTCCGGCGACTGCGTCGAGCACCCGTGGTGCGTCGAGGTCCACGCCCTCCATGAGCTCGACCAATATCTTTGTCGTGGTGTCCTGCGTGATCACATTGCTAGTGGACCTCAACGTCTCCTTCACCAGTCTCCACGCGCCCGCAGCATGCTCCGGCAGCGCAGCCCGCATCTTGTTGACCACGTAACCGTCTAGCTCCTGCACCGGCCCGACTGAAGCAGCGGAGTTGAGCAACAGAACGATCGCATCCTCTTTCTTCTCCTTGGATAGCTCCGGCGACATCAAAACCGCTCGCACCGTCTTTTTCCACGCATCATCGAATCCATCTGGTGTTCCAGCACCGTAGGAAACGAATGCCGAGAGAAGCGACTCAATAGTATCGGGTGAAATTATCGCCACCAGCTTGTCCGAGAAGAAATCGTTGACGAGCTGCCGAGCAGAATCGTCAGACAGAATTTCCTTGCCGACTTTCGACAGCAGCGCTTCGAAAAACACCGCTGCACCTGTGGACTTGCCTAAAAAAACATGAGCGATGAACATCACGGTGGATGGATGGGAAAACCGGAAGATACCATTTGTAGCGACAAGAGACTTAATCAATTCACCAAGTATGACAACATTACTCTTCACCACCGTGGCGTAGACAGTGCCATCATTTGGCAGTGCCTTGAGCACGCCCACCACCAGCTTGACCCACGCCTCAGCACAGCGCTTGACCTTCACCTCCTGGTCCGCTCTGACGATGCCGACGACAAACACCTCGACCTTCGCCCACATCTGGCCCAGCAGCATATCCGTGACGTCGGCGTTTGCGCGCTGCAGCCTGACGAGGCCACTTCCACACACGGCGGCGGCCACCGCGTCCTCCCTCGAGACGAAAGTGCGCTCGCCGTTATTCCCGCCGGCCAGGTACCCCGTATAAATCGGCAGTAGCAGCTCCTCGACAATATAAGTCTCGAGCTGCCGCATCTCGAGGAACCGCAAGCACACGTCCAAAAAGCAGCCCCACGCCGCCAAAATATGTGATCGCGGCTCCGGGCCAGCCTTGATCCCGGCGAGTACTGCGTTGGCCACGCTCTTCGCCGTCTTCTCACTGTCGGCCAGCACGTCCTCGGGGATGACCCTTACGACCGCCGTCAGCTGCTCCCAGTAACTCGGCGGGGCGGAATGGCTGCCGAGCTCGACGAACGCCAGGAGCTGCGCCAGCGGCGGCGACTTCTTCTTCGCCTTGGCGACGGTCCAGCACTCGGGAAAGTGTTTCGTCAGCGCCTCCAGCGCCTCCATGTAGACGCCCGCACTGCCGGCCTGGCTCTTCAGCGCCGCCGCCTTGACCACCACCGCCGTCGCGATCATGTCCAAATTGTCTCGCACCAACTCAGGCCGCTTCTCCAGCGCCGCCAGGAGCAGCTGAAACACCGCCCTCCTCAAAAACGCATCAGTATGAAACGCGGCCATCCAAAGCCTTTTCTCCTTCAGAAACTCCGCAAACCCGTCCACCTCCCCCTCCCCCTCCCCCACCCCCTCCCCCTCACGCAGCATCCTCGCCACAGCCAAGATACACACAGCCGTAGTCCTAGCCCACTTCGCCTCCGCATCCTCGCTATTGCACCAGCGCTCATCACTCAGCGTCCACACCTCCTCCCTCGCCACCGTTTCTGTACAAAACGCCAGCACCACTTTCCCAAAAACCGTCCACGCGCTTCTCACCTTCTCCGGTGTCCTAAACACGCTCTCTGCAGCATCGCTCGCCGCCCTCGCCGCAGCCCGATCATTATCGAACGTGCCGCACAGCCACGGCCCCACGAGTGCGGACATATGCCGTGCCAGCCGCCGTCCCGCCGCGCTGCCCACCGCTCCAAGCACCGAAAAACTCAGCCGGCGGACCCGCGGAGACGCGTCGATGCACAGCGGAGGGAAGAGCCGCGTCCATGCGCTCAGAACGCCCTCTTCGACGACCGCGGAGGAGGAGGAAGCGCTGAGCTTGTCGAGGAGCCCCTCGAGCGCTTTGACGCGCGTTACTTCCTCGCGCTTGCTGAGGGACTTGAAGAGCACTGTCAGCGTCGGGTCCGAGATCGCGGATAGGTCCGGCGGCGCGGTGATGGTGGAGAGCGCTGAGGGGGCGGTGGTGAACATTGCTGCGGTTGCTGCGGCTGCTGTGGTGGGTGTGCGTGTGCGTGTTGGTGGCGGGAATGGCGGCGGGAAGGTCGTTGTAGTTGATGGCTGCTTTTTGCTCATCGCCTCGCTGCTGCTGCGGGCGAGTGTGATGAAATCGATCGAAGATGGGTGATGGTGAGTCGAAGGTACATGCACACTCCAGTCGACTGTAGCAATGACGCAGAGTATTAAGTTGTCCGCCCCGCAACCCCACTACATGTAATTATAGCTCGGTGGACGCATCTACCCTAGTACGAGCTAGATACAGTCGCACGAAGCCGCTGTCGCCTAGCCTTTGTGTGTATCCGGCCCCGACGTCCGCATTCAATGGCGTCAACGAGGACAGAAAGTACGGGCCACATATTCAATTCGACCATGATAGTTGCGACAGAGCGCATTTTGACACGTAAAGATAGAGGAAATCCATTTTGAAAAAGTGTGAAGTGACAAGAGACAGAAAACACCACCGTGAGCACCGAATAAAGCCAAAGAAAAAAAGTAAACCAGGTACATCAGGTTACGGAGAAGTACGGATCAAAGAGGTTGTACAAGCTTTGCGCACAAAAGATAGAGAAATGGGAAAAAGAAACAGAAAATGGAGTGCACCAGTACAGGAACACCCATATCAGAACCAGGAAGAATTAGATCCACCTGTCCCAACTGCAAATTCCTCCAATTCTTACCAGGTCAACTATCTTACGGACATGCGTGCACCTTCACACCTGTGGCATAAACTCGTGAGAGAACGTCACTTATGAGAGAAGGGGCTCGTTAACGTGCGGCTCATGAGAAGGAACGGCGGGGTAGTCGTGGACGACTTCGCTATCCTTGCTCAGATACTCGTGGGCGGAGGTGGTAGAGGGAGCCTCGGGCTTCTTGGAGGTCGATTTGGTGTAGGTCTGAACCTTGGACTGGAGGTCGGCAGCAGTGGCCTTGGCGCGAACGGCAGCTTCCTCAGCGTACTTTCCGGTGAGCTTCTTGGTGGTCTCGACCTGGGAGTTGACCATGTCGGAAACGCGCTGGATCTGCTCATCGATCAACTCCTTATTGTTGATGTAGATGAGCGGCGCAGTGAAGGCAGTAACGGTAGCTAGTAGAACCGTGGTTAGCAGCTATACCCACGCGTATACCACGAGGGCAACCTACCTAGAAGAAGCAGAGTCCAGAATGGAATGTACTTGATCAGGATGTAGCCGAAGAACGAAGAGACAAAGGCCTGACAGAATTAGCAATCTCGATGGCATTTCTAGCAGAAGAAGAGCGACATACAGCAATGGTAGTAAAAATGTTCTCGACGAACAGCACGCGCTGGAACTCCAAGACGAAAAAGTTGGTCAAGTCATGAAGGTTCTCAAAGAACATCTCGAGCGACTCCCGCGGGACGGTATAGTAACGAGTCGGGCGCATCGACGAGACGATTCCCTTAGCCCCAAGGGGCTTCCCGGCGAGCTCGAGCACGGAAGCAGCTACGACAGTCAGCATACACCGATCACAAAACGCAGCAAACAGGGAAATCCTCACCCGCAAAGAGCATGTACGCAGCCTTGAAAACGTAGCGCAGGACATTAACATAGCGGAACGCGAAGATCAACGAAATGGTTGAGAAAAAGAAGAACCCGGTAGCCTTGGGGGATTTCCACTAGACGGTGGTGACATCATATCAGCATATTGTTACGTCGTTTACTCACGACCCTTATCTCTCGCCTCGGCAACCACAATCCACCAAAGACCAGACCGCACCATACGGAAAAAAAAAGAAAGAGAAGAGAAGAGAACACGAACCGTGAAGAGATCGTAAAACAAGCTGTGGAAGTGAGACATCGGCTGCTGCTGCTGCTGACCGTCCTGGTAATCTCCACGACCGGATCCCGCGAGTCCTTTGAAATCCGACTTCGTATCCTGGATGACCGGGTGCGATCCTGGGGACATGTCAGTATTGAAGATTCTCCCTTGCACGTGCACAATCGGAGGAGCAGGTTGTTGTTCTCGTAGGGAAGTGGAGGGGTCTATCGACAGTCGACGTCAGTATACATTTTTTTATCGTGAGTCGCGGAGAGCACGGGTGTTGCAGCGACGGAGAAACACTTTCGACTCACCTCACCGTTCACGATCTGCTCAGCCGCGGAACCGTTGCCGTGGCTTGTCTCCTGGTTGCTGTAGTAGTGGGTGCTATCGGCCATGGTGGGCAAAGTGCAGGGCGATAAGGAGAATGGGTTGTTGTGTTTGTGTATGTAGGAGGGTGATAGTAGAGGTAGGAAGGGGACGAAGCTGTTTGTAGAGGGTAGAAGTAGGAGTTCAGTTCAGTCTGGTGAAAAAGAAGAGAGAAGAGAAGAGAGGAAGAAGGAAAGAAGGAAGGAAGGGGGGGCGAAGTGATGTGATGTGAGTGTGTTATCGAGACCTGACTTGCTGGCCGGGATGGTGGGGGGGGGGGGGGCTTGCGTGTGAGTGTAACTCGCAAGTAAGTACAACTTTTCTAGTCCGCACTCTTGGAGAGAAGTGGCTTTGCTTTGCATTACTTTCGCACTCCCTCCGATCGATGATCGCACACACGGGTGACACAGTACTGCGCTACATACAACTCGCATCTCCAGCGGCTGGATTTCAAGGGAGCGAGGAGATATCCATCATTCTCCTGCATACGGCTAGTGCGGGTGCTGCTGAAACTGGACGTCACCTCGCCATCAGAGCGAGCAGATTGAAGAGAGAAAAAAAAACTCAGCACCCAACATGCAACATGCGACATGCGGCGGCATCATCATTACATGTGATAATATGCACTATCCCCCCATCACCCGTTTGGGTAACTAGCTCCCAACGCGTCACCATGGGCAAGGCAAGGCAAGAGCAGAACCTCGCTGGAAAGGGAGGGACGGTAAGGCCTGGGTGGAAGCTGGGCTGATCGTGACTACTTCTTATCGGAACCTGCGCTCTCGTCTGCAAAGACGAGGGCAAGGCACGGCAGGGCGGGCGAGCATCTCATCGCTGTCGCCTGCGAGCGAGCGAGCGAGCGCGCGGAACGGGTTCTCTTGCCTTAGCTCTGAAGAAACCCTGCACGTGCGTGTGCCAAGGCAGGCGTAGCGAGTGATGTCGCGTGACACGTGTGACGGAACCGTCTTGGGTTTCACTGACCTCACCCTTGTGGATGGGCTGGCGAGCACTTTGGAAGATACGATGATTTGACTGCACTTCAATTGCCTAGCAAACATCGATACAGGACGAGCAAGACAAGCACGAACGAAACCACAGCCCTCCATCCCATCCCACCCCGCCCCATTACCATCCTACTTCAGCTCAGTTAACAGCTCTATACTGCTGCAACTCAGCCTCCGTAATCTCCCTGAGCTTATTCGTGTTCGCGACGCTTCCGGTGACCGCTCCCTTCGCGATCTCAATGCCCCTCTTGATAGCGGTTCCCTTCTGGAGGGCGTAAGTCGCCGTGATCGCACGGATCTTGATGATAGCGATCCTCGGATCCTCCGGGCCGCCGTCGTGGATGCCGTCGCCGAGATCCCCCACCCACGCCTTCAGGCTCGGCGAGTAGTGGCTGCGGATCTTCTCGCGGTCCGTCTCGATCGAGGCGGTGCCGGAGATGGACGCCCACTCGCCCTGTCATCACGCATCAGTCTCTCTCTCTCCCCCTTCCCATCCCCTACAAACAAAAGCAAGCACCCACCGTACTCGGCTTGATAAAGCTCATATTAACATGCGGATCGCTATGTAGCTCATCGGTCTTGCCAGTCTCAGTGTTGGTATGAAAGATGAGGTCTACGCCGCCCTCCTTATCGGCAAGTGCCATGCAGCGGCTGACGAGCAGGCCGCTGCGGTCCTGCCGCGTCGTCATCATCCCGTACTTCGTGTCTGTCACGAACGTCATCAGGTCCTCGACTTTCTCCTTCAGTGACACGTTCATGTTGTCTGCGTTCGCGGTGGTGTATGGGTCCATTGGCTTGGAGGTGCTGCTGGGGGTGGTCGTGTTCGTGGTGAAGTGCTGCGATGTGTTGGAGGGGTGCGCGGAGGACATGCTGCGGTGTGTTGGAGGGGTTTTGCTGGTTGTTTGGTAGAGTAGTGGTCGTTGTTGTTGCAGTATGTTTGATCGTTGCAGTGTTCTTCTCGGAAGCCTTAAGCAGTGAAAGCGGCAGCGAAGACTATTCATTTTCAGCGCAATAGCAAGTGTGGCAGCTTATATCCTCGTGGCGAGAATCCTGCTCCCCCCGGCCAGCCAGTGACAAGCCAGTGATATACCTGTTGTTGTGCGCCGATGTCGTAAAGTGTACGAAGTTCATGTATGTACGAACAGATGCCCCCCCGCACCCGCCAATGGTCAGTGGTCACTGATGACGTAGGATTGTCGTTGCTTCCTTCCTTCCTTCCTTCCCGCATTGACCCAGCGTCGATCACTCAAGCCCAAGCCCTAGAGGCCCAAGCCTCGATCACGCTGGGCGTCGCTCATGCTGCCGGATCGGGGACCGCCACACTAATTACATAGTGCCGAATTATGTCGGCCCACGGGTGTGATTCAGTTGACTTCATATACTGTACTCTACAGTGCGATACTCAAATGTGCGGCGCGCTCTCATCATGATTTAGTTAACGTCGGTATCCTCAATACGCTCCTAGCAACGGCTGTGGTGACATAGCTCAGTTCACCCCGCCGCTTAGAACCCGTTCCAACTGCGTAGTATACTCTAGGTATGAAGCCGCTACTCACGAATGTGCGGGCGTGTACTCCACCATCGTGAGAACAGTACCGATACAGAGCAGAGCAGAGCATACGGTATATAGGAGTGAACAGCGCGCAAACACAAGTTATTCGCAAAAGGCCGATCGATATGATACAGTGCCCGAAACGCCAGCGGCAGTGCAGAAAACAAAAGAAAAAGCCGCCATCTATTATGTAGTTTAAACCGTAGGAATGCCCTCGATGCAAGCCCTAGCACCGCGTCCCTTCTCCTCAAAAACAACAATCATCCTTTCCGCCCTCTCGTTCAACCGGCGTTCCGCGTTTGCCGCGTTCCACTTCACCCACTCTTCGACCGTCATGTCCCGCTCGGCAGCGGTCAAGCCGGCCTCGTCCACTTCCGCCCCGGGGTGCGACGCAAACACGACATCCAGGTCGATGGGATTCCATGGGTGCGAAGTCTGCACTGTCCGCGATGGCTTCGCCTTCGGCGTGCTCTGGAGGGGCACCATCATCTGTCTGCGAACCGGGGAGAGCGGTGCACGGGGCTGCTCGACCGGATCCGGTGAATTTGTCGGCTCGCGGTGCAGGGAGCTCGCAACAACAACCTCAGGTTCCTCCTCCTCCTCCTCCGCCGCCGGCAGTTCCCGCTCATCGCTTGGGTGGTCAATCTCCATCTCGTGAACCTCCGGAGACTCCGATCTAGGCGCAGTGTGCTCCACGAACGGCGAACTATGCGTCAGTGATGTGGCGTGTTCCTTAGCGTCACTTTCGCGTTCGTACTCGGATGGGGTAGAGTGGCGTAGATGCTTTTGCGGACTGGCCTTGCGTGGGCTGGCCTTCCGTGGGCTGTCCATTTGTGGAGTGACCTTCTGCGGACTGGCCTTGCGTGCACTCTTACGCACCGATTGTTGCGGCGGCGGCGGCGACGGCTCGGGCTCAGTCTCAAGCTCGGGCTCGGGCTCGGGCTCGGTGGCGTGCTCTTCGTCCTCAGTCGCATCAGGATCTCCCTCTACAAACAACGTACCGGCGCCGAAGGACTCACGAACTTCGACAACGTGGCGGACCACGCTGCCAGATTCTGATAACTCTTCCTCCACAACAACCTCTTCCATTGGAACTTCCGGAACATGTTCCTCCTGGGTTTGATACCGCTGGTACGGGTGCTCATCGGGAACAGTTGACGCCGCGTCAGGAATGGTCGAAACTGGGGAGGCCATACTTTCGCGTTGCGGCTGCTGCGGCTGCTGCTTTGTGTTTACGCGTTTAGGCTTCTCGGCTTGTTTGGGCTCCGGCTTCGGGAAGACAGTTATCGCGACCTCTTCTTCATACTCCTCCACCTTCACTGGCGTCGGCACTGCCGGTTCAATGGGGTTGGCCTGGCTGTCGACGGTATTGCTTCTGCTCCTAACAGTGCCCTTCTTCTTGGAGACCTTCGTGCGCTTGGTGGGTTTGGGATCTTCATCGTCAGTGCCGGCTATCTTTTTAGACTTCGTCCGGCCCTTCCTCGGGACAGGCGGTGGGGACGGCTCTGGTTCTGATTCGGCAGGCGTATCGTCATTTTGATCGAGGATTTCGACGTCCTGGTTGAGATGTCTCGGCACCGAGATTGGCATCGAGTAGTCTAGTCCTCCATCCCTAAAGAAAGACTTCATAGGGGTCTTCGTTGGCGCTGCACTGCCGCTTCGAGACCCCGCTTTGCTCTTTCCCCTGACTGCCGCAGGGATGAGAATATCGCGGGGAGCATTCCTCATGGATTGTTCAACCGCAAGACTGGTTCTGGACCTGGTCACTTTCTTAGTGCTACGGACGAAGGGCTTTTGGTGCGCTGCATTGTCCTCGTCGTCCGTGAAGGGGTGTTCGTGGTCAAGCGCATCATTGAAGTCGTCACTTGGAGCTGCGTAGATCCTGTTCTTAGCAGGGGTTTTCGTTGGTTTCGAGACGACCCGGTGGTTCTTCTTTGGCTTGACCTCTACAGAGTCTTCCGCGTCCGTAAGCGATGTCTCGTTGCCGGGTGCGGGCTGCCGCGCGATGCTAGCACGGGTAGTTCGCTGCCTCTTCGGCGGGTCGGCAATGATATCGAGGACGGGCTGTTTGGCTATGCTGGCTCTGGTGGCTCTCTTCTTGGGCTGCACGACGATCTCTTCATCTGACCCCGATTCCGTGTCGATTCCGCCATCGAACATGATCACCGGCTCCTTAGACATGATGCTACTCGACCGCTTGCGTCCCCTTTTCGGAGCTTCATCCACATCCGATACTGAATTGGTAGATGTTGCGTATTCTGGGACAGCCTTCTTGCGCCCGCCTTTCTTCGCGGCGGCAGCCTTTGGCTTCACGGAACCGGCTCTCTTTCCCCTCGCTGGCTTCGTCTCCTCATCGTCCATGCTGTCGACCGAGTCTCGAAGCGAACGTCCACGTTCGACTGGAGGTTCCGGTGGTACAGCCGAGTTCGCCCGGGATGCGCGTCTTGTGGCCGGCTTCTTGGGTACGGTCGAAGTCCGTGGTGCGCGCTTCGCCGGCTTGAGCGATTCTGTCTCGAAGAAATAGCATTGGGGCTTGCGCCGGTAGTGCTCGTCTCTGCAACCAACTATGAGTCTCGGGACATGGCGATAATGTAGAGGCATGCATACCTTGGAACATCTTCAGGTTCGAAATTGGCCAATGAAATACCGCAGAATGGGCAGATGCAGTTGTCGATTTCACCCTTCGTAGGAGCGTAGTGGAAACCGGCACCAGCCATCTAGTAGGAGCACCATCAGTCAGTACTAGCCCGGGCGCGGGTACAGAACAGTAAGGTATGCGTACATTCATCACGCTCAAATTGTCGGTATCGGGGTGAGGCCACATGCCTTCCCCGAACGTCTGCAGCCGGCCCAGCGCAAATTGATCACTGTGCGGATTGCACGTGAAGTCCTGCCCCTGGCTCTCCTGAATCTCGGCAGTGATCGCCCATCCACAGTCGGGGGAGTGGCGGTAATGCTCGGAGACGGGATTATCACCGGGCTCCCACCCATCCAGCGACTTCGAGCAGAGGAAGCAGGTCACATTGTCGTCATGGCCGGGCGTTGGATCGAAGTAGAATCCTGCGTCCGCATACTACCGCGGGTCAGCACGCAACGCACGGGGCAGTGCGGGTTCGCGAACGAGAGGGAGCCCATACACGCTTTGCATTTTTGTGTGGCCACTTGGGGATCTTGGCATTGCCTGCGGTCGATGTCCGACGGGGTGCCCGGAACGTTGCCTGTCGCACTGTCGCCAGGAAATAGTTCTTTGACATTACGGAGACAGCGATGGAACGCGACGACTGGGAGTGGGTGGTGCGCGCTGCTCGGCGAGGGGGAGGAGCGTGTTGTTACAGGAGGCTACCTAGGCACAGGACCCTACCGAGGGAGGCGAGCGGGAGGAGAGGGAGGAATTATGGTGGTGTTATGGGTTGTGGTGGGTATCGAGTGGTAGATGGTGATGAGGGCTTGGGGAGACGTGTAGACGTGTAGTGCTTTCCCCGACTGTGTTGTGTTGTGTTGTGTTTTTGTTTGGTGTCGGGTGTTGTTGGCTTGGGTGTCCTCCCTCCTTCTCCTTCCTCTCATGCACTCCACGATTGGCCCGAACCACGCTAACCCAACTGCGGCAGTGATGATCTCCCTCACACAAAACGCAGACGAAGCATGTCCGGCTTGCTTGCGGCTTGTCTGCTTGTGCACTGTGCAGGAGGATAGTTAGAGTGCCCTCATCTATTCCCAGATCACGGGAGCGGGATTCACCGCAATCAGTTCCATTATCACATCCGATTTGCCTTTGCCCGTCCGTTACCTGTATTTGAGTGAAAGTTCCCCCGCTCCACGTGCGGACCAAATCTCACAAAAGCCAAACCCAACTCCAGATAACCTGACCGCAACGTTAACTTTCTTGTCCCACATCTCGGCGGAGAGAGCCTAGAGCAAGTACCTCCTGCTAATACACATACACCTCTACTCTCCACACTCTCGCTCGCCATTAGCTATTGTCCGTCCGTTCGTTTTCCACGTTGCCGCTTGTTAGGCTCCCCCGCCAGTGTTGTCATCTCACTACCCTACCACCCACCCATCCATCCGGCCACAGACACTCCTCGAGCATCTGCATACCCCTCCAACCAAGCCATGAGTTTCTCCATTTCGGTGCGTTAATGGACCTCTACATGTATCCCTTCTTCACCGTCGCCTCGTGGGTGGATCGTGTTGCTAAACCTCGACAAGCGCCGGGTACTGCAACCACCGCGGCCGATTCTCCTCGGTGTCACCACATACAAGTACCGCCGTCGTCGATGCAGCTATTCCACCAGCAGCAGCACGAGCACGGCCGCCGCCGCCACCGCCGCCGCGGACAATCCCAACACCACAGCCAAAGCGGCGGTAGACGTGGATGACCTCGACCCGGCGGCGGCCAGCACACTCCCGAAAAACTTCGGCACGAACCAGCACATGTATGTCAACGACGAGATGAAGGAGCGGCTGCGCTCGGTGCTGTGGGAGTTCAAAGCGCCAGTGCGATATGCCGTCGCTTACGGGTCCGGCGTGTTCTCGCAGGGCACCACGAAGCCGAGCGGGCAGAAACCCATGATCGATCTGATCTTCGGCGTCACCTATAGTCAGCACTGGCATTCGCTGAATCTGCAGCAGCATCGCGACCATTACTCGTTCTTGGGGAACATGGGCAGTGGTGTCGTCTCCATGGTGCAGGATCGATTGGGCGCCGGAATGTATTTCAATCCGTACGTGGAGATAAATGGAGTCGTACGTGCTTTCACCTTCAGAGAAGAAATACACTGATTGCTGACCATCCAACCCGTAGATGGTGAAATACGGCGTCGTGAACATCGAGACCCTCTGCCGCGATCTCTCTGACTGGAACTCGCTCTACATCGCGGGGCGGATGCACAAGCCAGTCAAGATCCTTCGCAACGACCCACGGGTGCTCCTCTCGAACCACGTCAACCTCCTCTCAGCGGTGAGGGTAGCGCTGCTGCTGCTCCCCGAAACCTTCTCTGAGCACCAGCTATACACGACGATCGCGGGGCTCTCGTACATGGGCGACCCGCGGATGTCTTTGCCGGCCGAGAACCCGCACAAAGTCGCCAACATCGTCAACAGCCAGCTAGCGAACTTCCGGCGCCTGTACCTGCCGCTGATCCAGCAGCTGCCCAACGTGCACTTCGTCAAGGAGAACCTGTCCTGGAACGACCAGGCGACGCACACCATGCTACAGCAGGACATGGATCCCGTGCGCCGCGGGAACATGGTGCGGCGCCTGCCCACGAAGTTCCGCGAGCGACTGTACTTCCAGTACCAGCGCAAGTTTGCGATCCCACGTCTGGAGTTCAGGAAGATGATCGGCGTCTCGGAAGACGATGAGCGCGTCAGCAAGAAGCAGGGCGGCGTGTTTGAGCAGCGCATTGCCGCAGACCTGGCGAATCTCCGCGGTGAGGTCGGCGCCGTCATCACGAAAACGGTTAAGTGGCCCAGCACCGTGCAGAGCCTCAAGGGCATACTGAGTGCTGGACCTATAAAGAGCTGGAAATACTTGGGCGAGAAGATCGCGAAGTGGAAGGAGTCGAAACGGAGCTCGTGAGATGTGCGATGGATGTGTGCGATGTATGCGATGGATGTATGGATGTGGTCAGCGCTCATTAACTACCTACCTATCTACCTAGACTGCCGCGATGATTGGCGATTGGGAGATTTTCAGGCGTTTGCTTGTTTGCTTGCTTGCTTGGGCTGGATGGATGGTCAAACATGTATGTGTTGATGGTTGCGAGTGGATTCTCTCCGTTGAGAGCTGTTGTTGTATGTATATAAGATGGACGGATGGACGGATGGATGGATGACGTGTTCTTGTTCTTTGGAGGGTATTTGAGGATGATAGGATGTCTTTCGGTTGGTTGGTTGTGTATATTCACCAGCCCGAGTTTGTTTCTGCTTCTGCTTCTGCTTCATCTTGATACCAAGCTTGTTCGTTCGTTTCAAACGATACAGGTATTTGATGAGTTGTACAATGCAATAACAAGACCAAGACCAGACCAAGCCATGAATCCCATCCATAGCCAGTGCTCAAAACACGAAAACAGCGCCCACCCTTCAGTCAATCAGTGCTAGCTATGGCTTCTTCAGCGCGGCAAACCGTCTCGCCAGCTCATCGTCGGTGGACAAGTTCCTTGCCGTCTGCGGTTTCGGCGCGGGAGGCTTCGGCAGCGCCAGGCTCGGCATCTTGGGCGCATCGGGCATGCGGATCACCGGGTGCACGTTCTCGGTCGACGGCGACGGCGGCGCAATATTGATTGGCGAGCGCATCTGGCTCGGCGGGGTGACCTTTGCCAGCTCCGCCGCTTTGGGATCGTTTACTGCCAGTGCCAGCGGCGGTTCTTTCATCTTTCCACTCCCACTCCCGCCCTCTTGATCGTCATCGAATTCCGGCGGGGGCGGCGTTCCCGGCGGCGTGGCCCTGTAGCTGATTCCGTAGGTGCGCGCAATCTCTTTGAGGTACAGCGTGACGAGCAGCTCGTCGGGCGGCTCGACGCGCAACTTCTTGATCACCCGCGGCGACACCTTCTGCTCGCTGTTCTCGATCGCGGCCACCGCGAATTCCTTCCCGTACTTCTCGACCAGCAGCTGCCGCACTGTCTGCAGCTCGCGGATCTCGGTGCGCGGCGCCGCGTAGATCAGTGATTTTATCGGTTCTTCGAGGCCGGGGTCGCATTCTCTGCGGGTGGGGGTGTCAGCCGCGGAAGGGGGAGGGGGAGGGGGAAGGGCGGGAGGAGGGGTACTTCGCATCCAACAGCCCGATCCTCGCCAGCAGCAGCTCGCAGTACAGCTCCAGGATCTCCATGAGCTCGACGGAAATGTCCTGGCGGATGATGTTCTCGACGCGGATGCGCGCGGAATCCTCCTTGCCCGCTTCGAGGAGCTGCGCCATCTGCCGCCGCGCAACCTTTGATAACGCTGTCTCTTTCTGCTGCGCCATTCGCAGACGAGAGATTGAGAGCTTCAGGGCTACTTTAAGCTTGCTCTAGTTACACACGGGAGGGTTAGTGATGGGTGGTGGGGTATGTGGGGTAGGGGAGGGGGGGAGGGGGGACGGACGACGTGCGGGGAGGTGGGCGCCATGGTGGGGTGTAGGTGTAGGCGAGGTGGGTGGTCGATGGTGATGAGGACGATGAGCTGTGGTTCACGAAGGCGGGTGGAATGTTCTCTGGCCAAGGCGGGGCTCGCTAACTTTCCGTTTAAGATGTGATGGGGTATGTAGTCTGATGGGTTACATAAAGCTCGGTACATATAGCTGGACCATTTGATGTCATTCTGGGCCAGGGATGTTTGAGGAACGGTAGTTGTCATAGAAGAGTCGTCAGCCACATAGGTATAGTATGGCTCCCTTGCTCTCTTGAGAAGCAATAGGTATTGCGAGACTCTACCGGAGACAGCTGGCCGGCAACACTTCGAGCGGGAGCGGGAGGATGCGGACAGAACGGAAGCTCAGTGACGGTAACTCACTTGGTCCGCTACCGTAATGGGATCGTAGGTATTTCAAATACGACAATCCTATGGTGGATCTCGGAAGGGGTTCTTTCATAAGTTTGTTTGGATGTAGTACTTTCGTTTGAGATGACTCAATCACTAATTTTATTGAGTGGCCACTGGAAGTTTTATGACTACTTCGTCATTTTTCGGTGAGTTGTCACCACTGTGTTATTAGGGGACCCGTGAACCGAGTGAACGACTGCGATAGGCGAGCGACGAGCTGCCTGGAAGTGAGCACGGAAGCCACACCGAATGCAAGCGTCCCCGGAAGATCAAGGGATTGGAGTCTCAGGCCCAAAGCAAGATTCCCTCTTGATCCTCTGGACGCGGAACGGACTGGGCATGTACGTGTTTAAAATTCCGCACTAGGGCCTAAACGACCGGCCACTGGGGCGGGCGGGTGCAGGCGGAAAAATCACTGGCGAGGAATTTTTTTAGCTGCAGGAAGAACGTCCATTCCCGGGACGAGCAGATGAGCAGGCAACCGGGCAACCGGGCAACGCAAAGAAACCTTGAAGCTTCCTTCTTCCTTCTACTTCCCACCTGCCCATGCACGACTCTCCACGTCCCAGTAATCGCCTATTCTAGGGCACTTGACGCTCACGCTGCGCACTGGAACGAGCAATGGCGCTCCAAACGGGACGGCGGCTCGTGCTCTTGCGCGCGAGCTTCAACAAGGTGCTGGAAAACGCGTTGAAAGAGGTCACCAGAGGTACGTGTTCCATTTACGTCACTGCTTCCATGCCGCTTGGAGCTCGGCTGCTCACGTTTGTTTGCAGATAACCTTCCGAAACGAATCCTCAAATGTGTTTTGGCGACCACCATCACGGGTAATTATTCGCTGATCCGCTCGCCTTCTGTATGGACCGTGGCTGATGCTTTCCAGTGGTGATCATGTTGCTGCCCAATATCAGCGGTATGCATTGGCCCTCCGTTCTTTATATTCCGATTCGGTGAAATAGGGTTTAACTCGGTTTTGTCTCACAATACACAGACGTCTACGGGAAGGCCGGCTATCTGGCCTGTATCACTTCAGTGTTTGTGTTTGTCCCAGCCCTATTTCTCCCCCTGTTATTTGAGGGACTAAGACACACCGCTAACGACGATGCTTCCCCGTGCGCCGACAGCTTCGGTATGTAGGCTCTCTCGACGGAACCAATGTATAGCGGTGCTCAGATCCGTGTAGGACATCCCGGCCGGAGATTGGGCGGAATGGTGGAAGGTTTGCTCCTCTTGCGAGGCGAGAAGTGGCCGAACGCTGACGTTGTCTGCAGCATTGATCATGGCATCTGTCGGCGCTAGTCTTGGCATCGGGTGGGCATCACTCGGAACATTCGTATCGGCTCTGGTATACGAGCGCAATCCTGACGCGGCAATGGGGATCAAGGCTGTGTTCCTACTCATTGCCTCGTTCGTGCATGGCTACATTCGATTGTCCACGCCGAGACTTTTCCTAATGGTGCTGTTGATGATTTTGCCGGCGTTGATTGGATTGGTATAATACTCTCTGCTTTTATCGAGGTGTACTCGCTGTTGACCGTGTACCGGGGGATAGACTTCCGATTCGATTTATCTCAGCTCTATGTTTCCGGTGCAGTTCCTGTATCCGATACTCACGGCTGTCGCAGTCATGCTGCTGGTCAATGTTGCGGTATTTCCAGAATTTGGGAGTACACAGCTGTGTAAATCCCTATCCGGACTGAGACGAACGGACATGCACTGATTGTCCGCAGGCCTGACAACGATCGAGACGATCCACAAGACACAGAGCGTCCAAAAGGCGGCTGCCGAGCTCTTCATCGCCTTCTCCGTCGGCAAAGACCCTGACGAATGTGTCAGTAAGCTACGTGATCTCACCAAATCCAAAGCCGAGCTCCGCCAAAAAGTGACCGAGTGCAACGCCGTATACACGGAGTGTTCCTTCGAGCTGGCATACTCCGTCCTCGCACCCTGGGAGCTGAAGCCAATCTCCAGGACGGGAATCAAGCACCTGGTACGGAAAACGCAGAGTCTTGTGGGGGCGTGCGAGAGCGCATTTGCTTTCTTGGGCATGGAGCCAGAGCCTGCCAGCGGGACCAAGACACCGCCGTTCAAAGCCCGAAGGGAGGAACATGGAGACGAGGAGCTGCTGAAACAGCTACTTAAGCGCGTGGAGGCGCCGTTAACGCAGCTGCAGAGTGCTACCAGTCGTGCGCTCGATATCGTGAGCGCATGCGTGGCTTTCGCATATGTCCGTTTCTCTTCCGTCCTCGTGGACTTGCTTTTCGGACTGCTGACGGCAATTGCAGGATTCACCTAACATGCCCATCATTGGTACGGGCGCAAGCAGAGCTCGTATGCCGGATGGTATCCTCCTCCAGGAGATTGATATCCATATCGACTGGCTGGCCGCGACGATCCACGAGTTCGGGGAGTCATCCAGTTCTGCACTCGAGTCCGCGGCGATTTCGGGCCCCCAGGAGGAAGATCCCAACGTCGACATCATGCCGAGAGAGGAGGTGTTTCTCATCAGCAGTTTTGTGATGAATCTACGGCATGGCGCAGCACACACGCTGGAAATGCTACGGCACGCACGCCACCTCGTCGAAGAGCGCGCCGAACGCAAAGCTCGCAGATCACTGCACTTTCCGCGGATCAAACTGCGGAAATGGCTCTTCTCCGGCCAGGAAGAGGCTGGTACAACGCAGGCGTTCGACCGAGAGACGTTTGCACGTGAACTGGGTGACAGCTCGGAAGAAAACATCATCAGGGCCCACCAGAAAAGACGCTCGCGGGGCCGACGGGGCAGTTTTGCCGGATCGAGGCTCAGTTATGAGTGGCGCAGGTGCAGGAGGCTCCTTGGTAAGGTGCTCGACTGGGTCGCGAATTCGGACCCGTTCATCTATGCTTTCAAGTTCATGTTGGGTGTCATGCTGGTTGCGTGGCCAGCGTTCGTGCCCAGCTGGAATGAGTGGTATCTGCTGAATCGTGGAGGTATGCATCTCCAAGCGATTGTCCAGCCTTTAGGCCATGCTAACCGTCACAGTTTGGGCACCGATGATCTTCGTTCTCGTTTTCGAGAACGCTGTAGGCTCCACAATCTGGATCTTCTTCCAGCGAACGGTGGGCACAATCGTTGGGTCAACGTTGGGCTACGCAGCATACAAATCTCGGCACGGCAATGAATTCACAATCGCCGTGATACTCATGCTCGGATCGATTCCGAACTACTATATCCAACTTGGGACGAAATACCAAAAAGCCGGCATGGTCTGCACCATTTCCATGTGCGTAGTCGCACTGTCGACGCACTTGCAGACTGTTCCCGGCACGGTGGAGGAGAACTTCTACAAGCGGGTGATCACCATGATGATCGGAGGCACCGTGGCGACGCTCGTACAGCTGGTATTATTCCCCGTCAAGGCTCGTGTCCACCTCAAGGGGTGTCTAGCGAGCGCGATAGTCCAGATAAACAAGATGGAGTCGTGTATTGCCTCCGGGGTTGACGACACCAGGAACGTCATCTCGTCCGCACACCTGTTTCGACGCTTCGAGCAAGCAGAGAAGAAAGCTACCGCCTCCCTTTCCGCCGCAGAGTCTTTCCTCGAGTCGACAAAGCAAGAGCCACGATTGAAAGGCAACTTTTCCCCGAGGGCAATAATTTACAAAGAAGTCCCTCCTCCCTCTGCGTCCCCCTACTAGACATCACAACTAACCGGTCCAGATAATCTTCGTCCTCCGCCAAATCGTCGACAGAATGGAAAACATGGTTCAACTCCGACAAGCATACGGGTCCGCCGTGCTAGAACAATACAACAGCCGGGTATACAACTACCGGCGCAACGTCGCCGCCGCGATCACTCTAACGCTCTTTGTCGTGCACGAAGCGTTGACGACCAAGCTTCCACTCCCGCAATTCTTCCCCTCCGCACGCCTGGCGCACATGCGCATGGTCCTGCGGGTGCGCCAGATCCTGCTGGAGGATAACACCGCGCCGCCGTCGGAAGCGGGCGGCAACGCCATCGACGCGCGCATCGACCGCGCACTAACCCTACGCGTCAAGTTCCTATCGTGGAATGCCTCCTCCGCCGCGCTAGAAGAGTGCATCGAGTACCTCGAGGAGCTCGTAGACCTCACCAAAACACTCGTCGGCGCAAGTGAATTCCGCTCAGGCCTCCTCAACAGACCGAATTATAAAGAGTATGTGGACATGATCAAGTCCCGGAGGAATTTTACGGCGATCGTGGATGGTGAGCACCAGGCGGGCACGGATACTATAACGGTGGCCGCCGCGAGCGGGTACTCGGTCGGAAGGGTGTCGGAGCGTGCGCTGGAGGGAGTGCCGGACTCGCTGGCGAGGATACAGTCGAGACGCATGGAGGCGAGGCTTGAGAGACGGAGGACGAATCTTGGGAAGGCGGAGGAGGAGTAGGTACTTAGTTGCTTTTGCTTTTGCTTGGGAGTTCGGGTTGGTCACTGGTGATTGGGATGGGATATAGAAGCTTGTTTACAGTTTATTGGAGATATTGCGTAGATGGAATGGATCTGATTTTTGTTTTGTTTAATCATTGATTGTTTGTGGACTAGGTATCTAGAGGAGTGGATCAAGGTAACGCACGCACTCCGTTCCTTTGTCCACTACCCTACCCTCCGCCCTAGCCCTTTCCTCCAAAATACATGTAGAACGTAGCAAGAACATAAAACTAGGAAAACATAAAGCCCACCCCTCACTCCGCCCCGTCCCCTGCTTCTCCGTCAGGAGCTTGTTAGTGTTCAACACAGTCCAGTCCGTCCGTCCTGGGCCTCAGACCGGACTAGGCTGTATCTTAGCAGTCTATTGAGTCTGTTAGGGAGTGGTGTTCGGACGGACTAGTCCAAAACTTTTTGAGGTCAGGACGGACTGCAGTCACCCTCGGTCCTCGAAATCCATGGACGGGACGAACTACTTTTAGGCAGTCCGTCCGGTCCGGACTGCAGTCCCGACCGAACTATGTCGAACACCGGAGTTGCCACGAAGGAACGAGTGGAGGGAACAATGGGTGGGAGACTCGTGCTCCTCGACCTCAGCGCCTGTCTTCCCGTCCCCTCAACTCCCACTTCGACATATTACCAACTGCGTCTTCCTTAGCAACCTTTAGTATTCGCATGTCGAAATTAGTAGTGACGATAGTTGAACTGGATAGGTGGAATGGATCTGCGTCGTTCCGTTGGATCGGGGAGTGATATCGCATCATAATCCCCCAAAAGCGATCGGAGCTTTATCGGTCCGAAAACCAGTCCACAAGAAGCTGGGCACAGGCCTCGCTAGGGAGTGCATCGTGAAGATATCATTAGGCTCCCGCCCCCCATTCCACGGTCATTGGTCAATGGTGATGTTGGTTGATAGTTAGCAGCACCCCCATCAGCGGTATCTGGCGTTTGAAACGCCTTCCACCTTCCACCACTCAAGACATGAGAGGCTCCGCACTGAATTCTTTGGTGGGAAGTCCGAAGAGAATACCGACTTCTGATTGTTGCGCCTGTGAGAGGTAAACTGCATCATCCAGACCCGCATTCAAGCTCCAGTTAGTTGTAAGGTTGTCCCTCGGCCTGTGTTGGTTGTATGGCGAAGGTGGTGTCCTATGTCCGTATAGGTATAAAAGCTTGAATCTAAAAGACGAGGTCGAGGTGGTGAAGATGCTTAAAGAAACCACGCAGGAATTGCCGGTTTCTTCGGTGTTCTTAATTAATACCTTTCTACTGCTTAAGTTTGCCCGTGGGAAAACAGAGTAAAGTAGAGTACATGACACCGAAACCGG